>NC_135844.1:13677500-14365000 GCF_029677425.1 Wolffia australiana
GAGCAGACAGCGAGGTCGTCCTCCTCGCCATGCCTCCGATAATGGTGGCGCCGCCGCGTCGGCCGTGCAAGGAAGGCGCCGGCGACGCGACGAGGGCGAAGGGCAGGCGGCGGTGGAGCTTGCCGGAAGGCTGGAGAGGCCGCCGGGAAGCGGCGGCGCCGCCGCAGTGGGGAAATGGATAAGACGAGGCCATCGGCGGCGAGAGAGGCTGCGCGGCGAGCCTCGTGGCCTCGTTGCCCGTCTCAGAACTCGATCTCGAAAGCCTTTTATCCGCCCCCATTCTGTGAAAAGACGAAAATACCCTCCGTCTTTTATCCCCACATTTTTTTTTATAAATCCAACGGTTTTTATCCCCCCCATCTGAGAGTATTTTAGTATGATTAGTTTTAGGGATGATATCCGTCTTGACCTTGGAATTGAAAAGTGAGACGATAGCCTTTGTGGGTTACGTTATGCCCCGTTCAGTCATCTGGCGCCAGAGGTTTGTCATATTCTGTCGTCCGTGCCTGAACCTTTAATGCCCCGTTCCGTTCCTTACTGTCATCAGTCATCCATTTTGACCTTGGAATTGAAAAGTGAGAGGATAGCCTTCGTGGCTTACGTTACGCCCCATTCCGTCATCTGGTGCCAGAGGTTTATCATATTCTGTCGTCCGTGCCTGAACCTTTAATTCCCCGTTCCGTTCCTTACTGTCATCAGTCATCCGTTTTGACCTTGGAATTGAAAAGTGAGAGGATAGCCTTCGTGGCTTACGTTATGCCCCGTTCCGTCATCTGGCGCCGGAGGTTTGTCATATTCTGTTGGCTGTGACTGAACCTTTGAGATTGGGGTCGGAGAGGATAGATGCGGATCCTTCCTTACTGTCATGAGTCATCCATCTTGACCTTGGAATTGAAAAGTGAGATGATAGCCTTCATGGCTTACGTTACGCCCCGTTCCATCATCTGGTGCCGGATGTTTGTCATATTCTGTTGGCCGTGCCTGAACCTTTGAGATTGGGGTTGGAGAGGTTTGTCATATTCTGCTTGAACCTTTGAGATTGGGGCTGGAGGGGATGGATGCGGATCCGTCGTCTGTTCCGTTCTTTCCTGTCATCAGTCATCCTTCTTGACCGTGGAATTGAAAAGTGAGACGATAGCCTTCGTGGCTTACGTTACGCCCCATTCCGTCCTCTGGTGCCGGAGGTTTGTCATATTCTGTTGTCCATCCCTGAACCTTAAAGATTGGGGCTAGAGGGGATGGATGCCTATCCGTTATCTGGTTATGTTCCTTACTGTCATCAGTCATCTGTCCTGACCTCGGAATGGCAAATGGGATGATAGCTTACGCAGTTTATATTAAATGGGTGCCAGTGTTTATCATATTTCCATTGTTCGTCCTTGAACCTTTAAGATGGCGGATAGAGGGTCTGAGGACGAGCTGTCGTCTGTTCCATTCCTTATTGTCATCAGTCATCCATCTTGACCTCGGAATGGCAAACTGAACGATAACCTTCGTGGCTTGCATTATGACCTCTTCCGTTATCTGGTGCTGGTGGTTTATCATATTCCATTGTCTATCGTCGAGCCCTAAGGATTGGGACGAGAGGGAATGGATGACGATCCACCAACTGGTTTGGACCTTATTGTCATCAGGTATTCGTCTTGCTCTTTGGACAGCAAATATAAAGAAGCCTATGCCGCCTAATTACGTCCTACCATATTCCGTTCCATCATCCTGTGCTGCAGATCTACTTTCCGTCACATCCCTTAATCAACCTTTCCATCCGTCAGCTCCTGTCGTCCGTATCCAATGGGCAAACGGGGACAGATGACAGACTATCACCCCGTCTGCGCCTTACTGTCATCAGTCATCAATCATATTATCAGAACAGCGAAAAGATCGACAGCCTTCGTCGCCTACTTGTGTCCCTTAATGTTTCGTTACTCCGTATCATCCCTTTATTGCCATCCACCATTCTGCCTGTCCCCGAACCTTAAGCCTAGGGCTAAATAGGGATAGCGGACAATCTGTCACCCGGTCCGGACCTTACCGTCATCAGTCAACCATCCCGATCTCGAATGGCAAACAAAACAATACCCTTTGTGGCTTACGTTATGTTCCGTCATCCAGTGCTGGCGATTTACTCTCCATCACGTCCCGTTATCAACCGTCCACGGTTCTGTCCTTCGTCCATTCCCAAACCTTAAATGTAGGGACAAGCGGTGTTAATAGTAAAAAAATAGTTTTATACAAGGTATATTTCGTGCGGTCATATACTTTGTTCTAGAATGAAGAGAAAAGATATGGCTGGGAATCATTGTCCACGTCATCATTTAAAATGCCAGAAGAAGTGGACTAGTACTTCGAAATCTAACCAGATATTTCCTCAGGTATTTAGTGAAATTAAGAAATAACTGTTTATCTTGAGATGTAGATTTTCTAATGTAAAAATGATTTTGTGAAGAATGATAAATATTAATTTTTTAAGATAAATATAGTGAAGATGACAAACCAACGAAGATGACAAACCAATGATAAATTTCTTTTTGAAGAAAGACAAACCAATGATAAATATCGTGAAGATTAATTGGTCATCCCATTAACTATGCACAAAAAAGGGGCACTTCAACGATTTGCCGAATGGATGGCATAATAGAGAAAAAATCCTTCAATGTCAGAAAATTATTTACAATCGGAGTAGATGAACTAATTAATTTCACTGGAAATAACCATTTGATAGTTCTTAGAAAATAGAGTTCTAGATTTAAATTTTTTTTCTTTTTCTCTCTTACATTTTCATAACCTTTCGTGAAAATAAGAAAAACATTATGTAGTCTTATATGAAGTGGGTTTTTAAAAAGCCAACGAGACTCAATAGAATTTTGCACTATGGATTTTGTGATGTAACCATCCATGTGCGAAAAACAGAGCACGTAAACAACTTGAAGAAAACTTGTCAAAACAGCGAAAATATTATTAGAAGTCCGCAGAATATTTGATGGGGGGAAACGAACCTACATATTGATTGGTGTAAAACTCATTGAGTAATCCTTGAAAATATGCCTGAACAAAATTTTGATCCTTCCCTATTTATTTCGTGAAAATTAGGAAAAACATAATTCATTCTAAGAATTATATTTTCTAAAAGTAAAATATGAACCCATACTGCGTGCATTTTATGAACCAAGCATGGAAAACAGAGATCAACAGTGTGAAGAAAAAAGACGAAAAAACAGCAAAAATATCTGCAAAAGATTCATCGCGGGAGAAATCAAACCAATTCATAGAGCGATGCGAAAAACCCCTTGACAATCCTTCAAACATAAAGCAAAGTAAAGTCAATGTCAACAAGGTAGATCAGTCTATCTCACCAGAGGTAATGTAAGTCAACGTTATGGGACATGTTTTTCAAGGAATGCCTTCGCTAGATTGTGTAGGCACTCATCAGATCCGGCCATAGCATATCTCCTTATGAGCTCTATGACTTCAGCTTTAAGAATTGTGTCCTTCGTCAATGGGTTGCACATATAGTACAATGCAGCGAGGGCATACTTCACCTAACAAGAAAAATGCAAGTTTACTTATCATCATTCAATTACAATAAGAGAATAATAATTACTGAAAGATGTCCCTTTATATTCATTTTATTGAAAAATAAATATTCTTAAACTTGAATTTCTGGAGCCATTTTTAGAAAAAAAGCATTGAAGTTGAAATGCAAAATAGCTTTGTGAGAAAACTGGAATTATCAGTAACATAGAATAAGGAAAAATCAGAAACTGAAGGCCCATAAATGACGCAAAATACTGCAATCTAATAAGTAAAAAAATAAGGAGAGAAGGGGGATGGAAACCAAGATGAGAGAGTGATGTCCGGGGGTAGATAGGTGAACGGGAATGATATGAGGAGAAGTCAAACTGCGGAGGCAGGAATCAACCCAGGACAAGCCTCCTGCAGATGCAGTGAGGGAAAGACAATCACGAGGACAAGGGATTGTAGAGGGAAAAACAGAACTTAAACATTGAGAAGAGAGAGAAAAGGAACTTCAACTTCATAATGCTTCCTGCTGGGTGCCCTATTTCAAGGGAACACAATGATGTGAAAAGGACTTTTCAAAAAAAAAAACAAAGATGTGAAAAGGAGGGCCAAGCATTGTATCAAAATTCATTGTAGCTATTGCGGAGAAAACTGGTTGTTATCAGAAATAGAGAATGAGGCAAAATCAGAAATTGAAGGCCCATAAATGAGGCAAAATGCTGCAGTCAAACAAGGAAAATATATAACGAAACATGTCCGTTTATATTCTGTCGACCCGAAAATGGATATTCTTAAAGTTGAATTACGAGCACCATTTTGGGTTGAATAAATTATTCCATTGAATATTCTGACGAAGTTTGCAGACTAAACTGGTTATTATCAGTCACATGGAAAAAGGGGAAATCAGAAAATCAAGGCGTGTAAATGAGACTTAAATACTGCAATCAAACAAGGATAATAAATACCAGAGGATTTCCACTTTATTCAGTCAACTGGAAAATGAACATTCCTATACTTTAGTTACACAAATTATTTCCAGTCGAATAAAAGTCAAAGCAGAAATTTTAGCCCAGATTTCCAGAAAAATTGATAATTATACAGGGTCTGTAAGAAATATGAGGGCTTACAGTACTTTTGATGGGGCTAGAAAGA
The DNA here is from genome assembly GCF_029677425.1 of Wolffia australiana. NCBI lineage: Eukaryota > Viridiplantae > Streptophyta > Magnoliopsida > Alismatales > Araceae > Wolffia > Wolffia australiana. The sequence continues at coordinate 13,682,172 of NC_135844.1, forward strand.
CACGTAATGATCAAAGGAATCCCACCGCACTCAACAATCACTGCAGCATTTGCTGGATCTGCAAAATAGTCATTAAATAAATTAATCATGCATAAAATATATGATAACATTAAAATAATATTTATACCAACAGAAGAGTTGCAGATTCCACCAGCGCCAAACTCCACAAGTCTTTCATTTGACTCAGTGATGCAATCCAGAAACAACTCCAAGACGTTGAGCTGTTTTGTGCCCAGTATGTGAAAAGCATTTGCATAAAACCAAAACCACGTGCAAATGTTATTGGGTGACTGGGGGAACTACCTGACGCAAGAATGAGTAATTATAAGGGTCATACGAAAAATTTGCCAAATGCGCCGCTATTCTTTCCTTGATCTCTGAAAACAATTTGCAAACAAATGAATATGATTCTGCAAGAAAAACCTCCAAAATTTTTACTACTTCTAGAGTATGTTTCTGTAAAAGTTTCTCTATGTAGAAGACCGTTAGGATCCCAACCCCAATCAAGAGTTTTAGTAATTTTCCTGATAATTAGTCTCTCTTAATTAGATGCGCCACTCCATTTCAATCCTATCCATTTCTCTCTCTATCTCTATCAATCTAACTATCCATTTCAATCCCCACTGAAGACTTACCGGACTCTTTATCGAAGAAGTATAATAGATATTAGATCGATCAAACTGAAATTTATGAATTTGATGATTTTAAGCAAGAAAAATAGCCTAAGCCATAAAATTAAATAGACTACCTTCACTGGTTTCATTTTGAAACTGGGATACAAGCTCCTGGGAAAGACGCAGAAATGCCAAAAAAACACAATACCTTAATTAATATGTTTCCCATCGATCGTAAATAAAGAGAAACCATAAAAATTTAATGTTTCTCACCTGAAGGTACCGCAGCCTGGGTGTGCCATATCTACCTGTGCGCTCATTCTGTCTACGATGATTGGTGAACATTCCGAGAAACAATAATCCAACTATTGCTTCTATACTCTCTACGTTCACCTAATTAATAAAGGTTTTTAATTACTGAGTTGATCCACTGGCATTACCAAATAGCGAATTTAGAAGAAACGATCGCTCTTCTCTCTGCAGAGGTTTCGATGTTTCATCAGCTCAAGGTCTCCATCTTCCAAGATTTTCCTGCTAGACACGAGTTCACAAATTTTGGTTAGCCGCAATAAACGAGAGAAAATTTTCTAAGAGGAATTGTCGAGAAAAATAAAGATCAGTAGAAAGAAATCCAGATCAGAAGAAAACATAATCCAGCCCTAAAAATCCGCACACGCGCCTAGAAAATGTACTTCCAAGAACGGCAAGGAAGATGACCGAGAAACTTTTTAGACGATATCCCAATCGTCGACTCACTGATAAATGACAAATTACAAGTGAAAGGTCATTACTCGCCACGACGATCAATCAACTCCAACTTGAAAATTCTCACAAGAAAATTATAGATGCAGGAGTAATGGAACATCAAACGGAAGCAAAAATACCGCAATCTGAACAGCTGGTAGCATAAATCCAAAGTAACCTACACATTAGTCCTCTAAATTCGAAGAATTTCTACAGTAATGCTGTACACCAACACAGAAATACGCCAGCAAATGCGGAGATCGAAACCAACTACATGGACTGGGTACCACAGGACGATGGCTCTTTATAAGGGGAGAAAAGAACAATTCGAATATTCCCGGTCAAACGGATGACGGACAACGATGACGAACCTTCGTCATCCGCGTCTCCCTTATACAATAAGATGAAAATGACGATGACGGTGACGATGACGATGACAAAATAGTATCGTCATCATCTTCCATCATTGTCGCTTTGTTCACCTTGCCCGGGTAGGGATGGTTTGATCACGGGTGTTGAGAAGTTGCGTCGTCGTGTGGTGCGGTTCAAATTTTTTTGGAGTGTTTCGTGTGGCCCGTCGTCTCAGGGCCAGGGCCAGAACGAAGGGGCTGTTTCAATCTCTTATTTGTACTAGAGATCTTTATTAGACCATAGCTCATGAGGGTGATTCGTTCGGAGATTAGATCATTGGTCACCTGAGGCTCTACTTAATCCTGTTGGGGTGGTTGTAAATTGCTAAGTTAGGAAAAATTTAGCACTATAGCACACTGACCATCCCTATGGATGGTCTTGTTGTCCGGTCAAAAATTTTCGGTCTCTGTGCAAATTTTTCGGTTGCACGGTAGGCCTAGAACAATGACCGGTGGGAATTTATGCAAAAATTTGCATGACACACTGCACAAATCAGCACCGTTGAAAGCACATTATTCTGATTTTTAAATTTTATTAAAATACATTATACATCATATATTTATTCAACCATGATTAGACATGAGCCCAGATGGTTGCGATTATAGATTAATCATTTTTTTAAAATTAATTTCATAGTATTTCTTAATTACTAGATAATAATTATAATTTTTATTCAAACTAGGGCATTAGGTTCAATATTTTAAGAACATTAGGCGTTAAATTGGCTTACAGTATTCTACAAAAGAAAATTATGATTCAAAATTTTCTTCTTTATAAAGTTTATTAAAGGACATATATAATATATAGTTATACCCATATTTGGACATTGGCCCTGATGGTTGAGATCATAAATTAATAAATTTGTGAAATTAATTTCATAACTATGTATTAATTATTATATAATAGTTATAATGTTTATTCAAACTTGGGGCACTAGGTTCAATATTTTAAGAACATTGGGTGTTACGTTGGTTTACACTATACTATAAAAAAAAATTGATTCAAAAATTAAGTTTATAATTATTTTATTCCACCTCTAACTAGGTAACGATTATAATTTTGTTTAAACTTGGGGCCTTATGTTCTATATTTTAAGAACATTAAGTGTCATGTGGGCTCCTGGTATTATAATTTTTTTATGATTCAAAATTAGTTTATAATAATTTAATTCATCCTCAAACTAGGTAATATTTATAAGGTTATTTAAACTTGGGTCTTTATGTTCAAAATTTTAAGAACATGAGGTGTTACTTGGGCTTATAATATTTTATAAAATATTTATGAGAAAAAATTTTAGAGACAATAGAAATGAATGAAGAAATTCTTATGACAGTAAAGAGGAATTGTCATGGCATGTCGCTCACTAGTACATAAAACATTGCTCAAAACATTCAACATGCTAATCAATCTTTGGGTCCTCATCGTTATCTTCATCGTCTTTGTTCCTATCATTGTTGATATCATTGTCCGCTCACCACCAACATTTCAGTGTCATGAGTAGCTCGATGCTCTCAGCTGTCAACCTTGATCGCTTGTAGTTGATGACAACTGGCGGATAAAAATCTCTCTAATATGCACTTGTCACCAAGACAGGCAAGAATTTCTTTGTATTTACTACTAATCTTTTTTATGAGCGTTCACATATGACCTTCCACCAATGTAACAATTCCATCCCCTTGATAGGAGGGGAGAAAATGTAGACATCTAGCTCGTGCACTAGATTAGTACTGGGTGTATGCTCATTATCTAGCAACAACTCGTCAAGTGATTCGTTGAAAAAAGTTGTAGTTGTCCAAGCGGGATACAAAAACTTCTAGAAGAAACTGAATCAACCATGTGTTGATCATTGGTGATCCCATGTGTAGTTAATAAATTCCGCACATAGCTTATGACTTTGTGTTGACAATCACGATAAATTAATTGTACCTTCATTGATGGATCAATGAGTGCAGCATTGGTGGTCTGGTTGCGAGTGAGGATGGCTGCATATTTAGCTAGCTTGGTCTTTGTTGTTGGACAAGCATTGTAGATAGAAGTTTGTTGTCATGATGATATGACACAATTTACTTGAAACATGGTAGAATCTCTGATTCCGCGCACGACACTATCAATATGTCTTGTTATCTCTCTGATGATAACAATGATTCATTTGTTGTCGGTGACTTTGATTAGAAAGTGAGGGTGGTAGCCATCACAAGGGGCTGTAGTATCCTTGCAAAATCCTTGATCATCTACCACTCTTCGTCAACCAGCACAAGTTCATTCAACACATTCAATGCCATGATGTTAAGAAAAACCCACCTCTCGACGCTCGTGACAAGCATCTCAAACATTGAATTCCATCTTGCCAGGTAGGCTAAGGGGATCTTTCTCTGGTTCAATAGGCCAAACTGCTTGCATAATGATACATACCACTCGTCATGTTGTCTCGACCCACCTATTGCAGTATCATAGCATACACTTTACAATGAAGCATTTCCAAATGTCTCCAAATAGGAGTGATGCTTAGATATTTGTTGATGTCTATAATTACACCATGTAACCCGCACTAGCGCATCACATGCATTAAGGCAAGGTTTTTTTTGTTTCTTGTCTGCACTACTAACATTCGCTTCATCCTCCCTGGATATCACTACAAACTCCAGGCCATGTGATGACTCATTGTGTTCCATCCTATCGGTTTGATGTATCATGAAATGAGTGTAGATGTACGGGGGAACAGAATTATGACATACACGAAAAGGGACAACAGTTCTCAGATTGGGAGTTCTGTACCAGTAATGAGAAAAAGGAGATAGGTAGAGCATTTGGGCAGAGGTCATTTCATGAACTCGTCTCCCAAAGGTTCATTATCCATGAAGGAAGGCTTAACTCCTTTCACTTAGACATCTGATTAAAATCAGATGTCTCAAGTGTAATAAGTATTTGATTTCTTCACTATATTTTCATAATATACTGAGATTAAGTATATTACACATTCATTCATCTTTAATGTCAACTATAATAAGACATGCACAACAAAATTGAAGCATTCATTTAGAAAAATCATTTTAGACTAAAGGAATCACACGAGGTTGAAAGCTCTTATGATGGTAAATGAAACAGAGAATGCACCATGAAAAATAGTACAAAAAGTGCATATGAAGGTAACCTGATGAGACCAATAGTGCTTATCTTCTGATCACCAAAAATTCTTCAAACTCTTCAGCTGAATAACAGAGAAGCATTACTTCCTTGATTATCGCTCAATTGACATCATTTGATTGCATTGTATTATTCAATTTTATAATTTTTAAAATTCTCATTTTTTTTATTCTCTTTATGTCGTACTATAGTCCAACCCAGTTCTTGAAGCATTTGGGAATGAAAAAACCCATTGAAAAACAACAATTTGAGGTAGCTTTCTATTTTTCCTTGTTCCAGATTTGTTTGTTCTCTCTTCCGTAAGAGAATTAAGTGGTTACATAAAGCGGATATTTAAAGTAGTTTAGTTAGCTAGATAGTTAGAGAGAGAAATTATGAAGAGGTAGACAAATTAAGAAGATTAGTAAGATGAATTTTATAGGGTATTTTTGGATTTGATATTTATGATTATCTTAGAAGGCTAGTAACATGCGTTATATAGGTAAATATATTTAAGAGATACTTTAAAGTATTTTTATGAACAAAAATTGAAGAAAATTGGAGAATTTTTTCAACACCTTGTAGGTGTCTGACAGAATGTCTCAAAGAGACAGTTACACCCAAGCGAGATGAAACCAAATTTTTCTTCAAATCAAACTGAAACTTATCAATTCTACAATGTTTATGGACCAATTTTCAATAAGATCGAGATAGGAAACATACGAAACCTGCCATGAATCAAAGAATAGGGTCGAGGATGCTGATTGTCATCCCCTAGCTTTGGTTTGCAATTTCCCCTTCTTTTATCCTCTGTTCTAGTGTATATTCTTCTCTTCCTAGACCTTCTCTGATGCTTCCCTTAACTGGTTGTGTAGTGATGGAGCTGTCATGACCCGAGGGATCGCTCCAAGCTCTAAAGGGATCTCTGCTGGTGCTCTTTCTTCCTACAAAGAAGATAGGTTATCAAGCTTTGAAAATCAAATTTATAGGGTGGAGAGAGTAGCACTCGTGACCCTTCATTCACTAGCCCCTGATCCAATGGCTTTTTTGTGCCATTGGATCACGATATGGCCCCCCTCATCGCCGACATCTGCTGGCTGGCCGATGGGGGGCAATAGTTGAGGTGACAATGGATGTCTTTGCTTCTGACCATTCTACATCCATAAGAATGGATTAATGGCTGTGATTAAATCGCAGTCATGGAGCCATTCAATAATGGTGAACCCATCAGCCACTACATCATCTCTTCTTGCTCCATAGTCATCCATTGCTCAGCCATGTTGTCCACGTCGGAAGTCATGGTCAAATAAGAGCCTGAAAAAGGGAGAATTAGAAGTACAAGGTGGATCTCATAGTCCATTCTTCCTTTGGAATACCGTACGGCTGATCTAAAACATTCAAATATGACATGAGCTTCAGGCCAGGTTGACTCAAAGCCGGGTCATAATTTTTCTTAATTCTATTTAGATGACACCTCATTTTTTCATGATCCGTTTCTTATCTCCTTGGATCAACCTAACACAGAGCTGAAAGTAGTGTGTTAGGCATCATCCCATATTGATACTATTGAAAAGTATAGCAAGGTCGACTAGGGATATCAGTTGGATATACTAAGAACTTCCTCTCTCGCGTGCACATCCGCATTCATTTGCGGGCTCCTTCTAGGCTTGCTTGTGTGGGTCTTTGAAGGATCGTGATGCGGTTCCTTATGCACGATGGCGCTTGCCAGCTATAGGCAGGCTAGAGCGCTTCTACACTGTCATGCATGTGGCCGACAAGATTGTTGTTGGTGCTTAGTTCAACCAAAGTTTTTACTTCCTTCAATAAAAAAATTTCCTGGAAAATATATTATAACTTATACTAGAAAGGATTTAACCCATTTTGAATTTGAAAATTTGTTTTTCACGAAAATAATTGGATTTGCAAGTTATGCAAAAATTACATTAAAATTTATTATTGTATTCAAATACTTTATTTAATGCATGAGATGAAAATTCATGTAAATAGGGGGATACTATAAATAAAATGATCCTAGAATGGCCTTAGAATATGCATAATATCATGCTGCATTTAGGGTTCATCACGAGGTAGTGAGATATCAAAGAAGAGTTCTGTAATAACTTTTTAATGCAACAATACTAACTCGGATGACTGATCAAGGTTTCACCTTAGGATCTTCTAGTGGATGAGCGAATTTACGTACACGACAAGTTTCATACGTGAGTCTATACATAGTCCTTTGCATCTTCTCGAGCACAAGGTCTAGCTTGGTACTCCTTGGGCTAGAAACTTGACCAATCGGCTAGGTTAAATCTATCCAATGTAAATTAATATATATGATGATATATTTAATTAATTTGGAAGGCCAATAAAGGTTATTGTACCACTAGTGTCGTTAACTAGACTGATAGATGGGCCTAGAGGTTCACACACAAATGATATTTTGGATGTGGAAAGATATACTTTAAGCTTGGCTTTTTATGAAAAATAACCAATTAATATAAATAAGGGAAGTCCCTAAATAAATTTCCCCCAAGAAATTTTTTTTTTAAGGCTCTTCCCCTTTTTCTCCCTTATTCCCCTAGTTCCTCTATTTTCCTAATGCAATCAAGACAGTGTAACGATGATGACCAAACATGAATAGAGCTGATCATGTTGAAGGGAGAAATTTGACGTGCCTAGGATTGCACGGATATGTTTGTAAATCATGAAGTAATGTGATCAAGTGTTGTCTTCTATCATCCTAGTAGGTCAACAGATCCCATGATTTATTTGGATATATTGCATAAAAATTAGGTTTAGCTCTTGACGTAGATGCCATATTATGATCCCAATATTCATATGTATGATGATGCATATGATTCATCATTCTCATAGGATGTGCCATGAAAGTAGGGGCCACGTAAGATTGGCCAATCCCATTAAAATGATCTTTGGTAGACTAGTCTAGAGAGAAGTCATGATGTGATGAGTATTGGCTTTGATCATCTTTGTAATACATATAAGATGTGGGTAGTCAATGTTTGGTTCTGCTCCATTGGTTGAATGATATAAAAAATTGATCTATTCCCAATCGATCTATAAAAGGTAAGACATCGCATATACCTTGTGACATTGCTTTGAACCCATTCACGTACTCTACCTCTAGAAGTATCCACGCGATCAAGTTACTCTCGTATCTCCACTTCTTCAAATATTATTGAAAACCTTATAGACCTTCTCACCATGAAGACACTCCTCTCTTATGAGTGGACAGGAACTCAAAAGGAATAAAGGGGGTGCCCAGCTCTAGCTGGCCTCGATCCCTAAAATAGGTGCCCCTTCCCTATTTATATTTCACATAATATTTTTCTCAAAAATCCATCAATTAAAATATATTCACCGATGTCCCTATGATATTATATGTGTGACCATCTAGGGCCATGTACCATTCTAGTTAATACCTTTTGTGGCCTAATAACAATTATTAGACAACCTTACTAATTAACTATATCAACATATAAATTAAAAAACTAAGAATAATTTAACCCAATCCATAGGTCAAGTTTCCAACTCATGGATGACAAGCTACACCTTCTGCTCTACAAGATACTGAGTAGTGTTAGAACTCTCTCCTGAAACCTTTACTGTCATTAGTTATTGTATATGTATAATAATTCATCCGCACGAGACTCTCAAACGACTTAGGGGATAGTCGATTCTCAAACCCTAATCTGTCACTCGATTATTAATTATGCGTAGCAAGGATCATTAGAGAAAACCTTCTCCAATATCCTCATGATAACATACAAACTATTGTAGAAATACCATGCATAATCATAAATATCTACATCTAAATGCCCATATTTAAATTTTGTCATGATTTAAACTAATTAAAATTGTCTTTAGTGTGAATTAATGTTTTTTAAGATTTTATGGAATTTTTATAATTTTATTTGATTTTAAGTTCTTGAAGAAATTAATTTTATAAGGTGAAGACTACTTATTTAGCATTACTTCGGGTGTTTCCTAATTTTTATGGACCATTTTTTTCACATTTTCTCAAAGTTTTAACACCAGATGTGCAGAGAGATTCCTTTCTTAACATGGAAGGTACGATGAGCTGGCGACAACTGTAGGAGAGAGAAAATGAAGAAATCATATGACCGGGATTCATAAAACCTTGATATTTCGTGATCCGATTGTCAGTTCAAACTGAAGTTTATAGGGTGGTTTTGTCTTTTACGGTGCTTTCCATATATTTTAGGGATTTGTAAAATAATGTCAAGAATGAGGAAGAACTACTTTGAACTTGCCCAACTCTTTTTGGCCAAGAAGGACACAACAAGCTTTTGAAGTTAATTTTTATGCAGTTCTTGAGTTAATCTGGTGTGATTCTTCTTCCCCTCTTGATCTTCTTCTTGTGTGTTGCCAAAATGCCAAGCATGGGTGAAATATTCATGCTTATGGAGGATTTATTATGGGAGAGCATCACCTTAGTTCAAGAGCCCAATCTAAAATAAAAGACAAATTAGATAGGTTGTCTTCCATTAATAGGATCTAATATTACTTACATTCTTTTCAACACTTATATTCAAATTTTCTTTAGGGCCTTGTTCAGGTTTTGGTCCTTTCAAGAATATCAATGATGTACAATAATAGATAAGGATTATTTAGATCAATTTAGTGAACTCTTTCTCTGAAGAGTACCCATTATCTGTCCTTAGTGTCATTGCAATAACAACCATAAGATCAACCATGCTAATCATATAAGTAGGATCAGATAGTGCTATTCTATCTGGATAATTTGATGTCCACCTTAACTATCCATTGAAGAGGAATTTTTAGAATACATGTTTAAAGACTAGTGATCATTGTATTATGATCTCATCATAATTCACTAGGTCCTTGCACGTATACATGTTCTTTATTATAAACATCACACTAGATTCATAATGAACTAATATTTTATTCAATGAACTTAAATAAATCATGGTGGTGTGATTTCTCCTGCCTACCTCATAATATCCATCTGTTGAGGCTAAGTTCTTGCTGTTGAATAATCAGATGTGTATAATATGAGTACCCAATGATCATCTGATGTGTCATACCTGTCCAAATGTGCAGATGTGTATTGGTATTCTATTTCAGGATGGTCCACACTCTAGTCACCTTCCATTAATGATCATGATAGGGTACTTTCCTAGTATTTGTACGTAGCATCTATGTCAAAATTATAGAATGTTCAAATCATTAATAAACAACAAAAATAAAAATGTACAGATAATAAAATATAAGGAAATAGAAAAGAAAATTTCACCAGACTTTCAAAAAGTCATATACTAGCAAAAAGTTTTAGCAATTATATGAGGAAGTATAATTAGAAAAAATTTTGAAAAATAAACCTGGAGAAATCAGATGTGACCTCAAATTACTTCTAACTAGTTGATTATGAGATCCTATGTTGATAAGCTTGGGAAGTAAAAAATGAAATAAAAATATTAGAAAGAGTAAGAAGTCAAAAACAAATCTTCTCTAAGGGACATAGTCCCTGGCTATGGCACCAGATGGATGGAAGAAAATTAGATTATATATTGTAATTAAGTTTTAAATTTAATGCACCCAAACAAGTAGAATTTCAAAATATTTAAATTCGCTAGCGAGGTCGTCTCCAATTGATGTATACATCATGTCACTGTCACGCCATCCTCGTCATCCCTCACCGTCACCATCACCAACCCTAAAAATTGTCACCATCATTGTCACGTCATTCGTCACGTTTCCGTCACGGTGACGTGTGACGTGACGGAGGACGCTTGCCAAAGCCGCTGAACAGGCGTTGTCTCGTTGCACCATGGCGTTCCTATTGTAATTTCTAGCCTAATATGCAATATGCAACATACTGCGTTTTCCTCGACGACCAACTTGATCCGCAGCACCTGATTTGAACCCACCATTGGCCAACCCCTGCTGCCGTCCAACGTGGATCACGATAGCAATTCCTGCCACCATTCTTGCACTCCATGCATTGATCAATGACGAATCAACATATCGGTAGTCTCTCACTGGGATCTCTGGTGCCCCTATTAGTGTCCTGCCTTATCCACCGCACCGGTCATTTGGTTGCGTCAACGGGGCCTTCATTTCGGCGCATTCCCACTTCGGATTGTAGGCAGGTCTCACACCCACTCACGACTAGAAAAAAGAAGATAGAAGGAGAGAGCTACAGCTTTGAACAAAACTTGATATGGCATTCCCGTGCAGAAAGAAAACATACAAAAGGTGCTCATTTATAGAGCAAAGGAGAATGGCTTGGTTGTAACTGCCTTGCAATGAACGATAGAAAAAACAACAAAGAAATGGGCAGAGTGGAGGAGAAAATAAAGGCCCATTGGCCATCTATCCGACCGACTTTCCCGTCAAGTTTGAATAAGCCAACACTGATGTGATCAAGCCCACCGTGGACCTTGACTCTCGAATGGTTCTACGCCTGGACTTCTCAACTGCTCAACCCACAACCCTGGAGCCCCACGGTTCCTTCTGAAGTTTCAATTGTCGCAAGCGGCGTGATTTTGATACTGGCCAATCTGTTGCCCACTCACGAAGTCCTTGACAAAAGATTCTCCTCAACACACCGATCACGCCTGCGATTTGTGCATGCTAGTGGGTCCTTCTCCAGTCTTGCAGTAATCGTGAATTCCCCACAAATGCCTGGGACACAGTCTGCAGGATGTGGATCTCCTACACCAAGCGAGGCCATAGTGGTGACAGAAATACTCGGCCATTCATCTCGGAAGTGCTATCTTCTCTTCTACTCTTTGTCTCATCAACTCTCGTCACTACGCCTTGAGCAACCAGAATACACCCGCAGGTCCATCCTTCCTCTTCTATTAATTCAGCTTTAATTACATTCGTTAGTGCTGGTTATGATTACTCTGCTGCCTCGAGTGATTGTAGAATTATAGGATTAGCCACTGAATTTACGACAGGAATTTTCTTTCAACGGTGTTGGATATGTTCGTTCACATCGACGGTGTGAACAATCTTGGACGAAGATCGTCCCCTGCTCCATCGGTCTCCGAACTGATCATGCGGATCATTGGGAGCTTGATTGTGTTACGATTCCTCTCTTGTGGACAATTGGCTACGCCTAAAATCATGCAGCTTCAGACGTGCTTCTTGCTAAATTTTATGAATCATACACATCATTTCACTTCCATAATCTTGCATTTAGTGATTGTTCCTCTGTGACGTAGCACGACTAGACGACTCCGTTCTTTTGTAACATCACTTTATCCTCTCTTAATCTCTCTATACCTATTTAGCTACTCAATCACATTATACTTATAGAATTTCTTATTCTTTCCCTAGCTATCAAATTTCTACTCTCTTCTTCTTCTTCTTCTTCTTCTTCTTCTTCTTCTTCTCCTCCTCCTCCTTCTTCTTCTTCTTCTTCTTCTTCTTCATCTTCTTCACTCTTACTAAAATAGTTAATCTTATTAAGCAACTGCTTACTATCACATCTTATTTACTTAGATCATTATTCTTCACTACCTATATTACTATCATCCTTAACTATAATATCTAGTATCTTACTTCTTTGTTATATCTAGTATCTATAACTATATATATACAATTTATAATATCTAGTATCTCGTTCTCTTATTAACTTAATATTCCCTCTACTTACGAACTACTTATTTCTTCTTATACTCATATCTTTAGTATTAGTATTATTGATCGTTAACTATAATTCAATTATTAAATACCTCTGAAGGCCAGTCCCCCTGGAGATGACCTTACTACAACTATATGTTTGAGTAAGCTTTACTTTTATCAAATTTATTTGATTGAAGGAAAAAGTAAATTTACGATGACATTAAAAATTAACACCCAATTTGCCTCGATCCCTTACCCCTCTTGGTACTATTGAATCAAGTAGATTACTCGTATTCTTTTCTCGAAGTTTTATTAAAATTCAAGATTTAGGGAAATAAAATAGTAAATTATGGGTGAACATGGGAGTTAGTGAGAATCCCAGGAAATAAATAGGATAAGATTTGGAGGCCCAGTATTCAAGGAGGATAAGAAAAGGCCCAAATGAACCCTTTTTAGAGACCATAAAAGGATGCATGATTAGTGGAACTAACTCAAACTCAAATTTGGAAGCTGTTTTCCTATGGGAGAAAAAAATAAAAGGCGTATCAAGGTCTACAGTCAAGATACAGGTGTATCTGAAATCCCTGGAATTAGATCTGAAGGGTGAGAACATTTTCCCTTCTCTATTGAAACTTATGTTTCCTGGTCTTTGTATCCAATCCTTGAATTACGTCCCAACACATAGTTGGCAGCCATAGTGCATCAGAATTATTGGTTCCCCTCTTTCTTAAGGGTGTCAGATAGAGAGAAAAGCTATCCAAATACATTATTTTGATAAGAAAAATAAAGAACACAACCTTAGGCCCTAAAAGGTGTGACAAAAGGTTTGTGAATCCCTTTTACTTCTTCACCTGTTTCTCTTGTCTTTGTTTCTAAATTGTCATCAAGAAATACCACTAAATCTAGAGATTTCCAACTCATCATAGTATGCTAAAATTTCCTCACAGATAAAATTTACAGCATTTTCTGGTACTACCATAACTACAGCCTGATTCCGCCACTTGTGTGTCACAGTACTCAACAACTGTGCCCTTTGCATAAAAGCACCCATAACAACCACTCACAATTTGCAATTTAAGGTAAATTTAGGTTATATAATTAAAATGGTGCCTATGAAATTCCTAAAATTATAATAAACCTCTTAGAATTTATAAAAAATTATATATATATATATATATATCTTATTTTCTAACATTAGTTCAAGGATTTTCTTCTGTTGGGATTGAAATTATTTCAAAGAAAATTATAAAAAAATACAAAAAATATAAAATATATGTTTAGATACATAGGTATTAGAGAGGTTTTCAATTTATGTTTTCAATGCCTGATCATTGTCTGATTTACCCTTACCCTACACTTATTAAGTAAATTATTATACATTTTTTATTATAAATCAAAATGTTAAAAGGACATTTTAACAGTAATTTATGGTTTATCACTACACTTTGACCAATGAATAGGGAATTAATGACTTTTTAAAATGGTGATTAGATGAAAAGAGATACAATTTGGAAGATCAGAAATATGGTAGGAGTATGTAGAGATACATAGGTATTAGAGAGGTGAAAGATATTGTGGATATTGATGGGTGGGAGGATACATATAGATGGGTGTTGAGCTATAATGATGGATTGGTGGATGGATATTGATGTAAATGTGTTGATTGATGGTTGAAATGCACATATATATATATATGCATTGTGGAAATGTGGATATAGATCAATACAGGTAGATGGATATTGAGAAGAATATGACAATGTAAACTAATGAAACTCACCTTAGATTCTTCCATGATTAAAGAAAGGTTATAGTACAGGGAAGCCTCTCCACTGATTTTTTGTTTTGAAACTTGAATATCCAAGAAATATTGATAAATTATGAAATTAGTTTATTTGAATAGGCTGAGAAAAGTGGAAGACATTGTAATCTATGTTCTTATTGATACATGAATCTGTCTATATATCCAGGGTTATGGACTAGCGTATAAATAGAGACAGAACTTCCATCAAATGTCTGCCCAGGAGTCCAAGATTTTCTCCAATTTAAAAGTTGGGTGCTCTAAGCCATGGATTCTTTTATCTCTCCTCCATCAATCCACATAGTAGATTCCAAATATGTTGTAGAAGCCTTATAATGGTTAAGGTCTCCTTGGATACTAAATTAACGTGGGGCTCTCCGTTATTTCTGTGTCTTCTTTTATTCACTTTTGGTGGCTTAACATATGTCCCCTTAAGAGCATACACAATAACACATTGGGAATTATCATTTTATGGATGTCCTGGAAACAATGCCACATCAACATAATTTTCTTCTAGGCTAGTCACTCAAGGACTTATGTTTAAGTGTTTTTTGCTTTCCACAGTGTTAAGTGTTAAGTCACTCAATGCCAAATTTTATTGGTTCTACTATGTGTCTCTGCTTGTGAATCACATTTAATGTGATTTAAAACATAAATATTTATACAAATGAGAAGTTTCGCCGACTTCGTCTCATGTTTATTTTGATTTGTCTCATTTTTTGCTCCTCCAGCCATTTCCCGAGAGCACTGAAATTTTTTTCGAGATTGGCGCATTATGGCACTATGATCTTCGATGCCATAATGATGTTATTATAGTGATTAGTAAAACTAATAATTTGTGAAAAACAATGATTTGTTGTCGTATAAATCAGTTGAATGGTGATACAAGATGAATCATGATTATAATATAAGAATATCCCATTTCAAGTGAAATAAAAACCTTTTTTAGTTGTGATAATATCTTCTACTTTATAATTTTGATATATGAATATCAAAATGTTATCCTTTTGATCATTGAATACCCTCATGAAAAAATTTACATGAAAGAATTCTATAAAATAAATAAAATACAGAAGACATAAAATATCCTCAGGAAAATAAATGTGATCCTTTTGAGCATGATAACAAACATTTTTTATCATTTCAATCCATATAAACAGAAAAACATCAAATAAATTAATGATATAATAAGGATGTTATCATCATTATCGGCATCAAATATGATGAATCTTATTTGATTCTTATGTCTTGTAATGCGAATGAACTTTGGTTGTTATTAGTAAAAACTCCAGAGTAGTTGTTTACTAACCCAAAATATAATTACAGATTATACCACACATACCCCTAGGACTATGACATTTCACTTTCAATTTACATTTTTTTCCTTTGAAGAAAACATTGAGGTGGAAGCAGAATTCTTATAATGACTGCACTATATTTGCAATCAGTTGTCTCATGTTACTATTTTCTATCCTCGGTACAGGCCAATGATACGAAAATATCAAACCTCAGACCTTAATTTTATAATTTTACTTTCAGAAATGTGATGGATTGATTCCAGTATAAAAATACATAATAATGCACCTATTTAATCTTGCCTCAATTTTCAAAAGCAAAGTAATTTGCAAATATACATGGGAAACAATAATGCTATGGAAGTAGATGCAATTATAACATTGAGGATGTTTTAAAAGACAAACCATCTCGTAGATTAAAACATGATTTTTTCGTTTGTCTAAAAAATATACTATTTGATTATTATGCTTATTTAATTGTATTAAGATATTCCTTACTAATGAGATTGGTTGATGATAGGTATGACTCATCTATCATGGTCAACAATCATTCCATTTCATAGTTCATAAAAGTATGAATCTGGGTTAATCAGAAATATTTATAAAATCCAGCTCAAGCTATTAATTCTGATAACTCAGTTAAGAATTGAGTCAAGTTCATTCCCATGAGGAGTAGGGATCAGGAAGAAAAATCTGCTAAAGAGTGACAGATATGAAATAAGGGATATTTAATTGTATAAGACAGAAGTTATAGGGATATTGAGGGATGGTGGGATGGGAAGATAATAACATATATGTGGAAGAAATATGTTTGCATACGTATATATGATGTTGATGAATATGGATGTAGTTGGGATAGGGATATGATATGGATACTATATGAAGCGGATTGATGACCAGAATGGATATATATCTTATATTATGTTATGAAGGAAATACATTTTATAGAAAATTTTGTGGGAGAAAACTATGTACAGAACATAGTTAGAGACATGCCAAGAAAGGATTATGTAAATGTAATTTCAAATAAATCACATCAGACCCTTATCTGCAACAAGGGAAATAAAATTTCTCTTGATGTATATATGAATTATATTGTTCCTTCAATAAAAAGTTGGAGGACCAACTTTATGAAAATTTGGGCATAAATTTATGGCTTTAGAATTTGTATAGTTGGTAAATTAAGAACATGAACCACTTCTTTTGATTAGTCTTTAATATTTTCAGAAATCAATCTTAGAAAAGATAAAATGGAGTAGTTGATGTTGTGTCTCTCGTCCACTTGATCATCATCTACTTGAATGATGTGCCTTATTTCCATGCCTACTAATAGTTTTTCCAATTCTGGTACATGTGCTCATCTGTAGTTTTCTGCTCCTATTCCTATCTATAGTGACCTTCTTTAAGATTATGTCTCATTTGGTTCAAAATAAGATGCATCTGATACATAATGTGTCTTTTGTGGCAGAACCATGTGTCTCAATAAATTAAACGATATATTTTTTCAATTACAAAATAGATATTCCATTTTTTCTTTACTAATGTACTGGTTCCATCTGCCCTGTGTAACAGTGTAGTCATTGTTTTCTTTCATAACTGATGATTTCTTCCCTAAACCAAAAAACACTGATATTTGAATTAAATTTCCTACAGTTATATAAATGGGTCCAATTGACGCAGGTGATGGTTTAATTTTTTATCATGGTAAATAAGCACAAGAAGTAGTAAAATATATCCTATGTAACTCATAAATATGGTTCTAAAATTAAAATACAAATAAAGAACTAGACATATGGAAAATAAATGGTATGAAAAAATAAAAAAATAATTTTATAATTTTTTCTTATTTGATTATGATTTTCTCCTATTTCATCTCTTTTGTCTTTCTCTTCTCTTCAATTCATCGTTGATATTTATTATACTATATGACATCCTCTTTTCTGCAACTTACAAAATCTTCTCATTTTAATTTTTTAAATTATTTTTTAATCTCATCAAGTTTTGTCTGGCTCTTCTTTACTTTTTTTTTCTTCGAAACAATTTTACACAGTATCATCCCCCTTTTCGCTCTTATAATTATTATTATTTTAGTTTATTAATCAATATCTTAATCATTCTCAAGGCCCTTCATTATCTATTTTAGTATATCTAAATTTTCTCTATTCACTTTGAAATGTCTGTATTGTCATTATTTTTCACATCCTCTATTTTGTTCCATAACTTTCTAGCTTTGCATCAAACTTACAACAATTTAGCGGCTTGTATATTTTGTGGGAATCGTGTTGAGTATTGTCCAACAAACTGTTTATCGATGAATGAGGAATATGAAATTTCTGCTTATGATCGCCAAAAATTGAATTATAATAAAATTTCATTAGGTCGTTTACTAATATCCATGATTGGACATTACTCCATTCAACAAATTATGAATAAATGCTAATCAATAAAATAGACAAGGATAATCTTCTTGATTGAAAAGATGATTAAACCTGAATATGATTTTTTCTGCTATTTCATATTTGAGATATTTTACAGATATTTTAGTGTATATATATATTTAAATTTATATATATATATTTTATATCTAAATAAATAACAAAAAGATGGCAATAAAATTGAATAACATAAATTTACTTTAAAAGAACATTTGGATAGACAAAAAAAATTTCCAGATATACACACAATACAGAATTAATACTGGATTAATATTTAATCCAATTTTAACAAAAAATAATATTGGGGAACTAAATGGATCAGAATAAGCCTTAAATTATATCAAGATTGAACTGAATGACTCATATGATCTCACTAGAGGACTGCCTGAGGCAGTCTTAAGTTGGAAGAGTCTGCATGAAAATCATCAATCCAATATTCACAAACAAAATTTCTAGAATTTTATTTGAAAAAAACTTGAGAGAGTTTCTGGAACTTAATTCATGCAAATATGGTTTAGTGATAAGCCAAAAAAAGGGGTGAATTTTACTAAATTTTAATCCCTTGTCATTGTCAATTTCAGCTTATTCAATTAAATTTATAAAAACCATACTTAAGATGTGTAGTGATAAGTAAAGGGTGCCGTCCTAGGGAAGCTAGTAAGTTAATTCAATTGATGATCCACTTGAATAATTTGACACTAATTAAAGTTAATTTGATTTTCAATGAAGATCAAATCACCCTAATTAAATGAGGAATTTAGAAAGGGAGGTAAGAGAGATGAGAGGAGTAGAAGAAATATGGGCTCTAAATTGAATTATTTGATCCAATTTAAAGGATCAAAGTAGTCAATTAGAAGGATTCAGAAGGAAATTTGATTGTGTTTTGTTTGGTTTTGTAGGTTTGATGATTCAGAAATAACTACACTATTCGATAGTAAAAAGGGGTAATGTAATCGCCTAAAAATTAAATCTTTTTTAATAGTTTTTTCTAATGTGTACTTGGAATAGCAAGGTAAATTCTCAATCTCAGTAAGGGCTTGTACATTTCGCTCATGCCTAGCGGTTTAGAAGTTCAGACCAAGTTCAAGAAGAAGATGAAGGAATTTAACTAAAATAAAACATCATCCAAATACACAAAATATTCAAATACAAAGAAGAAAAAGGTACGAAACAGGTTGATCCAAGCTAGAGCTCCTCTCTGTCTTGCAGCTGTGATGGAGCACCATCAAGAATGAGCTTCCCCTCTCGATATCCAGCTTTTATACTTCGGTTACATGGAGAAAATCACCATTTTACTCCCATTTAGTAATTAATTGTTTTCTATGAGTGTCGGCTTAATCTGAACGATGCAACCATAGATAGAAAGAGGGGATCAAGACGAGAAAATCCATAAAAAAATCATCTCAATCGGACTTCAGGATCAAAAGTTATTGATAAATGAATTTTAAACCAATTTAAGCCATTGGATTTAAATTCATTTATTTATTCATTTCTTTTTTAACACGCCATGATGTGTCGTGCTCTCATTGATTTGCGCATTTTGAATTTCCTTTTTTGCACAAAAGTGCTTTAGAAAGCGTGGAATTGCTGCTGAATGCCGCCCAAAAGTAATTCTGAATATGCCCCTTGCGCATGCTCTCTCCTCTGATTTTTTCCTGAAATCATAAAAATACCAAGCAAAATTTCAATTACATCCTTGCATTTTTTACATAATGTGTGTATGCCACTACCGAAAGCTGTTTTTAAGGATATAATTGTAACTCGTATTACGAAAAGCCCCTAAAAGAGTAAAAATTAATTTAAAGGTCGTTTTCTCCTTATGAATATATCCTTTTTCTCATGAAAAATTCATTTCTCACTTAAATAAATCTCAAAAAATCCAATAAAATCCTTAAAAAATTTAGAAAATTCCATAAAATGATAGAAAATTTAGTAGTTAATCCCCATACAAATTAATCTCGAAATTAAATATTAAACCTGCCATTTTCATTTTAAAATAATTATTTCAAGCTCAAATAAATCCCTAAAAATTAATAAATTAACAAAAAATTAAAATAAATCAGAAATCACTTTAAAACATTAATTTCATGTATATATATGATAACAAACCCTTTTAATCTCGTTAAATGTATACAATTTTGTGAAATTGCTTGAAATAAAGACTGAATTCAGGGTGTTATCATTTAGATATTTTATGAATCTTCCCACGATTTGGTTGTTTTCCTCAATACATGAGAGAGAAAATGTAGAAATTTCACCCAAAGAGGGGAGAAAATTGGATGTTTAGAAATGTCAATTAATGGTTTTAAGTTCTGAATGAAGAGTTGTATTATCATGAGGGGTAGAGGGAAAGAGATTGTATATCATATAAGCTTGACCAATAAAAAATTAAAAAAGTTCTAGATAACACGTGGCTTTACCATTCCAGGACATCTGATTAGTGATCATATTCATTTAAGAGTGTGGAAGACCTGCTCTCTTCATGTATATGCAAATAACCATGATAAAATTCATCCAATTTATCTGAAAACTCCAAAAAACTCAATTCATATTAGATTGAACACAGCTGCTCTCTTGCCTAGCTACTGGTATTGTGGTTTCAATTGACTCGACCCGATATTGGTTCCCTAATAGAATATTGAATAAAAATGGATCTATAACTAAAATCATAGATATAGTTGGAAACACCATCTTTCTATGAATTGAATTTGTGATATCTTGTTCCTTCAATAAGGATATTATAGGCAAACATACACCTGGCTTCTCAGTGTACCCATGTGGATGTTTAGTGTTGGATCACATCTTCGTTCCTTAAACATGTAATCTCACTAAAAGCAAAACTCAATATGAGGAAGAGAAAGAAAAGGGATTTAACTAAAATCATAGATACAGTTGGAAACACCACATTTCTATGAATTGAATTTGTGATTTCTTGTTCCTTTAATAAGGATATTATAGGCAAACATACACCTGGCTTCTAAGTGTACCCATGTGGATGTTTAGTGTTGGATCACTTCTTCTTTCCTCAAGCATGTAATCTGACTAAAAGCAAAACTCAATATAAGGAAGAGAAAGAAAAAAAGCATTCAAAATAACAAGCCTGGGAATCAAATGATGGTAACCCTTATATTTATATTATCTTAGAAAATTTCATAAAAGCTCCTCAGAAAATTTCATACAAGTTTCATTCCCCTGTAAATTACATAACAGTCTAAGAAACATAAAGTATGACCACCAATGTCCAAAACTCTAATGTATAATACCATGGATTTATATGGATCCATTCAGTAAACTCTCTCCCTTAAAAGTGACTACTATCTATCCTTAGTGTCCTCTTACTAATGGCTACCAGATCGGCCCTAGATATAATTTGGGGCTGACTAGACAATATTATTCTTTCCTTGGATATTTTGATGTTCTTATAAAGTATCCTTCAAATAAGAATATTTAGAAAACATGTTTGACGACTAATGATCACCATATATTATCTCATTATTACAAGTAATCTTGGACTTTAATTGTAAGCATTGCATGTGGATTATAATGAGTATATTATATCTATAGATATTGAAGGAGATGTGGAATATGTGTTTTGCTTGCAGGCCACATATATTTCAAACACGGATCACTTATTTTTAGAGGTCAAACATTTTAATAAAGGGTTAGTGAGAATAATAACCTTTTTTTAAAATCCATCAAAACACCTTCGTATTTTCACTAAACAACACTAAGCCCTAACCTTCTCATTTTTCGCACAGGTTTTTAGACAAAATTAGGTTTCTGTTGGTACCTTTCACAAATCATGTTTTAGTGGTCTTTTTAGGAATACTAAATCAAGTATTTATTTAATAAAAACAGATGTACACTAGGTTGTTTGAACAAGACAATAACTGACATATCCCTGATGTAATCACCTCATATAATCAGATTCTACATATAATCAGATTGTGGTGGTGATTAATATTGTGGATATGAAAATAAGGTAAACGACATCTACTGCTTTTTCTAAATTCCCAGAGGATGATCAAGTTGTTTCTCAATACAGAATTGTTTGAGACATGTTGTTTCCAAGACTCTGGAGTGGATAGATGGAATGATTAAAGGGGTGAAGAAATTCATGCATACTGACATTTGAAATGTTGCCCCGATAGATGGAATGATTAAATGGGTGAAGAAATTCATGCATACTGACATTTGAAATGTTGCCCCATTGCACATCTCAAAGGACTCTTCTGTTAAAAATTCGTGCGCTGCAATAATTGCCTCCATTGACTATTGAAACGCACAGTCTTTAAAGATTCCCTCTGAACGAAGCCAGATTGCTGTAAAAACTTTCATTCAAACGGACTTTCTCGATCCTGATATTACTTTCTGCATAAACAATTCTATCCTCGGTGCCCCTTCGCTCTCTTGCTTCTATTTCTCCTCCGCATCTAAGCAGAGCTGACGTAACTCGGGGAACGGCATGCATGGATCAGATCCCCCCTCTCTCTGTCTGTCTGTCTCTCTCTCTCTCTCTCTTTCTCTGTCTGTCTCTCTCTCTCTCTCTATGTGTGTGTGTCTCTCTCTCTGCTCTGTCGCTCTCTCTCTCTCTATGTGTGTGTGTCTCTCTCTCTGCTCTGTCGCTCTCTCTCTCTCTATGTGTGTGTGTCTCTCTCTCTGTCTCTGTCGCTCTCTCTCTCTCTCTGTGTCTCTCTCTCTCCCTCTCTCTCCCTCTCTCTCTTTCTCTGTCTCTGCCAATCTCTCTCTTTCTCTATCTGTCTCTCTCTACGTGTTTCAATCTCTCTCTTTCTTTCTCTCTCTCTCTCCCTCTCTCTCTTTCTCTGTCTCTGCCAATCTCTCTCTTTCTCTATCTGTCTCTCTCTACGTGTTTCAATCTCTCTCTTTCTTTCTTTCTCTCTCTCTCTCCCTCTCTCTCTTTCTCTGTCTCTGCCTATCTCTCTCTTTCTCTCTCTCTCTACGTGTTTCTATCTCTCTCTCTTGCTTTCTATCTCTTTCTCTCTCTTTGCATCTCTCTTTCCTCTGTTTGTCTCTTCTCTCTCTCGCTGCGTCTGTGTGTGTCTCTCTCTTTCTCTCTCAATGTATTTCTCTCTCTCTGTCTTTCTTTCTATTTTTCTCTCTTCGCGCCTCTCTTTCCTCTGTTTGTCTCTTCTCTATCTCGCTGCTCCTCTGTGTCTCTCTCTCTGTCTCTCTCTGCGTCTCTCTCTCTCTCTCTGTGTGAAATAAAGAACATATTATAATCAGTGCGGCTACCATAGCCGAAAAGGGTTCTATTGTCAGATCTTCATAATAAGTTTCTAATAGTGTTCAAAACACTCTTTTGGGGGAGGGTGTTGACCTCCGGTTGTAACCCGTTCATTCGCCCTACATTTGGCGGCGGAAGTTTTCTGTTTTTCCGTTCAAACGGACTTTCTGATCATTATCTTACTTCTGTGATAAACAACTGTGCCCTTCACTTTCTTCCTAAATTTCTCCGCAGAATCTTTTCAAAGGTTGCGCAACTTGGTTTTTTTCTTTACGACGTAATGGACCCGACCCTGCTCCCTTTACCTCTGCTTCCTCTTATTCTACTTCTATCTACATCTCCATCTTAACCTCAATCTCTATTTCTCGCCTTCTTTTGCCTCGTATTTCAACACGTATATATGATACCTAACTTGTCCAAACATTTAAATGTTATCGACATAGAATCATCTTCAGAGTCGTGAGGAGAAATTGCGTTTTTAATCGACCGGCAGATCCTGTTTTTAAGCTTTCCCACCGAAGCTTTCTCTGTATCACGCGGTTGCCTCCGTAACTTAATATGAGCATGTAAGGTCACTATCGCCGAAAAAGTTTTGACTTTCCCACGAAGCGTTGAGCCAACGAACATTATCTGACTTTTCTCACATACACACACCTCTCCGCTCTAAGTTAAATATCAAAGAAATTACATTTAAGGGTTTCAATTAACCACCCCGTTCTTGCCCCCTCAAGATAGATTTAAAGTCAATAACTGTTCCAAGTTTGAGTTTGGACACACCCTTAACCATCTTCTGCTGATAAAAGATGTATTGACATTACCATTCTTTAGACTCTTACTCATTAGAAGAAATTTGAATATCCGTTGATGTATATCTCTAATTTATCTCTTCAAACACGGCAGATATGTCGGAATTAGAGAGGATAGGACTCTTTAATTACCAGGAAGAATGACCTCTGTGACTGTTGAAACTAGAGGTATATACGAATTCTTCACGCTTCGACGCGTAGGCCAGTCAAATACACTCTTCAATCAGCTTAGTGCCCGTTCAACGTGACCGACGTTCGACGGCTGCGGCCCCCTACTTTGCGTTCAGACCTACTTTCCCATCCTGATCTCACTTATTTCTTAAACAATTCGATCTTAGGTGTACCTCCGAAAGTGACGTAACTTGGAAAACAGCATGAATGGATATGACCTAGTTTTTCTATCTCGATCTCGATCTCTATCTTTATCTCTATCTCTATCTCTACCTCTACCTCTACCTCTACCTCTATCTCTATCTTTACCTCCATCTCTACCTCTATCTCTATCTTTACCTCCATCTCTATCTCTATTTCTGTCTATATCTTCGCTTTCCAACTCTCAATTCACCATTGTTTAAGCATGGTATACTACATATATCGCATCCATGAACAGAAAAGCCGCACAAAACGAACGGTGGCGATAGAGTATCTAACAGGGATCTGCTATTTTGATGAACTAGTCGGCAAGAGACGAACGAATTTTGACACGTCGTCTTCTTTGAAAGTCATGGAAGATATAATCTTTAAATGCACATCGTCAAACGACAGCGAAGCTTTGCCTGTCGCATTCAGTTTCCCCCTTGACTAATTCTCCCCAATAACAAAACCAGCACACGGATTGGGCTTACCTACTCTTAAGACATATTTAGGTATCTCCCCTCCAAGGACGATCGATCTCCAACTCTCCATCGGAAGAAGGAAATGGAAGACGCAATGAAGCTCTTCAAGTGTCCGATCTCAATGGAGCTTATGCAGGACCCGGTCACCGTCTCCACGGGCGTAAGCTACGAGAGAAAACACATTGAGAGATGGCTGTTTACTTGCAATATGAGGACATGCCCGGCTACCATGCAGATTCTCGATAGCTTGGAACTTACCCCGAATCTCACCCTCCGCCGTCTCATTTCTTCATGGGCAAATCCCGATGCTCAGAAGATCGCCACGTTGTCGGCTCCAACGGCGGATCTTGCGTCTCTCTTGGCCGCCGTCGAATCCGGGCCGTTCAAGGTGAGCTCTCTGAGAAAGCTCCAGGACGCCCTGACGACTGAGGAAGAGAAACTCCAAGTCGTAAGACTGAGGGGAGTAGAAGTTCTGGGCAAAGTTGTTTTACAGATCTTGTCGATTGACGGCAGAGATTTCACGGCTTTCAGGGCCTGCGAGGAGGCCCTGGCCGCTCTTTATCTTCTCCCTATCTCCGATGATGTATCCGTTAGCTTTCTTTCCAAGCCCGAGTTCATCACGGCGATTGTAGTTATGTTAGAAAGAGGAAGCTCGGAAGCGAGGCTTCACGCTATCGCCGTCCTCCAGAGAGTGGCTGAGAAATCTGAGGACTGGTCTCTTCTTCTCGGCGACCACGACGGGGAGTTTTTGACGTCGCTTCTTGAGTTGCTCTCTGACGATGTTATGGGAAAGGCCAGCGTTATCGCCATGGATATGATGATTAAGCTGTTCATAAGCTCGAATAAGAGCAGCCTCAAGGCTTTAGAATTCGGTGCAGTGCATATCCTCTTGGAGCTTCTCCCAGATTCAAATACGAATCGCTGCGAGAAACTGCTATTATTGCTGGAGATTCTTTGTCAAAGCTCAGAGGGGAGGACCGTGTTTTTAGAGCATGATATGGGAGTGGCCGTGGTGACCAAGAAGATATTGAGAGTCTCGGACGTGGCTACTAAACTTGGGTTGAAGATTTTGTGGTTATTGGGGACGCTTCACCCCACGCACAAGTTGCTGGATGATATGGCGAATTATGGGTCTGTGAGGAAAGTCGTTGTTTTGATGCAGTTTCACCATAGTGTGAAGCTAAGAGCGAAGGCCAAGGAGATTATCAGGATGAACCATCTAAAGTGGAAGCAGCATCCTTGTTTTCCCAGAGAACTAAATGATGCATCTTGACGAGTCAACATCAAACATGACTTCATTTTTCTATTCACCATCCAGTTGTAAAATTAAGAGCAGATGGTTTCAACCATTTTGATATGACTTTTGATTCGACCGAACTCGTGGAAGGATAATCGATGTTACAGATTGTTTTCGATCTCGAGATAAATCAATGGATAGAGAATTATAACCATCAGATTGTACGATACATCCATGGATAGATTCACATTTCTTTGAATAAATAGATAGATCGATAGATAGTATTGATGATAGTTTCAAGAAATAATTTTAAAAATGTCATCTAAAGGAGAAGAGTAGAAAGTAAACAAGAAAAAATGTTTCAAAGTATTATGATAGTGGAGATTATAAAGGAGATATAGAAAACGGATTAATTAGTAGGGATGGTCCAATCAAGGGCCCTAGCTTGCGCAGTGCAGTTTGAATTTTTTTTTTTTTTTTTCTAACCGCCCATCTCAGTGTCCTCTGAAACGGAGCAAATGGGCGATTTTGATTAGTTATTTATGAACATTATTCGTAGACTAAATAAATGTAGTGAAATTTTTGGCATAAAATATAGTGAGTTTTCTAGTCATCACCTCACCATCCCAATTAATAAGACTAGTCAGGCTCATCTGACCCATAAAAACGATGACTGGCATTTTTTTCAAAAGGCAATAAATATTTTTCGTTCAGCTCACTGAAATAAGAATTTTTTGTTCTGAGTAGTATTTTGGCTCTCCTAGATAGCAGTTCCTACATTTTCAGAAATTTGGCCGGCCACCAAATTTCCAGGAAATGTGTGACCTGTAATGTCCACGGACTATATGGGTCTTCGCCATTAATGAAATTTGGACAGACTTTTCTTTGGTCGGTGCGATGATATCCATCCACCAAACATTCCCCCCACCCCTTGTTTAGAATTATTTTCATCAATGAACATGCCATTTCTGACCATCCTGGGGAGAAAAGTCCGTGCCGACAATAAATATATGTATATTCGTAAGTGTGGCGTGTGGTACGTGTGGTGAGCAGTTGTTGAATAAGGGATAGAAGGACGTCCGAATCGTGGGATTTGACCAGAGGCCGGCTTGTCTTTGAGAAGACTCGGATTAGTTGATAGCATTGGACTGGCAGGCATTTATTTGGATTTAACTTGTGATTCTCGGCCAAAGTTTTCATTTCATGATGATTGAGTCCTGGAGATGACCAGAATTTTGCTGATAATTATGATGTTGATGATGACGAGTGTGTTTTCAACGCGTGTCGCACACGCTTCAGCCTTCATCCGTAACAAAATAGTCAAACGATTGGTATTTTGGGTGCATTCATTGAATAACCAGCAGAATAAATAGGGAAGTAAATCATGCCCATCAAAAATCATAAATACGTCGACATAAATCCCTTCTTCGTATTGCGTTAAAAAAGAGGTCAAGGATTTGTACTCATTTATTGGTTAGAGTAGTGCAATAATGGAATGTCAATCCTCGGGAGCTGTTGGAAATAATAATTAATGGATCATGTTAAAATGGAAGATTACTAGCAAAATGTGAAACAGTTAAACCCGTCGGATTCTAATGGCGATCGAGCTCAACAAGTAAAAGCGAAAGAGGAAGTATTGTTTGACATATGCAGATCGGTGGTGTTACTGTGGTATTATGGGAGAAATAATGGCATGGTAACTATGGACCAGACAGCAGTATTATGAGTATATGATGTTGCCATGAAGAAGTGGTTCCGTGAAGTGACCCTTTAAATATAATGCTTAAAGAGTCTGCGGTAGAAGTTCCATAACGCTGCTGAGGGATAGGTGGTTCCATACCATTAGTGCCTTATTTTTTTGTCTATACTAGTTGAGAATATTAAGCCAGATAAAAGTTTTATGAAATGGCCTCATTATATGTTTTAATGATTGTTCAAACTTTTATGCCAAGTCAACAGTCAGTCAAAATAATTGACATCAAATCACAAATGGTCAATCATATGAGGAAGTTTGTTACTTATTACACATGCACTGAATAAAGTATATAATTATTATCTCCATATATAGAAATATAATTCACCTTTGACTATTGAGTCAACAACTGAAATCATCACTGTGGGAATTTCATTGGGTATGACATATAGAGAAACATGTCCCAAAAATTATTGATATGTAGGGAAATTGTACATCATTAGGCCTACAAATGTGATAGTCAATACACAAAAATCCGCCTTAGATTTTATGTCAAAATAAAATTATTATAATAGAAGAAAATACATGTAATAGTGTCACTTTTTTGAAAAATACAATATTTAAAATCAAACATAATATTTTAGGAATTTTTGGAACAATTCTTGGAGAGATTCATATTATAATGCATTTAAAATTAGTGGCAAAGTAAAAAATATGAAAGTTGAAAGTTAAGGGGTATCAAGGCCCTGCTTTCTCTATATTATTTAATGTTTTTTTACCATATTTATCTTTAAAATTTATGAACTAACATGCCAAACACTTTTTTAAAGCCATCATCTTTCATAATATTGCTCTACTCTTCTTAGAGAATGTTGTGTAGTAACGAATAACACTGATATATCAACTTCTGAAGAACTTAAAACATAATTTTAATTTTATGTTCCACACGAACACTAATTTTGGCACACATAAAACCCATAAAACTTATTAAATTTTAAGGGGAAAACCATTGCATCTATAAACTTTGCTGTCACTACTTATGGTAAGATCATCATGGAGATATTTTCACTAATCATTTGTTGAGCTTTTTATTTAATGTAAAGGTTGTCATAAAATAAATTTGTGTTTATATAATTTAGAAGCATTTCATTTGATGAAGGCCTAGGCAAGGTTCAAGTAGATGGAATGCACTATTAAGAAATCGAGTCGCCAATTTCACACTTTAGACTATCTTCTTCTGATTTTTACATAAACTTTTGGAAATTTCATTAAAACTTATTCCTACAAAAAGAGAATTTTACAGAATGTATAGTTGTATAATTTTATGAAAGCACTGAGAATAAACTGCATCATGAATCTCATGTTGTTGAAGACAACATAAATCTGACAGAAAAAATATCAAGGAGAAGGAAACAACAGATAATAAC
Source organism: Wolffia australiana (assembly GCF_029677425.1). NCBI lineage: Eukaryota > Viridiplantae > Streptophyta > Magnoliopsida > Alismatales > Araceae > Wolffia > Wolffia australiana. The sequence goes on from NC_135844.1 coordinate 13,711,474, forward strand.
ACAATAAACGAAATGGAGGTTCTTATAAAGGAAGAGACATTTTACAATCTTAAATTGGTGGAATATCTTGTATTCGAATTTCCAGATCCACTATCCTCTGGATCGTCAAATAAATATTCATGATAAATTTTCTTAATAAATATCAAATTAATTACTTTCCGTGAAGTATTATCTCGATTTTAGTTTTTATCAAATTTTTAAGAAATACTTGTTCTGATTGCTAATGACAGATACTATAAGTAGGATGAAATATTTATTGGATTAAACTATCACTTTTTCAAGCTTAAATAAAAATGCTAGATACAGATTTTAGAAGCGCCTAGAAGGATTTGGGACCTGAATAAGAAAATGTTGTTACCGGCAAAGCAGAGAAGGTTTTGGAAACCAAATAGGAAGACTAGACAGCCAAATCGGACACGTTTTTTTGAGTAAAGAAATTAAAAACTTGGGGGATGAATTGGAGAAGGTGGCACTCTGATATTCCATGGATGACTTTAGGCATTGATGAGATCAAAGAAATTCAAAATTTTTGTTTCTTGATGTTCATATCAAGTTTCATATTATCGAATGATTTCACTTTGGAGGCCTCACACAAACATTTGGCTATGTGTTTCACACATTTGGGATTGATATTGCTGGGACATCATTAAGGACTCGCTGATAAGTCAAAATAGGGTATTCTAGTCATTTATTTAGAGTAGAAGCAATTTTTATAAGAAATTACATATAATTATTCTGTACTTAATAATAAGGTAGGTCTATTTTCAGGTGATAGACCCAAAATGTGGCACGTAATCATACACATTTTAAAGTCATTTTGGGATCATTTCATTTGTATTACTTTTAATTTTACAAGAATTTTGCATTTCATCCTCTTAATAAAGAAAGTGATAAAAAATGCATTTTAATGTCATTTTTATGCATGTTCAAGAATTTCTTAGTAAAAATATATTTAAGACATTGTTAATTTTCTAATGTTCTATAAAGTATGTTATCTATGCTATTGCATGGTTCAAGTCAATATTCAAGATAAGAAAAGGAAAGAGAGAGGGTGAGAAAGAAAGGAGAGAAAATTAAAGAAAAAAAGAGGTTTTTATTGGGCCAGGGCTAGCTATGAGTGGACCAGGCGCATCAGCGCCCATGCCAGCTGATGAAGGACCATCGTGAAGTTCCACCTCAAGGTCACCAGCAACTGCATCGTGGAGCCCGAGCCGACGCGAAGGACCCGATCTTCAAGCACAATTCTTCGCGAATGGTCTCATAGTTAGTTTATTTTGGCATTTCTTTGTTTTCTTATGAACCTTTTATGGTCCCTATTTAGGCCCGTATTTTGTTTTGTATTTACTTTGATCTGGACCATTAGGGGAATGTCTCTCATTAGAAAATTCCCCTAATAGGCCCATTAGGGCAACCACCCTTACCTATTTAAGGAATGGCATGCCCTAGTGGCCTGTTATGGACTTCATCGTAAAATTCAGAGTTGCATGTTTCTCTTGATGTTCCTCCCTTTATGCATGGAGATCTCTGTAGTATTGTAGATGAAAAAGTGATCACTGGCCAACTCAACACTCCCTGTTTCAACACCATGTCCGTGAAATCGTTGTCGGGAGACCCGCTGCCTCTCGCTATCGACATTCACTCTACCCGATTCTTGGAGCTTGATTGTTTGTTCCTCCTCTGCGGCTGCCCCTCGTGGCCGTGATTGTTCTCTTCCTACCGGTCACCCTTCGTCCGTTGTTCACCTGGCTGTTGTGATCAATCTAGCCTTCTGGTCGGCTCCCTCTCGATATCTGAGGACCGTTCGACGCTCTGTTTTCCCTTTCAAGCATTGTTCTGCACACCATCAAGGGTCTCTTTGACCCACCCTGTCACGTTAGACCAGATCACAATTTTCACCAATCGGGAATAGTGATCGCCCACAAACACTTGGGGTGATCCATGTGCTACAATGAAGTATTGTCCTTGCCTACGGGCTCGCCGCAGATTCTGTGTATTCTTGCGCCCTCCTATCGATATGCCAGAATGACTATTTGGTGCCGACAATTGTCTGATCAATGATGACCCATTTGTTTGTGACTGAACACCAACCATCGCCGAACGATGCTGCTTACCGCATCCACGCCGAGGTGATTCCCACCATCGAAATATTAATATTCCATCTGGTTCCATCTTCTCATTGCCAGTGTCATCGACGCAGTCGACGACTGCACCCGTTAAGCTCGCTCAGCACACATCGATCATCTACGTGTACGTCAAGATAGGAGGGTGTACATGTAAATTGATCATCGATAGTGGGAGCAGCATTAGCGGAGTCTTTGAAGATAATTTCACCCAGCTAGGCCTCACACTAGTGCCACATCCGACGGCCTATAATGTGTAGTGGATTGATGCTTTTGCCCTCCCGGTGAAGTCTCAATGCCACGTGCCATTGAAGATGAGCACCTACGACGAGAAGGTGTTGTGTGATGTGCTACCAATGAAAATTGGCAATATCATACTAGGCCGACCTTGGCTCTTTGACCACGATGTCCACTTAGCAGGACGAGTAAACACCTGTTCGTTCATCTATGATGGACGGTGAGTATTGTGGTATTCAACAGCACGAATGCCAACTACACCAGCCCCATTCGACTCGACACCAGCACCTCTACCAAGGGTCCCGTAAGTCACTAATGGGTGTATATTCAGCCGATAACTTGATGGAGAGAAAGAAGCTTCTCCCGTATGCTACGCTATCACTCAGGATATCCCCTCTAAGGACCCCCCTTATGAGCCTGCTGCTCCTGAGTTGACTGAGCTCATGGCTGATTTTGGAGACGTACTTCCCAAAGAGCTCCCCAATGAGCTCCCACCCATGCGAGGCATACAACATGCCATCGACCTCGTTACGAGTGCATTGATCGACCAAAAATGTATCATGTAATTACACATATTTAGAAGTCATCTTGGGATCATTCTAATTTTATAAAATTTTGCATCAAATGCACTAAATAGAGCAAGTCATAAATGCATTTTTATGTCATTTTCATGCATGTTCTACAATTCTAAATATTTCTTAGTAAAAATATGTTTAAGACAGTGTAATTTTTAATGATCTATCTGCTATTTCAGTTTATATGTTTTTGGCAGAGAAGAAGTCGAAGTAAAAGAAAATATTATTTAAGGGAGAAATAAAGAAGAATGATAAAAGAAGTAAATAAAAAAAATGGGTTAATGGGCCAGCTAAGGAGCCGACCAGGCACACAGAATCCAAGCCAGCCTGGGCACGCGAGTGCGTAGGGTGGTCAAGCCCGCCCGTGGCCAGCAAGGGGCAGCACGCCTAGAAGGCAAGCCCAAGCAGGCCACATATCACGTACACATGCCCACGAAGAGGCCCACAAGAAGGATCACAAGTTTCAAAGAGAAGTATGGCTTTGTTTTAGATTCAGTTGATAATACACTCTGACAGTTATGTAGCACGTCATTAATTTCAACTTTTCGATATGTGATTTACATCCCATAGTCTATTTTATAACCACAGAGGGCCGGGCCACAGAACCAGAATATGATCGCAGCCCAACATATCGCGATATAAAGAAAATAAGAAGAAAGTAAGACCGGGCTTCGAGCCAGCTGGCCTGAAGCCTATGTCTTTTTGGGCTATCTCTAAAGAAGGATATGATCTCATTCGTCTAATCTTCTTTAAGAAGATCGGACGGATAGATCTTATCTCTTTTTTATTTAATGTGTTTTATTCTTTTTCATGGCCTCTAATTGGTCCACAGCAGCTGACGCAGATGCATGACCCTCTTGTGGATGAATCTGGAGAGAAGACGAGGCTGACGTGGCACGATGATGGGGCTGGATGATGTGGCTTTGGGTACACCATACTAATCCAAGTCCACAGCTGCGATTCAATCACAGTCGTCGGACCTTGATGAAGGGGATCGGATGGCTAGGGGCATTTCCATCCAACTTTGCCCTTGGCCGTCGACGTCATCGGCCGGAGGCCATTTCCGACCACCGGGGGGGGTCCAACGGTGATCCAATGGACGATGAGGGCCGCTAGGGTGGTCCCCCTCCATCGTATGGCCTATGGGATCCCTCCCAGGCCGTTAAAAGGGGCTGAGAGCCCCCAATTTGAGGATCTTTTGACATAAGTCCATGATGCAAGATGACTAGGGGAGACCGGGTAGGAAAGACTATTCACACGATCGAATTTGAAAATTTAAGTCCAGTGTAAATACTGATGGTGCAGCCCCTTTCCTTGTTCGAGGGTGGGAGTACTGTCTTACAACCACCGAGATGAAAACAAAGCAACAATTTCAATAAATTCAAACGTTCGATCGCTAGAAGATTCAAAGGACTAATCAACTAATCGCTAGAAGATTCAAAAGCCAAATCAGAGAATCCGGCGGTGGTGGAAAAACAATCAAGGAACACTAGATGAAGAACACGAACACCAAAGAGGGTAGATAGTACCTCAGCACTAGGGCAGTGCATAGTGTTTGCCCAACCGATATCTGTCCATCATCTGGTATTGGACAACCGATATCTGGAAAAAAATGGGACGGTGCACAATATCAAATATCGGTCGATATCCGTCTATAAGGGTTTAGACGAATATTGGTATCAGATACCAAAGGTGGAGGGACGAGGTGGATACCGAATGCTGGATATCGGTTTTCAATATCCGGATATCAAAAACTGATATCCGGATTTTTGTTCGATTCCAACACAATCCCATACGGGAGATTTATAAATTTTTTTATGTTATAAAGTTTCCTGAGCCAACTTATATATAAAATTAAATTCGCGCTTCCACAATGTCTTTCTCTCGCAAAGTTAAGATATGGTTGAAGGAAATGAAAGGGAAATTTTTTTACAAAATTATATGTGAAACTGAAAGGAAGTCGACTGTACATAGTGGTGGCGCTAGGCAACAAATTATCACCGACCAATTTATTCGCTCTCTCTCAGTTTCCATCTCGCTTTGGTGCACACTCATTTATTCTCCGCCGTAAGTTCTTTGAAACAAGCCATGCGTAACTCTCTGTAAAAGTTTATACCGGAATCAATGTATAGTATTTTTTTTCGAGCTTGGGAAAATATTAAATAAACACAAGTATGAATGTATTTCACCACGCAGTTAAATCCAGTCCGTCACCTCAAAAATTCAATACGCACGCCATCAACTGTAATGAACACTCCAGAACCGCCTCTGGGCACCAAAGAAACCCATATAATCTTATCTTCATCAGCTTCGAGATCTTCCAAAAGCTCCAAAATCCCAAGCTTCAACGTCGTCCCCTTCCTCCCCATCTTCCCTTCAGTCTCTCCTATTCTCCTCGCCCAGTGCAAAGTGTTAACAAATGACCCAGCAAACTCCCTCGCAGAGGCCCGGCTATATTCTCCTCCTCGGCACCCAAGTTAACAAACATGTCGAACTTAGCGTACACTTCGCACTTCATGAGTATCCCCTCCATGAAGACAATCTCCTCTTCTCTAACCTTCTCTTCCTTCAACCGCCCACGCTTTGGACGATGAACCTCAAAAGTCACACTCGAGACGAGAGCTCGCTCTTTCTCCATCACTGCTCTTTGCGATAGTAGAGAACCACTCTTTCTCTTCATTATAGAGGCCGCCAAAGACCCCGTCGGCTTCGACTTGGCATTGAGCCAAGGCAGGGGGATCTCCTCGTACTTGTAGCCGAGCTTGTGGGTATCGCGCAAGTCCCGGACTTTGATTCTCACGAAGCGGAGATTCTCATCGTAGAAGATGAAGGCGCTGTCGAGCCACGAGTGTTCTTAAAAGTCCACGTCTTTCCCTTCTCTGATCTCCTTCCATACTTCCCACAGCCTGTCGATGTTGGATTGATGAACATAGATGATCAGATCCTTCGCTGCAGAGTAAAACGCGCCCATGTCCTCTCTCTCTGGGTTAACCCCGCTGCCGACCCAGGAATGGAGGGTGTTATGCGGGGGCCCTTCCACTATACCGGGCCCGTCGCAGAATCCTTCTTCACCCGCGGTTAACTTACAACCCAAGAACAGCTCCCTCTTCTTCGCCCCAGAGACCATCTGTTTGTGCACGAAGGCCAAGTTCACTTCCACCTCTTCGTTGGAGGGTTTGACGCTCTCCTCGTTGTTGTAGTTCAAATTGGCGATTGTCGGGGGAAGATGGGCTCTGTATCTCTCACCGTCGCAAAGTACTCCTTTGGCGAATATTCTGGGGATCTGCATTCCCTATAGCATGTCCCAGCTCCAGTAGGGTAAGGCAAAGGTCTCGTCTCCGATAAGTTTTCCGAGAATTCTTTCGTGGAAGAAGAGGAAGGCTCTGTGCCAGGGGAAGAAGAGCCATGAGCGGTGGATCTTGAACAAGGAGGAGGAGTTCACTTGGTTGTAGGAGCCGGTGCAGTAGAGACAGTGGTTGTTCGCTTGGCGGAAGAAGCTGTGGGGGTGATCCGAGGGCAGAGATTTCATAATGGCCACTGCCTTCCAGTACTTGGCGATGAAATCAGCATCAAGATGGTGGACGGCTCGGCGAACGCATTTCTGGGTCTGCGATAGCTTGGAGAGATCAAATTGGACGAGTCTCTGGTCAATGTCTCTTCTTGGGGGGCCAGCCGTAGGTGGGCCGGTTGGCATCAATGAAGGAATGGTGGCAAGCGGATAAGTTTGCCAAGAGAGGGCCGCCAAGAAGAGCGCTTGAACTGAGTTCAGACTTGGCATGAGAGAAGCATATCGCAAAGAGGAAGAAGGAAACTACAAGCAGAGCTGGCGCCTCATGGCACTCTTGAAGGTGCTCCCCTTTATTTGAATACCCACCTACGGCTTTGATTGTTATAACTTTTGCAGGAGCTATGACGTCATTCCTTGCGGCAACTACAGGAATATTATAGAACGATCCAAAGAGGGTCATAGCTTATTCAACTTGCAGTCAATTAGGCTATAGCTTATTCTAACTAGCAGTGAGTAAGTTACTGCCTTGAAAGTACGTCGGCTCTTCATATAGAGACTCAACATTAGGGCTTTGTTGGGTGAAGCTAAGTATAGAGTAGAGGAGATGCCACGCGGCGGCAGTTGAAGGTCGTTCCTTGGAAGTGCGTGGTTGAAGCTAAGTACGAATTACTTAAATTCATTTGAAGTGAAAGATAAGAAGACATACCACTTTAGCCATTGCCGTTCACTATGCGCCCTCCACCGCCGCCATCCGTCGCCGTCGTCCGTCTCCGCCGTCCACCGCTCGCCGTTGCCTGCCTCGTCTGAGGTCTGATCGTGTATTTTTTATTCAAAAGTTTGAATCGAAAATACACGATGGACCTATCAAAATTCAAAATAGGTTAAATCCTATGTGGATATCGATTTTCGATATCCACATCCAATATCTGGTACTGTCATCTATCCCTTTGAGACGCAAACGGATGCTGACATCGGGACAGATATCGACATCAGATATCGACACTGTAGCAACCGATATCCGATACCGATATCTGATATCCGGATATTGAAAAGAACAGATACCGTAAATTGCCTTTTCGGTATCCAATACAGCATACGTCCCGATACCGACATCTGGTACCGGTATCGGGACGGGCAAACACTAGCAGTGCGTCGTGGCGATGCGGGAAATTGTAGTCGGGCGTCGACGAGCAAGGGACGAGTATGAAGTTGATGGAGCGAGAAAGCAGTCATGAGCACTCGCCTGGTACAGGATGGGTGGTTGGAGCGTAGCGAGCAAGGACGGATGATCTGTGGCTGACGGGGCGAGGCAGATAGCCTTGCGCTTGGCGGGGCAAGGGGCAACCCTGCGCGCGGTAGGCGAGGGTGGTAGTCATGCGCACACGGGCGCGAGAGGCTGGCAGGGCAGACAGCCCTGCGCGTGGCGGGGCAAGGGAGCAACCCTACATGCGGCAGGCGAGTGTGGCGATTGTGACCACGCGGGCGCAAGCGGTCGGCGGGGCGGGACGGATAGCCTTGCATGTGGTGGGATGCCGACAGAAGGCCGATGCGCACGGGCAGGGGCAGTGGCCTCCGCACAGCGGGGGTGGGCGCGGTGTGTGCCGGTGGAGGATCGGCGTGCGCGGGCGCAGGCGGGGGCGGCCTGCGCGTGACGCTGATGATGGAAGGCCTGCGTGCGCAGGCTGTGGGCGAGCGGCTTTGCGTGCGGAGAGTGCGAGTAGATGACCACGTGCACGACAAGCGTAGGAGATTGTTGACCTCCCTCGAAAGCGACGGCGCCTGCAGGAGGCGGCGGCTGCTTGAGAGGGACAACGACTGGGGAAAACTTCTTTTGAGAAGAAGAAACTTCAATTCCAAAAGAAATTCACCAAGTTTTTCTTAACATTGGCCTATGTATAGGCCTTGGAGGAAAGAGAAAATAAGATAACTCTAAATTTAAAAAACCTAATATTAAACGACGTCGGGACATGCTAACATGTCACGCCAAGGGACAGTTCTGAAGTTGGTATTGGCGATGAGTCATGACGCAGGATGTCTCGTGAGAAGGTGGAGGCACCACCAGTACTGGTGCGTTGTTGTGGTCGCCATCAGTCCATAGGTCAGCAGGGATCATATCTGGTGGTGGCGAGTGCAGGAGGAAGCGCGTTACAACCTCTTGACTGCACTAGAAGCTCCGCCCGGCATTGAAGAAGAGTCAGAGAAGCTTGGATGCGCACCCGGACGGAGGAGAAGAGAAAAGGAGACCGCATATCGATGTTAGGCGGCGGAAATTGGCGCCGCCACCCCTTCTTTTCGAATCAGGGCAATTCAGGTTCATCATGACCCTCTTCGGCTGATTTTTATGTTTTTCCATTACTCTAGATGCTTAATTCTAGCTCAATCAACTTAGTTACCTAGTTTTCATCGAAGTTTGGTATCGTAAACTCTTTGTGCCATTTCATCAAACACTTTACGTGTTCGGTGATTATTTCTTCAATTTATCTAAGTTTTGACTATCTCAACAATATAAAAATTTAAAATCATATTCCTCCTCTTTATCCCATCTTCTGTCGAACACCTCACGAGCGTTCGACAAAAATACCCCTTATCTTTGATTTTCTCTTATAAAATCAATATAAAACATGTAAAAAGATAAATCAATTATATTTTGATATTCTATCAGGCGTTCTATCAAACACTGTCCCTTACTCCCTATCTTCGACTATAAGAATAATCATAAAACTTATTACGATATATATACTAGCTATATAGTAAATATTATAACTATATAAGGTATTCTCTTCAACTATAGGCTGTTATATACATATTTACTCCCTCATTGCCTCTAGTAAGGCCCTTATTCCACCTTAACATCTCTCTATACTTGTCTAACCCCTTAGTATATTATAGTTAGATAATTACTTAATACTCTCACCATATATACACTCTTAGTATATATGTATATCAATACTTGTCTACCCTTCTTGTTCTCTCTTAATATATATATATATACCTAACTAGATTCTTCTACTTTTTCTTATTCTTTACTCTTATTAAACTACTTAGTTTTATTAATTACTCTATACTTCTTCACTAGTTATATCACTATCAATCATCTTTATCTATAAAAAATAATCTATTAATCCTTTATTATTCTTAGTACCTATCTTATATATATATATATGACATTTGATGTGATATCTTCTATACGTATCTTATCAAACTAATGTTCCCTCTACTTATTAATTGCATATATCTTCTTATTCTTATTATGTTTAGTATTATAATATCTTAATAAATAACAACTTGATTATTGAATATGGTTAGTTCAAAATATGGGTGTTACATATGTCGTTATTCAAGGGCTTTTTGAACTTAATCAATAAATTTTTTTGTCACTTAGCGCTTAAGGGGTCAAACCCTAGGGAGGTGATGGTGAAATTCAATTTTTATCTAATTAGGGATTGGCATTCTAAATTTAACAGATATAAAGTCTTTTTACTCAAGTAATAGAAGAGGCTTGTAACTTGTAACTATCCTTCGAACGTTTTAAAATCAAGTCATCACAATTAACATAGACTCAATATGGCTTGCCCTTTTATATCCATGGCAATCAATGAAAATCAAATCAATGATTATTTAGCAAATCTTGATAAGATTGCAAAGATGTCCCCTAGATTTGATCAATTCTATGCCCAATCGACTTTACAATCTTGTAATTTTCATGTTATAATTTTTTGTACTACGTGTTTGGGAAATGAAATCTAGATTAAAAGTTGAGACTTCTATTAATGTTTCATTTCATTTAAAGACTTAAATTTGTTTGCATTATGTTTTTAGGTTGTTAAGAGAATTCAAAATGTATTAGCAAATTGATGACCTTCTAAGTGATTCACGATTTTTCTTATCACTTCTACTTATTCAGAGTGGATTCAGAATGTGTTACCCATTCTTAATGGGTCGACAACTACTACTCAGGTTTCATTCATCAAAATTGAATCTGGAATTTGGGTAAACATTTAGTATTAACTTGTTTATTCGCTTAATTCAAGTACTCGTAAGCTGATCTTCAATTTAGACAGCTTGACTAAGCTGTGCTAATTGAGGAATTTAAGAAGTAAATTGCTTGTAATCAAGACTCAATTCGATTTAGAATGACTTATCCTTAACTACTGAAGGTTAAAATACTGGAAAACAAATGCAATTCGCAAATTAAAAGAATGGAAATGGAATTTGAAGCGAGATAATAAACTAAACAGAACTATGACATTGCTAAAATTAAGCAAAAAATCAAGCGGAAACTGAAGTTGGGTTGAGCTTAGAGATACCAAGAGAGGATTAGGATGCTTCTTAATGAGATTCCGTGCAACAAACAAGATGAAAATCCAAGGATTAATTGCTTCAAATTTTGCAGAAGAACACTTGTCCAGATCGTCGAATTCGCCCTCAAATCTTGGTCCAAATTGCTCCGAGTTGATCTTGAGTCTTTAAAGAGGCTGGGCGATCATTTCTCGAGCTTCAAAATCAAGAATGCCAGCTCAATTTTTCTTTCTCCCCTTTTATCGTCGTGTAATTGGAAGAACTTGTTCTTCCGATTCCGTTACTAACTCTTGTCCTTTTCGCTTTGTACGCAGGTGACGCAGAGCACTCCGATAGGTCTTTTTTGTGGTTCGCATGGCTTCATGTAGTCCGCAACTCGCACCACGTTGCCTACGTGCGTGTCATGCACCAAAGGCGCAATCACGCCTTCCGATTGGCTTGCGCCATTCACCTGTGCTCTGCACCACTTACCAACGCCATTAGCACTAAAACTCGCCCAATAAATGCCAATTTTATAAGAAAAATGGTTTTATTAAAAGTAAATTAAAATAAATTGTACAACTATTTATTAATATGTAGAAAATTACTTTATTAATTCCTAAAATAAGTTTTATTGTTAATTTATTTTTATTTATAGAAATAGGTCAATTGAAACATTTGGTTTCTTATAAACATCATTTTAAAGAAGTTTAAAATGTATAAATTGACCTAATCATTTTGTCCAAAGTGTCGTTTAGCTTGAAGTCTAAGAAAATTTTTCTTTTAACCTAAAATCATGATAACATGCATTAAAAATTAATGTTTTGGCACATTAAAAGCCTAAAATTATGATGAAATTACCATTTTATTAGCTCTTCTTTGCATGTTATCAGAATACATACCTAAAGGCCAGCCCTATGGAGACGACCTTACTCACGCTATACACTTGAGTAAGTTTTTATATTTTAGAAATTTATTTGATTGTAGGCAAATTAATTTTACAATGGCATTTAAAATTAACACCCCGATTCGCCTGCGTCATGCATCGAAGGTTTGTCTCGGGGTTTAGTGGCATCACTGCGCATATAACGGACCTAATGGGCCTCGAGAAGTTTGAATGGATGAAGGCAGTCGATAAGGCCTTTGAAGAGGTTAAATGCCTCCTGACCAAGTCTCCAGTAGTATGATTGCCCGACTTCAACAGGGCCTTTGAAGTCGTGTGTGATGCATCCGGTGTTGGTATTGTTGGTGTCCTCAATCAGGATGGACACCCAGTAGAGTATTTCAGCGAAAAGATGAACGATATGAGGCGTGGATATGATAATTATGATCACGAGTGCTACGCCCTTGTCCAGTCGCTCCGACACTAGCGGCATTACCTCCTTCTTAAGGATTTTGTGCTCTACTCAGACCATAGTGCCCTTCGACACTTGCATGACCAGAAGAAGGTTAGCGATCAGCATGCCCGGTGGATTGCTTACTTACAGGGCTACACATTCATCATTCAGCTCAAGAAGGGAAAAGATAAAACCTTAGGAGATGCCCTTAGCCGGAGACACCTCTTCCTTAACATGATGAGGATGCTAGTTCTAAGGTTTGACCAGCTCCCTCAGGACTACGCAGATTGCCCCAATTTTGGGAAGATAGCTAGTGCCCTCAAGGGCAGGCCGAAGTTTGAGTTCCAGGATTATTATCTCTCCAATGGTTACCTCTTCTATGGGAAAGTTTATGTGTACCCCGCATGTCGCTATGCAATTTTCTCATTTGGGAGACTCATGCAGGTGGTCTTAGCAGACATTTCAGTATCAACAAAACTATTTGGCCCTAGAGTGCCAGTTTTAGTGGCGCTCCCTAAGGATCTCCCTAAGGGAAGATCCTCTCCCAATGTTTGACCTGATCTAAGGCAAAGATGACCAAGCAGAATGCTGGACTCTATATGCCCCTCCCGGTGCCAACACACCCTTGGGGCAATGTCAGCATCGACTTCGTCCTAGGTCTGCATGGGACTCAATGACGACATGACTTTATCATGGTCTTCGTAGATAGGTTCTCTAAGATGGCACACTTCTTCCCATGTTCGAAGACAGCTGATGTGTTGCAAGTGGCACGGCTCTTCATTGACGAGATTGTCCGCTTGCACGGAGTGCCCCGATCTATCGTGTCTAATCGCGATGTGTGATTCACGAGCTACTTTTAGAAGCCTTATGGGACTTGATGGGAATGAAGCTTAAGTTCTCCACAACCTACCATCCCCGGATGTGTGGGCAGACGGAAGTGGTGAATCGTAGCCTGGGAAACTTACTCCATTCCACTGTGGGGGATAACCTAACTACTTGGGATTGTGTGATCCCCCGAGCTGAGTTTGCTTTCAATTCCTCGATGAATCGTAGCCCCAGGCATATATGGTGAGATATCTCGTAGGCCCCTAGACTTCATCCCAATAGAACCTCATACTAGAACCTATGAGGATGACCTTGCATTCACCCAGCATGTTAGGAATTTGCATCATGCCATTCTTGCACACATTATCTCGCGGAACAAAAAGTACAAAGTTGTCGCCAATTTAGGTCGTAGGCCAGTCAGATACACTGAGGGAGATCTAGTTATGGTAAGGTTCAGGCCTGAGGGAGATACACCGAGTTCTACGAAACTTCACGCTCGTAGTGATGGGCCTTTCTCGATAGCCCGGGTGATCAGCGAGAATGCCTTCGTTGCAGGCATTCCCCCTGAATGAGAGATCTGTTCTACCTTCAACATTAGCGATTTAGTCCGATACCAACCTATGCCACCCATCATTGAGCCTCACAATCCCTCGAGCCCTGCTAATGTTTAGAGTGAGGGACACCATCCATCTCCCCATATCCTATTCCTTTTGAGGCACAAGCGTATCGAGTCAGTACTAGAGGAAGTAATTAATGCTGTAAGGGAGCAGTGGGACCGTAATTTTGTGGTTCTTTGGCAGGGTGGACCATCATCAAACAACATGTGGATCTTAGAGGCGGATCTTCAACGACTTTGACCAGAGCTCATCCAACCTCTTGACGATATCTTCGGCTTTGACTTGTCAGAGTCGACTTCCACCCACCCTAGGAGGATGATGGAGGACAATTGAGAAGTTCCAGCTCAAGGTCGCCAGTTACCACGTCGTGGAGCCCGAGCCGACGCGAAGGACCCGAGCTTCAAGTATAATGCTTGACAGACAGTCTGATAGTTAGTTTATTTTGGCATTTCTTTGTTTTTCTATGAACCTTTTATGGTCCCTGTTTAGGCCCTTATCTCTTTTTGTATTTGCTTTGACCTGGACCATTAGAGGAATGTCTCTCATTAGACAATTCCCCTAATACACCCATTAGGGCAACCACCCTTACCTTTATAAGGGATGGTATGCCCTAGTGGCCTGTTTTGGACTTCATCGTGAAATTCAGAGCTGTATGTTTCTCTTGATATCCCTCCCTTTATGCACGGAGATCTCGGCAGTATTGTTGATAAAAAAGTGATCGCTGGCTGAATCAACACCGCCAGTTTAATCACCACGTCTGTGAAATCACCATCAGGAGACCCGCTGCCTCTCGCCATTCGAGAGTCACTCTACTCGATTCTTGAAGCTTGATCGTTTGTTCCTCCTCCACGGTTGTCCTTCATGGTTGCGATCGTTCTCTTCCAACCGGTCACCCTCCGTCCATGGTTCACCTGCTCATTCTAATCGGTCTAGCCTTCTGGTCTAGCCTTCTGGTCGGCTCCCTCTCGACATCTGAGGACCGTCCGACGCTCTATTTTCCCTTTCAAGCCTTGTTCTGCCCACCATTGAGGTGTCTTTAACCCACCCTGTCACGTTAGACCGGATCACAATTTTCACCAATCGGGAATGGTGATCGCCCACGACCACATGGAGTGATCCATGCGCTACAATGAAGTATTATCCTTGCCTACGAGCTCGCTGCAGATTCTGTGTATTCTTGCGCCCTCCTATCGATATGCCAGAATGACTATTTGGTGCCAACAATTGTCTGATCAATGATGACCCTTTTTTGTGATCGTACACCAATCGTCGCCAAAATGGTGTCGTTTTTGGCATCCACGCCCAGGCGATTCCTGCCATCTAAATATTAATCTTCCATCTCGTCCCTGAACAATCACCAGTCAGTCTGTGTTACAGACTTCATCAATTTTTATTGTTCAAGGAGCTCTTGGCTTCCTCGATCGGCCGGGTCAATTTTGACAACTACTCTAGGACGTATTCTCGATGTCGACTGGTCCCCTCTCTGTTTTCCATCAACCAGAGCCAACTCTACCATCAAGTACACAATCAGGCGTCTCTACAACCACGCTCCTCTTCCATCAGGTCAACTACTCTCATCGCTTCCTTTATTTTAGCTTGATTACCTTCATCAGTGCCTACATCGACGCTCCTCTAAAGGAACCTAGCGTCTTGAATTATTAGATATATTGAGAGTAAGATATTTGATATTTAGGTGTCGGGTTAGATCTGTTTTCAGCGATAGTTGGGACATATACGAGTAGTGATTGCCTTCCCGCTTTGTCAGTGTTCAAACCGAACCGTCGGGTCATTGGGAGTGTGTCGGTCCCTAGAATTCCTTGTTTTATTCCTTGGTTCTACTGTCCTTTTGGTCGGCAATCAAGTGTTCTTCATTGTTTTAAAATTTTACATCATTCATTTATCATATTGCACCCAGCCTATCTCCCGTGGTGTAATCTGGACCGACGACCCCAACAAGTCGTATTTCATCACCAGCCCACAGGCAAGCAAGCCTAGGGTGCTCAAGCCCACCTGTAGCAGCCAAGAGGTGGCGCCCAACAGGACAGCCCAGCCGGCCACACAAAGAGATGTCAAAGAGGTCCATTCAGGCCCACAAAAGAACCAAGTTTCTGTACATAGGAGAGGTATGGCATTTTAATTTGATAGAGACTACATGCCTAAAATTTATGTAGCACCTCATATTTCTACATTTTTTAATATGGGATGTAGAATCCCACTATCTCTCTCACTCTTGCAGTGGGCTGGGCCATCGAGTAACCAACCGATCGCGGCCCAATGAGACGTGTTTTTGGGCAATTCTAAGTTGACGGATATGATCTCATCCGTCTGATATTCTTAAAGATGATCGTATGGTGAGATATATCCTGACATATTTACTTTGTTTTTCTTTCGTTTTCAGGTCATTTGATTGGCCTTGATGGATAACGGGGCTCGTGGGACCCCTTGACAAACAAATCAGAAGAAGGCAATGCCAATGAGGCGCTGATGTGGGCGACTGACATGGTGCTAATGTGGCGGACGGGGTATATCCGAGTCCACGACTGTGATTTAATTGCAGCCGTTGGACCCAAATGAAGGCGATCTAATGGCCGAGGGCATTTCTGTCCACCCTCACCCCTAGCCATCGATGCTACTGGCAGGAGGCCATTTTCAACCGACGAGGGGGGTGGTGGGCCATCCAATGGCCTGGGATGATCCCAGGGTTTCCCCCCTCCATCGAATGTCCTGGGAGGTCCCTCCCAAGCCGTTAAAGAGGGCCTGAAAGCCCCCAATTGTCTCATCTTTCTACCGTGACTCCATAAGCGGCAGGAGACCCTTTGAGTGGCGGCGAGAGCAGCAGGAGGGTCATGACAACCTCCTGCTTGCTCAAGAAGCTCCGGACGACACCAAGATAAGTCAGAACATCCTTGGATTTGCATATTTATGGAGAAGAAGAATGAGGGAAACCATAAACCGAAGCTAGGAGGTGGCGATCAATGCTGCCACTCTCATCTTCAAATCAGGGCAATTCAGGTACGTTCATGAATCTCTGCGGTTGATTTGTATATTTCCATTTCATCTGAATGCTTTATTTTGAGTTAAATCTAGATAAAAATGGTGTTTTGCCTTAAATTTCGTACCACAGATTCTTTATGGCATTCCATCAATTATCTCATGTGTTCGATGATTATTTTTCGATTTATATAAGTTACCACTTAACTACATTATACGAATCTAAGACAATACAAAAAAATACAGAACTGCCTTCTGTTGGGCATTTTGTCAAACTCCCAAGGGGCGTTCGACAGAACTGCATCCTTAACTTGATTTTCTATTATTAAAAATCTATACAAAAATATATAAAAAGCATATAAAAACTAAGTACATTATATATCTCTCTGATTTCGATCCCCTTTCGGACATTTGGTCAAACAGCTTCATGATGTTCGACTATATCAACTTCTTAACTCTAAAAATTGAGTATAAAAAATATATGAATATATATAATAATAATATAAAAACATATTAAAATAGATCTATAATATCTAATATTATTACTCTATAAGCCATCATGTGCTACTATAGGAGACCTTATAGTAATAATATTCTCTTTTTCCTCTCTTAATATCTCTCTATACCTATCCAACCACTTAGTGATA
Organism: Wolffia australiana; assembly: GCF_029677425.1. Taxonomy (NCBI): domain Eukaryota; kingdom Viridiplantae; phylum Streptophyta; class Magnoliopsida; order Alismatales; family Araceae; genus Wolffia; species Wolffia australiana. The sequence goes on from NC_135844.1 coordinate 13,728,609, forward strand.
TTATAGTTAGATAATTACTTATTTTCTCCCTCTCTATCTAACTTCTACTTGATTATTCTTCTTACTCTTACTAACTAGTCTTATTAAGTATTTTCTTCCTCTTCACTTACTATATTACTATTATCCTTAACTATAATATCTAATATTACACTTCTTTATAATTCTTAGCATCTATAAAATATATATACTTATATATCTGATATTCTGTGTTCTCTAGTTCTCTTATTAAATTAATATTCTGTCTACCTACTAATTACTCATTTCTTCTTATATTTATTATCTTTATTATTATCATTATTGCTTATTAACTAACTCACATATTTAAAATATCTCTAAAGGCCAGTCCTTGTGAAAACGAACTTACTCCCAGTATAAAATTGAATGAATTATACTTTTATCAAATTTATTTTTATTATTGGTTAATTAAATTTACAACGAAAATTAAAAATAATTACGCAAATTGCCTCCGATCACAAGGGAGGCTAAAATTACACAAAATTCATTTAGAAGTGGGAAAGATATTTTAATTTTTTTGGAGCATAAAAGATTTTATGCATTATGTAATGATTATACTTATGCAAAAAATCAAGGAGCTAATTATATATATTATAATACTTTGATGAGTTTAATTTCACAACAGTGCCAGTCAGCAACTATGTCCTATGCAGAAGCATAAGAAACAATGTTTGTGATGTGCAAGCTTGGGTGGCCATTTTACTTGGACATTTGGAATCAGATACACGATATAGCCATTTCTTTGGTGTCTAGACTTATTCAAGACTCAAAAATGGGGATACTACAGGCGTAGCTGCTTGAATACAAGCCGGTGGCAGTGGACAAAATGATAAATCCTTTTGGAATTTTGTAAATGAAGAAATTGTGTGTATTTAGAGATTAAAATTGATGAATTTGAAATAGAGATATCAAGATGCATGGATGGATACAGAGTGAAAACGAGAGAAATGGATGGAGCCAAAGAAGATAATAAAGAAGTGGGGGCTACAGATGAGAATGATAAGGAAAAAATGGATAGATGTTTCCAAAATTTTGAGGGTATATCCACACCTTCTGCTGAGATTTGGAGATTTTCCTACAAAATATAAGGTTAGAGTTACCTCAAATTGACAGCTTCTGCACGTGGAATTGTGACGCTTAAATAAATGGCTAATTCTGATAATAAAATTAAATAATTCTAGCATCATCCTCTATATCTTTAAGTATAAAATAAATTTTTTTATTTTACACCTAGAAAATTGAACCTCGAGAGGAAGTCTCCACCGAGCATTGCCCAACTCCACAGTTTGGCTTGTATTTAATACTTATATAGGATAAAAAATTATAGAAACCATTAAAACCATCTAGATATAAAATAAAGAATACTTTATCATATATCTAGATATAACATTTAAAGCAATCCATTCAATGAATGGAATTATTATCATAGTTTACTAACCCTTACATAATGATGCTATTTCAAATAATAATATAAATATAATTTTATTAATATTTATTTTTGACATTTAATTCATTTACATTCATTCAAGTTAGAATAGATTCAGTTAAATATTTTTATGGGTTTATTATATTTTTTAGAATGATATTCTGATTTTTCCATTTTTTAAAATTGTATGATTTTTCGACATTAACTTCATAGAAAAATTTTATTGGTTGTAGCATATAGTTTGAAATTTTGTTATATATTTTTAAGGATTCCGTTGACTTTGTTCAATCTTATGAATTTTGAATGATTCAGATTTAAATTTCAATATGTAATGATTCTATGGGAGTTTTGAGCTGAATTGTTTTAGGGCAGCTACTTCTTATCTGTAAAAAGAGTCCTTGCAATCATTTTAAAATTTTCACATTTGGATTTTATTCTGAATAACCATCAGCAGATTGATTTTCTCATTCAGAATCTCATTTGGGTATGTTTTTTACTCTTAAGGGGGAAGGATTGAAGGATTTATGTTGTGATTAAGACCCATGAAGTGAAAACACTACTACACCCATAGGGCACATGACAATGAGGTTAGTATACTCGTCTTTTTTCCCAAATCACTTTTTGTTCCTTATTCCTAATGTATTGGCATTCAAGGTAGCCTACGTTTTTTCCATATTGCACGACACCTTTGACTCCAATGCGCGTTGGAGCGTATCTGCCTCCATTTCTGCCATAACCATCAACAGTAACTCGGTATCCTTTCCTGATCTGCCTCTCATCACGCATCTTTGCTACATCTCCCTCGCAATAAACCAATGTATTTCCTTCATCCATGAGACTTCATTCATCCCACAATCTTAGGATACCAAAGGATGGAGTAAGGTGATTTAATTAGAGTTAATAAGTATTTCTTGCTAAAACCTTCAACAAAAATTCCAATAATGATTTGAAAATTTTCACCAATTAGATCAAATAGGATTAATGTTTTTTCACCTACATAGAATTATTTCAAATTAATTTTCAGTTTTTTAGCCTGTTAAATTGGATTTAATTCCAAAAAAATTGCATTAAAATCTGAAACATATAAATTAAAATTAAAATTAAATTAATCTTGCTTCATGTGGATTCTCTATATTTAGAATGAAAGTTATAATTCTCTAAAATTGGATAACAATACTTGTCAAATAAAATTATATATTTTATGTCTGAAGCATGTTTATTTATGTTTTGTTGAAAATAACATGTTCCTTAAATGAAAATTAAGAGGGAACTATAGTTTTCAGTACATAATGGACAGGAACAAAATTAGTGAAATAATAAATTCTATTCAAAATACTGACAACAATAAGAAAGAAGAGGTTTGAATATTGCCCACTAATAGAAACAAAAATATTGTGAAAAAAACTTCTATATAAAGGTTTTATTAATTTTGAAAAAAATAATAAAAATTATTTGCGTGAAATCGGAAAAATAAAAGAACTACAACATCAAGCATAAAATATTTTACAGATTATTAGCCAACCGGGTCTATGGATTTCTTCTAAGTCTCTAGTGACTATTGTTATTCTGGGCAGAATAGGAAGTGTTATTCCTTATGATTTTCAGGGTATAATGACATAGAAAGAAGCTTGCCATAAACAGGTTTGATGAAAAAGAAAAATAAAATAAATAAGAGAAAAAAAAAGGAGCAGGATGGAAAGTAAAATAAGAAGATGAAAAAGGAATAGTCAGAGTAATAATACGAAGATGAAGAGGAAGACGAAAATGACGAAGATGAATTACATGAAGAAGCAAATGAAAATGAGGACAAAGAAGAAGAGGGACAAGAAGAAGAATAATAATAAAAAGACAAAAATAAGAATGATAATCATAATAATAAGACAAATAAGAAGAGGGAGAAGACTAAGAAGAAGAAAATGATGAGCAAGAAGAAAATAAGAGATAGAAGATAAAGGAGATTGGGATTTAGAGGACAAAGAAAAAATACACAAATAAGAATAAACAAGGAAATAAGGTAAGATACCAAATTAAGCAATTGTGTAGATAAAATAATGAAATTTAAAAAATTTAGTTTAGATAAATTAAACTGAAATTATATCTAAGAAAATGTAAATTAAGATAAGAAACATATATGAGTCCATTACAATATGGATCTTGAAGAGTATCATTTAGATTCAACAAGTAATTGTTGCAAATATATGTGCCTGTAATATTGATAGAGGAGAAAGAAGCATAAGAAGAGGAGAGAGAGAGAGAGAGAGAAGCATAAGAAGGGAAGAGAGAAGGAGATGAAGAGACAAAGAGGAGAGAGGATCAATAGAAAGAAGAGAGAGAGGAGGAGACAAAGAAGAGAAAGAGACGCAAAAGAAAGAAGACAAAAGTGGAGAGAGAAGCAAAAAGAAGAAGAGAAGAGGGGAAAGAGAACCAAAAGGATGAAGAGAAGAGGGGATACAATACATTCATCATACTACGCATTTCATTCTTCTATTTGAATTACATGAATACACGCAATGACTAAGTGAATTGTGGTGAGAGCATATTACAGTGATCACTAGTCTTTAGACATCTGCGCTAAATATTTGTATCAAAAGATACTCAACAATTACATTCAAATATCCAAAAAGTGTAACACTGGTTAGTACCACTCATAGGATTGTTATGGCCTATCCCCTAGCTATTAGTGTCAATACAATAAAGAAACATAGTGGTGCTCTTTGGGAGAATAACTCACTGCACAGATCTATATTAATCCTGAATATTATTATAACTAACATCACTTATGTTGATTCATGTTACAGTTGCTTATTGGTCCTTGTAGATTGGTGGCTGTGTTTTGACTCGCTCTTAATAGTATTTGACAATGACAGTCCAGATAGTCCTAAATCGGACACATAAATAAGTCTATAAAGGTGATTTTTTTCCACAAAGGGATTGTCCACCCTTCGTATTATAAACATAAATTCAAGACAGAATATCTAGTTGAATATTTGGGTTCTGTGGGCTGGATTAAAAATCTGAAAAATGATTTATGCACCAAAAATCAAATTGAATCAAGCTATAAGAATCAATGTGATCTCATCACATACCTTGGAACCGATTCCACTATTACTTCATTACCTGGAATTTTCTTTTTGGCAAAAAACATGCTGCTGGGTATGACAAACTTAATGGTTGTGCTCATAGAATGACAGAAAAGGCAGAAAAGGTACAATATAGGTACCTCCACATGTCATTAAGGATTCCTCGGGTACCAGCAGCTGGTTCCTGTTTGCGAGGATTGGGTGTTGCATGAAGCCAGTGCATCCATCATGCGCATTGAGTATCTTTGTGGAGCTCTGCAAAGGAAATACAGTCTAGGTAGAACATCGTGTACTGCTATAATATTACCTTCAAGCAACTCATGTGTCTAGCTTCAAGATGTATCCACGTGATCATGAGAAGGATGGATCTCCCAAACTTCTTCTATCCTTCTTGAATTTATGGTTCATCTTCTCACCGTCATATCTCGAAACTCTAAACACAATTAATTGAGAGCTTTGCAGAAAAGTCCTTAAATTTTAACTATATCCACCAACGTCTATACAACTTAGGTGTCACTATCTAGGCCATGCATTGGTAAGGTAATATTATTAACGGTCGAATAATACTTTTTGAACAACCTTATTAGTTAGTAATATTGGTATGTATATCAATTAATTGATGATATTTGTAATTCAGTCGATAAGTGATGCATTCAATTTGATGTATATAGTGAGACATATTTTAATGTTATCTTGCCATCATTGTTTTAATATTACCATCCTTTTAATGAATTTACATTGCATGAATTATTTGAGCCATTTTGCTTACAGTATCACTTGTGCTATGATTTTTACATGATTTGCAAGTTCAATAGTTTTCACATTTATAATATGTTTTAACTTTGCAAACTTTAATGGGGTGTAACAGGTTTTGAGCTTATTTCTTCTTTATAGTGTATATTGTTAGGATTAAATTTAAATTTAAATAAAAATATATAAAAAGGAAATGTGTTCTAGCAGTATCCCAGTGGCCCACCCAGCCAGGCATAGCAACGCTCAACCCAGCAATAGAGTAACAAGTATAGAGCACTCAAGCCAATTATCAGCCAGAAAGCATCATCACGCAAACAGGCAAATCACATCCAAGGTAGAAACAATTGCACATGGAAGGCCCAAGCAAAGCAATCCCAATAGAGGCCTAAGTCCATAGGAGTGATAAGCCTAAAAATGACGTGTAAATACGTCGTTGATTTTGCGTTTAGACTTATACAATAAAATTTATAAATACCCTTAATCACTAAATACATTGTATAGAGCAAGTACGGGGTCGAACCACAGGGAGGCAGCAAGTAGAAATTTTTATCTAATTTTTAATGAATGAATTCAAGGATGAATTAATTTTGCAATTAATAGGCCTTGATTATACTTAATAATGTTTTTAATTCATCAAAATTAAATAAAAACTTAATTTTGATTTTAAATATTTCGGTCAAAAAGCTCAAGATAGGATAAGTTTAATTATAAGATCATATTAATTCGGATAATTAATTTCCCAATTATTATAAAATTTAAAGACAATTTTTATGAATTAAAATTGGGAATTTAATAATCAAAAAAGGGATTTTGAAATTAGACTTAAAGATGGACGATTTTTTGGATGAAATATTTAAAATCAAAAATAAGTATTTACTTAATTTGGATTAATTAAAAACATTATTAAATATAATTAAGTTTTATTAATTACAAAATTAATTCATCCTTGAATTCATTCATTAAAAATTGGATAAAAATTTCAACTTGCTGCCTCCCTGTGGTTCGACCCCTCGCTTGCTCTATACACTGTATTTAGTGATTAAGGGTATTTATAAATTTTATTGTATAAGTCTAAACGCAAAAACAACGACGTATTTTCACATCATTTTTTTGCTTATCAATTGGCATGTACATTTCGCCCATGCCAAGGCATTTTAGAATCTCTAAAGAAGAAGTTCAAAATACAAATCAGAAACTTACAACTTTGAATGCAAAACCAAGATCTGTCGACTTCCAAAGCAACTCCTGTGTCCTTCTTGGCCAAATCCTTGGGGAGAGCTTAAAAAAGTGAATTTTGCCCTTTTCCATACCTTTATTTTATGATCACCATCTGGATTGTAGAGGGTGAAAATACAAACATGCCCTCAAACTTTCAGCCCAATCGGACGTCTAGATCTCAAGATATCGTCATTTTAGTGCAGATTAATCTAGGTTGTTGGATCATTTCATTAAATAAAAAAAATTGATTTTTCTGATTGGCTGAGCTTTTTTTTCCTTGTTTTTGCCGTCCTTGGATTGCGTCTCGACACGTGCTTGTGCGCTTCAAAATGCGCAATCATCGGGACATGATTGCTGCGTTTAAACGGTTATTAAAATACCACATTGCCCTGAAATTTGAAAAGAAGAAAAGGACAAAACACTGTTTTCATTAATATTAATAATCCACAGATTTGATTTCCGCGTGCATTTAATGCATACGGCAATCGACTGCGCCTTGATTATTTAAAGTGCGCCGCAATTCTTTGTTTGTTTTATATTCAACGCACTTGTGTCGGTTGCCGCGTGCATTAAATGCACGCGGCTAACTGACTGTGGTAAGAGAACTATTTGTGTTTAATAAATGCACGCGGAGATCAATTCTCTGCGTGCATTTATTGCACAAAAAATAAAAGTAAAAGAGACGTACCTTTCTCTCGCCTTCTGCGCCACGTAGCTCCATATGACTAAATGATTTGCGCATTATGGCATCGTGATTTGTTATGCCATAATAAGTCAATAATGTTCTCTCTCTCTTTCTCTTAATATTATTTTAATAATATTCATCCACTTATTCACCCCAATTTCAGGCAAATGACGTGGATGCCCCTTGATAGATTTATAAATATATTATAAAATGCCAAATAAATAACATTTGTATTATTTAAATATGAAAAAATCATTTCTTAACTAAATATCGGTCAGAAGTTTATATAAAAATAAGGAAAAATTCCAGAAAAACTAGGAAAGCCCTTAACAACCTTTAGCCAAGTATTTAAGGCCCTGTAAAAAATATTTCTTCAATGAAATGAGGATAAATACCATGTAAAAAATGATAAAAATTAGAAATAATAGTAAAATCAAAGTGTAAGTCATTTATCTTCATTTTTATATGATGACATGCAAATATGGTTATTAAAGCACATAAATATAATGTAAAATTCATCAATTAATCATGTTAATGCAAGTTATCAAGGAGTTCATAGCCCGCCCAACGTTCCTGCTCTACATTTATATAATGACCACATTTCTTCAGTGTTCCTTTTGTTTTCTTTCAAATCTGTGTCCAGCAAGGACGATTGAACAAGGAGATAGATTGGGACCCAATGGGCTACGACCTTAAGAAACCAAATAGAAAATAATGACAGGGGTTTGAGCCGACCCAGCTTGAAGCCTAATTCATAATGGGTTGGCTTACTTAGAGATTTAATTTAAATGATTTGATGTTTTTTAAGAAGATTAAATGATGAGAAATAAACTACATCAATTGTTTTCTCTCTCTCATGTTCTGATTGGTTACAATGCTAACAAAGACAGAAGGGGCCCTTGATGAACAAATTAGGAAGCAGGCAGCTGATTTGGCTAGCCTAAGTGGATGGTTCTGATGTGGCACAACAGTACATAAGTTAGGGGAGGACCATGGGAGAAATTTAATTGCAGGCATCGGTCCTTCTCTTAAGGTGATTGGATCATTAGGAATGATTCATCCATCCTGACCACTGGTCATCACCTCCATTGGCCAAACAGTGGATTCATGCCAAGGGAGCAAATAGTCGAGCAATTTAGAGGTCCTTGGACGAATTCCAAGCCTAGACATGTGATCTACGACCATTAGAGGGCCATCTTGACTCTTCAAAGGATCCATTCTTGTTGAAATTCTTCATCTTCTGATAAAAATTTAATGCTATGCATGAGACCCTTCTGGGTCTCATCCAGCCAACCAAAGCCTGTGATAGGTCTAGGATAGCTCAGCTTGATGATGAAGCAGTTGAGGAACTCCAAAACATCCATGAAGTGTGCCAGTATAGATGACGATGAGTGGAGCCATACACTGATGTTGAGGGATCGTGATCAGCATCCCCATCCTCAACTTGCATGGATCAAGGCGATTCTGGTACATTTAGTCAATAAACGTCTCCGAAGGTATAGGATTTCACTAAACTAATTTTGAAGCTTTATTTTATTGTAATTTGATATAATAGCCTCTTTAAGGAAATTTATCCAAAATGCCTATTGGGCATGTACACTTTTATCAAATTTGTCTCCTTTTTTATGTACTTCCTATTATAAAACACCAAAAATTATGTATTAAATATATTCATATATATGAACTAAATAAAATAATCAAATTCACTTCCTAGCCATATAAAATATATATATCCAATCTCTTAATCCATTTCTACTTTATTTTATCTCCCTCTCTATTTAATTTCATAATTTCTATAAAAATATCATAATTTATTCTCTACTTATCTATGTAGACCATCACTTCTGCAATATATATAATCTCCCTTTATTTCATTAATATAAATAAATCTATTGACCACTGATTCGTATTTATCTTATTCTTGTTCATGTTCCTCTCTAATATTCCTCTTATTATTATTTTAAAACGATATCGTGATTCAGTCTCTCCTTAAATATTAAATTAATAATGTATCTATCCTATACTAGATATAACCTGACTAACAAATAAGGAACACTAAGGAACACTACCTATCCTAATATCTCACTTATTATAATACTATAAATAAACTTCATATTTCCACTTACTACCTATACATATTTATAAAAAATATTAATCCAAATAATAATATAAATAATACAGTATCTTCTAGACATCTTACCTCAACCTTTCTCATGTTTTCTCTATTCTACATATTATTAGTTATTAGGGTATATTATCCTAATTTCTACCTAATTATTACTACTTGTTTCTACTTATTATCTACATTCCCTCATTTCACAATTTTCTTTACAATTGATGTATACCTTATTTAATAATTAAGTTATTGACGGAAAATCGTGTATTAATTAATTTCTTGACACAAAAATTAAGGATTTAGTGACTTTTGTTTTAAGACATTTTAATTATTAATTTATTGACCAATAATATTAAATATAATTAATTTCTTGACGGAAAAATTAAGGATTTAGTGACATTTTTTCAAATACATTTTAACAATTAATTTATTGACAGTAAATTATGAATATAATTAATTTAATAACTAATTTCTTGACAGAAAAATTAAGGACTTAGTGACGATATCTTTTATTACATTTTAATAATTAATTTATTGACATAAATTTTTAATATAATAAATTTAATAATTAATTTATTGACGGAAAATTATGAATATTATTAATTTAATAATTAAATTCTTGACAAGAAAATTAAGGATTTAGTGACGTCTTTTTAAATACATTTTAATAATTAATTTATTAACAGAAAATTATGAATATAATTAAATTAACAATTAATTTCTTGACGGGAAAAATCAATGGAGAAGAAGACGTACCGCATTGACGGAGAAGCTCCTCTTTGCAAAAGCGGTCAAGAAGGAAGAGCTCGACCTGGCAGAGCGAAGAGCGTTCTTTCAAGAGCGTGTAAACTCTTAGAAACGATTTTCCATCACCAGTGACCCTGTCATGGTGTCAGAGACGTGACGGGACGCCGCTGGAGGGACACGTGACAAGTGTGTGATAGTTTTTTTTGGATTTCTTGGGATGCGTAACGTGATGGTGACGTGACAAAATTTGCGACAAAGCGACATTAGCAGCGGCAGCGATGGCGGAGGACCAGATGGGCTGGCGGGCCTGGTGTACCCCGCATAGGGCTGGCCGTAGTGGATTAGCCCACTAAGGTTCAGCCCAATTTGGTGAAGTCAAGACTTAGCCAAATGGGCTAAGCCCTATTAGGCTTAACCCAATATGGTCAGGACTTAGCCGATTTGGCTTAGTCCTGCACATGGCTACCCTGTGCCCTGCAGTTGTGTGCACTGCCCGCACGTGGACCGGAGGCCAGAGGGCTGTCCCTGCTGCACAAACACCGCATGCACCGAATGGAAGCACATGGTGGCGGCTATGAGAGGGAAAACATGAGTTTTAAAAGGATAAAAAGTGATATTTAAATGCAATTTTTTTCGGATTCGAAGTGGGGAATGCTTGAGGATCTAGAGAGAGATAGGGAAAAATTTTAGAGATAGAAATAAACATATTTAGAGAGATAAAAGGTCAAAATGAGAGATAGAGAGAGAAAATGAAGAGATAGGGAGAAAATGAGGAAATGGTGTAAAGAGAGATTTTGAGAGGGAATTTGAAGGTGTAAATAAAGTATTTTTTTATGAAATTTGGAGGAGATGAACTAGGGATATGAATGAAGGTTTAGATAGATAAAGAACCGATTCTAGAGAGAAAAGGTCAAAATGAGGAAATAGAGAGAAAATGAAGAAAGAGTGTAGGAGTTTGATACAGAATTTGAAGCTGCAAATGAAGAAGATTTTTTATGAAATTTTTATTGGAGTACCTAGGGAAATGAAGGAAGGTCTCTAGAGAGAAATAACTGATTCTAGAGAGAGAAAGTGGAGAAAATGAGTGTTTGGAGTAAGAAAATGAAGGATTTTAAGTTAAATGAATGGATAAGGATGGATAAAATAGAAATCTAAGTTCCTAAAACCTTAATGGAAGTTTACTAAGCCCTCAGTGCTTCCTCTCAAGTCTGGATCCTTATATTTTTCCAGGATCAAGCATTTTTCAATGCAAACAAGAGATGGGATTTAGAGAAAACTTCAATAAACTTACATTAAGCAGGTTGAACAACCTGGATTCTGAAAAATGCCTTATCCTGCTGGCCAGCCACTTTCAAGAGGGAAAAAAGTCTATTTATATGTGGGGAGAGATATTAAAATACTCTTTTGGGCGTTTTCTATTCTCTTTTCTTGCTATTTTTCCTCTTTTTCTCCATTGGTTGAGAGCTTCCCCTTGTAATCTTTAGCTTCTTTCTTTATAAAGATTTTGAGAGCTTAATGGGCAGGTCCAGTAGTGGCCCATCTTCCTCCGATTTCTCTTTTCAAGTCCACAACTCCACTTGATCCCTTCCAGCCCCTTTGTAGAATCACTATGCTCACAAAAATTCTCCAACTCTTTAAGAGTTATCATCTTCTCATTCTTGTAAAGTTATGCACTTGTGAAACTATATAATAATGATTAATACTACAATTGCTTGACTTCAAAGAAGTCAAGGAGTTTACTAAAAAATAACTATAATGTGCAAAAATTAGAATTTATCGCTAGTGCATAAATATTTAGTTCATTCCAGTGATAACATGATAAATTCTAAATTAATAATAGCAAAAACATCTAAAATGTATGAAAATATACATGCATTTATCTTGTTATCAGTTGTCACACCCCTTCTCTTGCTCCGCCAGCCTCAGAAGGGTCCTTTGTCATTTGGGAAATTGGTCGAAAGATGGGCAAATTAGGGGTTGTCAGGGCTCTTTGATGGCCTCGGAAGGATCTCCCATGGCCGTCGATAGAGGGAGACAGCCCTGGGGATCCTTCCAGGCCATCGGATGGCCTTGCGGTCCCCCACAGGCAGAGAACCATCGTTCAGTCGGCCAGGGGCATGGATGGATAGAGGCCATCCGATCCTCTTTATCTAGGTCCGACGGCTGCGATTATATCACAGACGTGGACCCAAATAAAATTGGTGCCAGCGTTGTCCACATCACTACACCACCAGCACACCCCGTCAGCTGACTCATCACCATCCTTTCTTCTGATTTGCCCATCGAGGGATCCATTGATCCTTGTCATCCCCAACACCCAATAGGAAGGCTTGAAAAACAAATGGAAATAGATAACATACGACAAGATAGCTCTCACCGTCTGATCTTCTTTAAGAAGATTGACAGATGAGATCATATCCCGCTATTTAAAAATAAGCCCGAAATGACACAGACTTCGGGCCGGTTCGACTCGAAGCTCGGTCATGATTTCTTTTAAAACTTTATAGGATCGCAGCCCACTGCGCCACGATCGACCTTTTTGCTTCTCGGTTCGGCCTGGCATAGAGCTGAAAGAACAGAATATAATCCCATATTGAAATATCTTAAAACCTTAAATGCTATACAAAGTGCAAATATAACTTAGATCGAATTAGAATGACTTACCTCTGTTGTGTGCGCGGACTCTTTTGTGGCCTGTGATGGGCTTCATGGGGGGCTCTTTGATGGTTGGCTCGGCTTGTGTCTCCTCCTTTCTTTCTGTGGGCTGGCTTGAGCGCTCTGCGTTTGCCATTCTATGACCTGCTTGGGTGCTGCAGCGCCTGACTCAGCCCCTAGCTGGTCCAATAAAACAAGCTTTTTATTGTTTTTATGTATATAAACATTCTTCCTCTCTCTCCTTCTCTTTTCTATTCTTCAACCTTGACTTCACCACTGGAATAGCATAGATGACATACTAAATGAAGCATAAATCTCATAAAAATTAATAATGTTTTAAATATATCTTTACTAAGAAATATTTGGGATTGTAAAATATGTAAAAATGACATTAAAATGCAGTGTTTATCCCTTACTCTACTAAGTGAATGAGATGAATTTCTTTGTACAGTTGAGATAATACACATAAAATTACCCCAAAAATGACTTTAAAATGTGTGTGATTGCATGTCATATCTTGGGACTACCAGTTAGTCTCAAAGCCCAATAAATTCAATAAATTATGACTCAAAGGGTTACTTACGCGTTTCCATTTTTAATCATGAATTATGCATAGTATGTTTGTAAAAATAAAAATTAATAATTTAATAAGGCATATTCATTCATATTTAACCCTCTATATTTGATGTTATCATGGAAATGTCCCTTTCCCATCATGATTTAACCCTATTTTTATAAGTCAATGTATCTATAAAATGTTATTGATTAACTAATTCTTAATACCAAATTAAGTACCTCAAAATCATGTTCATTGGCCAAAATGTTCATTGCCCAAAATAATAACTGAAATATTGAAGAAGTTCAGTTTTACAGGACAACCCACTTTAGTTGAATCATGGTCAAATACATTGCCAGATCTATTAGACATGTAAATTATGTCACTGGAATCTATGATGGGAATTAGTTTTCATCTAGAATTAAATTATATTTTGGCTTTCAAGAAAAGATCAGTGGGTTTAATGAGTGTTATAAGGGAGACATATTTTAGTTCATTAGGAATTTGACGCCTTGAAATATTTTTGAAAATATAACTTTTATTTTATTCCCTTTGCTCATGATCATTTCTCCCATTTTCTGGCTCTCATCTCGTCTCTTCTCCATGGCCTATGGTGGGCCCTCCTGAAGTACCGTATAGTTGGCCTATTCTTTTACCATTGTTTATATTTAAGATAGAATTTATCACTTCTTAGCAAAGTAGACCATCCTACTTTGGTCAGATCTCTGGATGTGATGGAAACAATATTTAGGTGTTGGTTATATACCATGAAGAGAGTGTAAGGTAGGATATCCTTACGTGCAGTTAAGAATGGTTGGATTTCAAGAATAGGAGTTCTATCCACTAATTTAATGGGGAGTTCTTTTTCGATTTCCAGTATTAAAATAGATTAAGATATTTGGAGAAGAAGATACATCTTCCATCACATCTGAGGGTCTTAGTATTTAAACCACCAAGTTTCCAAAGGGATGGTGATGGAGTTATATGGCCGGCAAGCCAATTGGACATTCAACATCGCATTTAACATTATTAATATAAATGGAGTTCATTATTGTTTACATTTTATGACCATAACAAAGCCTCCTGATTTGTGAAATTTTGAGTGAAATAAGACAAACTCCTTGCATGGCGATCACTATCTTTAAAGTTTTATCCCGAACGTAACCATTCATATTAAAGATACCAAATTTTACAGTTACAAAGGTGTAATCTACTCCTAGTGAATCAATAATGCTTCACATGATAATCTGGGATTCATATAAGGAATCCCATATTATAATTAGAGTAATCCTACCAACTATTAATTGAAACTCAACGAGTCCATCTTGTGGTGAATTTGGGGCCACTCACTCTCTTTCTGCTAAAAAATAAGTTCAAGGAAGATGATACATTAAAATTTTAGAACACTTTTTCACGGCTTTGACCAAGGCATTTATCCCAACTATGATTACCGATTATTGCTTGAATATTGAATGATAAGTTAACTTTTTATAGGGTAAAAATAATAATATGTGGGGTCTTATAATTTAGCAATAAAATTATAAATTTACATTGTAAATATTGTAAAAGGGGACAAACCTTGGGGTGTTGGGATTTTTAAATAGTATTTACAATTGAGGAAAGAATTTTGGTGTAAAGATAATAATAGGGAGGAATCAAAAGAAGAGACTCACAATTTATATCTCTCGTATGTCATTTTCCAATTGCTAAAAAATACTACGGATGTGCTTCAAAAGGGAGGAAAAATGGCTGAGATAGAACCTTTCATATCCATACTCCTCACTGAGAATTTGTAAAAAAATACTTCTATGTCTTCTTCATTATCATATAAATCTTTGGAATTTAGGCCAAATTGAATCGTTAGCCAAAGGTCCCAATTTTGTATAATAGGAAACCAGTTAATTAAATACAGTCCATGCAGGAAATTTGAATAAAGGGGTAGACCCTCAAGGTTATAATATTTATCAGATGTAAATTGTGAATCTTAAATGGTAAATTTTTATAATGTGTTTAATCTATTAAACAATATGACTTGATTAGTGGTGAAGATATGCAATGTGCACACCTGAAGGCTAGTTGGATCACCATCAATGTTTAATGCTTTGCATAGATGGCATATGTATCATTGTGATTGATATATGAATTATATTTCAATTAAATAACGTTTCTATAAAGGATTTTTGAGAAGAAAGTTACACATTAGGAATACAAAATATAGATATACTTGAAAGAGGTCTATGTGATTGTCTATATCCATTTACAAAGAAAATATTATTTAACTAAATTAAAAACTCCAAGATAGGACTCATACTGATGAGGCAAGGAGTCAGATACCTAACCCTTCATAAAGAGACATTTCAGACAAAGAATACTTTATGCCTTTGAAATGATGTGCATTATGCACTGGACATTATGTGAAATTTATATCATGGAATATGCTTCACCAATCCAAAATATTTCAAGCGTATTTCAAAGAATATTTTTTGAATTTATTATTAATTATTTATGAAGCACTAGGGATGTATTTTTTTATTTTTGAACGACAAGATTTGATTCTCAAAGGCTATACAGAGTCAAATTTTTCAGTAAAACTAGATGATTCTAAGACAAGTTATGGCCTCTTATTTAGAAAAAATGTAAATGTAGTCTGCTGTAATAAAATTAAGATGAAAACTAGTATAGACTCAATTACTGGAGTTCAGATATCTGAGGAGCCTTCACCAAAACTCCTAGAGAGAATATGTAAGTGAAGTGTTCCATCACCCAACTTAAGAGTAATTCCCATGATGTTAGACCATATTCCATTATTGTGTGACACAAATGGTGCCATTCCGCAAGCTAAAAAATCATGCATCATAAAAAGTCAAAGGACGTTGTGAAGTATTTTTACTTTATTACAGATGTCATTTTATATGCACCACTAAAAAGTTGTGGGGTTGTTATACCCTTTCTCATTAAATGATTTTATATCTGATTGCATAGTTATTTGTCCAACACATAAATGAGAGATAGTATTAATAGTCCATTAAATTCATTTGTATGAACCCATAGATGATTTTATATCTACTTCTAAATGGAGATGATTCAAGTCATAGTTGTGTAATCATTTCTAAGTCCTTAGGCATTGGGGACTTCATGTAAACTAAAATTTACATTTTGATTATTATTTAAATGTTCGTAACACAAAATTTAGAAATTTTTGCAGAAATATAGTTCAAGAAGTCCATAAAGGTGACTGTGTACATAACTTGGGGTTAAGGGCTTGTAAAAGTTAAGGTACACTCAGCACTGAAGTCTTTGAACAAGGCAGTGGACATGTTGGAAACATTTTATGATGATTTCCTCATGCATTAATCATCACTTAAATGACCAAGTAGGGTGTGGTTCTTGACCATGATCTACGTCATTCTTTGAGTTCCCAGATGATGAGGATCAATGATACATGATTATAAACCCCATTTACGTTTTTGAGCATGCATTGTATCGTGGTACCTAATGTGACAGAGACTCAACCTATAAATTAGGTTAAATTCATCTTGGATATATAATTAGTATGTAAGATGTACTTCAATATTTTTTTTACCCACATAGATTTTTGGACACTAGCATTATTATTTAGTCTATATTCAGAAGACATTGTTAATCTTACAGTGGATAAGATTCATGTAATTTCTTTTGAATTTCTTGTTATAATCAAGTTACAAGTCAATGGGGGGAGTGATGATACTTTCATTTCAAAGTTATGTATAGTAAATAAAATTACTTGACTCTTTAGGAGAGCGTATCATTATACCCCTAAGTAGGTAGAACCAACGAGAATGGGAAATTTCCCGCTTATGTCAAAATAAAAATATGACAAACAAGTTATGGTATGTGTATAACAAAATAACATGATCCAAACACTATGGGCATCCTGATCATGAAGCTTCCTTTAAGATTTTTATTATATTTTAATAAATGTTATTATTTTATTTGTATAACAAATAAAATTACTTGGATAATGTTGGCTCTTTGTTGATTATTGTTAAAAAATAGTTCATTTATCTTAAGATAAAATAATTTTTTTCAATGTCTTATTTAAAAGGAATAAATCCATTTGATTTTTCATAGAAAACTCCCCAAGTTAAGCCCAACCTTTATAGAGCTTTATTTATTGTCAATTAAATGTTAAAGAATTTTTTTAATGGTGCATGCATAAAATTATATTTAATTTTGAATCATATGAAACATCTATGTAAATGGACAACATGCACATGACACATTGGAGCTGCAACATTGAAATGTGTCCTTATGCTCTCCCCTACAAAGGTGATTGTAAATAACTATTAGCTCTTATTAGTTGTTTATCTAGATTCCATTGTGTACATAATGAAATAAAATTTTGAAGTATTTGAGAAATAAATACACTTATAATGAGGTAGAGAAGTGATCTACAAAATGTACTGCAGGTCTTTGGTCTCATGGATGAGAAGCATACTTATGGAGTTCACAGAATTAATAAAGGCTAATGGGATTGGTATACATGGTACCCCTAAATGTACATCTCTTAAAAATGGTCCTACAGGGATGAGAAACCACACATTTATAGACATTGTGCAAGACATGGTGAGATCTTAAGATTTGTAGAAGTCTCTTGAGATGATGTTTTGTGTCTTCTATTAGGCATGCATATAGTATTAAGAATTTTCGTATTTGATAGAATGTGTTGTATTGCATCAGTTAATGGAATTGGGATTCTTACTTGCTTAAACATCTTGACAACATCTTCATCAAGAGAATTTGGTTTAACTTTAGAATTTTTCAAAGCATCGGGGAAAGGAACAGATGGAACGTAATCTTTCAGATTAGGGTCTATCTTCTTGGGTTCATCTCATTCTACATAATGCATTTCTACTTCTCCTTAAACTTCAGAAATATCAGGTCAAAATTTCCATTCCTTAATTCAGAAATTCTATGCATGGTATAATGATCATTTTCAGGTAAAATATGACTTCAAAATTGGGGATTTTTTTGAGGTTAAATTGGGGATTGACTGGTTTTGTGGATCAGGCACCTAATTTTCTCCATTTTAACTTTTTTTAGGGGTCCACACTTGCATTATTTTCTACTCTCATCCACCCATTTCCCTCTTAAATTATTCGAGCATGCCTATCACTTGAGCTTGCATTTCATCCATTCATATATTTTTTTCTTGCACATTCCTGTTAAATTCATCAAATGAAGGACTATAGCCCAATGTAAATTATTCTTGTTGACCCTTAGGTAGAAATTTCTTTCTTCTTGCTGATAAAAAGGATAAATATTTTGATATGCATTTCTTGGCATGCTATTTCTGGGGTAGTTAGTGGGTTCTAAGAGCCTTAATCTGAATGAAAATGTACAATGATTGGCAGTGTAAGACTTAAAGCAAAATCATAATCACATCATTAAAGACCATGAAACAAATTACCTACTCACCAATCACACCCGTAAGTGCTTGGATCCTCGAGTGAGACAAGATGGGCTGCTCATCTGTGCACCCTCTAGACGTATCCACACTATCCTTGGCACATAAAATCTCCTCCTTCACCATGATGATCCCCATCCATGCTCCATCATCCTTGTTACACTGCCCCAATCGTATCGAGAATGGAGAGGAGCTAAGGGGAGAAGAGAGAAGAATGGGAAGAGCCCTTAAAAATTATGGCATGGGTGAATTTCATGTTGGGACCTTTCTTATTTATAATAAGTTGGTATTTTTCATAAAAGATCATCTGCATGTGACCCTCTAGGCCCACATATCAGTCTGTTTAATGGCTCATAGGGTGGAATAATATTTATGGACCTTGAAATTAATTAACTATAACATTGATGAGATTTTTGTTAGAAATTAGACAGCACCAATTAGTTATTCATTTGTTGACTTCTGAGATCTTTGTGACTCAAATAACATATGTAATCCCTCATTACTGATTATGAGCTGGTGACATTTGTATAAGATTGTACAAACAGTTTAGAAGCAGGCAGATCACAAGGTTTACATGCCCGTCCTTATTCTTATTTTAATCAAATAACATAATATCTCATATTATGTTTTGAATCATCCATCATTTCTTTCTTAAAATTTAATCATGTTCGAAAAAACATCTGACACCATTCTTATAATAATCTTATAATGGGTCGAGAAAGTGATTATGCTAATTCAAAACACAAATAGTATTCTCGTCACATGATGGATCATATGCTAATCAGAATGAGATGTACTTCCTACCATCTGTAGTCATAATATGATCACATTCTAAACAGACTGTAAGAATGGGTAAAAAATTACATGACATAAGATGATCTGCATTGTGAGCTCTTATTTGAACATGATAGTCTTATTCCTAATCTGTCATGCATCATAAAAAACCTCGTCTAATTATTGTGAGATTTATAAAGCTAGTTGGCATGCTTCTAATAACATATGAGAATTACACAAAATGACTCATGATATTCTGATTCAAAACAGGTATCAGAATCTTATTCATTATAAGACTCTGATATCATTTTCATTTGATTCTAATAACAAAACAGGTATCGGAATCTTAACCAGAACTTTATGAGCCTACTTCTAATCTGTGTTGAGAACCAAAATGTGTGCCAGCACAGACTACCATATGTCACACCCACCATGTGTGATCAGATACAATAGAATTTCACCCTTTTTTTTTTTTTTTAGGATCAAATGGAGGGGAGCTCCTATCCACGGGAACGGCCCGTGATGGTCTCCATTGTATTGAACCACAACAAGCTAACACTTTCTTGGGCGAACATTAACCATCTAACTACTGGCATCTCAATTTAAGACACCCTGCTTTTCGTGTTCTTAAACATAGAGTTTCATGTTTTGACCTTAAAATCATTTGTTTTTTCAGCATGTTGCTTGGCGAAAACTCAGAATTTTTTTTTTCAATTCTAACAAATGTACATTGGGTAAACCACTTCAGATTACTCATTCCGATTTATTGGGCCCCGCACGTATTAAGGCATATTTATCTCTCTCTTTCTCTCTCCTTCTCTCTCTCTCTCTTTCTCTCTCACTCTCTCTCTATGATGTAGGATGACTAGGACTGATGCGGATAGGATAGGCTAAGTCAAGTAGGGATGGATTAAACAGACCACAAATCAACCTAATTGACTTCGAATATTTAAATCTGGTGAAAATGTTGATGATGCAGCCCCTTTCCTCAGTCAAGGTTGGGAGAACTGTCTTACAACCATAGCAGTAAAAACAAAGCTCCAAATCGGATATCATGAACGGTCGATCACAAGAATATTCAAACCTATTCAGCTAAGTCCAACGGCAGTGTAAAAACATACGAGAAACACTGGCTAAGTAATACCGACACCAAAGAGGGAAGAATGGACCTTTGGCACAAGAGAAGTGCGAAGAGGCAATGTAGAAAATAGTTGACATGTCGTGGGAAGGGACGAATGACATGCATTTTGACAGGGCGTCAAGGATCCACGATGAAGCGTCAAAGGCACGTTGATGCGGAATGGGGCACAGGTAGCGGCTGCACACAAAAAACCGTGAAGGCGGTGGTTGCACGCGATGGCGTAGCAGATGGTGGCTCCATGAAGCGGCTGCATGCCCAGGGGCTGCGCGCAATGGCCGCATGGGCAGGTGGCTGCAGGTGGCTGCATGTGGCCACCACATGGGCGGGCAGCTCCGCATGGCTTTCACGTGGGCGAGCAACTGCGCGTGGCATCCGCGTGGGCAGGCAGCTGCACATGGCGGCCGCACAAGTGGTGGGTGTGCGAGAGACTACACAGGCACCAGCCATGTGCGGCGATCGTATGCAGCGGGGTGATGATGTAGGTAGGGAGGCCTCCGCTCGATGATAGTAGTGGCGCCAAACGGTGGCGACGGCGGCGACGGAGAGGAGAGTAGGGTGAATTTCTCTTAGAAGGAGAAAACTTCAACTCCAAAATAAAATGACCAAGTAATTCAATACAGCATTTTCTTATGTATAGGCCTTGGAGGAAAGAGAAAATTCAAAATAACTGTAAAATTCAAATCTAATTTAAATGACGCTCGATCCTGGGTCCGAAGTTGGTTCTAGTGACGTGTCATGACATGGGACATCTCCTGTGGTAGTGGTAATACATCAGGTGATAATGCGTGGTCGTGTGCGCCACCACTCTCTCTACCTCTTATTGTCCCTCATTTGAACTCGTGTTCAAAAGTTTTTGGTTCTGAAATTAGTATGCTGCATTAAATTATTGCGTTTTCACGTCTACTGTACTCAACTTCCTTTCTACTGCTTCAACATGTCAACATGTCAAAGCGTAGGTCGCTCCACAGCATGTTACTTTCTGGCTTCTCCTTGGCCTTCTACTTTCCACGTCTGAATTGTTGAGGAGTTTAACTCGCCACATCAGCACGAGCCAACCAATCAGACTTAATCTAAGATTACTCTAGTAATAAACTTACACGTGCCCTATACTCTCTAAAGAGATTTTGTGGCTATGATTAAATATATGAAAACATACATAGACAGAATTTAACATAGATAGGGAAAGATAGACGGTCAGGATTAAATCAAGTTAGCAAAATATAGATGGTTAGGATTTGTTCTGATATAACTGTTATAAATCATTGTAATGGTCAGGATTAGTTGAGCGAACTAATGTATATTGTTATGTACATACAATTTCTATAAATACCAACTCACTTGAATGTTTTTAGTTTCATGGAAATACAACAATCTTAATGGCTCATCCTTTCTCCTTCTTCTTGCTCCGTTACAACTTCTCCTCTCTTCTCCTCTCTCCTTCTCAACCTCTACATCTCTCGTTTCTCTCTTTCAATCACTCTCGGAGCTCAATCAACTTGAACATAAGCCACCTCTGGCCCATGTCGGCATAAAATTCCATCCATCAGATAAACAAGGAAGAAGAACATAATTTTATTTTTTAATTTTCTACAACAATTCTCCCTCAACTGGCGTTTGCTACACATACCTCTCTTTTAATTTTAGCGGCATAATGTAGTATGGCAGATAGAAAGTTGCTATAATTATCATCTACAGAATACCTTATAAATACAAACAGATGTGTACCAATTAAAGTGCTAAAGTACAATGATCGTAACAACTCTCGTGTCTCTACTCTCCTTCTTATTCGTGCTCTCTCTCACATTATCTGTTTTTCTATCATCTACTTATTCCTTTCCATATATTATTCCCCCTTCTTAAAGTTCTTGACCCACCTTGAGTTATCATTATTTATCTGATTTTGAACATTTCATCCAATACGATAACATATTCTGATTAGAATCCTATTGGTTATTCATTTATATTTTCATAAGTTCTCAGAAGTTCAAAAAACTTTATACAACCTCATTCGGACGTGTCATTAGAATATGTTACCTAATGCATTTTTTCAAGAGTTACCAAAGAAGTAAAATAAAATATAAACTAAAAAATGGACTCATCCTTATTAATAGTGGATGTGTGTGAAACTATAAATAATGAGATCTTGAAGGGTAGTGATCATTAGCACCTCTGCAATAATATTTTTTGCCCCTAAAAAAAATCTATGAGTCTCCCTCAATTTTTATGATCATTTTTCACAGACATTGGATTTGGCATCTATTGAGTTTTTTACAAATCTTGCGCCCGATTGTATTCCGTCCTAATATTACACAATTGTGATTTGGTTGGATATTAGTTGGGGATATGTCAGCCCCCCCCCCATCTGGGAATGCAGAGAGGGAGGCTTGACTGGTCAAAGCTCCCTCAAAGAGAGGGACATGCAGAAATCGAAGCGTGCCCTCGCCTTCTTTTCATTCGGTGAGGAAAGGGCCCATTTGGGGCCCATTTCCTTCTTATTTAAAGGGATGTGAACCATATTTTCAACCCTAACGAGACTCAGAGCTGTCAAGTGTGTTTTGTTCATTCTTATTGTCCCACTCGTCCTCTCCTCCCCCTCTCTCTCTCCCTTGTTTGTTTCCTTCATTGCTCCTTGATGGTTACCCCTTCTCGTGGAAGTTCCAGGTGGAGCTCCTCTATTCCAGCATACGACAAGCTTGTGTCCTGCACCAAGAACCGCGGATGTTAGTGTCACGCTGGTGACATACAGAAGTTATTTTTATCTATCTCTATATGCCATCATATTAATCAGACTGTAACTACAGATGATCGATCAAACCATTTAATTTTAAAATAACATGATACATCATTTAATTATATTCCACTAAGTAATCACAAATAGGAGAATCATCACTTCACTATCCTTGCTCAAAATTTTAGAAGAGTTTGATCATTGTATGATATTTATCATTTTTTATCGATTATATATATTCAACGTAAACTTTGAACCTCTGAGTGATGAAACACAATGAACAATAATTTCTCTCCTACCCCGGCCATAAAAGCTGATCGGAGTTCAATTAGACACCTTTATTCAACCAAAATATTATTCATCATCTGATCCAATTCTCGTAAATGATGAGATGCAGATAAATCACACTCTAATCAGCACACTTGTGATTGCAAAGCTTATTCTTTTTCTAATCTGATCTTTCATATGATCAGATTCTCAAAAGGTATCTGAAGTAAGGTGATAACCTCTAATTCAGCTTCTTCTAACCCGTTCCTAGAATATCATTAAACATGACCAGATGTTGTTTCAGAATGATATACAAGACATATGTGTCTAATTATAATTTTATCTGATCATATTAGATATCCATTAGTGATCAGAAGAAAATGCATCACTTTCTGATCTTCCTTCGTAAGATCCATATGCATAATCGGAATATCTTGAAACCAGTTTGTAATGATGGATGAAAAATGACATGTCTGATTCTCATAATAATTGGATATATGATCTAACGAAATACTCATAAGTGACCAGAATTTTGGAATATATATCTGGTTGTCACCAGGATATCATAATTTATTGAATTCATTAGAAGTAGGCCAACCTTATGATATGTGTGTTGGATCTTATGAGAATCAGATAAGAACCTGATCCTTTTTATGGCAAATGATGGATCAGAGATCTGATTTATTATTTGATTAGATTAACCTGTGATGAAACTTAGGCTGATCAAAATTTGATTTGCATGTGTGATCCATAATGAGAACCTAATAAGGTTCAGATTAGGACGGTTGGATCACACATCTGATTCATACCATAACTGAATCCATCATCTCACAAGAGTCTCGTAAGCTAGTACATGAAATTATTATTATTCTATTTATTACGGTGATTCTTGTGTTTATGAATCTGATTTCAATGTTATCAGATTTTAAATGTGATTAAAGGTAAGTAGAATCTGATATGAAATAGTTATGATAAATAATGAGGGCAAAAAATATTTTTGAGATATTAATTTGATCCATTATTTGATCAGATTCACTGAGAAGATCAGAAGGAAGAAAATTTGACATTCTGATCTGCCTGCGCTTGACCACTTCCAGTAAATAATCACAATGTTATAACATTTTGGTCAATTTAACTCAACATTTGTGTTATAATTTTATTATTGTTTATTTTTTAGGTTAATCAGTAAAATTTATAAGACATTTACTCAATAGTATAAATATAGCTAGTGACGAGGAAGGATCATCTCCATCAAAAATGTTGATTATGAATTGAAAACTCTTTTACTGAGGCTTAACGAGTTGAGATGGTATACGAGACAGGCATAGCAGTAAAATGGAGATTTATGAAGATAGAAGATATTACATGTAGATGAATAAGAAGAGCATTGGACATAACTTGAGGGAGCTAATAGAAAAGGAAACGGATAATAGGGGGGATAGAGAAATACAGGTAATCTCAAAATTCATGTAATGTAAACTAATAATCTCAATTTTTGGGTTGGTAATTGAGATTATTCAATTAATATATGAAATAGTAGTTAATAATTTTTAACTAGGGATAAGTATGGATCATCTACTCGGGGAATGATGATTAAGGACTTAATATCCTTACGATGGTGATTATCAAGGTGAGAAGAGATAATTCTATGAAGTCAAACGAGGAGAAAATACTAGGAGTGATAGTGATATCAAGTTAAGGCGAGTAGACAGTTATGATTCAAATTTTAAACAAACAAATGAAAGCTGGAATGAAATAAGAATGGTGAGAGGAGTAACAGGAGTAGGGTAGAGAACATGTCAGATATGATAGTGGGCCAGTAAGTGAACGGTATGACAATAGTAAAATTAGATTATGCGGATGTAGGGAGGTGGTGTGATGGTGACATGTAATCATGGAATCAAATTACACTATCGATGATGTTGATAAAGAGTAACGTAAGGTGAAGATAGTTACATAGATCCTTACGTGTCGCTGGGATCACGATGATTTGTGAGTGTGGATAAGCTCCCCTATTTTTCTGATGGTTCTTCCCACACACCGAAGGCACCGAGAACACATTTAATGGATCCTAGACTTCCACTGTATTGCAAACAGCCCACATGAGTAGGAAGCCAGTTTAAGGACGATTTTGACTATGATCCAGACCTCTACTTATATATTAGAGGATATGGAAGGAAAGATGAGGGAGAAAAAAAGCAACCCTGAAATATTTTGAAATAAAAAATGAAATCTCAAGATATTCAAAAAAATGCTTCTAGTATGGACTTAGGGATCTATAACGCCTTATGTTATAATATAGTAAAGGATTCTAAGATAGATTTAGGACTCTATACTTGCCATCCCAACTTTGGGGTCAGTATGACCTTAGGACTCATAACAGTTGATCGCCTAGGAGTCCATCTAATTTGCTCATGCATTCCATTGACCCCTTGATGATTCCTTTCATTCGCATACACCCTCTTCATGTTAGAGTTTTCCCTTCTAATATTTTTTTTATTCTTTTTCTCCTCTTTGGCATGGAGGTTGGGGGAGTGCCAGCAGAATCTAGATGAAAAGTTTCATTCTCCAACCTACATTTCTCAATGCTCACTCTCATTTCACACTTTTCCTCTTGTAAGGCCTTGATACCGTCCTGTAAGTACTGATCAACTGTTGTCAAGGCAAAGAGTTGTATTTAGGAGTGCAAACATGAGGGTTTAAAATAAGTTTGGGTAACCGGACTAGTAGGCGGTGAGGTGGAAACTTTATTTTCGATGACAGAAGAAGTCATCAAGGCATGATTGCCTTTCTCAATCTTCTCTTAAGGGATTTCCTTAACCTCTACCGTAAAGTGTCCACTGCAACTTAAAGTGTCTACTCGTAGAAGGGTTAGCTAGCTTAACGGTTATTCTCTTATCATTTTCTCTATGGATAACTTCCTTATCCTCTATGTCTATTATTGCTCTCGCTGATTTTAAAAATGATCTCCCCAAAAAAATGGGTGCTTTTTTTGTCATTCCCTCTAGGAGGAAAAAATCATATCTAAATTGACATCCATTGATATCAACACAGGCACTGGCATTTGGCCCCAAGAAGTGACATGAATCCCATTATAAAGCATGTGATTTGGTAAGAGGACATCACCTTACCTGTAGGATGTCGCTCCAAGACAGTTGAAGGGATGATATTATGGTTTGACCCTAAATCTATAAGTGCGTGGTGGAATCTACTTCCTCCAATCTCACATAATATTCTATGGTCCTCTGGCTCTCTAATCCTCTTCAACTCTATACTAACTTTAGACACTCCCTCTTCTGAAATTTCTGATAGAGTTGGGGTAAGTTGGGATAAACCTTCCTCCTCCCTACTCAATTCCCTAATGGGCTCTATAACTCTAGAATTCTCCATATTCTCTATTCTTTTATGGAAGCTCAGAATTTGATCCTTCATTGATAGCATTGCTAGGATTGTGGGATCAATAGGATCTTGTGTAATAAGGTTAGGCACACTAGAGCTCATACAAGAACTAACATTCTTAGGGTCTATGGGTCGAGTGATCAAGGGATTTCTGACTTCCAATTTCCCAAGATAAATCTCTAGTAGCATCATCAGAATTTCTTCAAAAAATCTCATGATCATGGAATGCTACCTCAAAAGATATTGGAAGAGTACTAAAGTCATCTAAAGATCGGGTATTCTCTTCTACTAATTTATTTTTTCATTCTTCCTTCTTCATGAATTCTTTGTTCGAGGCATCTAAGCTCCTCTCTTCTCCATTCAGGCTTTCATATTATCTTCCTGTAGTATTACATATTCTTCCAATGATGGTGCCTTACAATGAACCCATATTGTTCGCCGAAGTTGACTACTATGGAGTCCAAATGTGCTGATAGGAGGTGAAGATGTTGAGACACTATTTGGCTCTATTGTACCTTCCCTTGCTGCTTGCATGGAAAGCTCTCTCACTTTCATTCTAACATTCGGCCAGACACTTTTCATTTAGGAAACTCTAGATGCAGTGATCAAGGGATGGGTAAACAAAAGGAGTTAGGGTAAGGTAGGCAAGGCTTCCCTCAAAATAGGCACTCAAAAGGTAAATAATACAAGAATGATATGCTCATTAAATATAATAAACTCAAGAAAAATAAAATATGACATCCTCTATTAAATTTCAAAAAATTATCAGGAATTTAGAATCATTTAGGATTAAAGAAAGAAATCACCAAACTCAATGACATCATTTAGATTCCAAAATCCGTCATACAACAATTAATTGATATAAAAGAAAACAAATGAAATTCCTTACCGTTTCTCCTAGAAACGCCAATTAATAAGCCAAAAAGTAGGGGTGAATCATGCAATTTTATAATCCCTTACCATTGTTAATTTTAGCTAATACAATAAAATTTATACAACCTTAACTTAAGATGTATAATGATATGTATAGGTACCATCCAAGGGAAGCTAGTATGGAATTCAATCAGTCATCTACTTAAATAATTTGACCCAAATTTGAGTTAACTTAGGCTTCAATGACGATAAAATTACCCTACTTAGATTGAGAATTTAGAAATGAGGGTAGAAGAGATGAGAAGCCTAGAAGAATTAGGGATCTCTAAATTGACTTCTTTGATCCAAAAAAAGGATCAAAGGGGTTAAGTAGAGAGGTTAAGAAGGAGAATTGGTTTTAGTTTGTTTAGATGAATTGGGTACCCACATACACTAACTACTATATCATAAACACAATCTATTAGGTATTCTAGCCGACTACACGGACTATCCCGAAAGGCTTGACACGCCGAGCATGAAGCTTCATAGCAACCCCAGGAGAGTATCTCTCTAGCCTGAACCTGACCATAGCTAGATCTCCCTCAATGTAGCTAACTGACCTACAACCCACATCAACGATGACCTTGTACTTCTCGTTTTGCATGACAATGCGAATATGAATGTCCTAATGCATGTCCCTAATATTTTGTGCAAGTGTAAGGCCATCGTCGAACGTCCTAGTATGTGAATCTACGGGAATGAGGTCTATAGGCTTATGAAGTACCTGGCCATAGACGATCTCGAATGGTGTGCATCTGATGGTACTCACAAAGGAATTGAAAGCAAAGTCAGCGTGGGGGATCACACGATCCCAAGTGGTAAGGTTATCCCCCATGATGAAACTGAGCAAGTTCCCTAAACCACGGTTGACTACCTCCATCTACCCAGCCGTTTGTGGGTGATAGGCCGTGCAGAACTTGAGCTTTGTTCCCATCAATACCCATAAGGTCTTCCAAAAGTTATTAGTGAAATGTACATCACAATCTGATATGATCAATCATGGTACTCTGTGCAAGTGGACGATCTTGTCAAAAAATAGTTGCACGACTCGCGATGCATCCCTCGTCTTTGAACAAGGTACAAAATGAACCATCTTGAAGAATCAGTCAACTACTACCATGATCAAGTTGTGTCGTCGGGCAGTCTTGGGTAGACCGAGAATGAAATCAATGCTGATGTCATCCCATGGGCATGTAGGCATGGTAGGGGTGTATAGAGTCCTGCATTATGCTTCTTTATCTTGGCTTTCGAGCAGGTAAAGCAGTGGGAGAAAATATTCCTAACATCTCTCTTCAAGGACAGCCAGTAGAACCGGTACTCTAAGGATTGGATGGTCTTGTTGACAACGAAGTGTCCACTTAGACAACCCACGTGGATCTCTCAAATAAGAAAATCTTGCAGCGAAGTGTGGGGAACACATAATCTCTTCATATGGAAGAGGTAGCCATCAGAGATGTAGTAGTCTCGATACTTGGACTTCAGGCCGTCACAAATAGCTTTAGTGATCTTCTTGAAGTCAGGGCATTCGGTATAGTCTTGTGGGAGTTGAACAAATCCCAAAACTTGGGTCCTCGTCAGGCTGATGACAACTGGTATCTGGCTAAGGGTGTCAGTTGCGACGTTATCCTTCCCCTTCTTGTGTTGGATGACAAACGTTGAGTCCTATAGATAGGCAATCCAGTGGGCATGTCGTCGCTTACCTTCTTCTAATCGTGTAGGTGAAAAGCGTACAAACTCCTTCCACAGGAGGTAGTGGCACAAATGTTGAAGGGACTGAACGATGGCGTATAATGTTGGAGGGACAAGTACTTCATTGTTATCTTTTTGATGGCATGGGAGTTGCATCACATACTCCGTGTCCCATCTTTCTTCAGCGCTAGTTTGGCCACACCCATCTTTCTTCGGCGCTAGTCGTATGAGACCCTTTGCTAGGATCTCCTTCACCTGTCAATATAGCTCCTCATACTTTACCGGGTCCATCCAGTAGTGTGCTAAGTTTGGGAGTGTGGAAGCTACGCATGGGTTGGAGCTCATTAAAGAGCTCTTCGCGGAAGATGTTCTAAAAATAGGCCACGAGTGTTGTCAGCTCAGAAGCATCAAGCATGTGAGGTGAGTCGTGGGGGGAATATTTAAGCTGAGAGTAAAGCATAAGGGAACGTCCTCCCTCTCTCGCTCAAGCTCTCGTCAAAATATGCACCCGTTGGTGATTAATGATGCCATCAGGTGGGGAGCCAATATCGGGGCTATCAGCAGAGGATGAGTAGGCATTCATACTAGCGGGTACCATATCAATCGTCGTCTACCATATATGAACGAGCACGTGTTAGCTCAGCCTGCCAGTTGAATGTCGTTATCATACAACCATGGCCGTCCTAATGTGATGTTGCCGATTTTCATGGGCAGGGCGTCACATAGCACTTGCCCGTCATAAGTGCTCATCTTCAAGGGTACATAGCACTGTGATCATACTAGAAGGGTGAAAGCAGTAATCCAGGTTACGTTGTAAGGAGTCAGATGCAACATGAGGGTGAGGCCAAGTTTGGCCAGGGTATCTTTTGGATATTGCATTGATGCAGCTCCCACTGTCCATAATCAACTTGCACGTACGTCCTTTGATCTTGATGTACACATTAAAGATTGAAGTACGCTGCACAAATGGGGGGGTAGTATGACCCTGAGGGTAGGAGTGTGTAATGTTGCGGCAGCGCCGGGTGTTGCTAAAAATGGATGCATCTAGGGCACCTAAGACATCCTAAGTGTGACCGTCAAGTTCCTGGCTGATGGCGTGGGTGGCGTGGTTGCACTAGGATGACAAACTATAGGGACATCTGAATATGTAGCACCCTCCTGGATCCCAAGGACCTCTACTGGTATAACAAGCTCTAGAGCAACGTGAGTAATCTCAATGTATCCTAAATGCACCTCTCAGATTCTATCCTTAGAGCACTCGCCCGGATAGACGTCGACCTCAATCCTCCTCTAGTGGAGGGTCAATTGGGTTCCCGTTGATATCCATATAAAGGATGAAGGGGCAATCAAACCGATGATGCCCAAATCCCTTTCATTTAAAGCACTACATCTGCTTGTGGGTCACGGTTGGGGCGCGGGCAGTTGAGACAATGCAAGAGGCAACGGGGTGCTGTAGTGATCATCGTAGGAGAAGGAACGCTGCTTCTAGGGGTAGTGGGAACCCGTTTCATCGATCCAGTAGTCGGGGATGACCTGATCATCATGGTCGTGGGGACAGATATGGTCCGGGAGCGGGTTTGCTGCCAAAGTCGTGTCCTTAAAGGAGAACTCATTGCTCTCTACCATACTATAGGATCTTTCGATTTTGCGCCAACACCTCAGCACCTAATTTCGGACGGAGGCCATGCACAAAAAGTGTGATCTGGATCTATGGGCTATCAACAAAGCGGCAGCGCAACGGTACTCCTCAAAATCGTCAATGTATTTCCTTACCTTGTGCTTGTCATATTTGAGGTCCATCCAATTCAAGAGGAGTCACAGCATATAGTGCTTAGGGATGTACTTATCCTTAACTTTTCTCGACATGACTTCCCAAGTGATTGCAGGATCTCCTTGTCCCTTTACGGCATCATTCTCATTCTTCTAGAATATCTTGGCCTGGCCCCCAAGTCTGGCCTCCGCGTACGAAATGCGTAAGTCCTTGTCTATACCGTACCACTAGAAGTAACTCTCTAGGTCGGACTTGGGGTCAAGGAGAGAGCTGGGACCTGATGAACGGGTAGCACTCCTACTATGCAGGCAGTTCGGGCGGCACATCTAAGGCCCCTGCGCGAGCTCAGCATACTGACCGTACTAGGTTGAGGCCGTGTATTGTGCAAAGGTGGTAGGCACTACCAGTGGTGCAATAGGTGGCGTTGGGGCATCATATGGGTTGCGCAGAGCATAAGTTAGTGCCGGTGTATACGGATGTGGTGGTGCTAGGAGTGCGCGAGTTGGCCCATAATAGTCCTATTGGCCGTACGGCAACGCATGGGACACCATTGGGCCGTACGGGGCCAGAGTCGCCTAATGGACCAATGGATAGTAGGGCTTTTAGTGTATCGATGGATAAGTCTGTGCATAAGGCGTTATATACTTGTCATGAGCCAAGTACTAAGCAGGGTCGGCTCATAAAGTCTTCCCTGATAGTGAAAGGGGTCCTTCCAAGTGGTAACTGGTCGTGGTGGATGCCTCCTCTCGTGGCAGGAATATCGATTCTGGGTAGTGTTATGGTCGGTCCTGGTAGAAATATCACTCTTTGTACGGTCACGTTGGACAATATCAGCTAGCAGGTGGCTATCGTCGTCTCCGTTTCCCCCATGGCGTCTAATGTGGCTGGCTCTTGTGCACCTACGACTCAAGCTGTCGAGGTGGCGCATCATGGTGTGGGGGGGGATTCTGAGATATCTCTAGCGGGAGCCTTCCCGAGACGGTGGATGAAGTTGTTTGCTTGTCGTGGAATGAGGTGGGCATCCTATGCCAGCGCATGCATCGGTGGTATCACTAGCTATCATCAATCATTGAAATGGGGTGGATGCCTGCTCATTAGCGGCCCGCTAGGAGGAGAGGCTCCCTCTTAAGGGAAGCCCTATTGGCTCGAGTAGACAAGTTGGCCTTGGCAAGGTCAGGTGAGGTAGCCTGTTGGTGTGGGCTGAGGGGATCTTCCAACAGAAGATCCAGAAAATTGATATCAAAGTCGTGATCTTCCTCATGATGTGTACCGTCTACAATGGACCAAAATTGGCTGCATTTTGGAACCATCGTGTGGCCAGATAAATCATAAATCTACAGTTTTCTAACTAGGATGATGCAATGATGAGATTATGTATGCACCTGTGATGTATTTCAAAATATGGATGCGTACAATTTAAACTGTGAAACAAGAAAATGTGAACACGGTGCTAAACGCAAAGGTTAGCAACATTGGCTCTGATATCAATATGATGTAACACGAAGTGTCGGGATCATGTGGCTCATGTTACACCACAAGGGACAGGGTGAGTATGTGAGATGCAACAAAATAAATGATGCCAAAGTTTCAAATCCAACCAGAACTAGAATGGAAATTGATAGATCTCGGACGATGGGATAAATACTCCATATGAGGGGGTTGTGTCACACACAAGCTCCCAATGTCCCAAGTGACTGGCTCGAAGGCCGAAAGCCATCGCCTGTTCCCCGTTCTGTCAAACCTCATTAAGCCAGATTCCTGTTCCCTAGGGACTCCGCCATCAAAACCCTAGGCCGGCTGCCACTCTGCTCCCATAGCCCTGGGCTGCCTCTATGTCGAAACGTGGGCCGTTGGCCCTAGGTCGTCGATCTGACCGCCGGAGACCCTAAGGCTGCAGGCCTGTCATCCGAGGTCGCTGCCCCGCGCTGACTCGGAGGCCACCACCCTTCCAGGACGTAGTCACCACCTAGGGCCACCTGTAGCCATTGTTGAGCTCCCTTGAGGCCTCCGCAACTGCTAAATTATGCTTGCGAGAGGCCGCGTGTCCCCGCCGCCGAAGCCCTTATCCAACACCCTCGCAGACACGGAGGCCGCCACCCCTTGCCTCCGCCGCCCAGACCTGTCATGCTGGTCACCCCACGCAGGACGCCAGACGCTGCTTCGCCTACGACCGCACGACCGCCGCCTGCTCCCGACGCCAACACCAAGAACTGTCGTGTTGGCTGCCCGATGTCGGACGCCCTTCACAGCTTTGCCTGCGACCACATGGCCACTGTCCCTCCAAAGGTCGATGGTGCCGCCGCTCTCGACGCCCACCTTTAGACTGCCTGTGATCAAGCCAACGCCGTGCCTATTGACCATCCTCACGCTCGCAACCGAGCCAGCGCTGTTGAGCCCGTCCTCACGCTACATTCGTTGACCAAGTTGCCCAACGTCATCCTCACATAGGGACCATGATCGAGCCACTCAACATCATCCTCCTGCCATTCCTGTTGACCGAGCCAACCAGCGCGGTCCACACGCTGTGCCCATTGACAGAGCCGCCAGCATCATCCACACGCTGCGCCTATTGACCGAGCTGAGTCTGAGCACGAGCCGAGGCTTTGTGGAGCACCACGCTGCCTTTCCCGCTTGCCAAGCGTAAGCCCAAGCCCGTGTCACACTCGTCATCACACCTCACTACTCCGTTGTCGTACTCTGGGCCGTGCGTCATGGATCTAGCACCGCGCAACACCGCCTGTCGAGTGACATCGTGCCCGCCTTTGGCACAGCTCCACCGAACTCCACCCCTATTGGAATCTCTGGACCGACTACGTACGACTGCATGATGATGCGCCACAAGATACCTTTCTCCTCTACCTCGCTCGTTAACTATCTTTTGTCGTCTATATGTCGACGCACCTCAATTCCCTAGAGTCCAAATGATGAGCTCATTCGTACGATTTTGTCACATTAGGTTACACTAACATTTGGATCATCAGCTTATATGTCACAAAGCTAAATCCAACTCATGTATTCATAGAATACGTGCATTATCAATCAATCTAAGTAAGAATCCCTCTCTGTGGCTCAACATCCTACTCACCATCTAAATTATCAACATCCTACTTTACCCAAGGAACCAGTACTTTTAGTAAAGCTTGGGAGTGATTCATGTCCTTAACTAGGAAATACCCACATCATGGAATACCCCAATGGGAATTAGCCTGATTTTTTTATGGAGGTTTAAATGAAGTAGAGCAAAATCTAATCGATGTGGCAAGTAGAGGACTCTTTGTAGAAGCCTATGTTAATAATGACATACCTTTCATAGAAAAACTAGAAGAGAGATTGGCATACCAGCAAAGTTTCTCACACAGTGGTAGAAATGCAATCTCTATGAAAGGAGAACTCATCGATGTTAAAGCAATAGAGCAGGAAAGTTGATTTGAAAATTTTGAAAGGGATGTTGGTAAGATGGGGAGAGTTGTTGAAGAACTCTCTCAACAACTCAAGACTTTCATGCAGGCTCCGCCCATCCAAAATCCAGCATATTAAGGATATATCTAACCTTTACTGTTCAGTTTGCACAGCTGAAAATCATGCAAAGGAGTCTTGCCTGATGATGGAGCAAGTACACGCCTTCAGAATACAAGAAGGACCTCAAGGTAATTAGATTCCAAATGGGAACTTTGGAGAACAAAACTAGAATCAAAGCGGGAACCCAACAGTCCATAACCAAGGGGAGCGCAACTACCAACCAAGACCTGTTGCTCGCCAATACCTTTCTTACCCTCAACCTTTTATCCCTAAAAATTATGCTAACCAAATTAATGACACTCTTAACGACCTTATCAGAGAATTGAAAGAGGACAAGAAGAATCAACAGAAGGTGATCAAACAACAAAACGCATTCATGCAACAAATGCTGGTGGAAATTGACAAGCTGAAGAGAGGGCACCTAGGGCAGGAACAACATAACGACCAGAATATGAAAGGTAAAATGTATGCAAATTTTCAATATAAAAGAATCAAGGTCAACTTCCAACTCAACTTATAGTTAATCCAAGAATTTATGCTTAATCAATTTATACTTATAGCTCTTTTTTAGATATCTCTACACTTAATAAGAGTGAAATACAGGAGACGAATGCTATTCTAAGGAGTGGGAAGATCACAAATTTCCCCCGCAAAGCGCACCCTATAGGAACATCAAAAACTCAACGAGAGGATGGTGAAGATGGCAGGAAAAAGTGGGAAGAAAGGGGAATTGGATCCTAAAAACTACTGCCCTCCTATACCTTTTTGTAGTGCTTTAAGGACACCCAAAGAGAAACCAAGTAATAAATACCTGCTCGAATTCTTTAGAGATGCTAAGATAACCATTCCCTTAGTTGATGCAATCCAAAACATTCCAACCTACTCAAAGTTTGTTAAGGAGCTATGCACCCCCATTAGGAAGGAAAAGAGGATTGTACTTTCTGAAAATATTAGTTTAATCCTTCTAAATGAGATCCCTAAGATCTCTTTGAGATTCAGGTGCAAGTGTGAATGTGATGCCTATAGCACTTTATGATATGTTTAAACCTTGGGGAGTTAGAACCATTGATGTTAGAATTGCAACTCGCAGATGGATCTATTAAACAACCCCGAGAAAAATTAGAAGACAATAGTAAAAGTCAAAAATTACCAATTCCATGTAGACTTAGTCATTGTTGACATGAAGATTACATGAAATTTGAGCAAAGCACCCATTATCTTAGGGAGGTTTTTCTTAACTATGGCAAAAGCCATCACTGATCGGGATAAGGTATTATATTGCTAGACATGGGTGGAAATCTATCAAACTACCAATCTCAAATGTCATGAAATCTCCAAGGGACACTAGTGAGGACATTTGTTTGGTTGATCTTGTTAGGGAAGATAATTTCAGTTTTGAATTGCATGAATTAATTTCTATCAATTATGTCAATGCTAAAAATGAAAATTTGAACAACGTACCAAGTTTTATTCCTTCCACCGACATTGAATTAAAACCATTACCTTCCCATTTGAAATATGCATTCCTAGGACCTAGTAGTAATATCCTAGTGATAATATCATTTTTACTAACTCCAAGGCAAGAATAAGCATTGATTACATTGTTATCGGCCCACAAGTCGGCTATAGCATAGAATTTTCAGAGAGGAAAACTCTAAACCATCTAGACAACCACAAAGAAGGTCGAACTCCCACATGCTTGAAGTAGTAAATAAAGAACAAATCCTAACCATCTATATTTTCCCAACTAGATTTAATCCTGACCGTGTATCTTTCCTTACCTATGTTAAATCATGTCTGTGTATTTTTTCCTATATTTAATCATAGCCATGAAATCTCTTTAGTGAGTATAGGGTACATGTAACTTTATTACTAGACTAATCTTATATTAAGTCCTATTGGCTGGCTCGTGCTGACGTGGCAAGTTAAACTCCTCAACAGTTCAGACTTGGAAAGTAGAAGGCTAAGGAGAAGCCATAAAGTAATCATGATGTGGAGAGATCGACACTTTGAATTCTTATTTGACATGTTGAAGCAGTGGTGGTGGAGTGTGTTGGTCTGCTCCATCAGAGGCGTCTTCAGAGCCTTAATCACCATCAAAAGCCCCGTTGGTTTGCATCAAGCCCTACTGGCATGCCAAGGTGAAGGTGAAAACACCTGGGTTCAAATACCCCGAGTAAAGTTCTGGGTTCTAGAGGCCTAGATCTGGATGAATAAATGAAAAGGATTCACAGCAGAAGACTTGAACGAATCGAACGACATCAACAAGAAAATTGAAACAAGGTACCTTTGCACAAATCTCATTCGTGATTTCTTCAATCCCGGAGCGTGACGAGTCGAGCTGCTCAAGTGTGCAGCCTCTAGACGTATCCACGCGGTCCTCGGCGCGTCGGATCTCCTCCTTCTCGTTGACGAGCCCCATTCTTTCTTCGTCGGCATTGTTCCGTCGTTTCGGTCACATCAGACATGGAAAGGGTTGTGGGGAGAGTGCGAGAAGAAGGGGAAAGGCCCCTGAAGAAAGTATATCTTCCGACGTCCAAAAGACCATTTGCGTGTGACCCTCTAGGCCCATATATCAGTCTAGCTAATGACTCCAGCGGCCCAATAACCTTTACTGGCCTTCCAAATTAATTAACTATATCATCATATAGATTAATTAATGTCGGATCAATTTTACCCAATCGATCGGTCGAGACTCAGACATGTGGGATACCAAGCAACACCTCGTGCCCTAGAAGATATAAAGCAGTGTGTATCGACTCACTCATGGAACCTGTTCGTCATCGGTTACCGTGTATGTATAATCCCTCATCCACTTGACGTTCCTTGGACGACTTAGGGTATGGTCAACTGTCAAAACCTTAATCGATCATCCGATTTAGAACTGATGCATTCCAAAATCATCGGAGAACTCTTCTCCGATATTTCACTGCCTTAGCCAAAGACTTCATTGCATCATCTTCCTTGAGTTGTAGTCGCTTATCCCGAGGGTGGATGATCCCATCTTGACCACTCAATCGTCTTCGTGGACTTCTTGATGTACCCGAACTAAGACCATTTAGAATCCCATGATTAGAGACTCGTTTGCCATCGCCAAAGTACAACCGTCCGTCCATAAGACATCTTTGGTGTCTTGGGTCTAAGGACCACTTATACAACCGTGACATGAATCAACCTGATTGACAGTTTGGTGCATGAAGTATCAGTGAACTCTTTCCGCTAAAGAGCACCCACTATCTATCCGCAGTGTCGCCTAACTAATGGCTACGAGACCCGTCATACTCATCATATGAGTGAGGCTAGATAGTGCTATTCTATCCGGATACTCTGATGTCCTTCTCATGTATCCTTTGCATAGTAATGCTTAGAACACATGCTTAAAGATTAGTGATCTCCGTATTATGATCTCATCATAATTCACTAAGTATGATCATGTATTCATGGACTTCTTTATACGCATTCCACATGCACTATAATGAATATGTTCTATTAATGAACATGGAACGAGATGTGGAATGTCTGATTGGCTTGCCGGCCACATATATTTCCATCATAAAGCACATCCGTGCATTAAAACATTCTGATTTTTGTTGGCACGTGCTTGTTATATCCATCATGTTTTTATCGTCTTCGTCATGTTCATGTTCACCATTTTTGCGTTCGTGTTTGTCATGTGTGATGTCATGTGTCGCCAAATGAGAGTGTTGTTTTATGTTGTGTTACAAAAAGGAGGGTCCCTATGTATAAGCCCCCCTGGTAAGGGCTCTTGGACTCTTACCATGGGATAGCATACCCTTGGTAAGGGCCATCGTGCCCTTATATAAGGCCACGATGGGCATCCTAACTAACTTAGACCAGTTGAAGTGTTTTGCTCAACACCTTGGTCTCTCGAAGAAAGAAGAGGAAGGAGAGGGGAGAGAAGGAAGGGGAAGGGAAGCTCCATCTGCCAAGGCTACCACGTGCTTCCCTATCTCATCCCATTACATGATGCGACCAGCCGAGGTCACATTGTGCGACCTCCACCACGCTGTTGGTGCCTTCACGAACCAACCGCGCCATTCAATTACACCACAATGTGATGCATCGACCATTCCATGCGGTAAGTGCAACCTGACAGACGGCCAGTGCCTTCTTCCAATGCTTGCGCCACGCATACACCACCGCCTTACACTCGTTCAGCCCCCCCTCAGAGCCGGAGAGCTCGTCAAGTCATGCCACTCGAGACCACTATCACTGTGCATGTGCCGCCCTCCACCAGGCGCACCCACTATTGCACACTACCGCGCATTGCCGGTGGTGATCTATGAGTCACCACCCGATCGAGTTGCACCCAACCGCGGGAGCCACCGCATTGGACGCTACCACATAGCTGCTATCGTTGCATAGCCACATAGTCGTCTAGCATCGCAGCCGCACAACCAAGCAGCCACGCACTTGCACCTACCACGTAGCTACGCAATCTGCCAATCACACGATCGCACCAACCACGCCGCTGAGCCATTGACCGGTTGCACCACCATGATACAGCCAGACCCTTGCCAATGCCAAAACCGCCATGTGTGAACTGCGCCACCACCCCCACATGCACCCTGCACCGTGTCGTACGCATTGACCATGCTACACGCCAATGAACATTGCCAGCCACTCTGCCCATGCTGACCAACTCCTCCGATCTTGCATGTCGAGCCTTGGGCATTCGCCGTGCTGCCTTGCCACCACTCCTCCTTTCCTCTCATCCTTACCCTCTAGCATCATGCCTCCTGCGCTACGGCCTGTCGCTAGTCAAGCGACGCCCTGTCAACTCTGGCACCTCTCTGCTGCACCTGCCTGCACCGGCCGTTGCACAATTCCATATTGCCACAATGGGCGACACCGCCGACTCGATATGTCGTTCCCCTTGCTCGTCTGTTACATTATCCTCTACAGTATATTTTTGGCTACACTCCACCCCGCTCAGGTTAGAATAGGTGAAAGACAAATACATTATGAAAACTACGACTTGAAAGAATTTGTAGGTATGGGCCGAGCCCTTCTGTTAAGTGTG
Source organism: Wolffia australiana (assembly GCF_029677425.1). NCBI lineage: Eukaryota > Viridiplantae > Streptophyta > Magnoliopsida > Alismatales > Araceae > Wolffia > Wolffia australiana. Next base: position 13,768,550 of record NC_135844.1, read on the forward strand.
GACGTCAACAAAATTATTCCGCTCGGCATCATAGTCTTCGTCATCGCTTCATCGAGGGTCATCAGGAAACCATCACCACCATCGATCGCCCATCTCGGAGCTTGGAACTCAGCGAAACCCCATGTATCGGGGCATGCACCTAGGATCATGATAATATGATAACTTAATGCATATTTCGATACATTTTAAGTGATTATGGTATTATTAATTTAGAATTTATCATGTTATTATTTGAATCAACTAAATATTTATGCATAAGCTAAAAATTCTAATTTTTCACATTATGGTTATTTTTTACTACACTCCTTAACTTCTTTGAAGTCAAGTAGTTTTAGTACTAATGAGTATTCTACAGTTTCACATTTGCAGAAATTCACAGGAATAAGAAGATACAATTCTTCAAGAGTTGGAGAATTTTTGAGAGTTTAGTGATTCTCAAAAGGGGGCTTGAAAGGACATGCTCTAGCAAGTGGCTGGACAGCAGGACAAGGCATATTTCAGAATCCAAGTTGTTCAACCTGCTTAATGTAAGTTTATAGATGTTTTCATTCAATCTCGTCTCTTTTTTTAATTGAAAAATGCCTGATCCTGGCAAAATATAAGGATCCAAACTTGAGAGAAAGTATTGAGGGCTCAAAAGGCTTGCATTGAGCTTTTAGGAACCTAGATTTCCATTTTCACATCATCATCCATCCATTTACCATTAAAATCCATCGTTTTCTCACTCTAAATATATGTTTTCCCTAATTTCTATCTCTAGATCTTAATTTATATCCCTAGTTCATCCTATAGAAATCTCATCAAAATTATCCTTCATTTTCACCTTCAAATTCTATCTCAAACTTCTTCTACACTCTCTCTTCATTTTCTCTCTCTATCTCTTTATTTCAGTCATTTCTTCTCTCTAAGACCATTTCTTTCTCTCTCTAAAATCCATTCCAGTATCTCTCTAGATAATCCTTCACTCTTACTTTCAAATTGCCAAAAAAAATTCGTGTTTGAATTCCATCATTTAGGGCAAAAAAAGTGGAGAGTGGAGGACTTAGTCAAATTGTATAAGTCCTAACCATATTGGGTCAACCCATTAGGGCTTAGCCCATTTGGCTAAGTCTTGACTTAGCCAAATTGGGCTGAACCTTACTGGGGTGACCCATTACGGCCAGCCCAATAAGGGTTACACAAGGACCACCGCCACCGCCGTCGCTCTGCCACTGCTCCGCCGCCGCCGCCGGCGGCGATAGCCAGAAAAGATATTTTTCTTATTTTATATATTTAAATATTCCAAAAAAAACACAAAAAAATCCCTAAAATTAATATAATAAATATTCAGTATTTTTAATATCTACAAAATTCCAAAAAATATTTAGCCATCCTTTTCAATATTTCTAGTGTTTTTGGTGTTCATTAAATTCAAAAATATTCAAAATATATTTATTTCCTATTTTTAGTGTTAATTATAATTATCAAAAATTAGTCTAAAATAATTTCTAGTGTTTTTATTTGTAATTCTGATTTAATTTGTATCATAGGAATTTAAATAAATTGACTAAATATCCATAAAAATCTCAGAAATTATATATCTCGCTTTTAAACTCACTTTCTTCATTCCAAGCTTGCGAAAAGTTCAGAAATTAAATTTCTGCCTCTCTATGGATCAACCCACTACTTGCCCTACATTAATTATAGAGTATTTAAGTGGAAAATTTTCATAAATATTGTTGGATCAATACAACGACATAAAACCCCTAAATTTGGACCTATCATATCACTGCATCACGTAGTTTCATTACCGTAGGGTTTTACTCATTGGATGATGTCACCGACAGCATCTTGCATCATCTTGTATCAGAGCAGGCTGTGGTCACCACAGTTTGCTTCCCTACCATAGCATCATATCATATGCATTCATCCATTTTCCAAAAACTCATTTAGGCACCCTCTAAGGATATTGGCCATGGTTGTCAAAACACAATCCAATAGGAGCATGCAATAGGGGGGTTTGACCTCCCCACAATGAGAAGACTCGTCGCCGACTAAGAGAGGTACCCCTACGAGCCTTTCACAGGCCTATCCCCTGACACCTGTAGGTGGCATGTCACCGCCTCCTTGGGAACTCAGGCGGACATCACCCGACAATAAGAGTCCCACCAGATCGTCCAGTTAATGCAGGAACACACGTGCCCGTCGTGGAAGCGCACAATCACACAATTGCGCTTTGCGGTCACTAGGTGTGTTGTCCCCTAGTGACAACGAAGAGGATAGCAACGAAAAGTTGTAGCCCACAAGGGAAGAATCCCATGGACGAGCCCCTACCCGGGGCCCCCTCCTCACATGGTCGTGGAGCTGGATGCGCCCGAGGAAGACGGCACCAGCAACATCGACCCCAAGAGGACTCGTCCAAGGAGCGTAGAGCCTACCTTTGAACCCTGACCGCTGTCGCCGAACAAGTGGAGCAGTTATTGGCCCAACCCATGGTACCACTAGTACCCGCCACCGTGCCACTGCCCCTGGTACTAGACTCAGCCCACGACCCACCTCGTGTTGCACAATCCCTACAGCGCCCATGGAGCCCATATACTGACGATGAATACTTAGATAATGACAGGTGGCAGGACGAAGTGCAGGGAGACCACCTGATGGCGCACGCCATCAAGGATCGTCAACGATGCCGTTCGCGCTACCCGCCATCGTCATCGAAAATCGGGTGAAGAGATGCTCAATTATCTCGTTTTGATTTTAATTTCTTTTCTTAGTTGTGTCTCGTGTTTTCTTGTCCATCTTCTTGTTTTCATTGCACTAGGATACGAGCCTTGTCCGCATTTTCATCGTTGAGGGAAGAGACCTTCCCATTCTCCTTTTCTCTCTTTTATTTTATTTTCCCCGTCTATGTGTAACGGGCGCACTGCCGCCACCCATGGGCGCCGCCGCCGCCACCAACGAACGTCGCCCCCAATAGCGGACGCCAGCGCAGCCGCCGAACCGGCCAAAATCATCGGAGCAGCCGCAGCCGCCCCAACTGACTGCCAGCCTCGGACGTCCCTGCAGCCACCAGAGCAGTTGCAGGTGTTGACACCGGACGACGACACCACGCACGCCGTTGCCCCGCGCCGCCACGTTACTGGGCGCTGTCAATACACTCCTCCACCGCGCCCTGCACCCCGTCTATCATCACCAACCCGTGACATCTCGACGAACAACGCCCTAGGGCATCATTCCACACCGCCCCGAAGAGGTCATGATGGCGCACGCCATCAAAAGTCGTCACTAACGTCATCTGCGCCGCACGCCCTTGACGTCGAAGACCCGGCTATAGACGCTCGCTTATCTTTTGCTTTCTTCGCTTCTCTCTCGTGTTTTTGTCTTTTTCCCCATTATCGTTCGTTTCAATTTCGTCGCGTGTTTGTCGCATCTGCGACATGTTCGTCCATCTGTCCTTTGCTGTCAAGGGGGATGGGCTTCTCTCTAACCCCTCACCCCCCCTTACTTCTCCCCTTTTCCTCTTCTGATTTCCCTTTGATTTCCCCTTTATCCCCTTGTTTTCTTCTTTGTTTGTAAAGGGGAGCCCATTTAAGGGCTCCCCAAATGCACAATGTAAGGCCCACTTAGGGGCCCATTCACCCCCCCCCCCCTATATAAGGGAGGAGATGGGCGCCCTAAGAGTCAGACCAGGAAATTTCATAGCTTTTTTTTCACGTTCTTGGTCTCACCCTTCAGAAAATTCAAAAAAAAGGAAGAAAAAAGAAGGAAAAGAGAAGAGAGAGAATGGGTGGAACGGAACGAGGCCGGGTTCACGCCTATTCCGTCCCGCCCGCGCTCCCGCTCTAGGGCTCCATTTGGAGCCCTAGGCGGCAACCGCCGCAGACGCGTTGCCGCCAGGCTGCCCAAGACCACGGGCGCCGCCAGAAGCGGTGCACGACCCGCCAGAGGTGGCGCCCCAGCCAGTAGTGGCGCCGCAGCCCAAGAGGGCATCGCCGCGACCAGTGGGCACCGCCCTCCCAGTCGCAGGCGTCTCCCCGCCGCGGCGCCGCGCGCCTCTGACGCCGCCCCCAGCGAGGGGCCGCGCCGTCGTGGCGCCGCTGCGCATCCTGCAGAGCGGCCCCAAGCTAGGGCCGCCGCAAGCCGTGGGCGCCCCGCCAGCAGTGGGCGCTGCCCTAGCCGCGGCCGCCGCTAGGAGCGGCGCCTATGCCGCCAGAAGTGCGCGCCGCTGCCCAAGCGGGCGCTGCCCCAGCCTCAGGCGCCGTCGCAAACCGCGAGAGCCGCCGCCAGCCGCGGGCGCCACCGCAGCCGCCGGACCGGCCGCAACCACCAGAGTGACCGCAGCCGCCCCAGCTGACCACCAACGTCAGATGCCGCCGCAGCAACCAGAGCAGCCGCAGCCGCTAGGCCAGCTGCCACCATTGACGCCGGACACCACCACCGGCATGCCGTTGCCCCCCGCTACCACCTCACTAGGCGCCGTCACCGAGCACCTCCCCCGCACCCCTCGCCCCGCCGATCGTCACCGACCCGCGACGTTTCGACGAATGATGCCCCAAGCACTGGATGTTCTCAACGAGTCTACTGCTGTCCTTTACGAAGAGCTCCAGTGCTACTCCGCCTGTTGAGCTGCCGTGATCTCCTCGCCAACTCTCCGCCCCACCCACTCTGAATCACCGCTGGCCTTCGATGACACTACACTACGAGCCACCGTCGATGAGGTACGCCGTCCTCTCCCATTGCTCTTTCATTTACCACTTGTAGTATATTTTTTTCTTGACTCCACCGTGCTCGGGCTAGGTAGGTGAGAGAGGACGAATTGAGAGCACTACGATCATTGAGTGCCATACCGGTACAGACGAATACGTCCGTTACGATCGAGCCCTACGGATAGATTTCCTTCGGCCATAACGCGTTCGTCGCTCTGACAAGGTTGAGAGGCCACTGTCGCCGTCACTCGGGGACCCCCGTCCAAGCTTGGAGCTTGGCGCCTCCCTCGAGTCGGAGCCTGCACGTACGATACGTAGGATGCATCTCATCACATCATAGTTACATAACCCATTATGGTTTCATCCGTCGGACGATGACACTGTCGACGTTCGATACCATTATCATTTATCGCCATCGAATCATCATACTCGGTGCCGACCGAACGACGTCTTCAACAACGTCTGACATCACCACCGTCCGACCGTTACCCCACACGCATCCCACACGGTGTCCGTGTCGCGAATAGACAGGACCCACGAGATGACTACGCCAATGGGTTTGATGCCAACCTAACGGCCTGCCTAGACAAATATGTCCAGACCTACGAGTGCTCGTATGATGAACCTAGCAAGGTTCCACAGTACCCACCCCGCGCGATACCGAATATCCACACGCCGTATGGTGGTCAACCCCGATGCTGGGATGACCACAGTCACTACCCGACCCCAACACGACCACACGCTAGTCCATGTTATAGAGGATGCACGATGCTCGAGCGGCGCCCGGACAACTAGGAGCACTAACGAGAGGAGCATCGAGCTCAAATATAGAAGAGCATACGAGCTGACGTCGCTGTCATCGAAGGATCGAGGAAGCTTCTATTTTTGTTGGTACCACATGGACGATGAATTTTGCGTCCAATATGCAGAGACGAGCCTTGGTAGAGAAGCCAAGATCTTTTAGGAGAACGAGCGAGTTGCTGCAAATGTCGAGGACGACCTATTACGACATGGACTGAGATGGCATACAAGCTAAGGAGCAAGTATGTGCAACTGCAATACCATATGACATTATTCCTCTTGTGGCTCAACCAAGGCAAGCTCAATAGTCTGTGACAGAATATATCGAGGCATTCAAGGAGTGCTGAATGTAGTGTCAGTTTGTGAAGGACTTGTGAATCATCGTCGGCATGTTCGCCCACATGCTTCGACCAACCCTGCATAGTGAGGCGCTTAAGTGTAACCCTGCCGAGGTTGACAAGGCCTACCACATCGTGGAGCAGCTAGAGCATCCAAGCGACGAGGTTGCCGCCCACACTACCCTAGCTGTGCCTCGAGCTACCATCACTTGAGATACCTCGTCTGCATATGCATGGACTTCTCAGAGTGCTAGAGGGCAAGGGAATGCCCCAGCCACCTCGGTGGGATCCATCCCACCTGCTCGGGCTGTCACCATCGATAACAGCCCATAACGCGATTATGAACCAAGCAGATATCACATGCTTCAAGTGCCAAGGAAAAGGGCACCGACCCAACGAGTGCACGTCGGCAGCCCTCTTGATCGATGTCGGAGATGCTGATCAGGACCAGGCGGGAGAGATGGAGCAACCAAACGATGAAGAATATCGTGTGGGTGAGGAGTTCGCAAATGAGTATGAAGAACCCGATGCACGAGTTGGGTACATTCAGATCATGGACAATCGTGCGACCTCATCACCTATTTCATGCCCTACTAGCCGACAACTAGACAACATAGTGGTTGACTGCCCCAGCACTAGTGGGTTTCAATCCCCATACCAAGAGACCCCGCAGGTTAAACCTGCACCTATCTAGTGGAGGACAACCCAATGGTAGACGCAGCTCTCCCGACCTCAATCTTCTACACTCATGTCAAGATCAACATCAAGGTGTTCAAGTTGATTGTGGACAATGGAAGTTGCATCAACGCCATCTCTGATATGATGGTTGCCTGACTAAGATTGGTGGCCATATCTCATCCAACTCCCTATGACGTGTCATAGATTGATGCCTCATCATTATCAATGAATGGCCACTGCAACGCTCCGTTAAAGGTGAGCACCTACGATGAGAGTGTCCTCTATGACGTCCTTCTAATGAAAGTAAGAAGCATCATCTTAGGTCATCTCTGGATATATGACCATGACATCACTGATAAGCTCGAAAATGCGTGTATATATGTCGTCATTTAAGGGTTTTTTGAACTTAATCACTAAAATTTATATGTCCCTTAATGCGCAAGTAAGGGGTCGAACCCTAGGGAGGCGGTGGTGATATTCAAATTTCTGTCTAATTAGGGTTTTAGAATTTGACACCTAAATGAAATGATGTTTAACTATTTATTTAAATGAAAATACTTGTAATCAGGAACTAAAATTATATCTTTTTTGAAATTAAATGATTTTGTAAATTCTCTGTTATTAATTAACAGATATTCAAAAGTCACTTAACCTTATCTTTTTATTTGATTTAAAGTCTTTGATTGTTTTGGTTATATAATTTTTTTTGTTCTTTTTAATGAATTTCACATCTATTTTTAAAATAGGTTTAACTCTAATTTAGTGTATTTCTTTAATTCGTTTTGTTTATCAGGTGCTTTACTATTTTTAAAGAATAAAAAGAACTAATACTTATGTTATTACTAAGAGCATTTTTATTTATTTTTATTAAATCCCATTTGATTCTAAATTGTAGATATGTCCTAAAACAGCAAATCGTGAATACGATTCACGATTTGCTTATTCAAGAAGAACGGAATCGTGAATCTAATTCACGATTTATGCGATTTAAGCAACAGGTAGTGTTCGAATCAGAAACTTTATACGCTATTAATACTAAATGATTTTAAACCAAACTAAAATTCAGGAGCTGAATGACTAAAATCGGAACAGATAAAAAAACGACGGCGAACATAAACTGAGTGCAAAATTCAGAAAACTAAGTAAGAAGTAAGGTGCAAAAATCAAACACGGATAAACCTAGAGGTACCAGAAAGAGCAGGGAATCGATCCAGGCGAGCTTCGAGCAACGAACGCCGAATATTTTCCTCCGATTTTGGCTTGAAATTCCAGAAATTTGCGGCGACGGATCTGCGAATTTCGTCCACGAATCGAGCTTCAAACTCTTCTTGGGTGATCCTTGAGACTTCAAGGAGGCTAGGGGATCCTTCCTTGAGCTTTAAAAATCAAGAACCCCGGAATAATCGTCCTTTTTTGCTTTTTATCGCCGCAGAATCGGAAGAACTTGTTCTTCCGAATCTGTTATTTTTATTTTCTTCTTCGCATTTTACGCTGAGCGTACAGCGCGACGCGATTGGCTCTTAGAGCCTTTGCGTGTCTCCTTTTTGTGCGCGACACGCACGAAATCACGTACGTGCGTGTCGCGCACAGAGGGGTCGGCTTCTTCTTCTGATTGGCTTGCACGGCGCCGGATGCGGAGCGCATCGTTCGTGCGTTCTGCAGGTTCTAAAAGAAACGTTAGCACTTAAACCGGCCCACTAAGGGCCAGTTTTAATTTTCTAAAAAGTTCTTTTAATTTTTTTTATTAAAAGAAGACATGAAATAAATTGTAAAAGTAATTTATAAATGCATTAAAGAAACTATTTTATTTATTTCAAAAAGACTTTAATTTTCAGCTTCTTTTTATTTATAGAACTAGGTCAATTCCAATCATTTAAATTGTTATAATCATCATTTTAAATCATTTAAACGTGTAAATTGACCTAAATATTGATTCAAGGTATTATTTAACTTGAAATTCAAGAAATTTATTATTTTAGCCTAAAATCATGATAAGATGCGCTAAACATAAATGTTTTATGCATTAAAAGCCCACAAAATGTGATGAGATTAGTATTTATTTAACTTCTATTTGCATGTTATCAATCACCACAGCAGGAAGGACAAACATGTGTTCGTTCATGTACCGGGACGACGAGTTATATGATACCCATATATCATGAGGCTGGCAAACAAGAGGGTCCCTACCAACCCGGTTGGGTTAGTGGTCCTTGGTTGCCCCATGATTACTCGAGAGTTGGGGCGCAATATTAACGACTTGCTGTTATGCCCAACCGATCGTGCCACCAACCTGGCCGCCTGTGCCACCCGCCAGGCCGCACGCGTCACACACCAGCTGCCAGTACCGCCCGCCAGCCGCCAGCGCCGCCCACTCGGCCGACTGCATTGTCCGCTTGGCCACCTGCAATGCCCACCCGGTCACTCGCGTCACCCGCCCGGCCGCATGCAGGCCTGCTGGGCATAGGAACGTGTCGTCCTGATAAGCTTCATCCAAGGGAGCCCTAGACCATGTATGAATCCCACACTTTTCTTCCCAAAGAGGATGGCACGCGGCGCATGAGTTGCGACAGCCATGCCATCAATGAGATAACAGTCAAGCACCATTGTCATTCCCGGCGTCGAGTTTGTGTATTGCTCCCTGGTGCACCATCGGGTTGAGTCCTTTTGAGATCGCATATGGCCACGCTCCTCATTGACCCCTCAACTTAGCACCCGTCAACCCTCATGTTAGAGTCTTCTGAGATGGTCTTGCAATCGCCCAACATGTTTCTTCTTTGCATTAGCATATTCATGATAAAATCACGAGTAAAAATGTATTGTACAAGCAGGCTACCAACTTGCATCGCCAATCCTTAGTGTTTGACGTGGGAGACCATGTGATGGTGAGACTTCGACTGGAGAGACATTCTCCCGAGATGGCTACAAAGCTACATGCTTGTAGCGTCGGCCCGTTCTCGATCCTCCAATGAGTGGGTGATAACGCCAACGTCGTTGAAATCCCTCCTACGTTGGGGATCAGCTCCATGTTTAACATGACAGACCTGGCTCCATACTGAGCCCCTTCTCCCTCCTCTGACCCATACCTTCTAGACCCCTTAAGTGTGAGTGAGTTTTCCGCGACCACTACCTCGGTACATTCACCCTATTGGCACGAGTCAATCAAGGTTACACTGTATGAGGTAATTAACTAGGCAACGGATGAGGTATCCCAAAGGTTTTTGGTGCCTTGTCAGGGACATACTGGTGCAGATGACTCATGGATCACGGAGGATGACTAATGATGCCTGCACCCGAATCTTCTTCAGCCATAGTCGTTCGCGACCCCCAACTTGTCAGAGCCAAGTTCTTCTAGCCCCAGGAGGATTGATGGAGTATGCAAGCCTACTTAATTGGAGACGTCTTCAAAGACATCAGCATCGACATCAACGGCCCTGCCAGTACGCATCCAACCCGACCGACACGCCAAGGCGAAGGTGAAAACACATGGGTTCAAATACCCTAGGTAAAGCACATCTACGCACTCGAACACTTTGATTTTCCATGGCACGTGCTTGCTATGTTCATCATTTTACCGTGTTTACATGTTTGTGTTCATCTTGTTCGTGTTCATGTTCATCATGTGTCATATCATTTTTGTGTCGCTTCGTTATACATCATAGTGTCATTTCTTTTATGTTATTTTAAAGGGGGTCCCTACGTATAAGGGCCCCCCCATATTGGACCTCCTTCAAGGAGCCCATCTTTAACCCCTATATAAGGGAAGGGTGGCCCCCTAAGGAGTTAGTGACGTTCATTTTGTTGAAAGGATTTTAGGTTAAAAAACAAGCATTGTTCATCGAGAAGAAGGAGAGGGAGAAGGAGAAGAAGATGAAGAATATGAAGAAGATGAGGAAGAAGGTGCCATTTTGCCGTCGCCGTTTGCGCCCGCGTGACTTCTCGTGTCTCCTTCGCTGGCTTCTGTAATAGCCACCCTTGATGTCTGACGTTTGATTGGCTCATTGCACTGCCATGGCGCATGTGCTGCCAGTTGATAACATGCAAATATGAGCTATTAAAGCACTAAATTCATCATATTTGTGGACTTATAATGCTTGAAAACATTTTTTTTAATCTTGGGCAAAATCACAGTGCCAAGTACGTCCAACCCTGCGGTTGTGCCTATAGACCGATCCATCCGTGCCCTAGACACCAACCAGGGGGTGTTTATTTATAAAATGTAGTGTTTTTCATCGTTTTCATGATACAAACCAAATTGGTTCATATCAAGGCCTTTGTACATGCATGAGGCACAAGGGTCATCTATGTGTAGACGGTGTGCAATCAGGGCGCCACATAATGTGCATCAATACCTGCTCCTTGTGCTGCATTCACCGTACCAAAACCAATTTGTTAAAAGAAAAATGCCCAATCAAAAGTGAAATAATTTCAAATTTTCAACTATGATACAGTCGTGATAATTGTGAAGATGAGCAAACTCATAAGTGACGTAATTTGAAAGAATGTATCCTAAATAATAAGGGTTAAAACATAATATAAAATTCATTCAAAAATCCTTGAAGATAGTGTATAAGAACTCCCATGAGTCAAAATTTCAGCAGATTTAGTAAGCAGGCAATGATTAACTGAATAATTCACATTGATGATAATTATGAAATGAAAAAATATCATATCTGCTGACAAAATATCCCGCAGCAGAACCAAGCTCATAATCTGGGGATCAAGCATTGGTTTCATAACGCTCATTGTCCGCGGGCCATGCGTTTGATAGTAAGAGGTGTTGGAATGGTTGTGCACTGCATGCACCCATGTGCAGCAAGAATGATGAGGGATAAAAAGGTATGAGAGGAGGGGATGTTCTCCTTTGGTGATCCCTATTCTGCGACTGGATTCATATATGTATCACATGACAGACCCCCATGCATGTGCCAGTGGCGGCAACGCTAATCTCCACGTGTCGCAAGGCCACCCCCACAGATGAAGAGGGCCAATAATAAGATAGGGACCAAACCCATTGAGCTACGAAAAGTCAATGTGTTCCCTGTTGACAAAATGTCATGGGCGGTGACAGTGAAGGTCTCCCCTTTTTGGTCATCCCTCACTCGGATGCTCGAGGAACCTGCCAAATGGCCCCACCGAGAATCCATTAACAGAAAAGTAAACGAACAATTAAAGTTTCCATTTTTTAGAGTTCTTTAAAAGGAACTTATTGAGACATTATAAAGCTTAGAGTTGTGTTCTGCCCAGCAATTCGTTTGCTTTTCTGGGTCATCAATGACAAGCTTGTAGGATAAAAAGAGATCTGAGGAGAGAGAACACTTTTGGGTTGTTGACTTTTCTGGACATAGTAAGAAAAATGACTAAAAATGCCCTTTGACATGCCTCCGAGGAGGAACATATCTTTCCGATCGTTAGACTGTTTTGCCACCCAAAGCACAGAGTATTTTCCTGGGTATAACACATAATTCTCAAATTCATCTAATATTAGGAAAAATAAGAGGCTTAGGAATAATTAAAAAGGTCAGTTACATCATATGAAAATAACTAGTCGGGCAGATAGACTCTCAGGGGAAGCTGATTCTCGAGGAACAAGCTAATGACCGAAAACACATTAACCACACTGCAGTAACATTATTGTCATTAGCACAATGCACTCAAATCATTTCAAAAATATTAATGATAAATACCCTCCAGAAATTTTGGAGTACCTTTTAGCATGGCGAATGCTCGAAAAAGCTTCGACCATCTGAAACATCAAATTTGGCTCGGCCGAAGTTATCTACACATGTGGCATAAACTTCATGGGAGTAATTTAATTATTATTTTAAAGGGACTAAGTTAATACGACTGCATATCTTACTATGGCCATTAATGTTTTATAAGCAGCATCAGGGAGATAAGCTAGGGGTGTGCTGCTATTGACGACAGTACTCTTCTTGTCTCCGGCATCAAAGATGCTTGTAGGCAGTTGGAGAACATGATCACCCATTTGGATAGCCTTCATATTAACATTATAATGGGTCCTAGAAAATCATTACACAAAGCCTTAATACAATTCAAATGACAATTATCACAATAAAAGAATGCACACCAACATAAAAGAATGATATGATCATGGATCTAGGCTCGTGTTGGAAGGAGGGTAGGGGACAAGGCGAGGTAGAAGTTCTTGGGGTTGAGAGGTGAAACGGGAATTATCTGAGGAGGGATCGAAATGGATGGGGCAAGGATCGATCGGGGATGATCCGCCTGAAGATGCGATGAGGAAGAGACGATCAGGAGGGACAGGAATCATAGAGGGAGAGAGGGAGGCCATACCTAGATAAGGAGAGGGGAGACAAGAACACTACTTCATTCTTCTTCTTCTTGGCTTCCCTCCTATAGGGATGGCATCCTTATTTAAAGGAAATACAATGATAGCTAATTGACTGAAATGCGCCCGTGGGCTAACATGCCAAAACTACCCCTAGGATCCTATCAGGCGATACACTGATATGATCTGTAGAGGGCAGGAAAAATCATCACTATGAGTCTCCTTCTTCCACCTCACCCTCTCTCCTTCAGGCTGTGACCTTCATCCCCCTCGTTCCTCCAAGTGGACGACGCCAGTCTCAAGCGCGTGACATCCTCCTTCGTCTAGAGATCCTTTGTAATCCCCTCACCATTACCGTTCTATCCTTATCCCCCGGGAATCTCTCTCTCCCTCGCCCTCCGTTATACCAAACTATCTCTCCCAATTGAAGACTTTGGGTTCTATTGAATCTCAGGGTTTACAATCAAGAACCATTATAATAGTGCCAGATCCGGTCCCAATGTTGGATCGTATCATTGATGTCAGAGACATCCTGCTTTGCCTTCCACTGGCACCCCCATCATGGAAGCCAAATCAGAACACGCTTCATCCTGAGGGGATGACACAACAACAAAAGCCTTGGCCGACGCCTACGAATGCCATTTTGCCCTGCTCACTGCACAAAGCAACAGCTCCTGGTGGCACGCCCACTGCCCACACCCTTGCGGCTTGAGGCATGATAGACCTTCCCTGGCCGGTTGCATCAACCTCATGAAAGATGAGTTTCTCTGATGATGGGTTCAAGGTCTGTGCTACCAGTGCAACGAGCGCTGCACAACGGACCAGCACTGTAAAAGGATCTTCACATCTACATTGTCACATATCACCTTGAGGAATCAGGCATCAATCATGAGGCCGACCTCGATCCGGCCTCCGAGGATGACGAAGGGCCAGAAGAGGCCAACCTCAACTCTGTCCAAATAAATTTGATGGCAGCCATGGGTCGCACTTCTCCACAATCTCTCCATATTCAGGGCAACATCCAAGGGCCTGTGGTCAACGTGCTGATTGATATGGGTGCTTCGTCAAACTTCATTTGTCACCAACTCTATATGGATTTGGGCCTTTCGATCAGTCACGCACATCCATATCTGATTCGATAGGGCAACAGCACAGTCACAAAAGGCGATATTAGGTCAAGGCCGTCCCATGGGACTACAAAAATACATGGATGTCATAACTTTCCTTCGAGTGACCAACCTCAGTGCAGACGCCATCCATGGGTATTCATGGCTCCGTACCCTTGGCTGGATGCAAGCCCACTAGGATCCTTCCTCCACGAGTTCCAAGGGGATGGGGTGTGGCACAAGCTGGCGGGCAATCCCGATACTTTCCGCATCGGTGTGATGCGACATCACCCCAAAAGGGCCCCCGACAAGCTATACAACATGTACACGTTGCCCTCCAGCCCTGCTGGATCCTCCCCGGCTTCATCCGAAGTGCAAGCATTCCTGGGCAACAATTTCCTCGGGTCATTCACCATCCATGGGTACTACCTCCCCGGCGCACCTTTGACCACCAGATCACTTTCCTCTCAAGTACGGGCCCCAACAACTCTTGACCCTATCGATATTCTCATCTCCATAAGAACGAGCTGGAGCGGTTACTACGAGAGCAACTCGAATCGGGTATTAGTTGCCCCTTCTCCAGTCCCTACTCCAGTCCGATTGTCCTCATCCACAAGAAGGACAACAGGTGGAGGTTCTATGTGGACTAATGAGCCCTCAACAGGATTATGGTTCCCAACCGTTTTCCCATTCCGGTGGTCAACGAGCTGCTCGAAGAACTGCACGCCATGGCATACTTCTCCGAGCTTGACCTCAAATCAGGGTATCATCAGATCTGCAGGCACCCTCATGAGATCACCAAGTCTGCACTTCTTTCTCCAACCTCTTCAAGCGAGACCCAGCTCTTTCATGGTATCAGAGCAAGGTTCGTGAATCAAAATGGCTCAAGAAAGCTCGGCGGCAATTACTCCCATGGTGTCTACCGGCGAGATCTTTACCGCAGCTGTTGGAAAAGTCCAGGCTGAGATTCCTACAGGAATCATCATCAATCCGAGATTGAATAACGAGAATTACCAGATGTGGAAAAGCTCGATGCTGCCTGTATTGTACGGGTATGATCTAATGAGGTTTATAGATGGAAATTCTCCTCCTGTTTTGATCGCAGATGTTCAAGGAAACATGGTCGTAAATCCGAAATTCAAGATTTGGTGGAGAACAGATCAACAGGTTCTGGGATTTCTCCATCAAACTATCCCCGAATCTGTTCGTCCGTACATTAGAAAGGCAAAATCGTCACGAGAAGCCTGGGAAAGCCTGGAGAACACCGTAGTGGGTTGGAATCAGGCTCGTGTCATGGATCTCCACAGGCAATGTCACAACATGAGAAAAGGTATACAAAATGTGGATGATTACATTAAGCATTTCAAAGAAGTTATAGATACTTTAGAACAACTGGGTCATCCGGTTGATGAGTCATCAGTTATCTACACGTTTTTAAGAGGTCTGGGTTCTGCATACTCATAATTTGTAGTCAGCATCAATTCTAACTTCTATCATCTGAAATTTGATGAAATTGTTGCTCATCTAAAGTCACATGATGCCTTCCTTATTTTCAAACAACAAAAGACAATAATTCCTTTCCGCCTATGGCTAACAACTTGCAGATTCAGAAAAGCCACAAGGATAGAGAGAGTGAGTGAGTGAGTGAGTGAGTGAGAGAGAGAGAGAGAAAGAGAGACAATAGGTCGTTTCGAGCTCTGGTGTATTCCACCCGAGCTCAAGCTGGACCCCACTAACAAACGGTTAACTGACGCACGCGAGGAACGAGTCTTCCGGGTAGAGATTAGAGGAACAACTGCTGGCCATTGGCAGTTAGTTTCGGCCTAACCCTTCTTTATAACCTCACCTAACGATGAAAGGTCGCCTACCTCGCTCTCTCCCTCTCTCTTTTTCCCTTTCTTCGTCTGTGCAAAGCCCATGGAGGAGAAAGGCATCGGAGAAGGTCACTCTCAATGGCGAACGCCGGCAGTTTCTCTTGATCCCTCGCAACTCCTTCTCTTGAGTCTGCACCATCAGTTTCTCTCACGTCATCTCTCAATTCAAGCTCCCACAATGAAAGAGAGACGTAGAGCAGGCTCAAGAAGTGAGCAAAATGCCCACCGACGAGAGCTGTAGATGGTGCCGGATCAAGAGAAGAAGATGCGATGGACCCCTCACAGCCGCCAGATCCTCACCGGCAACGCCCTCCTTCCCTCCAGTCACTTCCTCTACAGCCACCGCCAGTTCCTCCCCGCTGAACACGACGGAGGTTTGAGTGCTGGCGTTTTACCATTCATCCTCAAACAACACAGTCTCCGTTGGAATAGAGAGAGAAATTGAGATGAAGATGGAGATAGAGATTGAGATTGAGATCGAGATGGAGATAGAGATACAAATAGCGATAGAGATAGAGATAGAGATAGAGATAGAGATAGAGATAGAGATAGAGATAGAGATAGAGATAGAGGTCGAAATATAGATAGAATTAGTGATATGTAGAGCTTCATCATAGAGATAGTTATAGATATAGACATGCACATAAGGATAGAGCAAAAGTAGAGATAAAGAAATATAGTAATAGATATCTAGATGGAGATGGAAATAGAGATACAAATAGAGATAGATATAGACATAGAGATAGAGGCCAAAAAATAGATACAATTAGTGATAGATATAGATATATGATAGAGATAGTTATACATATGGACATGGAGAGAAAAAATAGAGATAAATAAATATAGTAATAGAGATCGAGATGGAGATGGAGATGGAGATGGAGATGGAAATGGAGATGGAGATGGAGTTAGAGATACAGATGGAGATGGAAATGGAGATGGAGATGGAGTTAGAGATAGAGATGGAGATGGAGTTAGAGATAGAGATAGAGATAGAGATAGAGATAGAGATAAAGATAGAGATAGAGATAGAGATAGAGATAGAGATAGAGATAGAGATAGAGATAAAGATAGAGATAGAGATAGAGATAGAGATAGAGATAGAGATAGAGATAGAGATAGAGATAGAGATAGAGATAGAGATAGAGATAGAGATAGAGATAGAGATAGAGATAGAGATAGAGATAGAGATAGAGATAGAGATAGAGATAGAGATAGAGATAGAGATAGAGATAGAGATAGAGATAGAGATAGAGATAGAGATAGAGATAGAGATAGAGATAGAGATAGAGATAGAGATAGAGATAGGGATAGGGATAGGCATACAGATCGAGATAAATATAGAGATAGACATAGAGATAGAGATAAATATAGAGATAGACATAGAGATAGAGATAGACACAGAGAGAAAGATAGACATAGAGATAGAGATAGATAGAGATGGAAATTTTAGGGCAAAATATTTTTCTTAATGCATTTTTTGTAAGCCTTTACCAAAAAGAACAGTTTCAATTCCTTTTGGATATGGGATGAGGTTGGAAACAATCTTGGCATTGAAAATTTACTCAATGAATCCTGAAAAAAAAATTAGAAAGCCAGATCTTATGCAAAGATGTGAGTTGAAATTAGGGGTAAAGTGGGCTATTGGTGTTTGAAATGTGAAAGATGTGTCAGTATTTTTTGCAAAGCTAGCTGTGAATTGCAATTACTATGGGACAAAATAACTTTGCGTCCTTTAATTAGGTTTCATTATAGCTTTGCTATTAACTTGATAGGCCATAGAAGATAAAACCAATCACTGAATCTCCAACATCAAATTATTAGTAAAATGTTGATGAATATTGGTTAACATATCTGGTAAAATTTTATAATAGTTTATGAAATTGCGTCTGATTAACACAAATATCTCAC
This sequence comes from Wolffia australiana, assembly GCF_029677425.1. Taxonomy (NCBI): domain Eukaryota; kingdom Viridiplantae; phylum Streptophyta; class Magnoliopsida; order Alismatales; family Araceae; genus Wolffia; species Wolffia australiana. The sequence goes on from NC_135844.1 coordinate 13,786,253, forward strand.
CAATGACATCATACTCTGTTTAAAACATGTCATATAAGCTTTGATCCTTAACAAAATGATGGACCCCATTGACCAAATAGTCAAACATCATGTCGTTTTATACATGAAGGCAGTCATTCGTATGCATACTTTCTTATATGAATTAACATGGCTGACCACATGTAAACCCACTTGCTGAGGGTTGACCAAGCCCAATCCATATTGAACATTCATCAAAATACAAATATATACATTTATTAAAATTGACTTAAACCTAAGTATTCATCATCTTATTCTTCTTCTTCTCTGTCTTCTTCTAAATACTACTTTTTTGTTTGTACTGTCCTTATTTATCATGATTTTTCTTCCTAGTTTTCTTTTTCTTCTTGTGCTTCTTTTTCTCATGATACATGTTTGTGTTGTTACTCTTCTTCTCGCTCTTATGCATGTTTTTATTGTGCTTGCTGTTCTCCTTGCGCTTCTTTTTCTTATTTACTTTTTTTTGTTGTTCTTCCTCTTATTATTCTTCTTATTGCTCCTTTTTGTGCTTCTCTGTTTTTGCACTTCTTTCTTGTTTTTCTTATTGTACTGTAGAATTGTTGCTTCTCCTATGGCTATTATGTATAAAATAATATAGGTATTCATGAGAACAACTAAGAGCGAACCAAATTTACAAACCTATTTGGTTTATTTATTATAAAAGATTTCCTTTGGAGAATGTAAGAGCTAATTTTTGAAGATGCACGGGTGATCTGTTTTGGGAATCATGATTGTTTATTATTTAGGTGAATTAACAAGGTTTTGCATTTATTCATAAATAACAAGGTGGTCAGAAGTTGAGAAATGTATCATTTCATAGGACAAGAGGGTATAATTCTGGGGCATCAAGTCAGGTAGCATGTTCTAGAGGTATATAAGCAAAATATCTGGCTAGAACTATCAAGTACAAAGTGAACATGAAGGGTCGTTAGGAGATTCATCTTATACTTTCTATGCTCCTACATTTGAGTGATCTGGTTGCTAAACATGTTGATCTTATTACAAGTTAGAATCTAATAATCCCAAATCCAGCATGTATTTTTTAGACTCTTCGTCTGAAATTATATTTCGAACTTATCTTAGAATCTTTAGATTTTGTACTTGGAGGAAGAATGTAAAATAAGCTAGTGGCCATGTGTGGTGAAACGAAATATGTTGATCAATAGGTAAAGTATTATAATTACCTCTTCTTCCCTATTCCCCTAGATCAGAATAAAATTTAGTGAACTTATTTTGTTAGGAGATGCCCCTATATTAAGGTTCAATTATGTTAAATATTTCGTACAAAATTCACTTGAACTACCAACTTTATAAGCCCCAAAATTGAGCTTCTAAGAATTAGATTCAACCTGTTATATACTGACCAGCTTCATACAGATCTTACAATGTATCAATGACAGATATATGATGATTTAATGAAATCAAGAAGAATGAGTTCAGGACGATGCTATTTCCCTAATAAGAGAGAGAAAGCCAAAGAAAAAAATGTGCCGTTTGAGATCCAAAACCAGGGAGAAAATGAATAATAAGTAAGAATAAATGGGGCAAATTGTTCTCCCACTCTCCCCCAACTCACTAGACGTACTTTACAACAACTGGAAGGTTGGATGAAAGAAATGGTGGGTGGGTGCTGTACAGAGTTGGGGCTCTGCCAGAGAGAGTTTTGTAGGCCGATCCTGACAAAACCCATTCAGGCAACTTCCTTAACACCGAATCTCATAAGACCCAGCCTTGGTGATGTACCGCACCCACTCCACCGTGTTGTACCCACTCTTCTCCCACACCTGCAGAATATTCATGAGATTAGCCAACTTTCTATTTAAACCTCTACCTCCTCATCGCTTTATCTCTCTAAATATACACCTGCCATCCGGTCTCTCTCTCTTCACATGTACCTGTGCATATAGTTCAGGGACTGGGATGGGACGATTTTTAAGTCCCGGGACAAAAAAATCATTCCGTCCGAGGATATGGACGAATTTTGGGATGAAAATTCGTCCCGGGGACCACCAGACGGGAGGGTTTTTGTCCCGTGGGACGAAAAAACCGTCCATCAGGAGGTCTCGGATGATGGACGGACGGAAGTGGACGAAAAACCGCCAGATTCACATCCGACGGTTGAGATCTCACCACGTGGCCTCGCAATTACAATTTGCATCAAGGTCCTTGGGTTTTTTCGAGCATGCAAACTAATTGTATTCTCTCCTCCATATTTCCCTTAAAATACTAAGAAAAATCTAGATTAATATATGAAAAATATAAAATGGGTTTTTTTCGTCCGGGACAAATTTCGGGAGGAAAACTCGTCCCAAGAGGACTGGATGGGACAAAAAATCGTCCCGAGATTATTGAAAGGGGCGGTTTTTTTGTGGGTGGACGAAATTCGTCCTGTCCCGTCCCGTCCTTCGTCCACGTCCGGGACGATCCAGAACTATACCTGTGCATCACTCCTAAACATCAACTATTGCACTGTCTCTCTCTAAATATCTGCATGTCCATCTCTCTCTATCTCTACAAATGTGCTTACCGGTATGTACATGTATGTACATATACTTACATCTGCCCTTCAGTCTCTCTCTACATTTACCTGTCCCGCTCTCTATCTCTGTAAATGTGTGTATATGTATGTACCTGTATATACATATACCTTCTCCCCATCTCTTTCTCTCTCTAAATATACACCTGCCCTTTGGTCTCTCTCTACATTTACCTGTCCACCTCTCCTAAACATCTACAAGTCCATGAGTCTCTAACTTTAAACAAACCTGTCCAACTATCACTATTCCTCGTATATATACATATTTATGTAGTCTTATCTAATTCTTCCCCCTTCCCTCTATTTGCATCTCTCTACCGGTCTGTCTCTTTCTCCATAAACATCTATCTTTCCATCTTCCAGTCTCTTTCTCTTTTTATCTGTTCAGCTCATCTCTCTCTACCTGTCCATCTCTCTCTCTTTTTCTTTCTCTTTCTCTCTCATCTTCCCTGTGAAAAAAAGGATGCGCATACCTTGAGGAATCTGACACGTAGACCAGACGCGGTGAACATGGGTACCTGCCAAACGAGAAAAAACAAAGAGAACAAATTACAGAGAGACAGAGATGAATGCAAATGCCACGGTCCTCCGCCACTTTACTACAGAAATTGAAAATCGTCAATAGAAAATGGAAATCAACCGAACGGCAATTAAATAAACATATTTTTTTGGAACCTGGAATTCCATTTGAATGGGCGGCTTGGTGGAGGCCTTCTTCTCAATCATGGTAGAAATCAGCTCAATCTCTGCACTCATAGTCGACTCTGTTTGACCGGGAAATTTCCTAATCCTGAAATATTTTTAGCATGAAAATTAAAATCCCTAAATAGAAAGCATACTTCTGGGCAAATGATGTTTAATTTTCTTAACGATGATCAATAATGAGAATAGCAAAAAAGGATACTGGAGTAACTTTCTTTCAAATTTTAAAAACCAGGGGAAGGTTTATCACGAAATATTATTAATCCTGAAATAATTCTATATATGAAATTAAGGTTCCAAACTAGAAAGGATCCAAACAGAAATCTACTTTTCAGGACAATCAAAACGGAGAATGGCAAACGGATACTAAGAACAGAACTAAATTTCATTCAAATTTTCACGATATGTTTTTAACGTTGAAATAGTTTTATCTACAAAATAAAAGTTGAATTCAAAGTATCAACTCAGAGATAATACACTTTATATTCCATATTATTAAATTGTCACATGATAACAAACAAATGAGAATAGTAATACGGATGTTAAAGTAAACAAATCAAAACAATTGGACATGGGGTAAAGTTTATCAGGAAATATTTTTCGTGAAGCATTTAATGTCGAAAAAATTAAGAATCCAATTATATGCCAGTCATTTTTCGGATCCACAACATTGTCAAAATTCTCGCTGGATTCTATCTTCTCCAGTAACACCTGATGACTTGGGTTTAGGAGAGAAAGAAAATGAAAACCTCACTCATTTACTCGTGGCCCTGTATTAATACAGGTTACATTGGTAATGGTTCAGGCCCAGAAACAGATTTTAAAAACACAAAAAAGGCAATATGACGAATATAAGGAACGAAACAGATATAGAAATATGGGGCACTGACTAACAGTAATCGACAATGAGAATCACAAAAAAAGATAAATTGAACCAATTTTCGCTCAAAAGTGAAACCGGGAAAAGGGAATTCAGGAAAGATTCATTATCCTGGAGTATATTTGCATAGAAAAAGTAAAATCCAAACCAAAAAGCGTCCATTCGCATCATCTACTTCTAGTTTTCATATCTAGTTTTCATTATGATAAAAAATTTGAAGACGAAGAATAGCAAAAAAGGATGTCTTGGATAAAATCAGGCCCAAAATTGAATGTGAAAAAGGTTTATCACAAAAACTCACTTCCAGATAATGCAGTTAAGAGAGGCATTGTACTTGGCGCGGCCTGAAGTGACTTGGAAACTTGTTTTAGCGGTTTGCTTTGGCACAGGCACTTTAACAACAACCCCAAGAGCAAATGTTTTTGCCACAAACACGCTCTTAACCTGCCACGTGAATGATTATCAAAAGGTGGCAAAACTAAAACTACAAAGATTGTTCCGAATTTTTTTTCTATGATTGAAGACCTTGACGTTAACTTCCATGCGCGTTCGACCCAGCTCCTTGATTGTTGGCAACACTCTAAACGGAAGATTCACGCCCTCAGTAATCCTATACCTGAAAAAGGAGAGATTGCATTGAGAAGAAATAATAAGTCAATTATGCACCGCCTTGAAGGTAGAAATTGGCAGATTCGATTAGATTGATGAGAATGAACGACCAACTTGAGCATCCAAAGATTCGTGCCATTTGGCCCAATTAAGATCTGCACCATGTGATCGATCATATCTTGCAATATCATGATTGGGGCTATCACATCGATCTAATTTTCTGATCAGATTCGATAACATTACATCCAATCTGATTGGGTCTGAAGCTGCTATGTCCAGGGAGTGCTTTGGAGTAGATTTTGATTGGACGGACATACCTATTCAGCGTAATGGGTTATCGGATTGAACTTCCCAAGCAGCTCAATTGAATTGGCGATCCATCATTGGAAGGAACTATCACTTCAAAAAAAAGTTATTGGATGGGCCCACAGATTTGATCAGCCCAATGGGCCCAAGCAAGTTCCGGTGCATCAAAATCATTCAACCGAGGATATTCAATCTTATCCGATCCTATTGAATATCCACGCCCTACTTCCAGGTTTCAAAAAACACATGGACTTCAAAACTTTCATAGAATTAGGACAGATTAAGAGAGAGAAAAAGAGAAACCAAACAGAAATTAGGTGACATAAATGTACGAATATTACAAGATTAAAAGAAATCTTACTTCATCAGCTCGAATTCGCCATCTGGTGGTACAAAACTGACTGTTTTTTCCGAGTTAAACCTCGTGAGGTTGACGCATTGATGAAAGGTGACATCGTCAAGTTCAATAGTCTTTCCACTGAAAATATCATCAGGTGAAATACACAAAAATATGTCATCTTTTTTTAAGAAAAAAAAAATCTAAAAAATTATTAATATCCATCTGAATGCTTATCCTCAACTTCAAGAGATTTCACATGCTCTGCACTATAAAGTGACTGTTAAAAACCTCAATCCACAAGACTAGAGGGAGTGTCCTGAGTTTCTTTTTCTTAGATGTGGAAAATATTAATTTTTTCTTGAAACATATAGTCGATCCAAAAGAATGGTAGTAATCTTCACGTTTTATATAAATTTCTGTCTACAATTAGAAATATCAAGCGATTCATGAAAAACAATCGGTTGCGTGCCCCATTTTGGCAGTTGAACTGGAAAATTCTGCTTTCATGAAACGTTTGGTCGTTTTCAAATTTCCCAAAAGGACCCAACAGATACACCCTAGATATCTACTCTTCAACTGTTAAAAATTTAAATTAACAAGCAACAAAATGAACAATCAAATAAATAATTCAAATGAAATAGAGCAGGCACCTTTTTGTGGGCCTCGATTTTATCTGTGATTCCTTCTCGAGACCAACTTTATCGTTTAATCCTAATTTTAGGTCGGGCATCCCAGAAAGGAAGCATTTCATCAAGATCTTTCCAGTAACATCACAACGTAGAACACTGCCTGCGGCCGCCGAAAGAAGCAGGAAACGCCACAGTAACAAAATAAAAAGATTAAAACAAATAAATAAATTGTTCAAAAAAAAAGTTAGATAATAAAAGCCACGATGATTGTAGAGGTAAAAATATCGGGAACTAATTGTACCTTTAGACGACATGAGAAGGTTGACGCTCTCAACAATGTCCAAGAAAACCTGAGAGAAAAAAAACCAAGTCATTACCATAAACTTATCAAAACAAGGTTTGAAATTATTTCTCCATCAGTATGCAATTTAAAAGACAAAAGTCATCCTTGTATTTCTCTGACAACGGTTTAAATTGAATCGTAGAAGATGGTGGAGGAAGATGAAGTGCCTCGGAAAAAAATGGACAGAGGAAGAGAGTGTGATAAGAAGAAGAAGAAGAAAATGTAACCATAAAATTGATCCGGTCGAAAGATGAACTGCAACAAGAAAGAGAGAGAGAGGGAGAGAGAGAGAGAGAGTGTATGTGTGTGCGTGAGAGTAGAGAAGAGTGTCAATTGATCAAGTATTGCTTTATCTGATGGTCAACTTGGTGAAGACGGCAGAGAAAGATAAAAAGAGACGATAGAGAGAGAACGGACAACGGTCACATTGATTTCTTTCCAAAAAAGGTTACATTGATCGGAATCAAAGGCCTTTTATTAAAACAATGGAGAGTAAGGGTAAAACTGGAAAGAACAGAAATAACATAGAAACAAGAGAGAAATAAGATATAACCAGAGATCTGTTTTGAAGTTTGCTCAAGATAACGCAATGATAAAAGGAATTTGAAACTGTAAAAATATCTGATCACCTCATTTTTCTTGTAAACAAGGCCTTCTCTCCTCCAACCAACTGCTCCTGTTACTTGAAGAGTAGCATTTGGCACCGGCTTCTCCACAGGCTATGCAATCAAAGGCATAATTGAAAGAATGTAAGATATTAATTGAATGAAAATTCAAAAAGTCTACGGTGTAACCATTTTTTACAGAGATCGTACCTTTGAAGAAAACGGAGACCTGATCCCTTCTTGAGTGATGTACAGTTTCAATATTTCTGGTGACAGATTCTGGGGATACCCAAAATCCATAATTTCTATTCAAAGGAAGACCTCAAGGTCAAAAAAAATTGGAACAAAGAATCATAATGTTCGAAAATTTTCTTGATACGATTGACACCAAAACGGTTTTCAATGATGATTTCATACACCTAGATGTTGTACCAATAAACCACCAGGATTTTAAAAAAGGAAGAGAAAATCCATTGGCTCAACATAATTAGAGAACGTATGACTATATAATCAGGGACTTTATTCTTGAGAAAGTACGATTATATAATTATTCTCAATTAACTTCCTGTGCTTAAATTCAAGAGACTTGATTCCAGAAAGGTCTTTCCCCGAATTACGAAATTTTCTTGAGAGAGAGAGAGAGAGACAGAGGGAGAATGGGAGAGGAAGCGCAATGCAAAAAGTAGGCAACAAATATTTGATAGAACTTTGCCTGGGGGAACTTTGAACCAAGATAGAGGTAGGTGAGGCGTAAATCAGACGTAGAGAACGTACATTCTTCCAAAAAAAGAACGTACCGTCTAAAAGTTCATAAATCAAGACAAAATTATTCCTGATTGAATCTTCGTCAAACTGTCCACCAAAGTATGATTTGAAAAGAGTAACAGCCTGAAGAAATATTAAACAGAGATCAGTGAACAAGAAAACAAACTGCTGATAAATTCTGGAAGTAATTAGAGAGGATAAATCCCAGGAAACTACTGAGTTTTAAAAAGAGGCAAGCAGCATAGATTTGATGCAGCACAAGAGGAGAATCATGATACAAATGGAAAAAAATGCCAAGGTGATATCTAAAAAATATTAAAAGAATATATCAAAAGAAGTGAAAAGATAAAAATATGGTGTCAACAAATTGGAAACTAATTTCTAAAGCTAGAATATTTCTTTCAGCGGGTCATATTTCGAAAAAGTAACTAAATGAACGTGGCTCAATACTTTTCACATTAGTTACCCAGTCAGTAAGTACGAAATCTGAGGAATATTTCGGCACTTCAATAAGTGACATAAATTTTCTCCAAGTATAAATGCAGGAGCAATTAAGGTAAGGGCATCGGAGATTAGATGTTGATAGGTACACTAACTAAAAGAGTTAAATAATAAGAAGTCATGACAAAGAAAAGTCAAAAAGAAACGGCAAAAGCTTCTCCCCAAATTATATCAGGGGAAAGGGAAGCCAAATCGCATCAATTCCATATTCCTCAGTGGACAACCTTTTTTTCGGACCTAAAATTCATTCTGTTTTCTCTAGCTTATGTGTTTTTCTTACATAGCCGATAACAAGGAAGGATATCCCCATCAAACGAGTAAACGACACAATAAAAAACTGCAACATAATTCTAACCTCAACAACAAATTTAAAAGCACATGCAACATTTGCATTACTGCTCACGACGATGACGATGTACACATTGCTAATTCTCATATAAACAAAGGAGCATCCCCCAATTTGCCGAACAGGGCACGTGCCAAGTTCTTTTGTCTGCATTATATGCATTCGGAAAGCATCCACCATGTTTCCCCTGCAAGAAACAATAGCGCATCAAACTAAAAATTAACAAAGATGACTAAAGTTTTCATGAACAACAGAAACGATACTTGAGCTACAGCTGTAACATAAATTTTGATAAATTCGATGAGATAAACGTAACATCTCACCAATCCGATACAAGAACCATCAGTATACAAATTTAAGTGGCCTTAAAGTAGCAGATTCATTTAGTTTCGAAATTACCCACTGGGAAGGGATTCGTCAGCTATCGATCTTCAGACGAATGAGTCTAAATTATGGGTGAACACGATGTGATGCTCAAAAGCAACGGAAACGAGCCAAGTTGATTAAATACGATGCGAAATTAGCAATTCCGTCCGCTAGTAGATCAGGGTTTCGCAGAACTATTTCCAACACCAACCAAGAAGCTAAAGCAAAGAAGTAAACACACTTTTTACGAGCTAAAAACTAAGGAACCGAATAGTTCATTCAAAAAAAAGCGTAATCAGAGCGAATGAAAAAGATAGCGAACCCACCCAACATCGTCGCGGTAGAGGCGATTGATGAGCACATCTCCGCGGAGATTGAGAAAGTAAATTGCGGACGCCGCCACAGGCATCTCCGGATCGGGGAATTTCGAGGGTGCCCTTGTCGGGATCCCTCGATTCGCGGTCCCGAAACAAAATTCGACGACGATCAACGCAGCCCTTCAAATCAATTGCACAATCCGGGACATTCTCAGCAATTTAGGGTCGCGGAGATCGCCGGATCTGAAAAGGGTACCTTCCCCAGGAGAGATCCAGGTCGCAGGGAGCTTCTTGCAAGATTCTGACCCCTCTGCTTTGGAGAACTGGACGTACCCGTTAGGTTGAGCAGCCGGATATATCTATTATTATACTTTAAGAAGCCACCTCCAGAAAAGAAATTTCATTGATTATTGGCTAGTGGGCTCAAATACTCTCTTTGGGCTTGTTCTTATTCCAGTCTTTGAGGATGATTTATAGGTGATTTCATTATGACATCTATACCATGTTACAGTTCTAGAAATGGTTTGACCATTGGATAAAAGGCTAGGCAGCTGGATATATTTATTGTTATATTTTGAATAAGTTCCCCAGAAAGAATTTCATTGATTATCGGTTAGTGGGCTCAAAGCCTCCTTTGGGCCTGTTCCTATTCCAGTCTTTATAGGTGATTTCATTATGCCATCTAAACCATGTTAAAGTTCTAGAAATGGTTTGACCATTGGAATATAAGGTTGAGCAGTTGGAAATATTTATTATTATATTTTGAATAAGACCCCAAAAAAGAAATTTCTTTGATTATTGGTGTGTGGGCCTAAATTCTCCTTTGGGCTTGTTCTTATTCTCGTCTTAGAGAGGTGATTTCATTATCCCATATCAGTCATTTTAAATTACTAGAAATTTTAATTTATTCATGGTTTGACAATTATATTTATTAGTATATTTGAATAAGCCCCCCACCCAGAAAATAAATTCCACTGATTTTTGGCAAGGGAGCTCAAAAATCCTACTTTGGCCGTTTTCTTAGTCCAGGTTTACAAGACAGTCTAGAGTAGGGTTTGCCCAACCGATATCCGTTCGTCATCCGGTATCAGACAACCGATATCCGATATCCGGGAAAAAATGAGACGGTGCCGGATATCGGATATCGGATATCGGACGATATCCATCTCTAGGGGTAGACGGATGTCCGTACCGGATACCATAGGTAGAGGGACACGACGGATATCCGCATATCGGAAACGGTATCCGCATAGCGGAACCAGTATTGACAGTAAAAAGTATGATTTTCATATCAATCTATGACTTACATACATTAGCATCGAATGGTTTTAATCTATTTTCAATCTCAGTTAATATATAGAGGCAAAATTTTTATTTTCTTCCATATGGAATAACAGTATTCGAAGTGTAATGTAAACTCAGAATCCCGTTATCCCACATGGAAGAAATTAGAAACCTTTCTCTGTATATATTAAATGAGTCCGACTATGCATTGAATGTTAAAATGCTATTTTAATCTATACTCGCCATACTTAGTGGACCTCATATTTGTTTATTATTTAATATAATAACACATCGTCCAATAAATAGAAGTAAAAGTTCTATTTTCTTCCATATGGGATAAAGGGACTTGAATTTAACACCAAACCCGAATCCTGTTATCCCATATGGAAGAAATTGAAAATAATTGGTTGTATATATTAAACGAGATGTGTAAACAATAAAAAACGTCACTTATTACTCTCTTGCCCACGTTAATCGCTGAACACATAAGTTGATAATATTTTTAAGCATCCTTTTGATGTGGATATCGAAAACCGGTATCCATACCCGATATCCAATGTCGTCATCCTCCCCCTGAGATGGAGACGAAAACCGACATCAAGACAGATATCGGTATCGGATATCGGCACTGCAGCAACCAATATCTGATACCGATATCTGATATCTGGATATCAAAAAGAACCGATACCAGAAATTGCCTTTTCGGTATCCGATACCACATCCGTCCTGATACCGGCATCCGGTACTGGTATCGGGACGGGCGAACACTCGTCTAGAGGTGAGTTCATTATCCAATCTCATTCATTTTGAAGTTCTAGAAATTTTAACTTTTTCAAGGTTTGACCATTGGAATAGGTTGAGCAGCTGGATATATTTATTATTACATTTGAATAAGCCTCCCACCCAGAAAAGAAATTCCACTAATTCTTGGCAACTAAGCTCAAAATCCTACTATGGGTGTGTTCTTATTACAGACTTACAAGACGATCTAGATGTGATTTCATTATCCAATCTCATTCATTTTAAAGTTCTAGAAATTTTAATTTTTTCATGGTTTGACCATTGAAATAAGGTTGAGCAGCTGGATATATTTCTTATTATATTTGAATAAGGCCTCCAAAAAATGAAATTTCATTGATTCCTGGTATGTGGGCTCAAATCCTCCTTAGGGCTTTTTCTTATTCCAGTCTTACAGGATGATCTTGAGATGGTTTCATTATCCCATCGCAGTCATTTTACAGTTCTATAAATTTTAATTTGTTCATGGACAGGGGTTGATTAGAGAATATCGTTCCTATTTGTCTCCCAAAATAGACTTATGTGAAGAACTTAGCACCTTTGTATCAACCCCTAGATCACATTATCTAAGTATATATTGCATGGTCCTGCTTTATAAATTATTCTGCATGAACCTACTGAGGAATTAAATGACACCCTATGAACTAAAAAATTTGTATGAGTAAATAAATTTAAAAACTAATTTTCTAAACTTTATTCTGTATGTTCCTAATACTGGCATTATGTAGGGAAATTTTTTTCCTTCGTGTGAAAAAAGTAGCATTCAAGATTCCAGTCACTAATTACACATTCAGAAATTTTTATCTGTTAAGATATTTGAATTTCTCATCCACCCATTTTTAGAGTAATCTGAATATGAGATGTAAATGGAACAAAAAATTCTACCCCATATGATTTTTCCTGGCAATGCACCTTTACTTTTACCTGGTATTTTCCATGTCACTATTCACATGTTCCAATGCAGCTGAGCATCATCCTCCGTGTGGGTGTTGTCAATCCATTCTCTGTATTCGGTATGGAATTGGTGACTGATATTATCGTTACTTTTTTCGAATATTTGACTTTCATTAGATAGGTAGGATCATTTCAATATTATCTATTTGTAAGCCCAAACATCTCCATAAGTTTCCTGTCTTCTTAGCCCATTTATTTTACTATTCTATAAATAATATTACTATTAAATAATACTTTATTTTATTGTATTTTACCATAAAATAATTTTTTCAACTTGAACCATTGGAATTATGATTTTTTTATGAAACCATAACCTCTGAATATCTGCATACATACTAGTACAAGTCTTGACTCATGTGCAATACTATTCATATATGCATGACATATAGACAAGTACTATTTTTATCTATGAGATGCAATCCTAGAGTAGGAGTTTAAATGATAAATTAATTGTATATCTCAATGTTTCCTTCATTGTAAACCTGGAAAATTACAAGAATGTGAGATCAATTATACAGTTTCTATGGTACTAGCATGCCAAGATAACTAGTTTTCCACTCATAAACACTAAGTATTCATTCTATTAACCTAAAGTTTCCATGTTAACATAAAAATATTCCATTTTTGATATATTAAATTTTATATAATGTGAGCACAAAAAATATTCATAATGGAAGGCAAAATAGTTTCATGCACTTAATCCATTAGAATTGTGAACATAAATAATCTGAAAAATAAGCATAGTTTATCAAATGTGCATTTATCAAAATTTAAATTAAATGACAACCTCTAAAGTAGATATTTAATATCAAATATATTTTGGGATGACTATGTTTATAAATATGCATTTAAATCAACGTTATTAGACATTCAATTACCATTTAATCAAAATTGACTTCATTTTACGGGTGTTTAATTATCGTAGTTGTGAACCGAGTTTCATACAATAAATTTATGTTTACCTCACTTAGTATAGTGATTAAGTAAGGGTCAAACCTCAAGGAGCCTAGATGAGAGATTAGATTACTTCTAAAATATGAGAAAATGAGAGATACTTATAGTATTAAGAAAGTGGTTAGGAAGAACATGGAGAGAAACATGACACATTTTGGTCTATCAGTAACTGATGATGAACAGACCCCTTTGTCTCTTCTAGAGCACGAGGTGTGATGATGTAGTAATTAATTTTGAAGGTCAATCAAGGTTATTGGGCCACTCGAGTCGTTAACTAAACTGATACATGGGCCTAGAGGGTCACACACAAATGGTCCTTTGTATGTCATAAGATATAGTTAAGTTTTGGGGATTTTATGAAAAATACCCACTTAGTGTAAATAGTAGAAGGCCCTGAACAAAATTCACCCAGGCTGGAATTGTTCAGGGACCTTTCCCTTCTTTTCCATCTCTTGTCACACCCCCTCTCCACTCCCGATGCGATCGGGACGATGTAACGACGACAACAGAGATTGAACGGGGCTCGTCAACGAGAAGGAGGAGATTCAATGTGTCGAGGATTGCGTGGATACATCTAGAGGTTGCACACTTGAGCAGATCGACTCATCTCGCTCCGGGATCTAAGAAATTATGGATGTGATCCATGCAAAGGTATGTCGTTTCAATGATTTAATGATGTCGTTTGATTCCATTGTGTGTCTTCTACTACGTGGAATCCTCGTCTTCATCCATATCTAGGCACTAGAACCCAACAGTTCTCACCATTCAAATAACTTAAGACCCACCCTCATTGATCATTTATATACTTAAAAACATAAATAACTCAAATACATAGTGTAATTCATCTTCTCATCCCATAGTTTCTCTCCATCTTCTTCCTAAACCACTTTATTAATACATATTTTAAAGTCTATTTGGGATCATTTCATGTGTTTACTCCAGTTTTATAAGAATTTTACATGTGATGCACTAAATATAGCACGTAATGAAATAATGCATTTTAATGTCATTTTTATGCATGTTCTACAACTTTAAATATTTCTTAGGAAAAATATACTTAAGACATTTTTAATTTTCTAATGCTCTATTTAAGAAAATAAAGTTGGAGAAATATAGAAGAAAGAAATAGAGAAAATTAATGAAATGAAGAAGAAAGAAATATTGTTTATTGGGCCGGCTAAGTAGCCAACCATCCACATAGAGCCCAAGCCAGCCGCAGGCCAGTGAGGACAGGGCTCAAGCAAGCCCACACCCGGCAAGGGGCAGCGCCCGGCAGGCTCGCCCAGCAAGCCACAAGGAGTACATGCCCATACAGGACCACGAGCAAGAGGAGAACACACTCAAGAGGTATTAGATTTGATTCAATAGAGAAGATATTGAGATATTTATATAGCGCTTCATAATTTAAATATTCTTGATATGGGATTTGAATCCCATATCAGTGTAGATCAAAGCGGGCGGGGCCACAAATTGATCAAGTGATTGCGGCCCAATAGGGCGCGATCTAAAGAAAAGAAAAAGAAAATTAAGACCGGGCATCGCGCCAACCGGACCAGAAACCCGTGTCTTTTCAGGCCATTTTTAATAGAAGGGCATAATCTCAGCTGTCTGATCTTCTTAACGAAGATCGGACGGTGAGATCTATTTTTCACATATATTATATTTTCTTTTTATTTTCCAGGGGTGTGATTGGTCCCTGGGAGCTAGTGCGGATCGCGGGACCCTCCAACGGATGAATCAGATGATAGAGCATTGACGAGGTACTAATGAGGCAACTGACGGGTCGTGTTGATGTGGCTGAGGCAGGTACACGGGGTCCATGATTGCAATTTAATCGCAGCCATTGGACCTAGATGGAGACAATCCAACAGCCAAGGGCAATTACACCCAACCTCACCCCTGGCCGTCAATACCATTGTCGAAAGCTACTTTTGGCTTGCGAGAGGGGATCGTTGGGCGATCCAATGGCCCGGGAGGATCCCCAGGGCCGTCTCCCTCCATTGGACAGCATGGGAGGTCCCTCCCAAGCCATTAAAAGGGGCCAGAAGGTCCCAATTTTAATATCTTTCCACCATAAGTCTAGAGGATGGTGGGGATCCCATCTGGCAGTGGCGAGAGCGAGAGGAAGGGCGTGACAACCTCTTGACTGCTCTAGAAGCTCTGGGCAACATCGAAGAAGAGTCTAAGCAGCTTGGATGCGCACCCAGACAGAGGAGAAGACAAGGGATCTCCTAAATCGAATCTCGGCAGTGGCAATTGGCATCACCACTCTCGTCTTCAAATCAAGGCAATTAAGGCGATCTTACGACTCCCTTCTGTTGAGTTTTATGTTCTTGTACACTCTGAATGCATGATTTTGTGCACAAACTAAGACTGATCGAGTTTTCTTAGAGTTTTATCATCGCAGTCTCTATGAGGCATTTTATCAAACACCCTCCTATTTCTACTTAAATCCAATGTGCATCACGTTATTTTTTTGATTTACGTAAGTTCCTATTTCTTAAATTATAAAATATAAATATATATTCATTCATCTTACTCCGATTTCTCTCAGGCTTTTTGTCGAACACCTCACGGGCGTTTGAAAGAAACACCCTTTTTATCTTAGTTTTCTACTTTCAAAAAAATCTAAAAAATACACTATCAAATTTGATCAGGCATTCTGCCGAACACCCGAGGGGTATTCAACAGAAAACCCTTGTTATCTTCATTTTCTACTCAGAAAAATCTATCTAAAGTATATAAAAATAATACAAAATATAAATAACTCATATAGCCTTCAGATATCTATCCCCTCTTTGGCATTTGGTTGAACACCCAAGGGGTGTTCGACCAAATCACCCTTTATTTCTTGAAATCAATTATTAAAATACATATAAACAAATAAATATGTTAAATATGAAAAGTAACTATATAATAATTAATGGAACATCTATAAAAATATATTTTTAATATATCCCCATAATCAAACAATTACCTAGTATATCATATTTAGATAATTACTTGATTCATTCCATTTATCTTCTTAACGTATATAAATACTTCTCTAGCTTACCTATCTAAAAAGTCTTTCCCTACCTATTTAACTTCTTCTACTTCTTATTCTTTACTCTTATCAAACTACTTAGTTTTATTAAATTATTATCTATCTTTTCACTAAGTATATTACTTTCATATTAAATATATTATCTAATCTCTTCATTCTTTATTATTTTTAGTACCTATAAAATATATAAACATATGATATCTGATATTCTCTCTTCTCTAGTTATCTTATTAAACTGATATTCCCAATACTTACATATTACTTATCTCTTCTTATCCTTATTATCTTTAGTATTATTGCTATATCTTAATAAATAACAACTCGATCATTGAATACATCCCTAAAGGCCAGTCCTTGTGGAGACGACCTTACTCACTATATACATTTGAGTAAGGTTCTATATTTTATCAAATTTATTTTATTGTAGGAAAATTAATTTACAACAACATTTAAAATTAACTTCGCAATTTGCCTCCCTTAGTTATCGTGTATGTATAGTCCTTCATCCACTTTACGCTCCTAGGATGATTTTGGGTATGGTCAAATTTCAAACCCTAATTGTTCATCCGAGTTAGTACTGATGCGGCCGTAAATCATCGGAGAACTCTTCTCTCGATATTTCACTGCCTTGGCCAAGGACTTCATCGCATTGTCTTCCTTGATCCGAGAACTCTTCTCTCGATATTTCAAGGATTCGTACAAATCAATTTAGTGAACTATTTCCACTAAAGAGCACCCACTATCTATCCTTAGTGTCTCCACACTAATGGTTATGAGACCGGCCATACTCATCATATGAGCGAGGCTAGATAGTGATATTCTATCCGGAGAATTCGATGTCCTTCTCCAGTGTCCTTCGAATAAGAATATTTAGAACACATGCTTAATGACTAGTGATCTTCGTATTATGATCTCATCATAATTCACTAAGTTCAATCATGTATTCATGGACTTCATTGTAAGCATCACATGTGCACTATAATGAATATATTCTATTAATGAACATGGAATGAGATGTGGAATGTGTGATTGGCTTGCTGGCCACATATATTTCCATCACATCACACATGAACTATGACGAATATGTTTTATTTATGAATATGGAACGAGATGTGGAATGTGTGATTGGCTTATCGGCCACATATAATTCCATCAATCTCCCACTTGGACAAAAGGCAGTCACTCTTATAGAACAAACCCTTTGTTTTTTAGTGATGCTCAATATACATTGAGCTAATGGCTATGTTTATGGATCTTCCATTATGTCTACTTTTCAAGATGATCTTCCTAATCAAGTGAAGTATCTTAATAAGTTCTCTAACGCCTAATGAGACCTAGACTCTCTCACTTGTGCATAGCACCATTGGTGTCACACAACAATGGAATGGGGTTTATGATCAAATATAAATACAAAGTTAGTGATGAACATTTCAATCACTCTTTCTCCTTAAGAAACATCAACTATAATGATGTACTCCACACTCAAAGTCAAGTTTTAATTTGACCTACTTCGAAACTTTACAATGGACTATACTTCCACACAGTATAAGTATAACTTCAAATGTTGCCTTTCTATCACTTGAATATCATTGAAAACTCAATCTGATGTAGCCCTTGGGTTTCAATCCATCTTATCCATGCACTAAAGTATTTCCTTTTGTTTTCTCAAGACATCAAGAACATATCTCATATTGTTTTCGTACTCATAACAGTTAGAGCTTAGGCCTCACACATAGAATGATGTGCATGGTTAATCTTGTTATCATGGCACAATGAACCTCTCTCAGAGTTCTCCATCCCAAAACTCCTTTTGGTGATGATATCTATGTTTATGGACTTTGAGAATAGTGATCACCTTCTTGACCTATTCTCAATACGTAGGTTACTTCTCAAATATCCATTCATGGAGAAGATATTTGATAGTCATTCTTTTATCGAGTATAACATTTCTACATCATTCTCAATGAGTAGGATGTATTCAACATAAAGAATATGATAATTATGATTGTACTAATGCTCCCACTTGTCGTCATGTATACTAGCATGGCTCATTCTTCATTCTCAATGAAGACATGAGATTTGATTGCTCTATCAAAACTCATATTCTAACTTCAATCCATAATTAGATTCTGGCAGCTTGCACACTTGGATGTAAAATTCTAGGTTGTATCGTATACACCGTCATCCATTTCTAGATCCCAAAATCATAGTGTGCTTTTTTGACGAGGACAATTCTGGTGGACTTTATCATGGCAGCTAGTGTAAACCTTTCCACCATGAACTTTTCCTTTGAACAATTTCAATTTTTCCATCAACACCTAATATTTATCAAAAGATTCACTTAATCATAATGGGCACCATACCCTTTAGAGTGTTGACCAAGTTACAAAACTTGGTTGAGGTATGTGGGCCAAATTTCAGAATCCATATGCTCTCGCTCATTCCAAAAGTTAGAATAGCCTCTTCATATGCTAGAGATCTCCATCTCTTAGATAGAGTATTTTGACATAACTCAATATCATGATGTCCAACATTAAGATCGAGTTATCTAGTCCTTTCTACCAAACATATGAACTTCTGCGGTATACTTATCAACAAGTTTAAGACCAAGTCATCATCAAATGAGGTTATGATACTTTTGGATCTGGAATTCCTATCAAGACTACTTCAGCTCCCACTATCTTCTCATAGAAGATATGTGTCTATTAACAAGACAATCCTTATCCAACAAAACACTTTTGTTTCTTATGATGGTAAAAGTAGTATGCAACATTTTTAATTTGGATGTCTTGTGACCCCTATGTCTTAAGATTAAGAACTGGGATGTAAAATTACTTCAAAATGTGCCTATTTGCTTGAAATCCATGTCTGCAATACACCAGTCTTCCCAAATATTACTTGAAGATTCCTTTGGCCCATCATACATATCCATTGACCCATTTCAGTTATATTCTATCCGAAATATTCTGCGAAGAATCTCAAAAAATGCATATGAAATATACTTATGACTTAATTACCATATTTCAAAATTCAAATGCATTAAAAATCTAAATAATTATGATAATCAAATAAAATCACGATGTATCATGTACAATTCCAAATATTATTTTAATATATTTCTATGAAATTACATGTCATCCATGATCGTGGTACATTTCGCATATTTTCAAATTCACCAGTAACAGTGCATACTCATTAGTATTCAGGTGTGGTGTTAATAAGGAAGCTAAAGGATTTACTTAATAAAAATTACATCATAATGAGATTATAGTTCTATGACTGCTCATAATTTTTTTTGGTTATTTGAAATAAATATATCACTAAAAATATGATGGGAATGTTTGATACCATTAAAGTTTTTGGTGAGACACTGAGCTATTATGAGTGTTCTTCATGGCAGTATTTTACTGTTTGATTTGTATGAATATTTGAAGACTATAATTCTTATTTTCAACTAGGTTGATTCATGTCACAGTTGTCTAAGTATTCCTTAAACTTGAGACACCAAGGACATATTGTCAATTAAAGATTGTGTTTTGACTATAGCACAAACATAGAAATAAGTTCATAAAGGTTGTAATGCTTTTAGTGTGTGATTCATGTCTTCAAGATGGGAAGAGATAGAATATAGGAGTATGGTAAGGTGGAATTGATGATCTATGGTCCACATTTATTCAGCAGTAAATTTTATTCTTTATAAATTCCTTGTTTTTGGCTGAATGATTTATTAGTTCTGATAGTTGATCATGACATGGTATTGTTGTAATATCATGGGACATATTATAATATAGGTATGAAAGCTTACATACACATGATAAATATTGATGACTATGCTCCATGAAGTTGTTGCCTAAACTCCTTGTACATTCAAACACACACAATATAGCTTGACTACTCATGTATTGGTGACTTAAGATTTTTATTGGATTAACTCAATCAAAAACTAATTAATTGGTCCAGCCAATAAATATTGATCCATCTCTATCTCTATATCTAGATATATGTCATTGGTGTAAAAGATATTTTAAACTCTATATTACTAATTAAAATTCATGTAAAATCAAGTGGAATTTTACTATTTAGGATGAAATAAAATTTAAAATCACCCAGAAATCTCAATTAAATAATCCTTGTGTAGAACTGATAAACCCTAAATAAGGCATAAAATTATATATATGTATATATATTAACTTCATTTTTATTTGGATTCTCAATTCATCCATTAAATCAAAAATCTGATGTTAATGTAATTTTTAAATACTCTACTAGTCCAATTATTTATTTGTAAAAAAATTATGACATTATTAAATATAATTAGTTTAATGCTCCCTCTAGTAAGTCAGTTTATGTTTTTGCAGGGAGGAATTCAAAGTTCAAGAAAGAAATAAAAAGGGAGAGACATAATATATAAAGCAAAATTTTGGGCTCTAAGTGGGCAGAGAGAGATGAGCTAGGGCTCAGCAATGCCCAAGCCAGCCACAAGCGGGCGAGTGCAGGGCACTCAAGCCTACCCATTGCCCAGAAGCAATGGCACCCGGTGAAAGCGCCAACAATATGACAAGGAGCCCACCAAGGACCCCACAAAGTCCCATGACAGTCAAACCTGTGCACGCGCGCGAAAGAGGAAAGTAGTTATTTATTCAATATAAAGGCTCACTTAGCATTGATATAGCAGCCACACGTTTAAAGCTTCCGATATGGGGTAAACACTCACCAATTCTTCTCAGCTATGTGTCATGCCAAGCCAAAAAGCAACAAAATCAATTCTGACCCAATGTGACACAATGTTAAGAGAAATAGAAAGACATTATGACTAGGCTTCGAGCCAACCCAGTCTGAACCCCACATCATAATGGGCTTCTTGATGGAACAAGCAGTCCCACTCTATCAAAGACGTTGTCATAGCCCACACCGTCATCATCGACAGCTGCCGGTTTGAGCCCATCCTGACCGGCACACCAAGGTGAAGACGTAGACCCCCCATGCTTGTAAGTTTCAACGTGTTTCGGGCCATATCCACCCGCAAGGCCCTTCCTTTCGATCCGCCTATTTCTATTTTTGTTTGTTTTTTTCCTGTGTTTTTGGTATTTACGGGGGGCCCCTATGTCTAATGGGTCCCCTCTTGTAAACCTCTATTAAGTGGCCCATCACGATCCCTATATAAGGGATGGAGTGGGCGCCCTAGTCTCCTTGGTCAAGGTCAAAGTTATTTTTTTGAAAAAGGACCCACCATCCCACGATCGAGTGAGAGGAAGAAGAAGAGGAAAAAGGAGAAGAAGGAAGAGAGAGAGAGAGGAGGGGAAGTGCTGATCGCAGCCACAGGTCTGCCGCCGGTCCATCGCCGGTCCATCACCTATGCTAACTCAAGCGTGGCACTACACCACGCTTAGGTTATATAATCACTCAAATAGTATACAAGGCCTAATTTCATGTATTTCAACAGGAATTTTTTAGACCAAAATTTTATTATTTCAGATATAAACAATAAAAATTTAAATATGACTTTCTTATAGGAATACCTCCCTGTTTGTTGTTGTTATTTCCTCAAGTCATCTTCTCCTCTACGTTTCTCTTTGGATGAAATTCATTAATTCATGTTTGACCTTTGGTGCTCTAAACTAAAATATCTTATTCATCACTTCACTAAATGAAATTATCCCAGCTTGTATGGTTTGTAATACAATTACAAACAACTCATTATCTCAGAAAAAATATTCAAAATCAAATCCGATAAATTTCCTACGTTCAACCTTTCCACATTCTTTGTCAACAATCCGGTTCTTGCGCATCCTAATTCAAAAACCTGTAACTATTTTAAATATCAACCAAAATATGTGATTCTAAGTTCTAGGTATTTGTATAAATTTTAGAAAAAATTTATAGGTTGAACAAAATCTCAAAGTCAAACTAAAACTTATGCTATAAATGTTGAAATTATAACTTATGCTAAAACTTATGCTATAAACTTATGCTATGCTATAAATGCTATAAACTTATGCTATAAACGTGTAAAATCCAGAGGCCAACCTTTTTCCCTTTGAAGTTTCAAACACCCTGCACTAAACTTCAATAACTAATCTAAGTCCAAGTTTCATGGACTTAGATTGATGTTAATAACAAATATACTCTTTAATAAATGCTGAAAAATTACTTGAAAATTGCTTCAGGGAGTGAAGGATATCTTTCTCTTTTGGACTGAAATTTTCAAAGTCAAGGGGAGTTTGAAGTTATGGCTCAAAACTGTATGTATGGACCTAGAAATCTAATAGGGCATAATAGTAATTTATCAACAGTCATATGTATTGATATGATTAGACATTATGAAACAATGATCCTTCTAATTATTTTGCCATAAGTCCAAAATATATCTTAAGTGGTACGAGTAAAAACGAACCTTTATGCCAATGTTTTCAGCTTTAAAATAATTTGAAAACTTTTGGGGTTGTTTACTACATTATTCTACTCAAGATATCATCATTGGAGATTAATATCTTCATGTAATTAATGTTCATTAAATCATCAATAAATTCAGCCTTAAATATCATAAGGTAGTACTTAGGAATTAGATGAAATTATTAAACTGGCCAAATGAGGTCAAATTCAGCAAAATATTTGAAAATTTTTAGAGAATATGTTTATCTTTATGTCATATAAAATAAAAGTCCTAAATCCATGGTTTGACTTGTTCACCATATGGTTAAACTAAGTAGCATGTTAATATATCAAAGAGCGCTATTTGGTCTTCACTTACAAGCAATTAACTAGTTGATTGAGCTCCTATTGTGCTTGATCACAACCCTGATTAAGGCATAAAACACATATTAAAGTATTTTAGTAAAACTTCATTTAAGCTTAATATTTAGTATAAATATTCTCTTCCTCACTCTCTTTACTCACTCTGGACTTGCTCAACTAGTAACTAACCATCAAGACAACGCTCTCCATGATCCTAGTTATTCAACCTGGTTGATGCAAATGTTTTGATGTGTTCATCTCCTGCTCATCCTTTTATTGAATTCAAAAATGTCAAATATTTTCAAATATGAGGATAAAAATTTAGGAAGAGGCATTGGGTGCTCGAGACACAAGCATTAGAACTCTGAAAACCCAGATATTTATTTTCTCCGCCATCCCCATCCATTTCCTCTATATTTACTTGAATTCCATATATCTCTCTCCAGAAATTTTATTTTGTTTACCTTAAAATTTTTACTCTACATCTATTTACCCTCCCTAAAATTTGATTTAAGTAATTTGGTCATTTTCCCCTTGAAAATTCATTTATTCTACTTGCAGCCACTCTATCAGCAATATAGGAGAAAGGAAGAGTAAAATAAGAAGAAAGGAAACAAAAACGGAGGATCAGATGAAGAAAATAGGGAGAAAGGAAGAGTAAAATAAGAGGAAGAAAAGAAGAACATAAAATGAAAAGAAAACCATAAGGATAAATGAATAGTAAAATAAGAAGAAGAAAATAAGAATGGCAGATGAAAAGAAGAAGAAAAGGAAAAGAGAAGAAGAACGGAAGATGAAAAGAAGAACAAAAGGAAAAGAGAAAAAGAACGGAAGATGAAAAAAAGAAGAAAAGGAAAAGATAAGAAGAACGGCAGATGAAAAGAAGAAGAAAAGGAAAACTGAAGAGTAAAAGAAGAAGAAGAAAAGAAGAATGGAAGATGAAAATAAGAAGAATGGAAGATGAAAAGAAGAGGAAAAGGAGAAGAGAAAAGTAAAAGAAGAAGAAGAAAAGAAGAACGGAAGATGAAAGAAGAATGAAAGATGAAAAGAAGAATGCAAGATGAAAAGAAGAGTGAAAGATGAAAAGAAGAGTGGAATAAAAAGAGGAAGAAGAAGAAGAAAAGAAGAAAAAAAGGAAGACAGAAGAAGAACAGAAGATGAAAACAGGAAAAAAATAAAGAGAACCAGAAGAAGAAAAGTTTAGGAAAAATAAAAAGAGAAGAATAAAAGAAGAAGACAAAGAGGGAAAAGAAGAAGAGAAGATAAATAAGAAGAGAAGAAGAGGAGGAATGGGAGGGGGGAAGCACAGGGGTAACCCACTCTACCCCTTCTCACCAGGTCGTTTGCACGCTTCTCCACTCCCAGTAGCATGCCTTGCGCCCCCGGAGGGCATGATAATTGGGCGGAGGGGCAGATAAACCAGGGAGGAGGGGGAGCGCAAACAGTGGGGGAGAAGAGGGAGAAAGGTTTACCAGTAAAAATACTTTTTAATTTTTTAGTTAATATCTGGTCCCGGTCCGGTTTGACCGTCAGACCGGATGCGGCCCGCCCAACCGGTCCCACTCAGAATGACGAACCATCGGACCGGCTCCTGGTCCAAAATGTCAAACCCTGCCTTCGACTATGCAACCCCTCCCAAACAGCCATCACTGACCTCTGGTAATATAATTTTCATATTTTTAAGCGCTTCAAAATTAATTTATACATGAAAAACATCTAAAGATAACACATATTATGTCTAGTAATTTTTTTCTTGAAACATACTGCTATAGAAATATCTGAAATCCAAAACTATATTAATAGTTTTCAATATCATATTTAACTATTTATCACCTTTAGATATTAAATAAAATCATTAAAATATATTTTGAATATCTTAAATCATTTACCTTCCCTTTTATATTGAATGGAAATAGTGTTCAAAATATGTAAAATCCACAAAAATCTTTAAGATAAATTATTACTTCTAAACTCTTTTATTTAATTGTTACGCTTATAACATATTCCAATATTAAAGATGTTCCTTCTTGTTGATCTACCCATTACTTACCCTATATTATTAAGAGTATTTAAGTAAAAATCGCTAAAAAAATACCTCTTTGTATTCAATACAAAGTGTATAGAATCTACTGGGTTGTGTCACCCAAGAATGAATCAACCTAGATTTAAATTGGTTGTGAAAAATGAGGTTGACGGTTATTCAAAAATGTAGTGCAATAAGTTCAATTATAATAGCTTTTTATTATCAGACGTAAAATTTTATTTAATTATATAGAAATAATCCAAAATAAGGAACAACATGTCTATGCTTGGAGAATGTAAAATGGTGTAAAATAAATGACACCATGCGTTATTGCAATCATATGAATGCAAAAGTAAATCGATATTTCTCATTACTACATTGGATTCAATATTTTTTACAAAGTACATCGAGAGAAAGTAAAGCTGTTATTCTTAAACAATATTCGTGTATGTTTTTAATGTGGGAGATTTGGAAGAAAAGGAATTGCCAAAAATGGGAGAATAGTAATATAAGATATTGGTCTATTATTCAATCTTTACAGAGATGGATTAAGATGATGGAAGATATAATTAGGCCTACAAAGATCACTTCTAGGAGAGAGATACCGGGACTATTAAATTGGATGTTATTTATTGATCATGTTGAATATATACATAGAGTAAAATTTATTTATTGGGTGCCACCCATTAGCCTCATGCACAAATTAAATGTGGATTGGGGTATCCAAAGGCAACCCAGGGACTGGTGCAGGTGGTGGTATCTTACGAGATTGCAATCTTGATATGGTTTTTTGCTTTCTCGCATAAGTATTCATCAATAACAAATATGGAAGTTGAATTTTGGGCTCTTTTAGATGGAATGAAAATTTGTGATCGAATGGGAATTCAAAATATCATTGTGGAGACAGATTCTGCAGCTCTATGTCAAATCATAAATAAACGTATATACAAAAAATGAATCAATATATACCAAAACTATCTTGCATCAATCATGTTTATCGTGAAGGAAACTCTATTGCTGATGCCTTGGCTAATCACGCTATTAGACAAGAGGAAAATCAGACTTTTTCCAGGTTAGCAGACTTACCTCCCACAGCAAGACGCAACTATTGTATGGAACAGATGGGGATCTCCTACGTCAAGTGTGTGAAAAGTCTTCCTTGTGTCTCTACATAGCTAAAGAAGAATGATGCCACCAACCTCTATGCAAATGATACATGTCAACAGAGGTGGCCCAAGATAACTTGGCATACCAAGGTGCACACGTTTCACGATAGGGTCATTTTGATTTCTATGATGCATATCATTATTGCAATTCTCTTTAGCTATATTCAATCATTTTATATTCATGAACAAGATTTTGA
This sequence comes from Wolffia australiana, assembly GCF_029677425.1. Lineage (NCBI taxonomy): Eukaryota > Viridiplantae > Streptophyta > Magnoliopsida > Alismatales > Araceae > Wolffia > Wolffia australiana. The sequence continues at coordinate 13,812,673 of NC_135844.1, forward strand.
ACTCAAAATATATGATGTCTCCCCATTAGAACTGTTGATCAAATATCCCAACGATAAGAATCGAGATCAATTGAGCCTTCTCATAAGTACTATGGAATAATCTGCCCTGTCTTTCAACCTGATACACCAGTTTTGTATCGTCAATTGTTTATAGTGGAAGCTTGTTTCTATGGAGTCTTTGATCAGTGCAGTTGAAGGCGATCGGGGGAACCAATATGCCAGCTTCAGGGGTAAAGGTCATTGGATGACAGACTATGCAGCTCAAAGAGCAAACAACAAAGGCATTGACAAATATGAATCAAAAGCCCAAAAAGCAACACAACATAAATTGGAACACAAACAGAGTAGTAGAAGATAAAAGATCTGTAACACCAAAATTCGACTGATCAAGTTGCAAACACAAAGGGAAACACCTTCCAGCCATATAAACTTTTACTCAAGCTTAATTGTGATCTGTACATCCGTTTTCCCTTTAAAGATGGTTGATGCTAACCCTCATCAAATTCAATTGTCTTTGGAACTGGCTTTGGGGGAACAAGAGTATACTGTATGCAGTAAACAGGTACAATCCATGTTGTGTCATATGAATTGCAAGCCACAGGTTTTCCCAAGTGGTTATGACTAGACTTCAGTTGTGTCTTGGTTCAAATTACAAGGAGTATGGAAATTACATGGATAATCGGGAGACATCACCTTGCATGTTGGAACTAAACTGGATATAATGTGTTACTATTTTCTCATAATTCTTCTCATCTTAACCTATCATAATTTGCACGTTAGCTGGAGGGGCCGGTATCCTCCGTGACCATACAAGGAGTATTATCTTTGCTTTTCCGTCCTTCTATGGCATTCTGACTAATACAATAGCCGAGGCTATGGCGATATGTGATGGTTTACTCCTCTGCGAGGAATGTAACCTTCACAATATCGTCGTAGAATCGGACTCACATGTATTAGTTAACATGCTTTGTGCAGGTAAATGCTCCTAATGGTGGCTTCAGCGGGTCTGACAGGACATCATGCGATGTCGCCCTCCCACAACTAGTGTTTGGCACCAGCTACTTGAGGGAAATCAAACAGCAGATGCTCTTGCCAACCACGTAGTATACACACATACCCCTACCTCCTTTTCCTTTTCTTGGTAGGAAATCCCTCCGGCAGCTCGTGGATGCTACCGCGTGGAACGCCTTAGCTTCCCGGCTCTTCGCATGTGTCGCACATTGTCAAAGGACAGGCCGCGAGAGTGGCGGATTGCATGGAGGGATGACGGCGAGAGAATTCACCCTCTCACCTGATTGTCCAACTTGCCTAGCACCTCAACGCTGACATCTGCGGATGGCGGGTTCAACTGCACTCCACACATCGACTCTGCTACGCCGCCTCCCCATACTCCTACTGGAACGCGTAAATCTCCTGGAGATTTTCCCTTGTGATAAGCCTAAAAATGTGTGTAAATATGTCGTTGATTTGGCGTTTAGACTTATACAATAAAATTTATAAATACCATTATCACTAAATATAGAATATAGAGCAAGCAAGGGGTCGAACCACAGGAAGGCAGCAAGCAAGAATTTTTATTCAATTTTCAACAAATTAATTCAGGAATGAATTAATATTGTTATTAATAAACCTTAATTATACTGAATAATGTATTTAATTAATCAAAATTAAGTACAAGCTTAATTTTATTTTAAATACTTTCGGTGAAAACACTCAAGATAGGATGATTTCAATTATAAGATCAGATTAATTCAGATTATTAATTTCCCAATTATTATAAAATTTTAAGACATTTTTTATGAATTAAAATTGGAAATGTAATAATAAAGAAAGGGATTTTGAAACTGGAGTTCAAGATGGACGGATTTATGGCTGAAATTTTATATTTAGGGTTTTATATTCTGAATTAAAATTCCAAAAAATAAAATTTGAAATCTAGAGAGAGAAACTAGTCGAATCAACCTAGAGAGAAAAAGTGAAGAATTTGGGGAAAATGTGAAATCCGACCCTAAATTAAAAATCTAAAAATGCAGAATTGTTCCAAATCTATTTAAAACTAAAGATTAACGATCAGATCTCGAATCAGATTCAAAATGCAATGCTAATTTCATTCAAAATAATTTCTAGGGCATGTACATTTTGCCAATGCCTCGGCGTTTTAGAATCATTCAAGAAGAAGTTCAAAATACAAATCAGAAACTTACAAATTTGAATACAGGATCAAGATCTGTCAACTTCAAAAGCAACTCATGTGTCCTTCCTGGCCAAATCCTTGGGGAGAGCTTCAAAAAGTGAATGTTTCCCTTTTTCATACTTCTATTTAAAGATCCAACCATCTGGATTGTAGAGGGAGAAAAGACAAACATGCCCTCAAAATTTTAGGTCAATCGGACGGCTAGATCTCCAGATATCACAGATTTATTGGCGTTTAATAGTGGTCGTTGGATCGTTTAATTATTTTTAAAAAATCGATTTTTCTGATTGGCTGACGCATTCTTTCTTGTTTTCTTCTTTCTCAGATCGCGCTCTGACACGTAGTTGTCCGCGTCCGCCAGCCCAATCATTTAAGAGTGATTCCTGTATTTAAGTGGCAAGAAAAATGCCACGTCACCCCTCAATGCCGCTAAAAAAATAAAATAATAAAAAAACAAGTACAGCGGTGAGATTACCGCTATTTAATAATATTCGCTAATTGATTTCTGCGTGCATTTAATGCACGCGGAAAATTGAAACAACGACCATCTTTTATTTAAATTCACGTGGAATCGATTACCACGTGCATTTAATGCACGCGGCTACTCAATTCCGTGTACGAGGAATATATATATATATATATATATATATATATATGCAGAATCGATTCCCGCGCGCATTTGATGCACGCGGTTATCGATTCCGCAGTCAATGATTATGCGAAATAAAAGACAAATGTACCTTTTTTTTCTCGCTGATCGCGCCACGTCATAAATACTTTCTATCTAATGATTTACTCATTATGGCATCGAGATTTGCAATGCCATAATGTGCGAATAATGCTCTTTATTTTTCTTAATATTACTTAAATAATATCCATCCACTTATTTGCCTGAATTTTGGGCGAATGACATGGATGCCCGTGATATATATATAAATATATTATAAAATGCCAAAAAAATAGAATATGTATTATTGAAATATTAGAAAAATCATTTCTTATCTAAATATCGGTCAGAAAATTATAAAATTAGGAAAGCCTTTACCAACCAAGTATTTAAGGCCCTGTAAAAAATATTTCTTCAATGAAATGAAGTTAAATACCATGTAAAAAATTATAAAAATTAGACATAATAGTAAAATGAGTGTAAGTCATTTATTTTCATTTTTATATGATAACATGCAAATATGGTCATTAAAAAAATAAATGTAATGTAAAATTCATCAATTAATAATGTTATTTTGCAAGTTATCACCCTGCGATTGGTATCTTGCATGAAGCGCAGGAGGCGGAGCGCTCGCTCTCCCCCTTTATTGATGTCCCCGCCACGCACCTCATCGATGACACTTCTCGACGGTGGGGAGAGCTCCACACACTCCATGCATAGTCAATGCCGTGGGGGGATTCGGAGACACACCACCATGAGCAACCTTTCAGAGCACCTGCCAGGTATAACTTATGTATCTTTTCCCTTTGCTGCACATGGGCGTGGACGAGTGGGATTCGAGTGTAATTGGGATATTTATGCTCGCTCCACGCCTAAAAATGCTGATAAACAATCCACTTTATATATAAAGCCCCCCTGGGTGGCGTCCAGGGCACGGCTGGATCGGTTTACGGGCATAACCGCAGGGTTGGATGTACCCGACACCGTATTTTTGCCAATTAAAAAACACCTATCATAACTTCAATTACACATAAAAAATTGTGTAAGCACTCATCTGTTTGTTATTGAATGAGTTTAGAGTTATATCGTATAAGTTGAATGAGTTTCAAAACTTTACTCATCAAATGCAGGAACTTCCAGATAAGGAAACAAGTCAACATCATCAAATTGGAAGCAATACTTACACACAACAATAAGAAGCAGTTGCGGAAGAAAAAATTCCAGCATACTCAAGTGAACCTTTCAACCAAGAAGACAAAGATGGAAAACACGAAGTTGTAGCCAGAAAACAAGCCTAAAAAAATAACGAAAATTTTGACTTGCCACAATCATCCCAGGTATAGAAAAAACAGAGGTGGCCAAGTTCAACAGTCATCAGCACAATGAAAACTACCGAAACCTACAATCCAAAAAAACCATGAAACTCTTTATTATACACGTTGTTGCCATCCTACACCTCCAAAAACAATGTATTTTCATGTTCAGATCAATGGAATTTTTATTTCAAAAAAAATGCAAAAGATGACAATAAATGACATATTAATTAATATTTTGAAAGCATGTTATCATATTTTCCGACATGTTGTTGTTTTCTCAATGGATACATCTAATAATTAAAGCTACTCACATTATTATAAATAGATCATTACTGCACATAATAAGACGAATATATCTTATATGGTTTATTGCATTAAATTTTCATGAGATGATCATACGGTAAATATAAATACTTTTAGATTTTAAGGTTATACATCATGAAAGTGACTCATGTATTGACGTGAAAGTGAAATATAAAAAACATCATTGCCACCATAACTGTGCAGTCTTGAATGAGAAATAGTCTTTCATTAACACTATATTTTTTTACCTAGTAAGAAACAATATTTTCAAACATTGAAGCTCTAGACGAAAATTATAAAGTAACTAGATGAGTGGTGGCTTGGGGGATTGAATAAGATATTTATGATTCATATATAATAATAAGATGATGTTAGGTTGATGTTAATGAGGTGAAATGATGAGTAGGTTTAGAGAATTAACGAGAAGTATGATGGTAGTCATAAGATCCAAGGCAAGACCAATCGACAACATGGGCGGGTTTGATAAACATAATTTTGTAATAAATTATACCATCATTTAAGCATATATAATATCATGAAATGATGAGTTTTTACATTTACTGCTCAATATATGTTTCTTTTTATTAACCCCACTTGATTCTATGAATCAAGTGGATTAGATCTCATCTTTGTTTAAATGAGCACAGATATTGATTTACAGATAATGCACATGGGTGAAAATAAAACAAGGAGGGCGCCTGGACCAAGTCAAATGGCGATTATGAGGATCAATATGGACCATCCAAAAACTCCAAAGCAGTTTAGAGAGAAGAAAGTCTATAAATACTATCTTAAGAACAATGTTAAAGGTGTCTAGAATTTTCGTTTTGAGAGTGGAAGTGTTGTTCGAATTTGAAATTCTGTAGACCCTCCATTGTTGATGAGCAATTGAGTCAAGTGAAGAAACAAAGCTGAGAAGATTCTAAGAAGAAGGATCACTTCCTAGTCGTTAAGGGGCGTGACACAAGGTATGTGTGATTTCTTAGAATACAGTAGTTGTTAAGTTGAGACAGGTTAAGTTGAGTTTGAATTCAAATATCAGACAGATCTAGACTAAGTCTCAGATCTGTCCGAGTTTTGTGGTGGCTGTGCGCGACCGTGCGCGGCTATGTGCGGCGGCAGCCCGCAGCTGCGCACAGCGTGTGCAGTGGCGGTCAGCTGCTGTGTGCTGCGTGCGCAGCAGCACGCGGTTGCACAGTCATGTGCGGCAGCGGCCCATGGCTGCGCATAGCGTGTGCGGCGGTGCACGGCTACGCAGCCGTGTGCGACAGCACTGCGTGGCTGCGCATGACATGTGCAATAGCTGCACGCGACTGCGCACCATATGTGCAGTGGCGGCGTGCGGTTGTGCGCTGCACGTGCGATGGCAGTGCACTCTCACATTGCTGTGTATAAAAATATGGATTTGATAATAGTAATAAACAGGAATGGTTGGATATGTTGGAAAGTTACAAATTTATACTTTCCAACCCAATTTAACTTGTCTTAAAAGTGATTTAACAACTACTTTATTCTAAGAAATCACACATACCTTGTGTCACGCCCCATAACGACTAGGAAGTGATCCTTCTTCTTAGAATCTTCTCAGCTTTGTTTCTTCACTTGACTCAATTGCTCATCAACAATGGAGGGTCTACAGAATTTCGAATTCAAATAACACTTCCACTCTCAAAACAAAAATTCTAGACACCTTTGACATTGTTCTTAAGATAGTATTTATAGACTTTCTTCTCTCTAAACTGCTTTGGAGCTTTTGGATGGTCCATATTGATCCTCATAACCGCCATTTGACTTGGTCCAGGCGCCCTCCTTGTTTTATTTTCACCCATGTGCATTATCTGTAAATCAATATCTGTGCTCATTTAAACAAAGATGAGATCTAATCCATTTGATTCATAGAATCAATTGGGGTTAATAAAAAGAAACATATATTGAGCAGTAAATGTAAAAACTCATCATTTCATGATATTATATATGCTTAAATGATGGTATAATTTATTACAATATTATGTTTATCAGGGTTATATCACGTGCAAGCTCCCAATGACCCGTGTGAGTAGATCGAAAGACAATGAGTGGGGAATGATCTCGTCCAAGAGCGTCCACATCGTCAATGTAAACGATCAGGCCCGACACCATCAAGAAATTTGGTAAAATGAATATGGTGGCTAATCCTAAAATTCACGATTAAACTCACTCGTGGCAATGAGGAATTTAGAGATTGACACTGAAAGAGATAAATAACAGTGTGAAATAAAGGGATAGAGATGATGACCTGTGAACAGCAAGCTGGTTGCGAGCGACAAGGTCGATCTTGGCGGAGAAAGGGGGTGGTCGTTTGAGTCTCCTGTGGTTCAATACGATGGCAATTTCTAACAGGCTTCACACAAGAGTAGTCTGACTTCTGACCTTCTGAGTCTCAACAGTCAAGTCCGTTGAGTGAATTAATCAGCAGAGAATATCCGACAGTAATAATAAGGTGTCCAAAAGAGCTCCGACGTCCAAGTATTGATTATCATGCATGCCAGGTGGGCCCCGTCGCGGTTGTAGTTATCTCACCAGGTGAATTAGTAAGAAGGGGAGACGAATAATCCCACGATGACTCTACGATTTCGACAAGTCCACGCGTGTGAATCAACACACCACGGCAGTAGTTATCTCGGTAGAGGGTGAATCAACACCGAACTAAAGCAAGATTGGAAACACAAGATTGAATTGTGGCTGGCCACAGATTGATTCCACGGCGGGCAGGAGTCGACCCCGATGAATCCAAACGAAGACAACGGTGATAGTCAAATGCTGAGAGTCGGATTCGGGTGGATTAGGCTATTGAACACCACTGACTGGAAGTGTTGGTTCTAGTCACGGAGACATCGAGTTTGATGGTCAACGGGATAGAAGACGCCGGATCTACTGAGAGAATCAAGTAGACACCGTAGAGCGTTAAAAAGGAATGGAGATTAAGGGACAGCGGAGTACTCCTTCGACTTGGCGGGGCAGTGCAAAGGTTGTTGAAGTTTTCACGATGAGAGTCGGGACTGTGACACGGGACTCACAATAGCCGATAGGTATAACTCGAAGAACAACGGTCTGGTTCAAGATACAGTCGGCCGATCATGAATCACCCGTGGAGAACGTTCAAATAGTGGTCTTCGATGTAAGGCAGAAGGTCGATAGAACTTGGTCGATGGCAGGTACGTCCACGTGGCACCTCGATTCTAAGAGATAACAACGTCCACAGTATCATTGGCAACGCCGTTCTGATGATAAATTATTGTCGATTCCGGTGAGGAGGTTGCACTGATTGCCTGAAAATGTCTTCCTAGATATTCCTAGAAGACAGAAAAGATAACCTCCGTGGAAGAGGAAGGCACACCCCACGTAGAACAAAACAACTACTTCCAATTCAGATCAAAGAGTTCTGGATTCTTCAGAAAAAAAACAAGCCTTGTTCCTCCCACGTTCACTCCTCCCTCTTCTTTATAGAGAGGGAGTGGCAGTTATGGGAGGATTGATGTCGGACATCATCGATGGCGTCATCCAACGGGTAATTCACGTAGTGAATGTAACTACGTGGATGCAAATGACCTAGGTGGAGTGTACTCCGAAGCGGGCAGCCGATGATGATGATGACCTTCTGACCCTCGTCAGAGCGACGACAGCGACTACGACGCCAGATAGAATAATTTTGTTGGGGCTCGCACATAACGGACAGGCTCAGCCTGTACCTAAGAAGACACTCAACTCGTAGTTTCTCAATATTCTCTCACCTAATTCTAACCCTAGCATGATGGAGTGCAGCCGAAAATATACTGTAAGACGTAATACAACAGACGAGCAAGGAGAACAGCGTACCTCGTTGGTGGCGGCATTCGTCATCGGCGTCTTCATCAGTGCACAAGATGAAGCACGCGGGTGTGGTGGAGACGGTGCAAGAGATATCAGAGTGAAGAGCAGGGGTGGGTTAAGGCGAGATGAGAAGGAGAGAGTCGCGATGGGCGGCTCTAACACTGTTGCTCTGGGAAGCGTGATCTTGGGCCACAACAAACACCACACCCAAGCAGATGGAGTAATCAACCCGGGTCGGAGTCACGATAGAGCACCTTGAATCCCAGAACGATTGTTGGCGTCGGAGCAAGTCTTCACCAGCAGTGCAAGAACGATCGACTTCCCAACCAGAAGAAGACTCAAACCCGTCAAGATGACTTTGGTGGACCACCCACAGTGGATGACCATGAGAATCACCCCAAGGCGAAATGTAGACGCCGTGGACAACCTTGAGAATCACCCAAAGGCGACCGTTAGATGGTCAATATTGTGCATTTCACCGTTCGACCAATTCTAGCAAATATCAATGGTCCGCGGCGGCTGCTCGATCAATGTGAGCGCGGCTGGAAGTCTTGGGATGGGGCCGTTGGTGACGTTGACCCCTTTGCGACTCACCCAAAGACAACCGGCTGATGGAGGACACCGTGCGGTTCCCCGTTCGACCGACTTCTGCCAGGAATCAACGACTTCTGCCAGGAATCACCCAGAGTTAACCTGTTGGTAGTAGATGTGATTCTAATGACCATCGTCTACTCTCTCTCGTTCAATCAATATAGAGATTGTGATCGAGACTGGGAGAGAAATGATGGTAGTTAAATCTCAACATCCAGTGGTGGTCGTGCTTGGTGAAATGTGACGCTAGTCTTGGGTGTTGGTAACAGAGTCAATGATGACAGAGCCCAATACGGTAGCTGAAGCAAGGCCGACGGGCAAGAATGGGTTGTAGAGACACCTTCCATGCCCTTTCACCTCTATCACCTTCGCTTTTTCTCAAGATGCAATACGAGATGCAAGAAACCGGCGATCGTAAACAGAGTCTGGCCGAAGGCCGAACGACGTCGAAAATCAGTCATGGCGGATGATCGTTCATCCTCGCCGAGAGAGTGCAACAGCCGGAATAGTGTGTGCGATTAACCGTGACTGGGACATCTGAGATGCTGAAAAGCGGCGTGTGCCAGCAACGTCCAGCCAAAGACTAGATGGCGACGACGATCGAGCACGACAACTGATAATGGCCGCAGATGGGGATGCACGGATCACTCTTCCTTCACTCTTCTTCTTCTTTCCTCTCTTCTTCTTCCTCCTCTCTTCTTCTTTTCTCAAAGTGAGACCTTGATGAGTGGTAACTGCCAAGAATACAAATCCAGATCTGAAATGAACGTGGTCCCATCATGGCCTTATATAGGGCCATGATGGGTCCCTTGCAATGAGTCCAACAAGGGGGAGTCCAATAAGATACCCCCCCCCCCCATTTACAACATAAATTAATTAATTAATATTAAACTATATATAACAACAAGGACGGATACGAAAACACGGTGATACGGATGCGTTATGAAGAGTAGTGTGCACTCGTTGTAATGAACACAAAACATAAATTATACAAACGAAAACAGATAATAAAAATGCAAACAGGTGCGCGGATGTGCTCTACCCTGGGTATTTAAACCCGGGCATCTTCACGGATGCGTTGGCGAGTCGGTCAGGCTGGACACGGACCGAAAATGATGCTGATGACGGCGAAGACGACTCCAATGATGTTTCGTCGATGTTGTTTGGGCGCGCTCCATCAAGGCCCAATTGGGCCCCTTTTAAGGGGAAAGCCTATTGGGCTTCTCCTTAAAAGGGCTCTTTAGGGGGTGAAGAAGCCCAACATGGATTTCCTCCCCCTAAAGATGACAATTAAGCATAAGTAAAATAAAAACACGTGCGAGGGGGAGGTCAGTACTCACGCAGGAGGGGCCTCCCGATAATCCAAAGACGACGAAAGGAAAAAAGAACATAAAGACAAACGACACTAAGTGAGACGACTACGCTGCTTCTCAAACCTGATAGTGGAACTGTAGATTCTTCAAGTTGGCCCGGGCTCCGCAACGTGGATGGCGACGGGTCGGGGCGTGATCGGCTGGATGGTCTTGTGGCAAACCTTAAATGGGATCAGATCCTAAAAAAGTGTAGGTTATTAAATGTAAAGGGGCACAATCCTATATTTAAAAAACATATTTTAGAATTTAATTACTTATGAAAGTGAATAAAATTATTAAGCAATAAACTGTTATTTCCATCTAACCCTGACGGATAATATTTTGGCAAATTTGGTAGAAAACAAATGATTTTATTTATTGATGAGTAGTAATGCAATAAAATATATATATTTGTGTTGAAAATAATTCATTTACATCCATTAGATAGTCATTTGGCATATGTAATGAGGTATCCTCTTTGAAAATGCAAATGATTGCCTTTTATGACATCTGAGGACACACTGCATAAGTTTTGTTGATGATTTTTCCATTTTTGATTACTTGGTTTCTTCTGTCATCATGCACAATCTCTGTTAATACATAAACATAATCCAAATATAAGCTCTATCTAGGGAAACATATTTTATATATAATCTCATATTGTCTGGACTAAATGCATTGATTGTCTCATGTGTTTAACTCTTTTAATAATGGAATTGACAAAATACCTTTTGGGAGGAGATTTCTTTCAAGGGGATCTAGTTGAGCAAACCTAAAAGAAGCCTCACATAGACACAAATGAAGGTTTTCCATCTATCAAACTTACTTATGCTTGGGCATAAGGGTTTCCTGAACTCAATTAATCTGGCTAAATTTAGAGGAATAGGATAAATTATTAGAAAATATCTCTATTCCATGTTCCCTTGATTATTTATTTCCAATCTTAAAGATGTACCCAAGGTTATATTCCAATACATCCCTATATCTCCATTCATATATTTCTTCCTCCTAAAACACTAATTTCGGTCAACTAAAATGACCAGAATTTTAGGTATTCCCTTAATTTTGTTAGGTCTAGGTAACATCTTGTTGTTGGTTCAAAACATAGAATTGTTTACTAACCTGGCGTGTGTTGAACTTGGTAAAATAAAATTGTTGAATTTATAGGGGTAAAATTTATGAGATCAGAAAATAAGTGTGTGATCAGCCCCTGTACCCCCTCGTATCATAGGAGGGCAAGAACAGTTCTGTAAGAACAAAAAAGCCCTTTGAACTAGGATTTTAGACATAGTTTTAAGAGGGTCTAAAATCAGCTATTTCAGTAAGAAATTAGTAAGTAATTAGCCATTTTTTCTAAAGTGATGTATAGGAGTTGGAGTTACATGTAATAAGTTTAAATATATTATATTATAAAAGTTTAAATATAAATGAGAGAGCGAGGATTGGCTGTGAGGCTTTGCTGATTGAGAAATCCTAAGCTCAGTACTTGGAGGCTTCGCCGATTGAGAACTCCTCAGCTCAGTCCAAGGAGAATTCGCTGACTGAGAACACCTCATCAAAGGCAATGGAGGCTTCGCCGATTGAGAACACCTTAAAGGCTTCGCCAATTAAGAACACCTAGAGGCATCGCCGATTGAAATCAGCTCAGGCTTTAGAGGCTTCGCCAATTGAGAACACCTCGAGCTCATTTACTCGTGGTTAAGCAAACCTCTTATTTTTACAAGGGCAAGTTTCGTTATTAAGACCATTAATGTATTAGCCAAATATGCAGATTTGTACCAAGCATACCATGACCTCCCTGATCACAAAACTAGGTTAATTGGTATAATAAAGCTAAACTAAAAAATGTCAACGACAGTTTTAGTTATGATATCCTTGTATAATAATCTACAATGAGATATCCCTGTTCTCTACAATTTCCCCCTGTTTGAGCATATAATACTTGTAGGTGCTTTACAAGACATGCCTATGTTGGGGGCAGATATATCTCTCTTGAAAATATCACTCTATAAACTGAACTGAAAATATCATGGACAGTTTTAGTTGTGACACCTTTGTATCCCTCTGTTCTACGATATCCTCGTGTTCAAGCATAAAACCCTCGTAGGTGCATTACAAGACATGCCTATGCTGGGGGCCAACCTCTTTCAAAATATCAGTATAATAAAGCTAAACTAAAAATACATTCTACAGTTTTACTTACGATACCCTTGTGTAATACTCGACAATGAGATATCCCTGTGTTCCACAAACCCTCATGTTCAAGCATATAACCTTTTGCAGGCGCATTATTAGACATGCTTATGCTGGGCTATCTCTTTCTCTCTCTCTCTCTCTCTCTCTCTCTCTCTCTCTCTCTCTCTCTCCACCTCTCTGTCTCTTGCTCTCCTGTAAATATCAGTAAAAGAAAGCAAATCTAGAAAAATACAAGCATATGAAAGCTAACCTACAAATATCATCAATAGTTTTAGTTATGACAACTTCATATAGTAGTATAAAAGGAGATATCCATGTGTTCTACAATATCCCCATGTTTGCATTACAAAATCTTCGTTTGTCGGGCCACATAAGTCTCTCTCTACATCTCTCTCTCTCTCTTGTGAAAATATCAAGTGACTGGATCCTTGCGCCGATATTTATTGAGATTGAAAGATAAGGCTTCTCCACCGCTCGGCAAAACCCCTCGCCTCTCCTCTCCTCATGGCCGGCGCCATCGTCCCCGTCGCGCCGCCGCCGCCGCCGCCACCGCGGTCGCCCTTCCTCCCTCAGCGCCGCCGCCTCCCCCTTACCTGCGCCGCCGCAGACTCCCCGCCGTCGCTCGCAGACCAGCTCAAGCCCCTCTGTCGCACCATCCTCCGCGACCGCCCCAGCCCGCCCGACGACCCCTCCGCCGCGCCGCCCCCGCGCCCCCGATCCACCTGGGTCAACCCCTCCCGCCCCCGCCCCAGCGTCCTCTCCCCGCGCCGCCAGCCCCGCCGCCGCGCCGGCGCCGGCGTCAACTCCGAGCGGCTGGCCTTCGTCTCGCGCGCCCTCGACGGCGGCGCCGCCGCTTTCGCCGCCGCGGCGGCGGACCTATTCCCGACCGCGCCGAGCCTGGACGAGGCCCTGGCCATCCTCTCCGGGCTGCGCGCCTGGCAGAAGTCGCTCCTCTTCCTCGACTGGCTGCGCTCCCTCGGCGACGAGGCCTTCCCCATGGAGACCATCCTCTACAACGTGGCCATGAAGGCCCTCCGCGTGGCCGGCCAGCTCGACCTCGTCGACGGGCTCGCCGAGGAGATGCTCGCCGAGGGCCGCGCCCGCCCCGACAACATCACCTACTCCACCGTCATCACCTGCGCCAAGCGCCGCCGCCGCTACGCCCGCGCCATCGAGTGGTTCGAGCGCATGTACCGCGCCGGCGTCACCCCCGATGAGGTCACCTACTCGGCCGCCCTCGACGTGTACGCGCGGCTCGGCCGGGCCGACGAGGTGGTCGCGCTCTACGAGCGCGCCCGCGCCGCCGGCTGGGCCCCCGACGCCGTCGCCTTCTCCGTGCTGGCCCGCGTGTTCGGCGAGGCCGGCGACTACGACGGCATCCGCTACGTGATGGAGGAGATGAAGGCGGTCGGCGTGCGGCCTAACCTGGTGGTCTACAACACGCTGCTCGAGGCCCTCGGCCGCGCCGGCAAGCCCGGCCTGGCCCGCTCCCTCTTCGAGGAGATGACCGCCGCCGGGCTCGCCCCCAACGAGAAGACCCTCACCGCGCTCGCCAAGATCTACGGCAAGGCCCGCTGGAGCCGCGACGCGCTCCTGCTCTGGGACCAGATGAAGGCCAACGGCTGGCCCGTCGACCTCATCCTCTACAACACGCTGCTCAGCATGTGCGCCGACGTCGGTCTGGAGCCCGAGGCCGAGCGCCTCTTCGCCGACATGAAGGCCGCCAACGCGCCGCCCCCCGACGGGTTCAGCTACACCGCCATGGTCAACGTCTACGCCAGCGCCGGCCGGGCCGACCGGGCCCGGGAGGTCTTCCACGAGATGCTCGCCGCGGGGGTCCTGCCCAACGTCATGAGCTGCACCTGCCTGATTCAGTGCCTGGGCCGGGCCCGCCGGATCGACGAGGCCGTGGAGGCGTTCGACCTCGCCATGGCCAACGGGGTCCGCCCCGACGACCGGCTCAGCGGCTGCCTGCTCTCGGTCCTGGCCTTCTGCGCGCCGGCCCAGGCCCCGGCCGTGCTGGCCCGGCTCGACCGGGCCAACCCGGGTCTGGTCCGGCTCCTCCGGGTCCTCGGGGACGCCGCGGCCGGGCCGGCCGCCGTGGAGGCGGCGCTCCGGGAGGTGATGGAGAGCACCGCCGCCGACGCCCGGCGGCCCTTCTGCAACTGCTTGATCGACGTGTGCCAGAGCCAGGGGTTCCCGGCGGGCCGAACCGGGGAGATCTTCCTGCTGGGCAAGGTCTTCGGTCTGTACCCGGGCCTGGAAGAGAAGAAGCCCGAGGAATGGACCCTGAACGTGCGATCGCTGTCGGTCGGCGCCGCCAAAGAAGCGTTCCAGGACTGGGCCGGGCAGGTCCGGACCAGCCTCCTAGCCGGCGCGCCGCTGCCGGCCGCCTTCGCCGTGGAGACCGGCGCCGGCACCCACAAGTTCTCCCAGGGGCTGGCCGCCGCTTTCGCCGCCCACGTGGAGGCTCTCGGTGCGCCCTTCCGCTGGGCCCAGGAGGAGGACGGACGGCGCGGATGCTTCCTCGCCTCCAAGGACGATCTCCTCCGTTGGATACTCGCCACGTAAACGCCTTCCGCGTGGGAATTTTCTCTTTCCTATTTTTGTTTTTTGGTCAGTTTTTTTCCCTATCTTACTAGGATGAATTCTCCGGAGACGACCACCCTTCCTCCAGGGAGACGACGACGACGGTGACGTCATCGTGGTAGTTCCGGCGGTCGCCACGTGGAACAGCCAGCAGGTCGTGGAAGTCCATCGCTACAATAGGCATCAGAATTTTCCCCAAACTCTTTTTTAGAATCTCCCAAAAAAATAAACAGAACAGAAAGAAGAAATTTCCAAAGAAGGCTGACTGACCCTTGGAGTCGGCAGCACGTGCGATGAGCTCCCGCACGATGCTCTGGGTGGGGTCGTCGTCCCGGAACTTCTCCTCGAAGGTCTTCACATGCCAGACCACCTCCTCGTTGGACAAGTATTGGAAGAGACCGTCAGAAGAGAGAATCAAGAATTTATCGAGGAAGGTTATCTTGCGGTGGAAGACCGAAGGGGATGACGATAAGTAGGGCGCCCGGCCAATGTAATCGCTCCGGAAGGCGCTCAGCAGCTTGTCATTCCATTCTGGCTGCACCAGTAAGAGCAAAACGTTGTGGAAGAAGATATAAGACTTCTTGTTTATATAGAAGGATGACGGAATAGTCGTCATCATTCTCGTCACTCTCCCCATTTTAAAATTTTAAGATGACGAGAGTCGTCATCCGTCCGCAGAAACAAAGCTGTGGACGGTAGATGACGTAAGATGAAGTTCACAGATGAAGTAACGGAACGGGAAATTTGAAGATTTTCGTTCCGTTCCTGTTCCGTGATCCGACAACTAATAAAGGATGACGGTTTAAACGAATGACGAACAGTCCGCGGAAAATTACGATGATATGATGAATGCCGATGCGATTCTAATGAATGATGATGACGATATGAAAGAATGACGGATGAATGGATGATATTATTGAGGATGGCGATGTTAATGGATGACGATGATGATATGAATAAATGACGGATGATATTACTGAAGATGGCAATGATAATGGATGCCGATGACGATATGAATGAATGACGGATGATACTATTGAAGATGGTGATGTTAATGGATGCCGATGACGATATGAAAAATGACGGATGATAATATTGAAGATGGCGATGTTAATGGATGCCGATGACGATATGAATGAATGACGGATGATACTATTGAAGATGGCGATGTTAATGGATGCCGATGACGATATGAATGAATGGCGAATGATACTATTGAAGATGGCGATGTTAATGGATGCCGATGACGATATGAATGAATGACGGATGATGCTATTGAAGATGGCGATGTTAATGGATGCCGATGACGATATGAATGAATGGCGAATGATACTATTGAAGATGGCGATGTTAATGGATGCCGATGACGATATGAATGAATGGCGAATGATATTATTGAAGATGGGGATGTTAATGGATGTCCATGGTAATAATTATACCAAATGTATGAAGATGAGGGTATTAATGGAGGATGATGAATAGATTCGTCATCGTTTGTACTCACCCGCTTGAGATTCCCGGCGCCAAAGGCGCGCGTAAGCTTGAGCCGGCCCTTGACCTTGTCGTTCTCCACGCACCGTTGGTCTTCCGGGTGCTCCTCCTTTATTCTGCGCACCTCCTTCAGAACGAAGAACCTAGTCAAGCAACTGCACAGGCTGAAAAAAAAACTAAGTTAAAAGAGCAGTTACCGCTTCAGTGCTGGTGTTATGATCGGTGGTGACTTGCAGAGCCGTCATCTCCGCGTAAGAAGGCGTACGCCGACCAGCCGAGCCGCCTGCCTCGGCCGAATCGATGGCCTTCCCTGTGACTGTTCTGGGCATCCATTGTTGCCCAACGATGGCGCGGCTGTCTCCTAAATTCATGATGAACAGATCGTCGTCTTTGATCAAAGCAACCAGAAGACACGAACCGGACAGGACGATCTCTGGTTTGTGGGCAATCTCCCTTTCCATCGTCGCCAAGTATAAGCCTTCCGTGATCTCCAATGCCTTAGAAAATGCGCCAAGAACGAGATCGGGGTCCGAAGGAAGACGGGCCATCCACGGCTTCCCCTTCCTCTGGCTTGTTCCTTCCAATTTCTCCTTCCCCTTTCTGTGCCTTGAGGTTCTCTCCGTCTCTTTTCCCCGGTTCCACAGCCGATCTCTCAAGTTCCTCGTCAGAAACGCCAAAGACCTGGAAACGGAGTACGAGGAACGCTTCCGGGCGTCGACTTCGGCCGGCGGAACGACCGACGATTCTTGATCGGTCTCCTCGCAGAGTCTCTCAAGCTGGTTGAAGATTTCCTTGTAGAGATTCGCGACGAGGAACTCCGAGGCTTCGGAGCCGTTGAACCCGTCGTAGATGCCGACGAACAACCACCGCTGCTCCTCCGACACGACGACGTGGAGCTGGTCCTCGCCGGCCTTCCCCCTAGCCCACTGCAGAGGCGCCGCTTCCAGAGAGCGGGTTCTCTCCAGCGAGCCCCTGCGAATGAAACGAGAAGATCTACGAATCGCGGACGAGCTCTCCCCGAACTTCGCCTTGCCGTTCTTGCTCGATGAACCGCCTGTATCGGGATCGGCCGGAGAGGAGGAGACCTCGGTCTCGGCTGGGGACCATAGACGAAGAGGAAATGCGTAGAACGAGCTAGATCCTACGAAACCGGGGATGTTAGAGGCGGAAGCTGGAGCGGCGGCCTCGTCCCAGGGAGATAAGCCCATGGAAGGCATCGGCCTTGCGCAATTGCTTGAAACCGCCGCTCCGGAGATTGATCTGATCGGATTTCTTGGAGAAGAAGTCGATCTCTGCGCGAAAAACGAGAATCGACGGATGTAGCGGAAGCCATGGCCCTCCGTGGCGTCCAATCGTAGCCATGGCTCGTTGTAGAAGCGTCGCCCCTCCGTTCTTCCCGGCCGCTGATCCAAGCAGAAACCAGATGGACAGCCGTTCCCCATTCTTCTTCACTCCATCTCCTCTCTGCAACTTCTTCTCTTCTTTCCGCGAGCGCGCGGGAGGAAGAAGACGACCCCCGAATTTAAACGAAAGAAAGTTCGTTAGCGGCCGTTTCCAAAACCCGCGATTCATCTAGCGTATTCCGATGATGCCCCTAGGTTGAAACAAGAATTACGAAAACGCCACGCTTTTGGCGGGAAATTGCAGCTTCAGAATTCTCGCTCTGCAGTTGTCGATTGGCTTTGGGTGCGGGAGGTACCGGACCGGGCAGTTGGGGTTGAGCCGGTTCAGCCTGGACCAAACCGGGTGTTAATTATCATGAAAAATACTTTTTTAAAAAAAGGGAAAATTAACTCACTCGTAATTCAGAAGAAAATGGTGGAGGAAGACGGAGATCTCCAGCTTGGCCAGGTCGTTTCCCGGGCACAGCCTGACTCCCCCACCGAATGGCACGAACGATCCAGGCTTCGGGATCAACCCCTGAGACGCCCACTTCGTCAATCTCGACGGTTCAGAATGAATTTAATCGTAACCGCTACGGGCCTTCTTATCCGCGGCTTACCTCCCACCTCGAAGGGTCGAAAACCTTGGGCCGAGGATAGATTTCCTCGTCCATGTGGACGGTCCGGTACCACAGCTGGACTTTCCACCCCTTTGGAATCATGAAACCTTGCCCCACATCCAAACCCCAGGCGTCAGCGTTGACTAGTAGAAAAGTCAACGGTCTACGGAATCAAACTTCGGGGTGTCCTCACCGTTGACCTTCATGTCCGCCATGGCCTGCCGGAAACTCACGAACGATATGTTGACCACGCGCAAGGTCTCGTCGATAACCTTCCAGGTCAACGGTGGTTCAGTTAAAGAATACGAGGCTTGATCGTATCATGGAGAAGGATAAGGTCAAACCTTGGAAAGATAATCCATTTTTCGGTAATCTGCCAAGGTCAGCGAGGTCTGGCCCAGCGGCATGCTCCTTCTGATCTCCTGCTGTTCCTCCTGCATGGTCAATCAAGATGTTGAAAAGTCAGACAGGAGTCAACAGGAAGAGTTGACTCGTCTAAGACTGTACTCTGGCTTTCTGGAGGCACTCTGGGTGCTTATGGAGGAGGACAGTGGCCCACATGGCGATGTGGCCGGAGGACTCGTGACCAGCATTGAGGTACATGATCAGAACGTCGATGATCTCGTCGTCTTCCAGTTTCTTCCCGTCTTCGTCTTCCTCCTCAATTAGTGCTGACATCATGTCCTTTTTCCCCGGCGACAAGTCGCAGGCCACAGCCCTCTTCTCTCGGAGGAACTCCTGCAGAGTGCTGACCAGCTTCTTGCGAGCCTGAAACGAAAAGTAGCGCCCTTGCTATCAGCTATAGCTTTTGGTACAACGCAGCAAGAGGGGGAAGGCCACCTTGAGGGCTCGGTGGTAGGCGAAGCCGGGGATGTTGATGGCCATGGCTCGCATCCCGAGGTTGAGGTCTGAGTAGACCTTCTCGAGGGAGTCGATGACGGAGTCAACGGCCGAGGAGAGGAAGATGTGCATGATGATCCGGAAGGTGAACCGCCGGAGCTCGGTGAGGAATTCGATCTCGCCCATGGCCGCCCACCGGTCCAGGCTCCGGGCTGCTGCCTGATCGATGAACTTGAGATACGAGGACAGGGCCTCGGTGCCGTTGATGGGTGCGGCGGTGAGCCGCCGGAGCCGGCGGTGCCTCTCTGGGGAGATGGCCACAAAGGACTTGGGCCCAATGAGCTGCACCGTGGCGGTGGGCCAGCCTGGGACGAAGTTCTTATCGTCCATCAGCACTTCCCGGCACCCCTCCGGCGTCGTCACCAGCACCGTGGGGCTCCCAAACATGAAGCTCTTGTACATCCCCGTCCGCCCAAACCTGCCACCCATGAACGTTAATCTTCCCATGCCATCCCATGTACAAGTGTAAAGTGTTGCTCTTCTCCCTTTGTGGCAAATCATCAAGCACCATGGCCACAACATGAAGAGGCAGAGAAATTTAGAGAGAGATATAGGCGTTTAATCTTCCCATGCGATCCCATGCATATGTGCATAACGTGTTCTTCTTCTCCCATTGCGGCAAATCATCAAGCACCATTGCCGCAACATAGAGAGGGAGAGACAGACTGACCTAGAGAGAGAAAGTTAGAGAGAGACATGGGTGTTTAATCTTCCCATGCAACGCTATGCAAACGTACAACTTGCTCTTCTTCTCCCCCTCACGGCAAATCATCAATCACCATGACCGCAACACAAGAGAAAGAGACAGACTGACCTAGAGAGAGAAAGTTAGAGAGAGACATGGGTGTTTAATCTTCCCTTGCAATGCTATGCAAACGTACAACTTGTTCTTCTTCTCCCCCTCACGGCAAATCATCAATCACCATGACCGCAACACAAGAGAAAGTGACAGACTGACTTGGAGAGAGAAAGTTAGAGAGAGACATGGGTGTTTGATCTTCCCACGCAACCCCATGCATACGTATAGCGTCTTCTTCGTCTCCCATTGCAGCAAATCATCAAGCACCATGACCGCAACGTAGAGAGAGAGACATAGACAGACTGACCTAGTGAGAGAAAGTTAGAGAGAGACATGGGTCTTTAATCTTCCCATGCATTCGTATGACGTCTTCTGCCTCTCCCCTAGCGGCAAATCATCAATCACCATGGCCACAGCATAGAGATAGAGACAGACAGACAGAAAAACCTAGAGAGAGAAAGTTAGAGAGAGACATGGGCGTTTAATCTTCCCATGCACACGAACGGCGTCTTCTTCCTCTCCCCTTGAGGCAAATCATCAAGCACCATGGCCCATTAGAGAGAGACATGGGTGTTTAATCTTCCCATTGCCGCAACATAGACAGATACAGACAGACAGACTGACCTAGAGAGAGAAAGTTAGAGAGAGACATGGGCGTTTAAGCTTCCCATGCACACGAACGGCGTCTTCTTCCTCTCCCCCTTGAGGCAAATCATCAAGCACCATGGCCCATTAGAGAGAGACATGGGTGTTTAATCTTCCCATTGCCGCAACATAGAGAGAGAGAGACAGACAAACAGACCCTGAGAGAGAAAGTTAGAGAGAGACATGCACCTGTGCACGTATTGGCCGATGAAGGAATCGGGGCGGCCAGACTTGAAAGCGATGAGGAAGGATATCATGTTGCCAAGGAAAGGCCAGCCCATGTCGCCGGGGGGAAGGCCCCGGCGGACCTCCTTGTCCAGCCCCCGCTCGTAGTACCAGGCATGAAGACGACCCACTAGCCCGAGCCCCGACAGCGCCGCCAGCGCCGCGGCCATGAGCGCCGCCGCGGCTAGCACCGCCGCCCCGTCCATTGCTCTTCTCTCCCCAACGTTGTCTTGGCCGCTTCGCCTGCTCCCAGACTTAAACGAAGAGTGTAGAAGGGCGTGTCGTCCCCTCGTGAGCACAACAGTACGTTGAAAGAGATGTTTCTATCTTTTCAGATGAACCTTTCCTTGGCCGTCTACAGTCCAAACTGGGAAATTTGGGGTGTTTAAGTAGAACAATCTTTGAAAAGAACGCTTAAAAGGGGTGTTATGAAGGACAGAGAGATAAAACTTAAATGCATTTCCCTCTTTGAACAGGCGTTTGTATTGACTAATTGCCCCATTTGATCTTATCCATGAATATTTGTGCCTCAACTTTCTAAAATTTTTATTTGGCATTCTTTTGAAAAAATTCAAAATCTGGCTGAAAATACACTTTGGCTCCAAACTGACCGATTGGGTTCAGTAAAACCCATTTTTCGTGTTGTATATTGTTCATAGGGGACAAAAGTTATTGGTTTGTGTGTCATCTAGTTGATCATCGACACATTCATCTATCATCCATCCATCCATCATGATTAAAAGTATGCAAGCAAAGCAGTTGATAGTCTTAAATAGTCTTGGGTGAATATAAAAGTTTTAATCTTCATGTCATCTTATATAAGTTCCTCCACTTCAGAATACATGTCATTCTCACCGGCCTAACAGTTCAAGGTTATCATAAGTGATATTGTTTTGCAGCTAACCTACTTCTATGTGTCATTATTGTATACTTTCTGTCTGGAAACTATGGAAAGCTAAGAAGCTATAGAGTAGGTGTATTTAACAATTTTATCTCAAATCCTAAATACCAGGCAGGGATTCCGTAGATATAGTTTAACTCAATCTAACCTTATCGGAGGTATTAGGGCACGAGCTATATAATATGTTGGTGTTTTTATAATTTTCATACTATTTCTTGACCTGTTATGGGAATACTCCTAATGCAGATCTCAAAGTCAAATTATGTATTAATAAAGTGTTGGTATCACTAAAGAGGCATGATACATGACATTTGAAAATACCAAAAAAATTTTAATTGAGAAGTCTTGTAGATCTTGGCCACCGATGCTTTCACTTATCAGTTCAACTTATAATCTACCTCCTTCATCCACTTGTTTGATAAATGCACATAGTTGTGCATTTATGTCATGTTTAGAATCATTCAGTTCATTAAAAATAGGATTAATTCATATTACCGTCTATTTACCTCATTTTCATATAACTCATACATGAACTTATTATTTGTAATTTCATAATTTAATGCTGCATAATTATGCAGGAGACTGGCTCAAAGGAGTGATTAGAATGTTTCTGACATTTTTTCATTGCGATATTCATTTTTAATAATTATTAACTACAATTTCAGATAATAAAGACATAGGGAAATTGAACCAAAAAGGTTGAAATAAGCTAACCCCCTTCCTGCCCCGTCAGTGCCCCGTCGGCATCCGCGTAGGCAGTCCACGTCACCTCCGACTTCTTTGATTCATCAGTCGACGGGTCCCGTGGCTGCGTTAGCCGCCGCAGACCAATTAGAGGCATGGAAAAATATAAGAAAAAATATTTAGATAGAAAGAGTCTGATATCGTTGTCTGATCATCCTTAAGAAGATCGGACAGCTAAGATCATGTCCTCTTAAAAAACCCGAAATGACACGGGATTTGGGCCAGGTTGGCTTGAAGCCCAATCTCTCTTTTTTACTTGGTTTTGTTTAAGATTGCAGCCCGTTGGGCTGCGATCAATAGGTTATAAACACCCGGCCCGCCGCATTTAGGAAGATAAGACTTCTTATCCCATATCGATAATATTAAAAGATGAAACACTATATAAATTTTGGCATTTCTAAACTACTGAATTCGAATGGCATACCTCTCATGCACGTGGACTTGACTTCTTTGTGGACATGTATGGGCCTTTGTGCTCCATGCGGTCGGTTTGGGCTGGCCTGACGGGTGCGCCGTCCCTTGCTGACGGGCTCGAGTGCCCTATGCGCTTGCCTGTTGTGGTTGTCTTGGGCACTGGTGCGCCTGGTCGGCTCCTTAGCTGGCCCACTAATAACCCCTTTTTATTTTTATTTATTTATTTATCATTCTTCTTTCTTTATCCCTTCAATAGTTCTTTCTTTTACTTTGACTTCTTCTCTGCCAAAAAAAATATAAACTGAAATACTAGATAGAGCATTAAACATTACACTATCTTAAACATATTTTTACTAAGAAATATTTAGAATTTTAGAACATGCATGAAAATGACATAAAAATGCATTATTTTATAACTTTCTCTATTTAGTGCATTTGATGCAAAATCTTGTAAAATTGGACAAAATACATATGAAATTATCCCAAATGACTTTTACATATGTATAATTACATGGCACATTTTGGGTTGATCAACCATGCACACATCTGCATGGGGCTTGATCCATTTTAGGAGATTTATATTTGTTATCATACCATATGGAAAAAAAATACACACATGAAAATATTTGAATTTTAGGACATGGAACTCAATGTTTTTTCCAAGAAAGTGAATTGAGACTGATGGACTCAAGTGGAGAGGGTTGGGCTCTTGAAGTGTGGTCAAGTTTGAAAATCCGTCCATCTTCGTCTTTTTTAGACACATGTCTTCATCTACTCTATCACGTACACCATCATTGACTATGCTGCTTGTTAGCATGTATTTGCATCCACCTCCGTTAATATCGGAGACTGCCAAATATGCATAACTCACCTCACTCTGCCAATGGCTGGCTGATATTAATGATAACATCAGATGTATAGTGATAACTATGGATGATTATGCCTTATCTAATTATTATCATTATTTATAAATTTATATTATAATTATTTATTATTGAAAACAGACAAACTATAAATTACCTAATAAATCCTAATTTATTGAAAGTATCAATTTTTAGATTAACCCTAATTAATTCCCTTGAATTATTACTATCATCTTAGACTTCTATTGAAATGCATGAATAAGTAAATAAATATTAAATTCTAGATGGAAATGAGAGATAATGAGAAGCTAAATCTATGAAATCGGACAAAATTAGGAGGAGCAGAAAAGGCCCAACTCAACCCTCTTTAGAGACCAAGTAAAACGGAGGCCTGATTTGTGGAACAAACTCATTAAATTTGAACTTTTGTTGGATGATAAACCAAAACATTGATCAAGGCTCAAGTTCAACATATAACAGACTTATGAATCTCTCGAATTAGATCATGTGGCTGAAATTATTTGGTCACCTCTAGTTAAACATCTACTCCACTCTCTTTGTATCCAATAGTAAAATTATGTCTCAATATGTTTTCAGTGGCCTTATGATAATTAAAATTTTAGGGTTTACTTCATCAATCATATCTTTTAGACCAATCAATAAAATTATAAACTTTTACTCAAGTAAATTTAGCTAGTATGAGTATGGAGCCTCTCCACATGGAACGATGATTAATTGATTTAATATTCTTAATATATTGATTAGGGTGAGGAGATGAGAGACTAATAAAATATGGAGTCAAGGGATGAGAAAATGGGAGGCAAGATGATGTTGGATGTCGTCGATGGCGTCGTCCGATGGGCAGATCACTAAGTGATTGTAACTACGTGGAAACAAATGACCTAGGTAGAGTGTACGTGCATGGCCGACGAGTTGGAATTCACCGAGTTCTGAGCTCCAGAGCGGGCGACTGATGACGATGACTGTGACCTTCTGACCCTCATCGGAGCGATGACGGTGACTACGACATCGAACGGTACAATTTTGTAGGGGATCGCATGTAACGGACAGGCTCGGCCCATACCTAGGAAAACGCTCAAATCGTAGTTTTCTCAAGACTTTCTCTCACCGATTCTAACCTGAGCGCAGTGGAGTGCAGTAAAAAATATACTGAAAGAAGCAATATAACTGACGAGCACGGAGAACGACGTATCTCATCGGTGGCTGTGCTCGTCGTCAAATTCTTCAGCGATGCAACAGTTGGCGCGGGTTGATGGGCGGTGGTGATTCGAGAAAGAATCCAACGCAGCTCAACTAGCGGTTGGAGCAAGAGCAAAGTGATGAATATCGGAGGCCTAGAGGATGAAGAGTAATCGGAAGAGGCGCACAGTCGCACGTTGTGTTTCCAGGGAGGTCGAGTCGGGACAACGCACGAGCACGAATTCAGTCTCTTGACCGAGCAAGCGGAGGATATGTGTTGAATGGTCGACAGGCACAGATCAACCGCGCGACTCCTGAAGGAGTGACCGTGATTGCATGGGCTGGTGACGTTGCGTGAGGTGGAGTCACTACAACATTGAGTGGAGCTCTCTACAAGCTATCAGCGTTCGCTGGTGCAAGCTAGTGTTCGTGCGCAACAGCGACTAAACAGACTGCAGACACACTGGCAATGCTTGTTGTTGGTTGAGGCACGCGGACAGAAAACTCCAGGCAGTCTCACACGGTACTCCAGATGACGCACCAAGGCTACCGCTGGTGTAATCTAGGCAGTCAAATGCCTGGTACGGGGGCTGCAGTCAACGCGATAACGAGTTGGATCTACCTGTACGATGACCGTCAATGCCACGTTGGCTACTTGGGATGATAGGGAAGTCAACAAATCACAATTGTCAGCCAAAGCATAGAACGGTCGTAGCGCGACCGATGGTCGGAGATTATCTAGAATGGCCCTTCGACTATTACAATCTCCCAAGTCAAGTGCGGTCGACGTATGGTGCACGACTGGGGCAACCGAATGGTCAAGTGCACCGTTCGCCATGTAGCACTCTCCTGGCGGGGTCACTAGAAAGAGACCACCATTTGATGTTCAATTGGAGGGGGGAGGCTGGAGATACCAGTGCAAAGAGTGGCGAACCTGAATCAATGAATAGTGAAGAGTGTTCTGATGGCTGACAATCCCTTCTCCTTTCTCTCTTCCCCCCTTCCCTTTCTTCTTCTCCACCTCCCCTTCCCTTCTTCTCTCAAGGTGAGACTTGGACATGGGGTAACTGCAAATACAAATTCCAGATCTGATTGAACGTGGTCCCATCATGGCCTTATATAGGGCCATGATGGGCCCCTTACAATGAGTCCAACAAGGATAGCCCAATAAGAGACCCCCCATTTACAAAATAAATAAGGAAATTAAGATATTAAACTATGTGAAAATAAAAAAGACATGGAACGATAAAAAAACACGAGGATATAGACGCATCACGATGAGTAGGGTGTACCCGTCATGATGAACATAAAACATAAATTAAACAAATGAAAACAGATAATGAAAATGTGAACACGTGCTCTACCTAGGGTACTTAAACCCAAACATCTTCACGATTGCTTTGGCGTGCTGATCGGCAGGACACGGACTGCAGGTGATGCTGATGATGACGATGACAACTCTAATGATGATTCATTTGATGGAAATATATGTGGCCGGTAAGCCAATCACACATTTCACATCTTGTTCCATATTCATTAATAGAACATATTCATTATAGTGCACGTGTGATGCGTATAATGAAGTCCATGAATATATGATCGGACTTAATGAATTATGATGAGATCGTAATGCGGAGATCACTAGTCTTGAAGCATGTGTTCTAAACATTCCTATTCGAAGGATACGAGAGAAGGACATTGAAGTATCCGGATAGAATAGCACTATCTAGCCCCACTCATATGATGAGTATGGCCGGTCCCGTAGCCATTAGTGTGGCGACACTAAGGATAGATAGTGGGTGCTCTTTAGTGGAAAGAGTTCAGTGAATTGATCCGTACACATCCCTGAATGACATTATACCAAACTGTCAATCAGGTTGATTCACGTCACGGTTGTGTAAGTGGTCCTTCGACTTGAGACACCAAAGACGTCTTGTAGACGGATGGTTGTACTTTGGCTATGGCCAACGAGTCTCTAATCATGGGATTCTAAATGGTCTTAGTTCGGGTGAATCAAGAAGTACAAGAAGGCGATTGAGTGGTCAAGATGGGACCGTCCACCCTCGGTATAAGAGGTGACAGCTCAAGGAAGACGATGCAATGAAGTCCTTGGCCAAGGCAGTGAAATATCGGAGAAAAGTTCTCTGATGATTTCCGAATGCATCAGTACTAACTCGGATGATCGATTAGGGTTTGACAGTTGACCATACCCTAAGTCATCTAAGGAGCGTCAAGTGGATGAGAGATTATACATACACGGTAACCGATGATGAACAGGTTCCATGAGTGAGTCGATACACACTCCTTTGTATCTTCTAGGACACGAGGTGTAGCTTGGCACCCCACGTGTTGGAGTCTCGACCAATCGATTGGGTTAAATCGATCCGACGTTAATTAATCTATATGATGATATAGTTAATTAATTTGGAAGGCCAATAAAGGTTATTAGGCCGCTAGAGTCGTTAACTAGACTGATACATGGGCCAAGAGGGTCACACGCAAGTGGTCTTTTGGACGTTGGAAGATATACTTAAGTTTTGGGGGTTTTTATAAAAAATACCCAATTAGTATAAATAGGGGAAGGCCCTGAACAAAATTCACCCAGGCCAGAATTGTTCAGGGGCCTTTCCCCTTCTTCTCCACTCTCCCCACACCCCCTCTCCATCCCTGATGTGATCGGGACGACGTAATGACGTCGACGGAGATAGAACGGGGTTCGTCAATGAGAGGAGGAGATACGACGTGCCGATGACCACGTGGATACGTCTAGAGGCTGTACACTTGAGCAGCTCAACTCGTCTCGCTCCGGGATTGAAGAAATCACGAATGAGATTCGTGCAAAGGTACTTCATTTTAATGTTTTATCAATGCCGTTCGATTCGCAAAAGTCTTCCGCTGCGCATCGTTTTTAATTTGTTCATCCATCTCAAGGCCTCTAGAACCCAACATCATTGACGTCGTCTAGGCGCGCTCCATCACAAGACATTGATAATTAGTAGTATAATTAATATGATTATAGTAGATAGTAGATGGTGATAATTAAGATTTTAGAAGAGCGAGCGAGAGCGAGAATGAAATGCCGATGACAAGATGAATGTATGGAAGTGTCATAAAGAGCGAGTCAAATGAGTGATGTAACCATGAGATTGTGACGTGAAAATTGTAAGACGTGACTAGAGTAGATATAAACTAAAAACTAGAGTAGACACAATCGATTTACTTAAAACTACTTTATCTTTGCGGTCAGAGCCCTAGTCGACGAACACTCATCAGCTCTTCCAAATCTCTACATCAACTCGCCTCATCGGGCATTGTTGAAGGTAATGGTGCTCTTTCCTCCTCCGATTCCTCAAATTTCTTCCTGTTCATCATCTGTAGAAGATTCGTGATTTTCAGTCATCGATGGGTACTTTTGTCTGTTCTTCTTACTTTCGCTTCCTCATTGATTTTAAGCAATCTGATGGTGAAATTGATATAAACTAACAACGATGCTGAGAAAGAACAACGTAACGCTATGATAGCTATCGTAGATCCTTAAATTCTTCTAGGATCATGGCAATTTATGAGTTCAGGTAAGCTCCCCCCCCTCTTCTATGTTGCCTCTTTCCATACACCCATGACACCAAGAACAATCTTGATGGATCTCTAAAACTTGCTATCTTTGAATCAGCCCACATAAGTAGGAAGCAAGTTTAATGATGAATTTCACATGGATCCATGTCTCTATTTATACATCAGAGGGTACGGATGGAAAGAGGGGGTGAAGATGAGTCATCCCTCAAATTTTCAGCTCAATCTGACTTTTGGATTATTAGGTATCAAGCTTTCAAGTTGGAGCAAACCTAGACATTCATTATTTCTGTCTACTCATCATCAGCATTAACACATCCTCATTTGATGGGTGAAATTTGTTGGGTTTGGTGCCTTGGTTCGTCCATGGAAAACACATTTCCATGGATGCGGAAGCGTGTCAATAGATTCATAATTGATCTTAAAATTAAACCTTGAATGTACCTATTGGGGGAATCATTCCACCCTTGACTTTGCTGCTGTGAGATCGTTTTGAAGTCATTCATGCGTCCAACCTCTAGAAGTGTCCACACAATCATTGGGCACTTGGATATCTACGTCTTCTTCTTCAAATTTTATTGAAAATTTAGAAGATCTTCTCACCATGAAGACACTCTCCTTGGATGAGTGGAGAAGAGAGTGGAGAAAGGGATGGTCTCTCAAATCAGTCTTGCATGGGTGCTTAAAATGAGAGCCCTTTTCCTCTTTATATTTCACTTAAGGTTTTTCTCTAAAACCTTAGAACCTAAAATATATCCACCAATGCCCTTATGACCTTGTGCATGTCACCCTCTAGGCCCATGTATCATTATAGTTAATAAATTTAATGGCCCAATAATAATTATTGACCAACCTTATTAATTAACTATATCAACATAAATATTAAATAAATAAGCATCGATTTAACCCAATTGATAGGTTAACTTTTCAACCCGCGGGGTGCCAAGCTACACCTTGTGCTCTAGAAGATATCGGGTAGTGTCAAACACTCTAATGGAACCTTTACCATCATGGGTTACCGTATATGTATAATCCATCATCCGCACGAGACTCTCAAACGACTTAGGGTATGGTTTATCGTCAAACCCTAATCCTTCATTCGATTAGTACTGATGCATAACGGGGATCATTGGAGAATGTCTTCTCCAATATCCTCACTACCCTGGCCAGAGATTTTTCTGCATTATCTTCCTTAGGTTGATCTTCTCTTATACCAATGGCGGATGATCCCATCTTGATCACTCAGTCATCTCCGTGAGCTTGAATCCCATGATTAGAGGCTCTTAAGTCATAGTCAAAATGTAGTCGTTGATTCACAAGATGTACTTGGTGTCTCAGGCTAGTGGATCGCTTATACAACCGTGACATGAATCAACCTGATTGATGTTTAGGTATAATACCATGCAGGGATTCGTACGGATCAATTCAATGAATTGTTTCCCCAAAGAGCACCATCTGTCCTTAGTGTCGCCACTCTAATAGCCACATGATCAGCTATACTTATCATATAATTACGATCAGCTAGTGCTATTCTATCCGGATAATTCGGCGTCCATTTCTACTATCAACTGAATAGGAACATTTAGAATACATGTTTAAAGACTAGTGATCACTGTATTATGATCCCATCATAATTCACTAAGTCATTGCACTTATTCATGGACTTCATTATAAACATCACACAAAATAATAATGAACGTAAATATTTTATTCAATGAACTTAAAAAATATGTTAGTGTGATTGGCTTGACGACCAAATCATATCCATCAAAATGTCCAGTCCTCCATCATTTAATTATTGGCACAATTGCCTCATCTTCGGGATCACAAACTCCAAGATTTCCGCGTGTACTAGTGCTTTAGAAAAAGAGAAACAAACTTTAAATATTATTTAATTATTGTGTTGTGGTGGCTAGTCGCTGTGTGCCATGTCACAAAATTATTTTTTTGCCTTTATCTAGTGAATGACACAGTGACGCGTGTCATTCACAAAAAAGATGAATATTCCCCAATGATTGCTTTACGTGGCACGTTCCAGGTAAACATTTGTAGCTCTTTTAATCGATTGTGGTGATGCATGTGCGCAGCACCTGTGCTGCCACAACTTCTGACTCTTCATTCCAATTTTTTTTTTTTTCTTATTTATAAATGAATCATCTTTATTGCGATTTTAATCCCTTCTTTTTCAATATGTCCACGTCACCCCGATGAATAAAAAATCAGAACTGTTAATTAATGATTGGAAAAATATGGTATTGTGATTTTAAAATGCCATAATTTCACATTTTCACTATGATTAGTGTAGCTAATTATCGTAATTGCTTTTGATTGGTTGCCATTCAATCAAATGGAATGGCAACACGGGGTGCACACATTTTAAAGAAAAAAAAAAAGATGAATACATCATTATAACTAAATTAATTTTCTGATTTGGGTTATACCTTTTATGAAAAGTTTGACCTCATATTCATGGGGATATGAGTTTTCCAAGTCAAAGTTTATATTTATCATATTTTTGTATATTTTGAGTTTAAAAATTCAGAAAAATAAGAATATCACCTATAAAATATATTTAATCATTTAAAGCTCGATAACACACATTTGTAATTATTTTCATGGATAAAATATATAAATGTCACAGAAACAACTCACTTATTTGCACGTTATAAGTGACACACTTGCTACGGGAAAGTGGCATGGGTGATAGGCACGATTCCGCTACCTATGGGTAATGTGTCGGCGGCTCTCTGGGCCCAATGGTGGTGTCTACAAGCAACACCAGAAATCCAGAGGCAAGTCCAAGAGTGAAAATGACGAAAGCTTTTCACTCAAAATTGGCAAGTGTCTACATATTAGGACTTTTTTAGGGAAGGTCACTCTTTGGCCTCAGCGTGTTTTTATAAAAAACATAAACCAGGCTTAAAGTTTGGTCGAGTCTCAGTTTGGTGAATGACCGGTCTGGTCTGGCCTTGGTCCGATCATGTTGACCAGTCAATGTCAAAGTAGAGGGTAAAAAGTTGAACCCATATATATCTTTAAAAATAAAAAAGATCTCAAAGTTAATATTAAAAAGAAACATGCAATTTTCCAGGAACATTAAAAATAAATCAAATAAAATCTTGACATTAATTTCCATACGTGGAATATTATCTTTTTAGGTATTAATCAATACTGGATAAGATTTACTTTTCAATGGATTCTACTAAACTTGGTCTTCCTTTCAAGTTAATTAACTTTCTCTAGCTGGATAAAAAATAATATATACTTATGAACTGTAAGGGCGTAACAACATGGATTCTAATTAGAGAGGGAGAGAGAGAGTAAAAGGGAAATAGATAGATGTGGATAGAGGGAGGGAATGATAGGGAAAGATATAGATTTATAGAAGGGAGAGAACGAGTGGAAAAAGAGATACCTAGAAAGGGGGAGGGAGGGAAAGGGATTGAATTATAGAGGGGGAGAGAGAGAGGGGAAAAGAGATAATTAGAAAGGGGGAGTGAGGGAAAGAGAAGAGGGAGAGAGGGTGAGAGGGGAAAAGAAAGTTAGAGAGGGGAGAGAGTGTGATAGAAACCTCATCCAAACTTATCAGAGGGCAAAGAGACATCGACGGGGGGAGCACCAGACACGTGCCTCAGGAGAAGCACGTGCGACGCAAAATGAAGGGTAAAGACCAAAGAAAACCCTTATAAATAAAGGGGAAGGAGTTCAAGTGGGGGCGCAAATCCTGAGAAAACAGTTACACCTTTTCGACGGGAGCGGAGATTCTCCAGCTCGGAGGGAGGAGAGGTGACAACCGATCCGGCCAAGCCTTCTTCCCGCACCTTCCCTCTACTCTGTTCTGAGTTCCCGTCTATCTCTCGTTTGAACTTCTCGCACCATTTGGCATTGATCGCCAGTTATTTTGAACTACCTATTTGGATTACCTTGTTATGTTTCGAGTTTGGATATTGGAGTTGGAAGCGTAACAGAGTGGAAGGAAAGACTGAGTAAGATATAGGGAGAGAGTCACAAGTAAAGAGAGAGGGAGAGAGTGTGTGAATGAAAGAAAGAAGGAGATAGATGGAGAGCAAAAGGAATAAAAGTAGATAGGGGAAGAGTGGGTGAGAGAAATACTGAGATAGGAGGGTGAAGGGAGAGAGTAGAGGGAAAGAAAGAGAGACTGAGTGAGGGAGAGAGAAACTGAGAGAGATGGGTAGAGGGAGAAAGTGAGAGGGAAAGAGAGAGTTAGAGAATGGAAGCAATCCAGAGGGAAATGTATAGAGATTGAGGGTGGGAGAGAGAGAAACAGAGGTATCCAGGGAGAGAGAGGGAGGGAGGGAGAGAAAGAAAGGGAGGGAGAGATGGAGAGAGAGAGAGAAAGAGAGAGAAAAAGAGAAAGAGGTAGAGAGATGGAGAAAATGAGAAAGAAATTGGGTGAGCAGGAGAGAGAGTGAGCGAAAAAAGAGAACGAGATATCTAGAGACTAGAGAGGGGAGAAAAAGAGCTAGAGAGATAGTAAAAGAGCCTGAGAGGAGAGAGAAAGAGCTAGACCATGACCTCCCCTGACGACTATGAGGGATTGCTGATTTGCTGGGGACAGGCATGGCAAGGGACTTCTCCCTTTATCTATCTACAATATAATAATAATAGCAATATTAATATAATTATTATTTTTATTAGGTTCAGTCACGTCCTGAAAGCCCTACATTAATCAATATTAATATGATTAAGAGGCTGACACCGGTCTTGTTTCGTCAAGTCTGAATGAAGTCGGTCAGACCATGACCCTTCCTAGGTATTTTATAATCTCTCTAGTGACACCTTTTGGAATGAAATAAAGAGGAAATCTTTTAAAAAATGAAGTTACGTGGGTGTCATCAATCATTCCATTTTTAAATCAACCGTTTTGATACGTCATACCAGACTCCACGAGAGAGAGATTAATTAGGGAGAGAGAGTAACAAGAGGGCGAAATAAGAGAGAGGGAGAGAGAGGAACAATAGAGAGGGCGAGAAAGGAATTACAGAGAGAGAGAAATAAGAGAGAGGGAGAGAGAAGAATAATAGAGAGGGTGAGAAAGGAATGAGATAGAGAGAAATAAGAGAGAGGCTGAGAGAGGAATAAGAGAGAGAAATAAGAGAGAAGGAGAGAGAAGAATAATAGAGAGGGTGAGAAAGGAATGAGATAGAGAGAAATAAGAGAGAGGCTGAGAGAGGAATAAGAGAGAGAAATAAGAGAGAGGGAGAGAGAAGAATAATAGAGAGGGTGAGAAAGGAATGAGATAGAGAGAAATAAGAGAGAGGCTGAGAGAGGAATAAGAGAGAGAAATAAGAGAGAAGGAGCGAGAAGAAAAAGAGAGGGGGAGAAAAAAGAACGAGAAAGAGAGAAATAAGAGAGAGGCTGAGAGAGGAATAAGAGAGAGAAATAAGAGAGAGGGAGAGAGAAGAATAATAGAGAGGGTGAGAAAGGAATGAGATAGAGAGAAATAAGAGAGAGGCTGAGAGAGGAATAAGAGAGAGAAATAAGAGAGAGGGAGAGAGAAGAATAATAGAGAGGGTGAGAAAGGAATGAGATAGAGAGAAATAAGAGAGAGGCTGAGAGAGAAATAAGAGAGAGAAATAAGAGAGGGGGAGAGGAAAGAATAATAGAGAGGGTGAGAAAGGAATGAGATAGAGAGAAATAAGAGAGAGGCTGAGAGAGGAATAAGAGAGAGAAATAAGAGAGAGGAGAGAGAAGAATAATAGAGAGGGTGAGAAAGGAATGAGATAGAGAGAAATAAGAGAGAGGCTGAGAGAGGAATAAGAGAGAGAAATAAGAGAGAGGAGAGAGAAGAATAATAGAGAGGGTGAGAAAGGAATGAGATAGAGAGAAATAAGAGAGAGGCTGAGAGAGGAATAAGAGAGAGAAATAAGA
Organism: Wolffia australiana; assembly: GCF_029677425.1. Lineage (NCBI taxonomy): Eukaryota > Viridiplantae > Streptophyta > Magnoliopsida > Alismatales > Araceae > Wolffia > Wolffia australiana. Next base: position 13,847,376 of record NC_135844.1, read on the forward strand.
GAGAGGGAGAGAGAAGAATAATAGAGAGGGTGAGAAAGGAATGAGATAGAGAGAAATAAGAGAGAGGCTGAGAGAGGAATAAGAGAGAGAAATAAGAGAGAGGGAGAGAGAAGAATAATAGAGAGGGGGAGAGAAAGGAATGAGAGAGAGAGAAAGAAGAGAGAGGGTGAGAGAGGAATAGGAGAGAAATAAGAGAGAGGGAGAGAGAAGAATAATAGAGAGGGTGAGAAAGGAAGGAGATAGAGAGAAATAAGAGAGAGGCTGAGAGAGGAATAAGAGAGAGAAATAAGAGAGAGGGAGAGAGAAGAATAATAGAGAGGGTGAGAAAGGAATGAGATAGAGAGAAATAAGAGAGAGGCTGAGAGAGGAATAAGAGAGAGAAATAAGAGAGAGGGAGAGAAGAATAATAGAGAGGGTGAGAGAGAAATAAGAGAGAGGGTGAGAGAGAAATAAGAGAGAGGGTGAGAGAGAAATAAGAGAAGAAGAGAGGGAGGAATGAGAGAGAGAAATAAGGGATAGGGTGAAAGAGGAATAAGAGAGGGAGGAATGAGAGATAGAGAATTAAGAGAGAGAGAGAGAGAAGAGAAATAAGAGAGAGAGACTTAAGAGAAATAAGAGAAATAAGAGAGAGAAATAAGAGACAGAGAGGAATAAGAGGGATAAAAGAGAAAGAAGAGGGAGATAGAGAGAGAAAAGAATAAGAGAGATAAAAGAGAAATAAGAGGGAGATAGAAGAGAGAAGAATAAGAGTTAGAGAGAGAGAGATGGGGTCGGTGGGTGGAAGCCTGCTTGTTCTCCTGGTCGATGGACTGCAAGAGTGGATTACAATACTGCGCAGTAAGCGCTTCCCCAGGCAAGAATCCAACACCAAAAGCAGTAACGCGGCCCCCTCCATCCCACTCCCTTCCCGTGCTCTCCAGCGCGCAATCCCCGCCGTCCATTCCCCCCTCGACGGCCATCCCCATCGCCCCTGATGGCGACCAGGGCAGGCAAAAGACTACAACTTTTTACCTGGGTCGTTCTCCCTCGCCGAAAACGATCTCTCGAGCCGAAGAAGAAGGAAGAAACAATGAAAGATTTGGGAAGTGGGCTTCTGATCTTCTTCTGGGTTCGAATGATTTTTCAATAATTTCCCGACGACGGAGTGGGGTCGGTCTCTGAGCAGCGGAGAGTGGCAGGAATCGGCGAAACAGCGCCATCTTCCATAGCCGAAGAGGAGGCCGGCGGCAGCGGCCTCTGCGCAGGCTGCCTCCTTTGCCCCCTCAAAAACCCACCTCTCTCTCTCTCTCTCGTACTCTTCTACGTGGGTTTTCTCTCCTGGGTCGTCTTCCTCTTCCTTCTTGGTGCTTTGCTGGGTCCAGTCGCAGTGAAAAATAAGAATAAGAAGGAGAAGGAGAAGGAGAGATGGGTTGTTTGCAGTCGAAGACGAGCAATGTGCAGTCGCCGGACGAGGAACCCGTGAAAGCGGAGAACCCAGATCTCCGTAGTCTCAATTTTCCTTGAAAATTTTACTTTGTGTTGTGTTTAACTGGGCTTGATCTGAGCGTTTGATTGATGGGTGGCGGGCAGAGAACGAGGAGACGGCGCCGGCGTTCAAGGAGTTCAGCTTGGCCGAGCTTCGCGGCGCGACGAACGGATTCAGCGGCGATTTAATCGTGTCGGAGAGCGGGGAGAAGGCGCCCAATGTCGTGTATCGCGGCCGACTCGATGGCAATCGGCTCGTCGCCGTTAAGCGCTTCTCGAGGCAGTCATGGCCCGATGCCCAGCAGTTTGCGGTCGGCTTTCTTGTTTTTTTGGCTTGATTTTTGCATCGATTTGGTGGGTTTTTTGTTTTTTTTTTAATTCTCTTTGATGGTGATCGAATGGGTGTTTGTGGATAGATCGAAGCTGCGGGAGTGGGGAAGGTGCGGCACAAGAGGCTGGTAAACTTGATCGGATGCTGCGCCGAGGGGGATGAGCGGCTTCTTGTCGCCGAGTACATGCCCAATGATACCCTCTCCAAGCATCTCTTCCATTGTATGTCTCACTGCTCCTCTCTCTCTCTCTCTCACTATATCTCTTTTTCTCTGAATGTATATCTTTCTATCTAAATCTCTATCTGTTTCTCTCTTTATGTGTGTCTTTCTATCTCAATCTCACTGCATCTATCTCTTTCTCTCTGTATGTATGTCTGTCTATCTCAATCTCTCTACATTTGCTTATCTCTTTCTCTCTGTTTGTATCTTTCTATCTCAATCTCACTGCGCCGGCTTATCTGTTTCTCTCTGTATGCATGTCTTTCTATCTCAATCTCTCTACATTTGCTTATCTCTTTCTCTCTGTATGTATGTCTTTCTATCTCAATCTCTCTACATTTGCTTATCTCTTCCTCTCTGTATGTATGTCTTTTTATCTCAATCTCTCTACATTTGCTTATCTCTTCCTCTCTGTATGTATGTCTTTTTATCTCAATCTCTCTACATTTGCTTATCTCTTTCTCTCTGTATGTATGTCTTTTTATCTCAATCTCTCTACATTTGCTTATCTCTTTCTCTCTGTATGTATGTCTTTTTATCTCAATCTCTCTACATTTGCTTATCTCTTTCTCTCTGTATGTATGTCTTTCTATCTCAATTTTTAAATCTCTCTATCTCCCTTTAAATCTCTCTCTACATCTGTTTATCTCTATATATCTCTCTATGCATATCTATCTCAATCTCTCAATCTGTGTATCTCTCTTTGCCTGTAAATTTCTCTCTCTCTCTCTCGACATCTGTTTATCTCCATATACTCTCTATATATTCTTTCTATCTCAATCTGTTTATCTCCCTTTGTCTATGAATCTTTTTCTACGTCTGTTCTTATGTATATATCTCTCCATGTATATCTATTTTATCTCAACCTCTAAATCTCTTCATCTCCCTTTTTCTAGATTTATCTTTATCTCCATATCTCTTGTTCTTCCACTTTACGGACCCGCAGTTCCTCTATCTCCCAATATCCCTCTTACTCTTAAGTCTACATCTCTTTATCTCTCTCAACATGTCTCTATTTCAATCTCTAACTAAGTCTTTCTATCTATCTCTCTCTCTCTATCTCTCTTCTTCTCAATGTCACTTTTATCTCTATCTCCACATCTCGTTATTTATGTCTTTATCTCAATCGTTAAATCTTTCTATCTCTCTCCATTTCTATCTCTCTGTCTCTCAACATCTGTCTCTGGTTCTCGTCCACTGTCCGGACACCTGCATTTTTATCACTCTGTACATCTTTTATCTCCATTCTACATCTCTCTCTATATAAGCTCTCCATCTTAGTCTCTAACTTTCCTTATCTTAATCTCTCTCTCCCTCTCTCTGCTTGTCTTTCTCTCTTTTTCCGTCGCTCCCTCTCTGTCTGCGCATCTTACCTTGTCCCTCACATATATATCATACCTATCACTCTGTTGTTCTCCTCCACCATACGGACCCCCAGCTCATCTATCTCACAATATTTCTTTTCCATCTATCTATTTATGTATTTTGAAAGATCTTTCCAAATATCTCTCTCCATTTCTCTCTCTATGTCTCTCTGTTATCTCCATCTCTTAATCCCTCTTTCTATGTATATATCTTTATCTCCATCTCTTAATCCTTCTTTCTATATATATATCTTTATCTCCATATCCTAATCCCTCTTTCTATGTATATATCTTTATCTCCATCTCGTAATCACTCTATCTATACCTCTCTCTCTTTATGCCCGTCTCATAATCCCTCTTTATATTTCAATATCTATGTCTACATTCCTCTCTTGTTCTCTTCCACTTTATGGACTCACTCTGTCCCTCCCTCTTTCTCTTTATACCAACCTTTATCTCTACATATCCATATGCATCTCTCTCTCTAATTTTCTCAATTTATCTCTTGTTTCTAAGGGGATAAGCAGCCTCTGCCATGGGAAATGAGGGTGCGGGTCGGCCTCCACATTGCTCAAGCTCTCGACCATTGCCACGGCGAGAATCGCAAGATCTACCATGATCTCAATGCCTACAGAATTCTCTTTGACGAGGTGTCTCGGTCTTTCTACCATCTATCATGCTGCTTAGTAAAAAAAAAAAATACAAAAAACTAAAAAAATTTAAATTTTCTAAATTTTAGGATGGAGATCCTCGCCTGTCTAGCTTCGGTCTCATGAAAAATAGCAGAGATGGGAAAAGCTACAGTACCAATCTAGCCTACACGCCTCCAGAGTTCTTACGGACAGGTCAATAGTTGACTTTTATTTCTTTGTAAGAAAGTGATTCATTTTTAGAATATAACTATAAACTTTGTGATTCATGCAGGGAGAGTCATCGCTGAGAGTGTCATATACAGCTATGGGACAGTTCTTTTGGATCTCTTGAGCGGCAAGCACATACCGCCCAGCCATGTGCGTTCCCCTCTATCTCTCTTGCTCATTTTCTAATGCTTAAAGTTCAAAGGAAAAATTTCATCAGAATTATCATGTTTATTGAGGCCTATAAAATTAATCCCAGAAGTATATCTATTTATCATTTCAAAAGATTAGAGGCATTGCTTTGTGTCTTTAGTCCTGTTAATGGGTCGCATGTTATAAGTAGCCCATATCCTTATGCTTTATGAATAAAATACTGTAACTGGGTGAGATTTCTTCACTATCAAGAGGGTAAATTTTGTGGAAAGAAGAAAATATATGTATATTATTTTTCACAACAACCAATACTACACGATGTTCCCCCCTTTTTTGGAGACTGCCAATCGACCGTTGGAGGTAAATGACCGTTGGACTCAACGGTCATATTCCTCTCTGCTCGGGCCCATTTATAAAACATGGGCCCTGTAATACATGGGTTATTTGGGCCTTATGATCTAACACCCCCCCTCAAGTTGGGTATAGATGTTGATCATGCCCAACTTGGACAATAAGACTTGGAAATGCGGGCCAGGGATCCCCTTGGTGAAGATATCCGCAACCTGCTCCAGAGAAGGAATGTAATGGGGTATAATGAAGCCCTCATCAATACTTTGTTTAATATAATGTCGTGCCACCCTTGCATGCTTCGTCCTTTCGTGTTGAACTGGGTTTTTTGCCATAGCAATTGCTGATTTGCTATCAGAGTACAGAGTCATTCCTTTGTCTGAAAAAACCTTCAAATCCTGCAAGATACCCTTAAGCCACATCCCTTCGCATACTCCCTTCTTCAGTGCTCGGAGTTCAGCTTCTGCGCTTGATAAAGAGACCTCCTTCTGCTTCTTACTACGCCATGTGACAAGATTCCCTCCTATGAAACTGCAGTAACCAGATGTAGACCGGCTGTCTTCAAATGATCCTGCGTAGTCAGAATCCGTGTAGAGGACCACACTCGGCTCACTTCCTCTATTAAAAAGTAGACCAAGTCCAATTGACCCTTTCAGGTAAGCTAGGATGCGATCTGCTGCATGTTGATGTGATTCCCAAGGATCATTCATGAATTGACTGAGAGAGTTGACTGCGAAAGCAATATCCGGCCGTGTGTGGTTGAGATAAAGTAGCTTACCAATGAGACGTTGAAATGAAGTCTTGTTTACTGGTGTGTCTTTTTCATTCTGTTCAGCTTTTAACTTAACATTATTATCCACTGGTGTAGCTGCTGGTCGACAATCCAACTTCCCGGTTTCCTTTAACAAATCAAGGATATACTTGTGCTGAGAAAGTACAATCCCTGCCCGAGAATAGGCCACTTCAATTCCCAGGAAATACGTCATTAAACCTAGTGCCTTTATGTCAAAGGAAAGTGAAAGGTGTTTCTCCAGATTCTGAATTTCAGTGTGGTCATCTCCAGTGATGATGATGTCGTCCACATACACAATTAAAATTGCAATCTTCCCATCCTTGCCATGCTTTATAAACAATGTGTGATCTCCTCACTTTGGAAGAACCCACTGCTAACATTACTGTTGAAAACCTTCCAAACCACGCTCTTGGCGATTGTTTCAGGCCATATAAGGACTTCTTGAGGTGACATACGTCCCCTGAATTTTGACTCAAACAATATCCAGGGGGAGTTGCCATATACACTTCTTCTTTCAATTCTCCATGTAAGAAGGCATTTTTCACATCATATTGATAGAGCTTCCAATTAGATAGTGCGGCGAGCGCTATTAAAACCCGAACTGTGTTTAGCTTTGCAACTGGAGCAAATGTTTCGTTGTAGTCAATGCCGTAGGACTGTGTATATCCTCGTGCCACCAAGCGAGCTTTGTGCCTGGCCACTGACCCATCTGAGTGATATTTTACAGTGAATACCCATCGACTTCCCACTAGTTTCTTTCCGGGTGGGAGTGGGCCCATCTCCCAAGTACCGTTTCTCTTTAGTGCTGCCATTTCTTCTTCCATAGCTGTCTTCCATTCTGCGGATGACATTGCTTCTGTCACATTCTTCGGAATAGATACTGTCATTAGGGCTTGAACCACCTGATTATACTCTGGAGAGAGCCGGGAGTAAGATAGATAATTGTTAACTGGATAGCGTTTAGTCTTCGTGCAGTTACGAATTCCCTTGCTTATGGCAATGGACCAACCATCGTTTCCTGAGTCTTCTCCTCCTGCCGGCATGATTGTGGTACTTGAATCGTCGCATGGTCTATGAGGCTCCTCCTCCTCCTCAGGAGGACTTGGAGGAGTACTTATAGCCATGTCCTTATCATAGGTTTCTGATGCCGAGGAGAGGCTTTGCTGCATACTATCCTGTTCTTGCTCTGAAGATTCTAAATACTCTTCTGATCGTTCTACAGGAGCATGAAACATTCGGATTTCGTTGAACTTCACGTCTGCAGTAATGAAGATCTTCCTGGAGCTTGGATGATAGCACTTATAACCTTTCTGTGTTGAAGAATATCCCAGAAACACACATCTTAGGGCTCGAGGGTCTAACTTTCCTGCATGATGAACTTGAACATATACAACACAGCCAAACACCTTGGCTGGGAGGTTAGTTCTTAAAGATAAACGTGGAAATTCAGCAGATAAAAGATCAATAGGAGCATGATAATTTAATGTTTTTGAGGCTGTCCTATTTATAAGATGAGTAGCTGTTGCGACTGCTTCAGCCCAATAGTTCTTGGGACAATTCCCTTGAAATAAAAGAGCCCTGGCTGAAGACATTATATGGCCAATTTTTCTTTCAGCAAGTCCGTTTTGCTGAGGGGTATTCACACATGAGGATTGGTGAACTATCCCCTCTTCTTCCATGTAATCAGTTACTTTTCCACAAAAAAATTCTGTTGCATTATCTGATCTAAATATTCGTACTTTCTTTCCAAATTGTGTATTAATCATCTCACAAAATTTGATGATAACAGATGGAACTTCAGTCTTAGATTTCAGTAGATACACCCATGTATACCTAGAGAAATCATCTACAAATAAGATAAACCATATGTGATGGGATAGTCCCAATGTGGAGCAAGGTCCCCACACATCACTATGGATACAATCAAATGCCGATTGAGTTCTGTGATCTGAAACTGGAAAAGAAGATCGTTTGTGTTTCGCAAATTGACAACTTTCACAATGCAAATTATCAAAAATAATCCCTTTAAACAAATTGGGATGGGAATGTTTCAAAAATGTGGAATGAGGGGTGTCCTAGTCTCCTATGCAGAAGATTGATCCGTTCTTCACTCTGGGCAGTATAAGTGGCTTTCTGCTTTTCTTCCTCCTCCAATCCATCTAGCAGGAGAAGACCTCCCCTCCTCTTAACAGATGAAATCTTCCGTCCGGTTTCCTTAAGACATAGGAAACAAGAATCTGAGTCTAAGATAAATCGCCATCCAGTATCATTTACTAACTGAATTAAGGACAATAAATTTGCTTTCAATTCAGGTACATGCAAAACATCTTTTAGTAATTTCCCTTTGATTTCAATTGATCCTCTTCCTGCCACTTCTAATATTCCACCATTAGCAGTAAAAACTCTGAGATGATTAGTTTCTAGTTCATAATTTTTAAATAGCATTTTGTGGGGTGACATATGGTCTGTCGCCCCAGAATCCAATATCCAAGAGACAGTAGTAGGTGTATTATTAGTAACTGTAGTGAAACTAAATTTCTTACCTGACTGTACGAGTGAAGTAGAGCCAAACTTTTGAAGAATCTTGTTCACTTCTGACTGAATAAGTTTCTGAATTTCACCTCCGTCTTCCCCTTTCTTTGCAGCAGATAATTCCTCTCCTTCACTTGCTACATAGGCTTTCTTATGCTGCCCTGGATTCCATATCCCTTTCCTGATCTGCTCTTCCTTCCAGGCTAACTTTCTGCAGTCCCTTTTTAGGTGGCCTGGTTTCCTGCAATAGCCACAAGTAAGTTCTGAGGAATTACCTTCCTGCGGAGTGGACTTCTGGTGCTGAGTAGAAGATGTGGCTGCATTATTTATATTGTGCCTTGGTTCCCCTTTCTTGGCCAAGTGGGCCACTGAGACAGGAGTAGACACCTCTCCATCCTTAGAGTTAAGCTTCTTCCGCCGCTCTGCCCCTTGCAATTCAGAGATAGCCTCTGCTAAGGTGGGGAACCTCTCTCTGTGTAGCAACTGACTTCTAAGATTCTCATATTCCGAATTCAATCCCATCAAAAGGTGAGGGTTCTGAACTTGGTTTCTCTGAGATAAGATGGTGAGTTTTGTCGCGGTAGGCCAGAGAAGGTCCAGCTCCTCCATATGGCCTTTAATTTTGCAGAGTAGGAAGAAATTGATAGATTTCCCTGTTTCAATGCTTTCTCTTGTTCTCGAAGGTCATAGACACGGTAATCGCTGTGGGTTTCCACACATGATTTTTGAATTTCTTGCCATAAGTCTCGTACACAATCAATAAGTAGATAGTCGTCTGCCTGATCTGGTTCCATATTTTTGATCATCCAATTGGTGATAAAAGCTTCTTCAGATTCCCAAATTACTTTTTCAAGTTTGGGAGTGTCTTCCGAAGGAGCATCTTCTGTTAGGTGATTCCCCAGATAGATAGCCTTAAGGGATCTCTGGACCAATGTTATCCACTTCTGCCCATTGATTCCATTATATTTGATATCCAGGTCTGGTAGAAATAACCTTGGCTGAGCAGGTGTTTCAGCCGTTTTGACAATAGCTGAGGGGGTGATCTCGGAATCCCTCTCAGCCATCCTGGACTTTCCCATCTGAAGATAAGTAGACGGGGCACCAAGAGACAGAATACTCCTTAACCAGGAGCTGATAATTTGACGGAGCAAGTCTTCACTGGAGAAGAGCTTCCCCGGAGAGTGAACACACCTTTTGATCAGATACTGTCGCCGTGTGCAGATTCAAAGAGGAAAGAACCCAAACAAAGGCCAACTCCTCTCTTCTTCTGCACCAGTCGTAGCTTGCCCCAAGCGTAGAGTTTTTTCTGAGACGCGTGGATCGCGAATCAAGAAAAAAAACTCCGGAAGTAAATTGTGACAGCTCGCGAAATCAAGATATCGCGAAATCCCAATGTCTGGAATCACCGATATCGTCAAAAATCGCCAATTTCTGGTCGAATGTCGAGAAACGTCGCCAAAGCAGAAATCGTCGCCGAATACTGCAAGATGACGTCCCCGAATCTGCAAGCAGATGCCGCTGAGATCGTCGCCGAAGGGTGCCGAAATCGTCGCCGAAAAATGCCGAAATCGTCGCCGAAGCAAGAGTCGTCGCAGAAATCGTCGCTGGAAGACTCCGCCGAATTTGTAAACAGATGCCGCCAAGATCGTCGCCGAAGGGCGCCGAAATCGTCGCCGAATCAGGATTCGTTGCAGGACGATGCCACCAACAAATGCTAGAGGAGCTCGTCGCCGAATCGAGAAGAAAAATAGAAACTATTTCGAAGAAGAAACTTGTCGTCTTTGGTGTACCTTTGATCGCTGCTCTGATACCATGAGATTTCTTCACTATCAAGAGGGTAAATTTTGTGGAAAGAAGAAAATATATGTATATTATTTTTCACAACAACCAATACTACACGATGTTCCCCCCTTTTTTGGAGACTGCCAATCGACCGTTGGAGGTAAATGACCGTTGGACTCAACGGTCATATTCCTCTCTGCTCGGGCCCATTTATAAAACATGGGCCCTGTAATACATGGGTTATTTGGGCCTTATGATCTAACACTGGGCGATTTTATTTCACGTGTTGTACTCTGGAAATATGTCACATAAGTGAGTGGGGTCCAGCAACTGCTTTTATTGGCTGTTATTTAAACCAATAAATGTAATAGAAGTTAGTATTTTTTGCTTATTCAAACCCTAGCAGTCATAGAGCTTTCGCAGTCAGAAGGTAAAGGAGCATCAACAGGAAAATAAGAGATCAAGGTATACGAGTGGGTTTGTTTAGCATACAGCCCCCAACTCTCTGTACGCTCTGAGGTGGGCATTTGTTCTCGTTCTTACTGTATTTCTTTGGATTGCCCTGGATCTTCCAGAAGATATATTCACATTCATGGCGAAGGCTAGAGGAAGTTCAATCAGCACCACATCAGCCGTGTGTTCTGGTGTTTCCGGATATTGAATCTAAGTTTGATGGGTTTGATATTTATGGATGTAATAAGCTTATGGAGCTGGCGATTGAGGGAAGCTCCTTGGGAGATCATCTTAGTGAGGAGCCAGTGACGAGAGGGCAGCCAATGTACAAGAACAATGTACAAGACATGGCATGCGGAGGAAGTACTCATTAAACGATGGATTCTGGGCGCTATGGTTTGAGAGATCAGGAAGAAATTTTATGTCAATACTGTGAAGGAACTGTGGGAAGAGATTCAGAAGAACAGTCTCAAACAGAACAATGCTTCGAGAATATATGATCTTAATATTTCGAGGACACATGACGTGTGGAGGAAGTGTTCATTAAACAATAGATTCAGGGCACTATGGTTTGAGAGATCTGGAAGAATTTTTTATATGTCAATACTGCGAAGGAACTGTGGGAAGAGATTCAGAAGAACAGTCTCAAACAGAACAGTGCTTCGAGAATACATGATGTTAGATCATCACGGCCCAGTTAGGGCTAATTTTACTAACTTATGGGCCTGAGGCCATGTACGTGTAATAGACTAATCCTAGGGATCTAATGGAAAAACTAACCTAAAATGGATTTAAATAAAGGCCCAATAGGGGCCCATTAACGGCCCACTAAGGACCCATTAAGGGCCCAATAGTGAGGGGCCCATTTAGGGAATATATTAGGTCCATTAAGGACCTAATATATGCTGGGCCTGATTTATATCAGGCCCAGCCTCCAACAGCTATAAATATAGCTGTTGGAAGTCCTTTTTGAAAAAGGGATCTCTTCTGCAGCTTTTTCCAACGGTCAGTTTTTGACCGTTGGACAAAAGCATTAACCTCTCTCTCTCTCTGTGAAAATTTGTATAAAAGGGGCATCTGTTCAGTAATAAAGATCAGTTCATTTTGCCCCAATTTCTCTGTCTCTTCTCCACATTCTCAGTTCTCTCTGCAGTCCACTATCTCATCTTTTCCTTGAATTTATTACACATGATCTTAATGTGAAAGTCACTCAAGCCTTGTGGGGAGAAGATTCAGTAATGGTGTATGCCTGTCGACTGAAGGAAATACGGAGGGGCATTGTTCATTTTTAGCCAGTGGAGAATCCTCACTCAGCAGACAGAGGGTATACTTTGAAGCTGATATGAGCAATTCTTGTATCAATGTTGTTATCTTTTTCTCTAGATGTTGACCTTTTCTCTTAATTCTCCACCGATACGTTCATGTAAAGAACGTATCAGAAGCAGAGGTTGTTTCTTTTCTCGTAGGACTCAACCAAGAATATGAGAATATGAGAAGTCAGATTCTGAATTGGGAGAGGATACCAGACCTAAAACGAGCTTTTGGCATGATAGCTGAAGAGGAATCTCATCTGAGGGTTGGTTCTGAAACATTGAAGTCAACCAGATGACAGTTGTTGTAAAGAAGATCAACTCTCGATCAATGCCACAAGAATATCACACCAGCCAAGCAGCGACGCCCCCACCAGAAGGCTGTCCCTAGACCACTACAAGGTGACGATCCAAGGGATGAATTTACTGAAATTATTGAGAGAAAAAATGATATGCCAAAGAGACTGGCTGGAAGCTAGCGTTCAAGAAAAAATGACAAACTAGCGGTTGAAGAATGTATATGTGCCCACTTCATCAGAAGGGGGGGAACATGGACAACCCAAGAACCAGGTGTCAACCTCCCTGACTTATTCAGGTGATTTTTAAAAATTCTTTTGTTCTCCAATATAATCTGTTGCAGATAGTTCCTGTTGGATCTTAGACACAAGAGCAACAGATCACGACGCCTGTTGATATTGTTAACTACACTTGTACTGAAGTATCTAAGAAAGCCCTTACAGCTGGTGGATGGTACCTCTCAGTAATGGGTATTGACAGGGTCGAATTCAACATGGTTGGGGTTTTAAAGGAAGTTTTGCATGTGCCAGAACCTTAGGCAAATTTACATTTAATTCAAAAACCTGTTGCTGATACTAGATGTAGATTTGTCCTTGATGCAGATTCAAAAAGTCATCTTTTGAATTTTTGAGAGTATTTTTCTCCGCTTTCTTTACTGGGGTTAACTTTAATACCCTTTCATGCGGAGCCTGTCAATTGGCTAAACATAAACGATCTTCATTTAAATCATTGATTGTGAAATGTTTGAAACCTTTTAAACTTGTTCACAGTGATGTGTGGGGCCCATGCCCGATATCTAACCTGTCAGGAATCAAGGCTCTGTTCAATTTGCTGATGACTACTGTAGATTCGCACAGCTTTTTGTGTTCAAGCCAAAGGCTGATATTCCACAGGTTTTTCTGAAATTGTGAAATGATTAATACCCATTTTGAAGTTAGAGGTAAATGGTTCAGGAACAACGATGGAAGAGAGTTTTTCTAATTCAAGTGTGAGTTTTTATAGCTTACATCCAAGGGATTGTACATGAGTCTTGTGTTCATACACCTCAGCGTAATGGACTGGCTTAAAGGAAGATTGAGCTCACATCCTAGCCTCAGCCTGGTCACTGCTTTTCCTATCTAATATGTTAAAGTATTACTGGGAAGAAGTGGTCCTGGTGCAGTGTATCTTATCAGTCAAGTACAGGCCAAGATGACAGGGCCTTTGGTGCCTCAATTCTTCCCAAGTATAAGGCTGTTAGTTGGTCTTCCGTCAGACTTTTGGGTATACAGCAATGTGCATGTTGATGATATGCAAACGAGCAAGCTTGATCCTAGAGTCAGGAAACGTGTTTGTGGGGTACTCTAATATATGCCACAACCATTAGCACGGAAGTTTTATGCCTCAGCTGATGTCACATTTAGTGAATAATATATGTTCTAGCAAGAGGAAGAAAGAGACGCCGAACAATCCCGACATATTTAGTCCAAGATCCAGTTCCTTATGATTCCCGCAGATAAACAAATAGAGATCCGTAGAGAGATCATAGACAGTATCTGTGGGCGAAGAAGAACAGTCTGGCGCAATAGATCATAGTGGGCATGAGGATGGGGGAGAAAACATAACATTCACATGTAGAGGAGGAGAGCTGGCACTTGGAGAAAACGAGTTGGGAGCTGAAGAAAGAGTGCATCCAGCTGAACTTATTGAATTCCAGGGTGAATATGATTTGTAATGGCTTATAGCTTTACTCAAAGGAATGAGAAGCTGTAGGACTGGTGGCAGGTATCCTCTAGAAAATTATATTTCATATGAAAAGTTGGGACCTCAGTACTGCTGAGAGGATTCACAAAGACCTCAAATATGAAATATAATATGAGTCATTTCAGAGGCTAGTTGGGAAATGGATTTATTTGCACCATACCCGTCCAGATATTTCTTCTGCAGTGAATTTGTTAGCCAGTTTATGAATGATTCTCGTGAAGTTCATCTGCATGCAGCGCATTGTTTTGTCTTACCTTAAAGGCACTATTGGTCAGGGTACAAAACTACTGAGAAATGGAGCTGCGACTCTTTCAGATGAACATGAGCACAGTTTCAGCAAATGGTCAACAAGTTGGGTGTGATCAACATCTATACCCAACTTGGGGGGCTTGTTGATTACAGACATTGCTTTGTGTCTTTATTTTTATGTTATTTTATCTTTAGTCCTGTAAATGGGCCACATGTTATAAGCGGACCACAGTTATATGTGGCCCACTCGGGTTCATCAGGATTATCATATTTATTAAGGCATATACATTTACTCGAAAATCATCACTGTTAAATCATTTTAAAAACTGTGTAAGTAACACGGAATATGATATTTGTTCTTGCATGATCACCGGTGAATTACTTTTTAAAAACCAAATTTCCTTCTTTAACCTATCTGTTTCTTTAAATTTCTATTTTCCATTAGGCGCTGGATCTTATCAGAGGGAAGAACACCTTGCTACTCTTGGACTCCTCTCTGGAAGGGCAATATGCCAACGAAGACGCGGCAAAGCTTGTCGACCTTGCTTCCAAGTGCCTGCAATCCGAGCCCCGTGACAGACCTAGCTTCAAATTCCTTGCCGCTGCTGTCTCCCCTCTCCAGAAACAAACCGAGGTAACTTTGAATTAAGTTCATCAGACACATGTCTTGAATCATTTTTTAGGAATGAATAATTCTCAAGCTATGTGAAGGTGGCGTCTCATGTGCTAATGGGTATTACAAAAACACCGGTGGCTGTTCTTCCGACGATGTTGTCACCTCTGGGAAAGGCCTGCGCAAGGATGGATCTCACTGCGGTCCACGATATCCTCCTCAAAACTGGGTACAGAGACGAGGAAGGGGCAGAAAACGAGGTGAGTCCTCCCTCTGTCTCTACATATTTCCCGAGGTTAGGTGTAAAAGATTTCGCTGCTTTGGCAGCTGTCCTTTCAGGAGTGGACTCAGCAAGTGCAGGAGATGCTCAACACCAAGAAATTTGGGGACATCGCTTTCAGAGATAAGGACTTTAAGAGCGCCATTGACTACTACTCAAAGGTATCCCTCTCCATCTTCCTCATATCTCTCTAAAGGTATGCATGCATTTGGATCTCTCTCTGGGTTGACTATTTGTGGGATGGAATGTGGGCAGTTGGTGGGGATGATGTCGGTGCCATCGGCGACGGTGTTTGCGCGGCGTGGGCTGTCATATTTGATGAATGGGCAGCCGGAGTTGGCGTTGAGGGACGCCATGCAGGCCCAGGTTTGCATGCCAGAGTGGCCGACGGCCTTCTACTTGCAGGCACTAGCTCTGTCCAAGCTGGGAATGGACACGGATGCACAGGATATGCTCAACGATGGGGCCGCATTTGAGGCAAAGAAGCCTTCCGGTCATCGTCTTCTCTGAAGATGGAGCATTATCTCGTCTCCTTGGCCGGTGCTTGATTCGCCGAGTTGGAGTGGCTGTACAGAGGTTCCTGAGGAAGAGATTTATGTTCCCCGTTCTTGTCTCTATCCCTCTCTCTCTCTCCCCCTCTCTTTTTTGTTCTTGATTCTTTCTCTATCTCTGGCTCTCTCCTCTTCCTTTTTCTCTCTCCCTTCCTCTTTATCTATTTCACTTATTCAGTCTCCCTCTTTCTTGATCTCTCTAACTCCCTTACCTCTCTCTATTCAGCCTTATCTTTCTCAGTCTTGTATCTCTCCTCACTCTCTTTTTTTCTGTTCTCCCTCAGCTTCTCTTCTTTCCCCTTTACTAGTAGGGGTTGGCAGTCAGATCAGATCAGCTGGATCTACGACGAGTTGGAGGTAGATCCATGAAAAAGCCGTAATCAATGATCTAGATTGGCCCAAGTCAGCCTATCACTTCATGAGATTACAATGGAGATGGATCAATAGATTTATTTATTTCAATAGATTTAGTGGAATGGGCTGATAAGAACTCAGACCCAAATGAATGCAGTTGCGGAGACTTAGAATCATTCCAGTGTGACCATCAAGGTGTTCGGACCAATATTTAAGATTGATAAAAAATCAATTAATCTGATTAATCCAATTTTGGTAAAAGAGGATTGCACAAACCTGCGCTCTTCATTCTCTCTGTGCTCTTGTTTTTCTCTCCTCTCCCTCTCGCTCTAATATCTTATTTCTGTCTTCACCCTCTCTTCATCACTGTTTCTCTTATTTATGTTTATTAGCCACTCTATGTTCTATCTCTCTCTCACCCTCTTTCTCGACTGTGTTCCTTCCTTTTTCCTCTCTTTCTCTCTATTTACTCAAATCTCTTTCTTCCCCATTTCTCCATTCTTGCTTTCTGTTTCAATTTCCATACAAGGATTAGGCAATCCTATCAAATGACTATATGATATGTGGATGTGTCTATTATGTTTCTATCATCCACTTAACCAATTCACTTAGGAATTAATCGCTAAGCTAATACGCCCACTGATAAGGTTAATTTTATTGTAATTAACTAGGTTAATAATATTATTATTTGCAATCAACATATATAATTATGTTAAAAAATGAACCCTCTATATTAAGATGTAAATGATGAGCAGAGGGGTCGTCCACACAGAAACAGAATTCAAGGATTTAATTCAAGAAAATTATAATGGCGTTTTAATAGATTTAATCTAGATTAGATGTGATATTTAGGGAGGATCATGTCTCCAAAATTAAATAGAAATGATCTCTATTGATTTCCTTTCTAAATAATAGGGTAAATCCTTAGAGATCATAAGGGAAAATAATTGATTAGAGGGAGGTAGGAGAGATGAGAGAATATGAATAGAATATAGGTCATCACTTCATTAAACCGGATCCTCAAAAGAAGATCCAGAATCAGAAGTGTAATGAGATATGCAGAGTACTTAATATTGGGTTTTTATACAATAATGGTTGGTGAAGAATGTGGGGATTTAGAGTGATCTGCATATTTAGATATCATTCTTCTATCTAAATATACTCTGATTAGCTCAATTTTGAGGTCACCTCAATGCGATAAAACTTAAATGCTATCGATGATTCCACTATTTTAAGGTTTACTTAGCCATTTTTAGACAAATTAGACTCGCCCAACGACACTATATACGTTGTTTTGAAAGGGGAAATCAACCTCCATGGAAGATAACACATTAATTAGTAGTGAACATTCTAGGATTCTGATTTGACTTTACTTAAAGAGAGTTGTTTTTCCCCGCTACAATGGTGATGTACACTACAACCAAGCAGAAAATTTCAAAACTATTTAAAAATATGCAGATCACTCTCATATATTATGGCAAAAGCCATTACGCCCATGGTCGACATACTTTATTTTATTCACTGACCCAAATTTGTGCTCCCTGGCTTCTAATTAACGCATGTTTTTTCCACTCTAAAATTCATCTTTTACCTTTTGTAGGTGGCCCACCTAATCAATAATGTGATATACCTTAACGATACATAGAATTATGTTTGTCTCAAATGATTGATGGAAATATATGTGGCATGCAAGCCAATCACACATTCCATAGCTCATTCTATGTAAATTGTCATGCGATCAAATCTCAAGCTAGGAACAGTGCTCTGATTGAATGCATGCCAGCCTATTGGCACTACTGCTACATACTTGTTCCCTGGCTGGGCATCTTATGCCCGTGGGCATTGGCACTCGACACACCTTCTAGTCCAACCCCAACCTTGACGCTCCTTGCCCCACTAGCACCCCTGCTGATGCCATCACACATGGTCCACAAAGGTGTTGCTGTGCTCCGCGCCCCAAATTAGGCACTGCGTGCCCAACACTACATGCGTGAGTGCCACGTGCCCCACAACTAATTCACCGCTCTGTGCGCAAATTCCTTAGTCTCTTATTAGGAAGTTTCTCGCTCTGTGCCCCACACACATAGTGTGTGCGATACATAGCGCCCTCACATTTCTCGTGCACGATGCCCGCGCCTCCGTCACCCAACCTGCGTGTCCCCCACGTGTAGGCGCTAGCACCTGCACATATGTACTCTTGGCGGCCCCATGCACCCAGATCGCGTGTGGCCTTGCCCTGATCTGCCACCATAGTGCACGATGAGCACGAGCACCAAAGGGGTCGTGGCTTCAAATATTAGGGTTGGATGTCACCACCCCAATGCGTGTGGTGTTTCACGCTTAAGGATTTAATCCCAAATCCTAAGTTCAAGTACAAGGGCATATCCTCACAATAAGCATGCAGACCTCTGTGCAAGAAATGCCGCATACTTTAGGGCCCTACCCGTCCCCACCACCTAAACTTGTCAACGCCCTTGTTGACGCTTGTTCGATTCAAAAGCTTGTAGAAGATACTCAAACTACCACAAGTCTGAGTCGCGCTCCTATGTTGCTGCATCCTCTGACCTGTTCTTCCACTTAATCAGGTATTCAATCTTGTGTAGCAGCTGTGATGTCCTCCATGGTCAAGCTCCCTTTTTGACAAGACTGCCTCTACCTCCTAGTTAAACTATGTCTACACATTCGGTGGTGCACATCGGGCTTGGTTCCTCTCCATGTCTTTAGTGTCTGGCTGTATTGGGTTCTAGAAGCCTTCAGATGAATGAACAAATCAAAATTATGTACAGCTGAAGACTTTAGCAAAATTGAAATGGCATCATTAAAATCATTGAAACAACATACCTCGGCACAGATCAAATCCGTGATTCCTTTGATCCTCGAACGAGTCACATGGAGCTGCTCATGTGTGAAGCCGTTAGAAGTATCCATGGAGTCCTCAACATGTCAGATCTCCTCATTCTCGTTGACGAGCCCCATTCAATCTCCATCGTCGTTGTTGCATTGTCTTGATCGCATCAATAGTGCAGTGGAGGTGTGAGGAGAAGGGAGAAGAAGGGAAAGGCCCCTGAACAATTCTGGCCTGAGTGAATTTTTTTCAAGGCTTTCCCATATTTATACTAAGTGGGTATTTTTCATAAAACTCCCAAAACTTAAGTATATCTTTTGATGTCCAAAGACCATTTATGTGTGACCCTCTAGGCCAATGTATCAGTCTAGTTAACGACTCGAACACCCCAATAACATCTATTTATCTTATAAATTAATTAACTATATCATCCTATAGATTAATTAACGTTGAATTAATTTAACCCAATCGATAAGTTGAGTCTCCAACGCGTGGGGTACCAAACTACACCTCGTGCTCTAGAAGATACAAAGGAGTGTATATCGACTCACTCATGGAACCTGTTCGTCATCGGTTACCGCGTATGTATAGTCCCCCATCCACTTGACGCTCCTAGGATGACTTTAGGTATGGTCAATTGGCAAACCCTAATTAGTCATCCAAGTTAGTATTGATGCATTCGGAAATCATCAGAGAACTCTTCTCTCGATATTTCACTACCTTGGTCAAGGACTTCATCGCATGTCTTCCTTGAGCTGTCGCCTCTTATATCGAGGGTAGATGATCCCATCTTAAACACTAAATCATCTTTGTGAACTTCTTGATGCAAGCAAACTAAGGTCGTTTAAAATCCCATGATTAGAGACTCGTAGGCCATAGTCAAAGTACAATTTTCCATCCACAAGACTTATTTGGTCTCTCAGGTCTAAGGACCACTAACACAATTGTGACGTGAATCAACCTGATTGATAGTTTGGTATAATACCATTCAAGGATTCGTATGGATCAATTCAGTGAACTCTTTCCACTAAAGAGCACCCACTATCTATCCTTAGTGTCTTCACACTAATGGTTACGAGACCGGCCATACTCATCATATGAGCGAGGCTAGATAGTGTTCTTCTATTTGAATACTTCAATGTACTTCCCCAGTCTCCTTCGAATAAGAATATTTAAAACACAAACTTAAAGACTAGTGATCTCGGTAATACAATCTCATCATAATTCACTAAGTTTGATCATGTATTTATGCTTTATTATAAGCATCACACTTGCAATATAATGAATATGTTCTTTTAATGAACATCAAACGACATATGAAATGTGCGATTGGCTTGCCGCCCACATATATTTCCATTAGGCTCGTACTTCTTGAGCACAAAGACGGGAAGAATCGAATGGACGGTCAGCCGTCATGGTATGTTGAGCCGGTAGGCAATTGGTTTGACCCGTGCTACCACCTTGAATGGACCACCATAATGTAGAACAAGTCCTTTGTGCCGCTGCTTGATAATCTCAATTTAGGGTTAAAATTCGTCGTTGGTAATTGAGATCATTCAATAAAAATACATTTAACCCTACTTAAAAATACTTAGTTACTGATGAGTACGGATCGTCTCCACAGGGAACGATGATTAAGGAATTACTTTCTCAAACTAGTGATGACCAATGAGAGGATCGCCAAAAACACAATTCAAGGATATGAGCTAGTGATATCGATTAAGAAGTACTTAATTTATATGTTAATTTAACTTCAATAAAAGAGTAAGTGATTGTGACGGACACAATGATGAACGACAGTATGAACGAGGATAGTGGTTGGATGTGGAGTGGTATGATGGCAAAGATAGATAGACGAGAGAATGGGGACGTAAGTAAGTGAAGTGATAAATGAAACATTGATAAAAAAACTATGATAACGATGATGTTGGGAGAGAAACAATGTAAGGCGAAGACAATTACCTTAGATCCTTACGTTCCAACACGATCACAGAAATTTGCGAGTGTTAGTAAGCTCCCCCTCTTCTCTTATGTCTCTTCCCACACACCCAAGTCACAAAGAACACTCTTGATGGATCTCAAAACTCACTATATTTCAATCAGCCCACAAAAGTATGAAGCAATTTCAAGATGAGTTTTACAATGATCCATGCCTCTATTTATAGATCAGAGGGTATGGATAGAAAGAGGAGGGGAAGATCAAAAGTTATGGCCATGGAAGTTGAAGCAATCCTAGCCTTTAATTTCTTCTCTCTCCTCATCAATTTTGTGCCTGTTAAGAAGTCAAAGCACTTGGTATTCTGTGGCTTTTCGTATTCTATGGTTTTTCGTATTCCGTGGCTTTTCATATTCCGTGGTTTTCATATTCCGTAGCTTTTCGTATTCCGTGGCTTTTCGTATTCAATGGCTTTTCACATGTACATGACAAAAGGACAAAAAACAAAGAAAAAAATCTCTTTCTCGTCGCTCACGTGGCGGCGTATCGGCACACCACGTCACCCTATGCCATAAAAAAACCAAAATACTTAAATTTTCATATTAAATAAAATAAAATGCCAAAAAATACGTATAGATATATATATTTTGACTCAGAGAAATCATATCCTTCCAAATTTAATGTCAAAAAAAATCCATAAAAATCATATTCTATCTCAAAAATTATATTATTTTGGAATATATTGTTAGAAAAATCCCACAAAATGTAGCAAATTCAGAAATTTGTTCTAAAAATAGATTTAATCATTTTAAGCTTGATAACATGCAAATATGAGTAATTTAATGTAGAAAAACATGTAAATATAATAATATAAGGCACTAGAAATGCATGTCATCACTGCTTCGCCCGCTTTGTCTTTAACTTCTAGACGTTCGTCTTCAATAAAATAAGATCATCTACCTGGAATTCCACATCTATCCAGTGTTGATCTGCACTCTTCTTCATGTGTTGAGTAGCACGTTCTAGTGCCTCAGCACTTTCTCAATGCAAGCGTGATAATCGTGCGCATATTGGAAAGCTAGGGGGAAATGACGATTCCCCTTTCTCTTCACCATTTTTAGAGGGGTTAACGATTGCCATTCCGCTGCAATCTCTAACAGTGAATGCCCCAAAGTTGAACTCCAGTTAATGTAGTGTGTGAATTGGGCTGCATCCAACATCTACACCTAGTTCTTTTTGTTTGCCAATACATAATGTCATATGTATTATTCAAGCTTTTCATTCACACGCTCTGTCTGGTCATTATTTTGGGCATGGAAGCTCTTCGAAAATTTGAGCTTGGAGCCCATGTATTTGAACAACGACTACCACAAATGGCCCGCGAATCTTGTATCACAGTAACTAATAATGTCGAGTGCAAGCCCCCAATACTTTGCCACGTGCGGCATGAAGAGCTGAGCCACACTGTCGACTTGCACCTTCACCATGGTAGGAACAAATGTCACCTACTTGGAGAAACAGTCCACGACCACCAAGATTAGCATTGTGCCCATCCCCTTGGGGGAGGCAGGTGATGAAGTCCATTGAGATAGATTCCCCACAATTGACTCGTCCTTGGGAAAGGTTCCATCATTCCTACTACCTTCGCCTTCTATGTCTTGTCCTATTGGAACACCATGCAGGAGCAGACATAAGCATATTCATAATAGTGCATGTGTAATTCTTATAATGAAGTCCATGAATACATGATCAAACATACTGAATAATGATGAGTTTTAAAACAGAGATCACTAGTCTTTAAACATTTTTTCTAAATATTCCTATTCGAAGGATACTGGAGGACACCGAAGTATCTAGATAGAATATCAGTATCTACCCTCACTCATATGATGAGTATGTCTGGTCCCATAGCCATTAGTGTGGAGACACTAAAGATAAATAGTGGGTGATTTTCAATGGAAATAGTTCACTGAATTAATCTGCATGAATCCCTGAATAGTACTTAACAAATTGTCAATCAGGTCGATATGTATCTTAGTTGTGTAAGTGGTCCTTAGACCTGAGATACCAAAGATATCTTTTGGATGGACAGTTGTGATTTGACTATGACCTTAAAGTATCTACTCATTAGATTCTAAACAGTCTTAATTCATGATCATCAAGAAGTCCATAAAGACAATTGAGTGGTCAAGATGAAATTGTCCACCCTTGGTATAAGAGACCATGTGATGAAGTTTTTGACCAAGGCAATGAAATATCTGGAATGAGTTCTTCGATGATTTCCAAATGAATCAATACTAAGTTGGATGGTTGATTAGGGTTTAATAGTTGACCATAATCTAAACTTAGGAGAGTCAAGTGGAAACAGGCCGCTGAAGGCATCAGCTAGACTGATACAGTGGCGTAGAGGGTTGCACATAAATGATCTTTTTGACGTCGGAAGATATACTTCGGTTTTTTTGGTTTTTATGAAAAATACCTAAGTATAAATAGGGGAATTCCATGAAAAATGTTTACCCAAGCCAACATTGTTCAAGGGCCTTCCCTTCTCCCGACACCTCCACTCCACTCCAAATGCGATCGGGATGGGGTAACAACGATGACAAAGGGTGAACCGAGCTTGTCAAGACAAATGAGGAGATTTGACGTGTCATGAACTGCATGGATATTTCTAGAGTTTGCACACATAAGCATCTCCACACAACTTGTCTGAGGTTTGAAGGAATCACTGACGTGATTTGTGCCAAGGTGATTCATTTCTAATTTAATGATGCTATTATGATTCTGTAAGGAATCATTCATATCATTATGTTTCATGTATTAACTCTTACAGTGTAAGGAATCATTATGTTTATTCAGATCAAGGCCTATAGAAGCCAACGAGGTCTGCTTCCAGTAGGGATGCCCTATGGTCCTTTAGTCAGCTTGATATGGCCCACTGAGCAGTCCATTTGGAAAGGTGTGATCCCATTTTATTGAAAGATCCCAATTGATTTTCCCTACTATCTAGATGAGTAATGGTATGGCTTGAACCAACCAGAAAACCAAAGGTTAAGTATTATTATTATGCATCAATTCTCAAAGTCTTCGGCTTTTCAACAATAAATCATCAAGCATATTGTATCCTAAATGTTATAGAATACATTAAATTCAAGAGGGGTAATGGGGAGTCAAATTAACTTCTCATGTGGGAAATGGAGTGAAGCCCATTAAAAAATATATTTTAAGGGCTAATGATGGATTTTACATCTAATTCATATCATAGTTTTTTTATTTAATAGATATAATTTCTTAGGCAACATATAATCTTTAAATACATCCATTTGACTAAAATTTGAAGAAAAAAAGTTTAAAGAATGTAAGAGCTCACATTATCCCCTAAAGGTGATAATGTGAGCTTCAACCTTGGTTTTTCCTCCTTGGGTATCTAATAGATTTCAAATGAATATGAAAGGAGAAGATTTGGATGATTGATTTTGACTTTCTTGTCTATGATCATCCCCACTTTAGAGTCAAGCTCTAGCTTATTCGATTTTATATTTCCTTAGTCTATCCAGGTAGAGAGAGAAAGAAAGGGAGAGGAGAGAGAGAAAGAGGGAGAACGAGAGAAAGGGAGAAGGAAACAAAGAGAGACATGGAAAAAAGGGAGGAGAGAGAGAAATAGGGAAAGGAGAGAGAGTGTAGAAGACGGAAACAAAGAGAGACAGAGAGAAAAAGGGGAGGAGAGAGATAAAGTGCAAGAGGGAGAAAGAAAGGGATAGGGAAAGAGAGAGAGGCATAGAGAAAGAGGAATAGAGAGACTGAGAGAAAAAGGGAGAGGGTAACAGAGAGAGGCATAGAGAAAGAAGGATAGAGGGACTGTGAGAAAAAGGAATAGGGTAACAGAGAGAGGCATAGAGAAAGAGGGATAGAGAGACTGAGAGAAAAAGGGAGAGGGTAACAGAGAGAGGCATAGAGAAAGAGGGATAGAGAGACTGAGAGAAAAAGGGAGAGGGTAACAGAGAGAGGCATAGAGAAAGAGGGATAGATAGACTGAGAGAAAAAGGGAGAGGGTAACAGAGAGAGGCATAGATAAAGAGGGATAGAGAGTCTGAGAGAAAAAGGGAGAAGGTAACAGAGAGAGACAGCGAAAGAGATGGATAGGGAGATGGAGAGGGGGAGAAAGAGAGAAAAGGATGAGAGTGAGAGAGAAATATAAAGGAAGAGAAAGACAGAGTGGGAGAGGGGATAATGAGAGAGGGATAGAGGAGAGAGAGAGGAGAAAGATAGAGGGAGAGAGGAGAAAGATAGAGGGAGATAAGGGAAAGATAGAGGGAGAGAGGAGAGAGAGAGAGAGAGAGTGAGAGAGGAGAAAGATAGAGGGAGAGAAGAGAAAGATAGAGGGAGAGAGGAGAGAGAGAGAGAGAGAGAGTGAGAGAGGAGAAAGATAGAGGGAGATAAGAGAAAGATAGAGGGAGAGAGGAGAGAGAGAGAGAGAGGAGAAAGATAGAGGGAGAGAGGAGAAAGATAGAGGGAGAGAGGAAAAAGAGAGAGAGGAGAAAGAAAAAGAGAGAGAGAGAGAGAGAGAGAGAGAGGTGAGAGAGGAGAAAGAGAGAGAGGAGAGAGAGAGAGGAGAAAGAGAGAGAGTAAGAGTGTAGAGAGACAGAGGGAGAGAGAGGAGAAAGAGAGAGAGAGAGAGGGACAGGGAGAAAAAGATAGTGAGAGAGACAGACAGAGAGATATGGAAAAATAGATGGGGAGAGAGAGAAACAGAGAGATAGGAAAAAATGATGGAGAGAGAGGCAACAAAAGGAGAGAGAGAGAGAGAGAAATGGGAAAAAATAAAGGGAGAGAGAGATGGAAAGACAGGGAAAGAGAGAGGAAAAAAGATGGGAAGAGGGAGATATAGAAAAAGATTAGAAGCCAGAGAGAGATTAGAAAAATAAAGGGAGAGAGATATATGAAAAAGATGACAGAAATAGCTTAAGTGAAAGAGGCATTAAGAGAGAGAAAAAGAAAGACCTAATGAGAAAGAGAAAGAGGAAGAGGGAAACACAGGGAGGCAGCGAGAAAGAAGGAGAGAGAGAGAGAGAAGGAAATAAATAGAGAGAGAAAGAGGGAGAGGGAAACACAGTGAGGCAAAGAAAGAGGGCAGAGAGAACACTGGGAGACAGAGAGGAAGAGGGGGAGAGAGAGAGAAACCTAAAGAGAGAAAGAAAGAGGGAGAGGGAAACACAGGGAGGTCAAGAAAGAGGGGGAGAGGGAGAGAGAAAGAGGGAGAGGGAAAGTTTCCATTGGGGATCGGATCGGATCGTTCGAATCTTGATCAACAGATTCAAAAGAACAAAAGCCGATTCGAATGATTTGTTCGAATCTTTCGATCGAACAGACCCTTTGTTCGTGTTCGATCGAAAGTTTCGAACGAACAATTTGGTCCGTTCGTGTTCGATTGCCATTTGTTCGACCTTGTTCGAACAAGTTCGAATGATTTCGAACAAATGGCCAGCGGTGCCAGCGACTGCCGGCGACTCTCTCTGGCGGCCGCTGGCACCGCTGGCGGTCGCTAGCGGACGCTGGCCGGCGCTGGCGGTCGCTTGCCGGCGCAGGTGGCCGCTGGCCGGCGTTGGCGGCGGTTGGATGGTCGCTGGCTGGTGCTGGGCGGCCGTTGGCCGGCGCTGCCGGCCGCCGGTGGCGCTGGCGGCCACTGGTCGGCGCTGGCAGCCACTGGCCGGAGTTAGCGGCCGCTGGCCGGCGGTGGCGGCGGCTGGATGGTCGTTGGCTGTTGCTGGGCGGCCGCTGGCAGGCGCTGGCGGCCGCTGGCGGCCACTGGTCGGCGCTGGCGGCCGCTGGCAGCCACTGGTCAGCGCTGGCGGCCGCTGGCCGGTGCTGGCAGCCGCTGGATGGTCCCTGGCTGGCGCTGGTGGCCGCTGGCACCGCCGGATTCGAACATTCGATTCGATCCGATTCGAACAACGTGTTCGAATTGGATCTTATTTGAACATTCGATCCGAACAGCCACCTTGTTCTAACAATCCGATCCGAACAGATGCTCAGATCGGGTTCGGATCGGATTTGAACGGGGCAGATCAGTGTTCGGATTCGATCGTTCGAATGCTCGATCCGATCAAACATTCGAACTATCTGTCCGAATCCTCGAAGCCTAAGGGAAACACAGGGAGACAGAGAAAGAGGGGGAAAGAGAGAGAAAGAACTTAAGAGAGAGAGAGTGAGAAAAAGAGGGAGAAGGAAAAACATGGAGACAGAGAGAAAGAGGGGGAGAGAGAGAAAGAGAGAAAAGGAGGAGAGAGAAAGATAGAGGAAGAGAGCAATAAAAGTGTGTGACTGTGTGCGTGCGCGTTTGTGTGACTGAGAGTGAGAGAGAGGTAGGGAGAGAGAGAGAGAGAGAGAGAGAGAGAGAGAGAGAGAGAGAGAGAGAGAGAGAGAGATCTCCATATTCGGGCCAGAATACATCATTCGGACATCCAAATCACTCGATCTCAACGGAGAGAGAGCAGCATCGAAGTGGGCGGATCGAAGGATGGGTTCCTTCTCCGAAGAGTCTTTCAAGGCTTGCAGCGGGAGTGAAAGATTCGCCCGAGAGATGGTGGCCGCCGGCCCCTTCGCAGACTACCAATCAGCCATCGTTGCCGCCCGGGAAATTTGGTTCAACAAGGTGTCTCCTCATTGCAATTCTCTCCATTATTCTCCCTTGTTTTACCAGTTTTTTCATTGATTTCTTACTGACCCACGTCGTAGGTAGACGTCAGTGGCTGGCTCGAGTCTTTCGCCGCCCACCCCGAGATCGGATCAACCTCCAAGGCTATTCCAAAGTCAATTCTGGAAATTGGGTGACAATAGGATGATCTTGTACTTCCATCAGAGCGATTGAAACTTAATTTTTTGATGCAGATGGAGCCAGGAGGAGCAGTCGGCTGCATTGTCCACAGCGACCGATTCGGTTTTCCAGGTAGTCGCTCTCTCTCTCTCTCACTCCCCTTAGAGATTTCATTTGCTCGATCTTAATGTTTGATGATATCTTCTTTCGTATCATTTAGGATCTGGTCGAATGGAACAAACGCTACAAAGAGAAGTTTGGATTTATCTTCATCATCTGTGCATCCGGGAGAGGCATGCCTGAAATTCTCCATGAATTGAAGGTGTAGATTTGATGTTTCAGCATTTCTGATTCATTTTTCGGTTTTCTTATTCGTGGTAATTATGTTAATCATCACATCTGATGTCATAGAAACCATCTGAAACTGGAGTTTTTTCTTGGTTTATTTGCTTTAAATCATTTGGTTTGCTTTCAAACACTTCTTGTCTCAGAGCATCTAGCATTAAATCAGGATGAACATGGTGCAGCAAACATGCATTCACATTTGCATCAAATAGTAGCACTATTTTTCACGGCCAGAGAAACGAGTAACAAACAGGCCCATCATCTGCTCACCTACAGTCTCTGATAAATTAGTTCATATCTGATTACTCTGACTAATTTATTATGTTCATGCTAGTCATTATGTCAGATGTCTGAAATACCTTTTGATACGGAGGAGCTTTGCATGTTGTTTATTTGATACCCAAAGAAGTCTCTGTCTTAGAGCATCTAGCATTAAATCAGGATGAACACGTTTCCAAAATATGTAATCACAGTAGCACGGAAATATTATCATCACTTTTCAATTTTCTTTGGTGCAGAAACGATATTCAAACAGGCCCATTATCGAGCTAGAGGTGGCAGCCAAAGAGGAGATGAAGATCATAGAACTACGTCTTTCCAAACTCTTCCAATCCAAGATTGAATCAACCCAACAAACGATCGACCAATCTGACGCTCACCCATCATCCATAGCTGCAAGTAATCCCATAAACACTCTTCCTTTTCTTCTAATTTCCCTTTCTTCATTCAAAATAGAGAAAAAAATATGTGTTTTCTGATTCAACCAAGGCCCGGTAGGTGTGATTGGGGGCCATCTGACCTCATCAGGATCAAGAACAGTGGTTCCTGGCCGATCTCGGCCACCCATCACAACCCACGTCCTGGACGTTGCCCAGGGCCGCCCGGGTTCAGGAATTGAAGTAAAATTGGAGGTTTTTAATCCAACAGAGCGCAACCCACCATTAAACATCCCTGGCTATGGCGATTGGGTAGTCCTTGGATCTTCTGTCACAGATTCTGATGGCAGATCGGGGGCTTTAATGAGCATTGTCGACAAGATTCCACCAGGTTTTTACAGACTTAGCTTCAATACTGGGAATTATTTCCCGTCTGGGCTCTTCCCCTGGGTGGGTATCGTTTTTGAGGTGAAAGAGTCGCAGGTGACCGAGCATTTTCATGTCCCCCTTCTTCTCTCCCCATTTTCATTTTCCACTTACAGGGGAAGTTGAAGTGTACTAAGGTTTGGATCTCTTTTCTATAAAAAGAATTCTCCAAAAAACTGTTGTGTAATTGTGTCACTGCTCCGTGTTTGTTCTAGATTTCTGTCTGAAATGTGAAATTTTCCTGAGTACGGATGAATTTCCCTGATGTGGTCCTGGATTCGGAGATTTTTATGTTTTAAAGAACAGAGATTAAACGACCTCAGTTGCATTGATAATATTTTCCTTGTTTCTTCTTCAGTGGTGTTTTGTGATAAGATATTTCTCCAGGGATGGATGAATGAATTAAGATCCAAAGCCCATATTTTGGGACTTAGATTAGGAGATTTAATATCTAGAAGAACATACATTAGATTGTGATACAGAGGGTAGACTAAAAGGTAGAAGTGAAAAACCACAATCTGTTATGCTTTTCCACTCAGCCATTTCACTTCTTTTGATTTGGTTTGCAAAGATTTGAGTTCTCACTTTATCTCTCTATTTCAACAATCGAGAACTCAATGTAGTTGTTACCATTCTTCCCCATTTGTCATTCACTAACCCAAGATCTCAGCTCCGACCAAAGAGGACAACCCATAAGTTTGGTACCAAAGTTAGTGTGCACTGAGTGAGTTGTATAGATTTATTTTAGAAATACTTCAGTATTTCTAAAATAAATCTATACAAGGATAACCTAGTGGGATATATTTTAGAAATACTTTAGTATCCAACTATAAATAGAAAATGATTTCTAAATTAGGTGGTAGGGTATGGAGAACGACCCAAGAGTTTGTATAGACCTGCGTTATTCCTTTTTCTTTTGTTACTTCATTTCCCACAGTATCTCCCTCAATATGACCATAAACGTATGGTCAACATAATTTACAAAAAAAGTAACAAACTTGCCTAAGGTTGAGCTTCGCCAGGAGCCTATGCCACCTAGGCTTCTTGTTTATTTCCACTTTTTGTTTATTTCCAACTATAATTCTATAAAATGCCTTATTTAAGAAGAATTCCTCCACTTCAGATGTCTTTGAGTATTTCTAAAATAATATATGTTTCCTCTCAAAATAAATCTCTGCAAAAATGTTGATATCAAAGCTAATGAACTCAAATTATCTTTTTTCTTAGACCTAATACTTTTATCGACTTTTTCTCATGTTCTTCCAAAAAAAATATATTCAATCATTTCCATTGAAGTATAAATATCAATATCAAAATATCTGAAATATTTTTCACTTCAAATAAAACTAGAATTTCTAACCCTTTTTCTCTATTTAATTCTTTGCTAACAACTTTTCAATGTTTCAGTTTGATTCTGTCAAAACTAATATATATAATCAAAATACATCCAAACCATGTATCGTAAAAATATTGGAATCAATTAGATATTAATATATTCTAATCTCATGTAATAATAAAATTCAGAACCCTCAACCTCAGCTTGACAAATCTCAGTCCAATTCACATCCAATAATATACATAAATATGTTTCAATCATGAATATTTATTATTTTCCATGATTTAAGTCATAATTATCGATGCCTCATATCTTTTTAATATATCTTATTTAAAAATATTAGTTTTCATAATTGTTTCACCCAAAAAAATAGTAATTCACATATAATCAGATACAAACTCAACAATCTTCTTGTATATATATTTATCAATTTGATGTTAATACTTTTGTACTCATCAAAGTTTATAAAAAACTTTTACTTGTATTTATTGATTGAAAAAATAGTTATTATTCTTAAGGTTTAATCTGTCTTTAATCTTATTTGTATACCTTTAAGAGAAATCTACCAAAACAAGATCTCAGACTAATGACTAATTATTACTTTTTTGCAAAATCACAATGTAGAGCACAACTAGCCCTAGGGTCATGCCTGTAGACCAATACAGCCATGCCCTCAGTACCACCCATGAGAGTTTGGTATATGTTAATATTTAATGCTTGGAAGAGATTTTAGGCATGGAGTGAGTGTTTACATTCCAATTGACACGCAAACTCCACTTGTTCATACCCATGACAGAAATAAAAGAATATGATTGGCATAACTTGGTAGGTCATAGAGTAGCCCTCAAATGCAAGAAATAGATTTACATGATTCCCAAGGTCAGTACTGTCGAGGCTCCCAATGGAGTGGCTGCCTCATGATTCTTGACATCAATCCTTCCAAGTGGTGAAGAGTGAGCTAGACTGAGAATGTGCTGCATAGTTGAAGAGCACATCCCTCGTCTGATGCTCATCACATAGCTTCTGGTGGATACTAGGAGGTCTCACCCTACGTTGGGTGATCTCCTTCCAAACGCTATATATACCAATAGGAGAAAGGACCATATACATATCATATCAACTAACAATTGTGACTCGGATTCTTTGACGATATCATGAAGACTTTTCTCCTCACAAAGAAGCAAGCTGTTACATATCCCCATAGAGACTAATGAAATGTTAGTCTCAATGAAATGTTAGTCTCAATGACATTGACGTGTCAAAAAATGGAAAATGATGCTCCTTGAGAGATCATAGAGGATGCCACCTCAACCGGCTGGGCCCGGATTCTTTTTGGTTGTATCATGCACATTGAATTTGAGAGACCACATCAGTGGGGGGCCAGTGGAAAATGTGTAGCCAGATGGTGATGTGGGTCAAAGAGGTTGTGATGCTCCACATGTAATGGGTTTATCATATCCTTTGCTTCATGTGTCACATGATATAGTAAGTGTTGATGACTGAACCTGAAAAAGGAGAAGAAGTACATCCTTTATAAATCTTCCATATTAGTTAAACTATGAGGATGTGTAGATAAGTGTTAATCTTAGAGCATTTTGACAAGGTGAATATTTTATCAAAACACATTAATAGCATTAGAGTAGTGGGGGTACAGAGAACAACATATGAATGGACAATAAATGGCTACATCATTCCATAGTGGTCTCGCTATGGAAAATAGGTGTTTCATGTTGGGTTCTAATGGCCTTGATCTGAGTGAAAAATCAGAGCAATTTGTAATGACAGACTTAGAATGGAATCAAAACAACGTTACTAAAATGATGAAATGAATCACCTCAGCACCATCGCATTTGTGACTTATTAGATCCTCTGGTGAAATATGTCGAGCTGCTCATGTGTGGAGCCTCTAGGCATGTACACATGGTACGTGGCATGTTGAATCTCCTCCTTCAACTTGACGAGCTATGTTCATTCTCCATCATCATCATTACATTGTCTCGATCACATAGAGAATGGAGAGGAGCTAAGGGGAAATGGGAGATAATGAGGAAGAGCCTTGAATAATTCTAGCCTTGGTGAATTTCATTCAGCGCCTTCCCCTACTTATACTATGTGGATATTTTTCATAAAAAAACCCAAACTTTAAGTATATCTTTTGATATCCAAAATACCATTTGAGTGTGACCCTCTATTACCATGTATTAGTCTGGTTAACTACTCCAATGGCCCATCAACCTTTATTAGCCTTAAAAATTAATTAGCTATATTATCACATAAATTTATTAATGTCCAATCGATTGAACCCTTTCAATAGGTGGATTCTCTAGCTGGTAAGGTGCAAGGTACACCTCGTGTTCTAGAAGGAACAAAACATTGTGTATCAGCTCACTCATGGAACCCGTATAGCATCAACTATCATGCATGCATAACCCCTCATCCTCTTGATGCAATGGGGATGCATTAGGGCATGGTCAATTGAGTTAGTAGTGATGTGTTCAAAAAATCATGGGAGCACTCTTTCCCTTTATTTCATTGCCTTGACTGATGACTTCATCACATCATCTTCCTTGAGATGTCTCCTCTTATACCAAGGGTGAAAAATCTCATCTTGACCACTCAATCATCTTCATGAACTTCTTGATGCACCCAAACTAATACTGTTTAGAATTCCATGATTAGGAACTCGTAGGCCATAGTCAAAGTATGATTTTCTGTCCAAAACACATCTTTGGTGTCTCAGATCCAAGGACCACTTACAAAAACACAATTATGACATGAATCAAACTGATTGATGGTTTGGTATAATACCATTCATAGATTCATATGGATAAATTTAATGAACTCTTTCTGCTAGAGATTACCCACTATCTATCACTAGTGTCTCCACAATAATGGCTCTAGAACATGCCATACTCATCATATAAGTGAGGCTAGATAGTGATATTTTATCTAGACACTTTGATTTCCGTCTCGAGTATCCTTCAAATAGAATATTTAGACTACTTACTAAAAGACTAGTAATCTTTGTATAACAATCTCATCATAATTCAAAAAATTGGATCATATATTCATGGACTTCACTATAAGCATCGCACATGTACTATAATGAATACTGTCTATTAATGAACATGAAACAAGATATGAAATATGTAATTGGCTTGCTAACCACATATATTTCTATCATAGCATCATTTGAACTTGTAAAGAGTTGATGTAACAATTGCGTTACGAGTTGATGTGGTGACCAATAAGCTTCTCTTTGATCATCATTGGGCATTCCATAATGCATAAATCTATAAGAAAGAAAGAGATGTTTGGGATAATCTCCAAGGGCCGTATGGTTTGATTCCAAGCTTGCGTACATAATTTCTCTCCGAAGGTATCCCAAGAGGAACAAGAGTGATTCCGATAAAGCATGAATGTACATATAGGATGGTCACGTTGGGACCTAGCTTACTATTGGAGCAATCTCACTACAAAGCTTCCATCATTTGAGTTTCTTTATTATCTTGGGTTGTAGTGTATGAAAATAATGATTCAGAGTTCGACCAACAAAGGTCATACATCCAAGATAATCATAAGGACTGCATCCATAAGGGTACCTAGTATGGTACTGAATAATTTATGAGTAGTATTTGTTAGTAGATGGGCCTACCGTAAAAGTACTCTTTGAAACATTTAGCACGTATGTGGCATATGACAATTGATAAAATGACTTATTGATGATATTGAGTTTGATGATGATGTTTTTCAGTAATGTCTACTAACATAATATTACAATGGATACGGCAAACCTTGACAAAACTACACTACTCAGGAGAGATAAGTCTATCACAAAAGTCCCAAGTCAGTTTGTGATGATTCAGGATTCCAAGAAGTATGCTAGGTACCCATCAGGCCATGAGGCTTTGTTCATATGAAACAAGAGCACCACAACCTTCATCCATGCTCACATAATGGTCGTGAGGGTAGTGCCACTGATGGAAATATATGTGACCGACAAGCCAATAACACATTCCACATCTCGTTCTATGTTCATTAATACAACATATTCATTATAGTGCATGCGCGATGCTTATAATAAAGTCCATGAATACATGATCTGACTAAGTAAATTATGATGAGATTGTAATACAGAGATCACTAGTCTTTAAGCATATGTTCTGAACATTCCTATTCGAAGGATACTCGAGAAGGACATAGAAGTATCCGGATAGAATATCACTATATAACCTCACTCATATGATGAGTATGGTCAGTCCTGTAGCCATCAGTGTGGAGACTTACGGATATATAGTGGGTGATGTTTAGTGGAAAGAGTTCACTAAATTGATCCGTACAAATCCCTGAATGGTATTATACCGAACTGTTAATCAAGTTGATTCACATCACGGTATTGTAAGTGGTCCTTAGACCTGAGACACCGAAGACGTCTTGTGGATAGACGGTTGTACTTTGACTATGGCCAACGAGTCTCTAATCATGGGATTCTACATAGTCTTAGTTCGGGTGCATCAAGAAGTTCACGAAGACAATTGAGTGGTTAAGATGGGGTCATGATAACTTGCAAATTAACATGATTAATTAATGAGTTTTACATTATATTTATGTATTATAATGACTATATTTGCATGTTATCATATTAAAATAAAGATAAATCAGTTACACTCTCATTTTACTATTATTTCTGATTTTTTATCATTTTTTACATGGAATTTAACCTCATTTTAGTGAAGAAATATTTTTTGCAGGGCTTTAAATACTTGGCTTAAGGTTGGTAAGTGTTCTCATGATTTTTCTGGAATTTTTCCATATTTTTTTATAATTTTTTGACCGTTATATAGCCAAGAAATGATTTTTTACATATTTAAATAACATATATTTAATTTATTTAGCATCTTATAATATATTTATCTATATATTAAGGGGTATCCACGTCATTTGCCCGAAATTCGGGCTAATGAGTGGATAATTATTATATAAATATAAAAGAGAGAAGATAGAGAGAAGAATAGTCAAAATAAGCGGCTTACGATTTAAAATATATAACAGAGAGAAGAGAGAGAGAAGAATAGTCAAAATAAGTGGCTTGCGATTAAAAATATATAACAGAGAGAAGAGAGCGAGAAGAATACTCAAAATAAGCGGCTTATGATTTAAAATATATAAAAGAGAGAGAGAGAGAGAGAGAGACTTTGTGTTTTTACTATTATTTCAGGGTGACGTGGACAATGATTGTTCTCCAATCATTGCGGGCGGCCGACGCGGACAACGAAGGCCGACACGTGATCCCATAAGGCGGAAAACGAGAAATAAGCTCAACCAATCAGGAAAAATCATTTTTTTAGAAAATAAAACGATCCAATGATTCAGATTTATCCTCACTAAAACCTTGATATCTTGAGATCTAGAAGTCGGATTGGCTGAAATTTTGAGGGTAGGTTCGTCTTTTCTCCCTCTACAATCCAGACGGTTGGATCTTTAAATGGAGATCTGGAAAAGGGTGAAAATCACTTTTGGATGCTCTCCCCAAGCAATTGGCCAGGAAGGACACAAGAGGGATTCTTGAAGTCGACAGATCTTGGTTCTGAACTCAAATTTGTAAGTCTCTGATTTGTATTTCAATCATCTTCTTGAACGATTCTAAAACGCCGAGCCATGGGCGAAATGTACATGCCCTAGAAGTTTGTTTTGAATGAAATTAGCACTTCGTTTTGATTCTGATTTAAGATCTGATTTTTTATCCTTAATTCTACATCAGTTTAAACATTTCTGATTCATTAGATTTTTGATTTAGGGTTGGATTTCATCTTTTCCCCAATTTCTTCACATTCTCTCTCTAGGTTAATTTGTTAAGTTTCTCTCTCTAGATTTCGATTTTTATTGTTTAGGAATTTAATTTAATATATAAAAAACCTAAAAATAAAATTTGAATAAAAAATTCATCTATATTGAAGTCCAAAATAAAAATCCCTATCTTGATTATTTAATTCCCAATTTTAATTCATAAAATTGTTTTAAATTTTATAATAATTGGGAAATTAATAATCTGAATTAGTCTGAGCTTAAAACTATAATATTCCTATCTTGAATTTTCTGACCAAAATATTAAAATCAAAATTAAGTTTTACTTAATTTTGATTAATTAAATAATATTATTAAGGATAATTAAGATTTATTAATTGCAAAATTAATTCATTCTTGAATTAATTTATTCAAATTGGATAAAAATTCTCATTTGTTGCCTCCCTGTGGTTCGACCCCTTACTTGCTCTATATGCATATTTAGTGATTAAGGGAAATTATAAATTTTATTACATAAGTCTAAAACCCCAAACAATGACATAATTTACGTGCATTTTTTTGGCTTATCAGGTCATCCATCCTCGGCATCAGAGCCTATTGTGTTAGCACTTGCTTAACATGGTCGGTAGGATATCATCCGTAATATTTTCATTCACATCCTGCACTTTATTTCTCAAAATTCATATCATCCATTTCATGCCATTTCATTGCATCTATAGAACCCATAGTGAACCTAAGTGGGACCGTTGACCATAAAAAAATGGTTCAAACTAGGGCACAGCTACGGGACATTCTAGATTGTGAACACGTTAAAGAGAATCCCATATACAATCCTGACATCGTGGATCTTCTACCTAAATATCCACAAACCGATCAATACCACGATGAACGTCCTGAGGACGTGGAAGCCAAATTGCCTCTTCATGCAGTTAGAGACACCGCACCCTAGGTCCCTACTCCATCTAGTGGGTCACCTAGACTCGTCATTCCTACACAGTCTGAGGACTGTGTCTCTTCTGTCTCGGCCCCTTTAACTAGGCAGGCGTCAAGTGGAAACATAGTCGCTCCATCGGCATACTAAGTTCCCCAATGACCGGACAAGGCTCCGATGAGGAGTAGCCCCACTCCACCGCCAGCCAGGGAAGCTAAACCGTTGCCAACCAGACAACCCAAGTGGCAACATGCACGTCAGCAACGATATCAATGCCAACAACATTGGGAGAATCACAGACGAAGGTCATCACCTCCTGATTGGTATCGCGAGGTCACCACCTCCACATCGGTATGGAGCAGCACCCCCTCCCTATGCCGAACCCAACACACATGTTGCATCCCATACGCAAAGTTACTTGGCTGGTCCGAATGGACCCACGTATAATGCTAGACCAAACACTGTCCTCAGACCATATGGTCCGACTACTAGTCATGGCCCTAACCAAGGGCCTTGTGTTCTGCCGCGCCTCACCCATACGGGGCACCTCACCGTACATGTCGGCACCAACATATGCGCCACGGGAGCCCTATTATGTTCTTGTACCACAACTAGAGCCACATACGTCATATCATGTAGACCTGTCTATGCAACCGGCTCTAATCATGGGATTCTAAATGGTCTTTGTTCAGGTACATCAAGAAGTTCACAAGGACAATTTAGTGGTCAAGATGGGATCGTCCACTCTCGGTATAAGAAGCGATAACTCAAGGAAGACGAGGTGATGAAGTCCTTGGCAAAGGCAGTGAAATATCGGAGAAGGGTTCTCCGATGATTTCTGAATGCATTAGTACTAACTCAGATGACCGATAAGGGTTTGACAGTTGACCATACCCTAAGTCGTCCAAGGAGCGTCAAGTGGATGAGGGACTATACATACACGGTAAACTGATGACGAACAGGTTCCACAAAAAGTGAGTCGATACACACTCCTTTATATCTTCTAGGACATGAGGTGTAGCTTGGTGCCCCACATGTTGGAGACTCGACCTATCGATTGGGTTAAATTTATCCAACCTTAGTTAATCTATATGATGGAAGGGCAATAAAGGTTATTGGGCCACTGGAGTCCTTTAGTAGATTGATACATGGGCCTTGAGGGTCACACGCAAATGGTCTTTTGGACGTCAAAAGATATGCTTATGTTTTGGGGTTTTTTATGAAAAATACCCACTTAGTATAAATGAGGCCAGAATTATTCAGGGGCCTTCCCCTCCTTCTCCCTTTTGCCCACAATCCCTCTCCACTCCCGATGCGTTCGAGACAATGTAATGACAATGACAGAGATTGAACAGGGCTCATCAACAAGGAGGAGATTGGATATGTTGAGGACCGCGTGGACATGTCTAGAGGCTGAACACTTGAGCAGCTCCACTTGTCTCACTCCTGGATCCAGGAAATCACGGATGCGATCCGTGCAAAGGTACTTCGTTTCATATTTTTAATGATGACGTTCGATTCCGTTCAAGTCTTCCGCTGCAAAACATTTTGATTTATTCATCCATATCAAGGCCTCTAGAGCCCAAAAGCCACCATACGTGGGATAGAGGACAGTAGATCCTCGGCCATCACCATCATTCACAAGGTAGGTAGGCTAAGGAAGTTGTCAACTCCAACCACTACCAGCTGATCAAAATCCTGGTTAAACGTACCTAATGGGAGCATAGTTTGTTTTTGATATAGGTTGGATTGAAGTGTGAAAGAACTTAGTACTTCTATAACTATCCAAAAGCTGCAATATATGAAATTTAAAGATATAATATATATCATATCCTCACATGGCCTCATTAAGCTTCTCACTTATCTTAGTTTTCTGCTCCCAATATGTGTCGGCACAAGAGTATTGAAGTTGGTGCTCAATCGCAAAAAACTCCATCTTGAGACCATTAGTTGTGAGTGCATGTCCCCAAAAAATACATGCATATTCAACCATATCGGATGGAGTTTGAGATTCCTCAATTGATAACTGAAGTTCTACATAGGCGAAGCAGAATCTTCCCATGATAGTGGTGGTGCACTATGTGAAAATCTTCATGCTGAAGCCATATGATTCGAAACTGGAAAACTGGTCTAGGGGCTTTAGCATCCGTGTCCCAAATGAAGAGGATTGGGGAGTGATAAGAGTAATATTGAGGTTGGAGTATACCGATAATAAAGAATCATAGACGGGAAATGTTTGGAACTGATCTTATTCAAAGGGTAAAATATTACTTTTGCTAGTTTTTTATTTGTTATTATCTATCAATATTTTATTTTATAATGTAGCTAAAAGAAGCTTATGAATACAGATTGAACCGGGACAGTCATAATTTTTTTTCTATTTCTATTTCAAATATTTTGTTTTATGCTCTAAATTAAAATAAAAACAATTGTCCAATAATTTTGATAATTTAATTTTTTCTCATTTAGTCAGGTTGAATCCCAGTTGTTGCATTGATGTCACTCTACGCAATATTCATCGAAAAAAATGAAGACAGCCCTTCCTAACATAAAACTTTCCTTACGAAGTCCAAATGGGTATCCTGAACTTAGTTCAATTAAAAATATCTTGTTATCATGAGTTCATATTTTCATAATAAAAATTATATACAATATTTTAAACTTAAAAAATCAAAATCTAAAGCATACACTCAAAATATTTCTCAAAAATCTCTTATTAATATATAAATAATAATGTCCTTATGAATAAATAAAAAATATGAGTGTTTATTAGGACTTTTGAATATCCAAATCAATTCATATTGACTAATAAGATTCAAAAACGGGTATTTCAAATGTTTTCGTTGATGTATTATGAAAATTAGGTATAAGAATTGCCTCGGGTATCGAAGTTACTCTAACAAATTTTCATTCACTTTAAACACATGAAGTTATTATACATAAACGCCAAAAACGATTTATTTCTTCACAAGACCACATATAAATCTTTTTTCAACATGAATATGCTTAAAAAAATTTCGAACGCCATAATACTATTTTTCTCATATTAGACCTCCAAAATTTCAAATTAGGTAACGAATCCTAAATTTGAAATTTTAGTCAAGACAATCAATTTAAGACATTCTTACCTGATGAAGAAACATTCATTCTTTTAGGGGAATTTATATTTTGGATTGAGTGTGACACAGTCCCTAAATGACACAAAGGATCTACATTTATAATCAAAATGTATTTCATCTATAAACTTTCCATAAGCATTCAGAAATAAATGTTGAATATATAATGTTTATGGGCCTAGATATATACACAATGGGTGTGAAAGAAATCACAAAAGGTCCATAAATATTTAATATATTCAGTGAATGTGTTCATATAAAATTGTCTATTCTTATTTTTTAAATTAGAAGTCAATGAGTAATTTATCAATATCAATTTAGATTTTTATCTAATTTTTAAATCACAATTAGCCAAAAAAATAATTTTATGATCTTCACCCTAGTTACTCTAAAACAAATATAAGGCAATAAAGGGTTATACATAAACGAACGTAGGTAATAACTTCAAATTAAGTGAATATAAAATGTGGTTATATAATTTATTTTTGCGACTTATTTTTGAGGTTGTACATGCATTATTCATCGTTTAAGTTTAAAATGAGACAATTATAATTTATTTTATTAATCTCTATTTGTATGTATTTTATTGATTTATAAAACTATCTGCACTTGATCCACTTGAGTCAAGTGGATTTTTCTCTTATATTAGCTGACTTTTATTTGAAATACAGGAATTAGTTGAACTTAAATGAAAATGCGTGGAAAATAGAAGCCCAAGCCATGCATAGACCAGAACAAGAAACCCAATTGATGGCCAAAATCATAAAAGAGGACTAATCCGCAACAAGCTCATTATTCAAGCGCATTTAAGCCATTTTTATGATGCGGTCAAATAGAAGGGAGAATGGCGAAACTAACCCATAAATTGAATCTAAAAGTATATGTTCAAATGGTAGAAGGAATGCACGTGGATCAATGCTCAAAATGGTTATCCAGTTCACTAGCTCTATCCAATGTGGAGACCAATTCACATATTAATGAGGGATTATGTGTACAAATATTTGATGGCAGAACAGTTCCATAAAAATGTTAATGAACCTTGTGTATAATTTAGAGCACATGGAGTATCTTGGAACAAATCAATTGTCAGTTAAAATACCTTTCAATTTGGTTCACTTGATATGTGATTAATTGATATATATGCTGTTGGGTTTGGTGTCTTGGTTTGTCCATGGAAAACACATTTCCATGGATGCGAAAGTGTGTAGATCAATTCATGATCAACCTTTAAAATCAACATTGAATGTAACTTTTTGGAAAACATATTCTACCCTTGACATGCTCACTTTGAGATCTTTCCAAAGCCGTTCATGTGTCCGGCCTCTAGAAGTATCTACGCGACCACTCGGCGCTTGGATCTCCACCTCTTCTTGTTCAACTCTCCTTGGAGACTCTCTCCTTGGTTGAGAAGTGATGTAGAGAATGAAGAAAGGGATGGCCTCTCAAAAAAGGCTTGCATGGGTGCTTAAAATGATATCCCTTTCCCTCTTTATATTTCACTTAAGGTTTTTCTCAAAAACCCAACAAAGTAAAATATATCCACCAATGTCCTTATGACCTTGTGCGTTTGACCTTCTAGGCACATGTATCATTCTAGTTTATAACTTTAGTGTCCCAACAAAAATTATTGGCCAACCTCATTAATTAATTATATCAACATATAAATTAATTAAACAACGATAGATTTAACCCAATCGATAGGTTGTTTCTAGCCCATGGGGTGCCAAGCAACACCTCATGCTCTAGAAGATACCAAGTAGTCTCGAACTCTCTCATGGAACCTTTACCATAATTGGTTACCATATATGTATAATTCATCATGCGTGCGAGACTGTCGAACGACTTAGGGTATGGTTTATCATCAAACCCTAATCCATCATTTGATTAGCACTGATGCATAATGGGGATAAATGGAGAACTCTTTCTCCAATATCCTCACTACCCTGGCCAGGGATTTTTATGTATCCTCTTCCTTGAGTAAATATCATCTTATACCGAGGGTGGATGATCCGGTCTTGAGCATTCAATCATCTCTGCAAGCTTCTTACTACATCTGATCTATAACTCATTTGAATCCCATGATTAGAGGCTCGTAAGTTATAACAAAATGTAGTCATCCACTCACGACATGTCCTTGGTGTCTCAAGTCAATGGATCACTTATACAACCGTGACATGAATCAGCCTGACTGACATTTAGGTATAATACCATTCTAGGATTTGTAAGGATCAATTCAGTGAACTCTTTCTCCAAAGAGCACCCACTATCTATCCTTAGTGTCACCACACTAATAGCCACAAGATTAGCTATACTTATCATATAAGTAGAATCAACTAGTGCTATTCTATCTAGATAGTTTGATGTATGTCTCGACTATCCATCGAATAGCGATATTTAGAATACATGTTTAAAGACTAGCGATCACTGTAGTATGATCTCATCATAATACACTAAGTCACAGCACGTTGTCATAGACTTCATTACAAACATCACATGGAATAATAATGAACGTAAATATTTTATTCAATCAACTTAAAGAAACATGTTAGTGTGATTGGCTTGACGGCCACATAATATCCATCATATGTTAGATGTGGTTAAATTATTGGTTGACCATTATAGAGCTATTCGGCTTATGGAGGCATTAACTATACCATTAAATGGCACTAAAGGGTCACATACATACGGTTACTAGATATCAGAGAATATAGTTAAACTATAGGGGTTTTAATTCAAATTATATTTAGGCATCGAGGACAAAGCCCGAAATAAAATTTACCCATGCAAGCTTTTTCTTGAGAAATCATCCTTCTTCTAGTGTTACAAGAACATAGATTTGACGTGTGTAGAACTTCAAGGATGCATCGAGATGAATGGCACTTTTGAGCCTCATGATGAATCAATCCAGGAAACCAAAGAATAATATATTCTATTATCTCAAAGGTGATAAGATCATCGAGAATTTTGACTTATGTTTAAAGATATCGTAAAATTGAATTATTATCTATACATGATGAAGTATCTTTGTTTTGTTGACACTAAAGATATATAGTGAGTGTTGTTGTTTATAGAAAGAGTTCTTTAATTGGTCCTAGTGAACCCTTGGATCATTTCACGCCTAACTATCAACCAGATTCATTCATGGCATAGTTGTGTATGCAGTCCTTAGGCCTGAGACACCAAAAGCATCATGTGGATTGATGGTTGTATTTTTATTATGCTCTACGAGTCCCTAATCAAGGATTACACACAGTCTTCACTCATATCAACCAACAATTCCACGAAGGTGATTGCGTGGTTAAGATATGATTATCCCCACTTGGTATAAGAGGAGGCTAACTCAAGGAAGATGATGGGCATGAAGTAGTGTAAATATCAGATAAAGATCTCTTCAATGAATCCTCAATGCATTAGTCCTTCTTAGGCTGACAGATTAAGGTTTTAAAGTTTTGGGTTATGGGGCTATAGTTTTGATGCATGAAAACTTCTTTTCACTACAGGAAGCATTAGAATATTTCATAAGTGATCTATAAAACTTTTAACAGAATAAGTTCCTTGTGGGTAACTTTTTCCACCCTTGCTTCTAAGGATAGTTTCTTCAAGCCAATCAATTGCTCAGCCTCCAGTGGGATCCACATGACTAAAAGGTTGTTGGATCTCCTCTTCTAGTTCACCACTCCTTAAAGTTCGTGTGATCCTTCTCACCATGAAAGAGGTTTTGGAATGAGTGGAGATACTCTAGAAAGAAGAAAGGGTGGGGCTTTCGAGATCTGGCTTTCGTGGGCACCTAAAATGGGTGCCCCCCTTATTTATACTTATTTAGGTTTTTCCATAAAACCCCTTGAAAATAAAGTATATCTTCCAGTATCCTTTTCTTATGTATGTGATGCCCTAGGCCCATATATTTTTATCTTTAATAACTTTAAGTACCAATAATATTTATTGACCAACCTTATTAATTAACTATATCAACATATATTAATTAATAGAGGATCAATTCAAACCCAATCGAGAGGTGAAGTTTCCAGGCCATGGGGTGCCAAGCTACACTCACGCTCTAAAAGATATTGATTAGGCTTTTAACTCTCTTATGTAACCTTTCATGTCATCAGTTACCATACCTGTATAATATTTCATATGCGCGAGACTCCCTTATGACTTAGGGCATGGTTAATCATCACACCCTAATCCATCATTCGGTTAGTACTGACGCATAACGGGGATCATTGGAGAAAATCTTCTCCAGTATTCTTACTATCCTGTAGGGATTTTCGTGCATCATCTTTCGTGAGTCAATCTCCTCCTATACTGAGGGTGAATGATTCCATCTTGACCACACAGTCATCTCCATGAACTTATTTCTATATCCATGCTAAAACTTGTTTGAATCCCATGATTAGAGAGTCGTAAGTCGTAGTCAAAACATAGTTGTCCATCCACAATATATCCTTGTTGTCTCAGGTCAATGAATCACTATACAACAATGATATGAAACAGCCTGATCGATGTTTAGGTATCATACCATTCAGGCATTCATATAGATCAATTTAGTGCAATCTTTCTCCAAAGAGCGCCCACCATTTGTCCTTAATGTCCTCACACTAATGGTCATAGGATTAGCTATGCTTATCCTGTAAGAAAGTTCATATAGTGCTACTGTATTTGGATAATTCGATGTCCATCTCATCTATTCAACGAATAGGAATATTCAGAATACACGCTTAAGGACTAGCAATCACTGTGTTATGATCTCATCATAATTCATTATGTTATTGCACGTATTCATGGAATTCATTATAAACATCACACTAGAATAATATGAACTAATATTTTTTCAAGGAACTTAAATAAAAACATGGTAGTGTGATTTGGCTTGACGGCCACATAAATCCATCACTAAGTTGACCACACCATAAGTTTGTCTGGA
This sequence comes from Wolffia australiana, assembly GCF_029677425.1. Lineage (NCBI taxonomy): Eukaryota > Viridiplantae > Streptophyta > Magnoliopsida > Alismatales > Araceae > Wolffia > Wolffia australiana. Next base: position 13,892,207 of record NC_135844.1, read on the forward strand.
TAGTGTAACGTAGAGGATACATTCTCCATGCTAGAGTATTTATGAATATTTTTTAACAACAAAATAGATTCATGATTGGCAGGCCTAGAATCATATGAAACACATAAAATGTAAGCTCATTAGTCATGTAATCAGTCATTAATAAAATGACTCTTGAACCAATGGTCAAGTATTTGTGACAAATGATTCTGAAGATATTGTACAAGAATAGGTAGAAAAAACAGAGATAAGTATCATTTTGATCCATTTAATTGAGTCTTCCCAATGTTTTACTATTTAAAATACTAAATTATAAGGAAATAAAATCACAAGAATATTATCCTTGCTCAGATAATATGGCTCCATATCCAGAATTTATAAGGTTTTCAAATTTTATCCTCATTATATGTTATGTGATTTAAGGTTTGTGATCCATTTTTGTAATGTTGAGTAGTATTTTATGTAAGATGTTTAATGGCAGAAATTGGATGTTAGGAAGCTAATGCGATGATCTTTGAAACTTGGAACTTTCATCTGAACCATGAAATGGGGTGGGATGTCTTTATTGTGAGGTTCCTGCAGAAATCCATTCTAGTTTTTTGTGGTCACCCCAAAATCAAATTCTGATTATTACTCATAATTTTATATTTTAAGAACATAGTATGATATCTAGAATACATTTGATGCCCTATGATTAACTATGAAAACTAAGGTAACTTGATTAATGATAGGCAAGGTTCAAATTAATGTGGGGATTGAGGTGGCTTCTTAGAGGAGTTTATGAAGGAATTTTTTTCAATTCTTTGTTCCCTCATAAATTTTTATTTTAATTTGTTATTTAACTTATTAGTCGGTGGAACTATTTCTTAACTGCATGGCCTGTATTTTGATTTCTCTATTGTAAAAATGTCACAGGGTCAAATCCCGAGCTAGGAACAGTGCTCAAATCTGACGCGCAGTGCTTGGAGCTAGAATCGGCCTCAGTGCTTGGAGCAGAACACTGAGAAGCCTTAATCTCTTGCAGCCGAAGTCTTTGCAATAGCTTAAGTTTGTATAGAAGGGGTTAGAGGAGATGGTGGGAGCGCAGCCACGTCGCAGAATAGGGTCATTAAATTAATATCATGAGCAAGAGGTTACATCATAGTCATAAGCATTATATGGGGGAAGACGAGGGATGATACCGAAGTAACAAGACAAGGTGTCGTGCGCCTTGGTAATGTCGCTCTCAGGCCTTGGGGCCTACCGCTCCGCTTGCGCGTACTCGCCGACTCCGCCGCTACATGAGTGCCCCAGGTTGGCCGCCGGGCGCCGGGCACCCATGGGCGTGGCAATCACACACGTCACCCCAGCCTTAGCGATCACACACACCAGCACCCGCAAAGACACCTTTTGCGCGCGGACCGTGCGACATCGCTGCATTCAGTGCCTCAAGCTGGGCACAGCACGCCCAACGCTACCCGTGGGGGCGCCACAGCACTGTTTGTGCGCCAATGCCTTAGTCTCCTTGCGGAATGTCTCCCCCCTACGCCTGCACATGCAATGCGTGCGACACGCACGCAAACACGCAGTTCACCCGCACAGCCTTACGCGCCACGTCACAGCATTGTCGCCCAGCTTGTGTGTCCCAAGCATGCGTGTGGTGCTTGGTGCCTGCACACACGCTCTTGTTAGCCCATGCGCCCAGCATGCGCGGGTCAACCCTAATCCATTGCACCTAAGCGCCAACGGGCACGCGCACCATCAGCAGTGTGCTACCACAAGGGGGGCGATGGCCTGAAAGATTATGGACAGGCGTCGCTGCCCTTTGTGTGTTGCAAAATCGCACTAAATAGAACTCAGCCATTTAAATGTCATGAGTCCATAACGTGAACATGCCCTCCCAGTAAGCACGCAAGCCTCTGGGAAGGAATGCCGCCTGGTTAGGGGCCTAACACTATGTAACAGGGGAGTTGAGATTGAGGGGTACAAAAAACTAATAAACATTCAATAATAGATTTTTGAAACTATAATTGACCATTTAATATGTATTAAACATGCTAATAGGTATCAGATTGAGCGAGTTGATGGTTTTTAACCATTATTTGATGGTACCTGATTACTTGGACAATTATATTATGAGGAAATATAATAAGGTTCAACTCTTGAGGAAACATTTAAATGGTCATTCAGAGAATGATAAATTACATTTCCTTTTCTTTTTTATCATATGAGAGGTATTCTTGAGTAAACATGTATTTACTTTTGAGAAATTTGAAAATAAGAACTTCTACATAAAACTCATTGACATGGAATTCATATTAATCCCATGAATTAGAAATCCCACGAATTTGAAAAGTAATTTCTATGTTATGCACTGCATTCTTCGATTAGGATTCTTCGTTGTGTATTTGGGTTACTCACTTACTCTCCAAGATATTTCTAGACTTCTGTGCGCAATGAGAAAAAATCCTGGGACGGAGGAATGAGTGAGATGGAATATCTGTCCTAGGGACCTTGGATTCGTTCAACGAAGAACTATATTTTGATTACTGATCCAGAGACGTTCATGGTTCCTTGCTGCAATGAGAAACAATCCAGTGCTGGATGAATGTAATGAGGTAGTATGTTGATGGTGTGGGTCTTGGATTTGTTCAGTAAACAACTTTTTAAAATATAATTTGTTGTGCAGTTGAGTTATTCTCCTGGATTTGTTCTGAATTTCTGTCTGCAATGATAAAAAATCCGGGAAAGGATTAATGAGTTGAGATGGAATGCCTGTCCCAAGGGCCTTGGATTTGTTCAACAAACAACTATTTTCAAATAGAATGGGTGCATTTGGATTACTGCTCTAGAGAAATTCATGGTTTCTATCTGCAATAATAAAAAATCATGTGGTAGATGAATGAACAAAGACGGGATGTCCCTAATGTGGGTCTTGAATTTGTTCCATAAACAACCTAAAAAATAAAACTGGTTTATCTAGAATAACAAAAAAAAATCATGGGACGGATGAATGAGTTGAGGTAGTACGTCTCTGACTTGGGAGTTGAATGTGTTCAATAAATATCTCTTTTCTACGTAAAACAGTTGCATTTTTGTGTTTCTTCTCCGGGGATGTTCTTGATCTGCCTGTAAAGAGAGAATTCACAGGCAGGATGCATATGGTGGTGAGAAGTATCTGATATAATGACCTTTGGATTGTTCAACAAATAACTCTGCTAGACGAACTGTTCTATTAGCATTTTTTGTTCCAGGAAATATCCATGGAATGGGCGGATGAGCAGACATCTGATGACTTTGATATCATGAACAGCAGTTAAAAGAACAACAAAAGTCAGCGTCGGATTCACCTATCAAGGATCGGCAAAGGGGAAAAATGGAAGATCGAGAGCATTCCGAGCCTACTCTTCCCTTCTCCCCTGTTTCTACAACTAACAACAATTAAAGATTGCAGATCCGGCGCCCAAACAAGCAATGCAACAGATCAATCAATGGGCAAGAAGCAATGCAACAGGATGCATATGGTGAGAAGGAGTATCTGACATAAAGACCTTCGAATTGTTCAACAAATAACTCTGCTAGACGAATTGTTCTATTAGCATTTTTTGTTCCAGGAAATATCCATGGAATGGGCGGATGAACAGAGATCTGATGACTTTGAGATCATGAACAGCAGTTAAAGAACAACAAAAGTCAGCATCGGATTCACCTTCAAGGATCTACAAATGGGAAAAATGGAAGATCGAGAGCATTCCGAGCCTACTCTTCCCTTCTCCCCTGTTTCTACAACTAAGAACAATTAAAGAATGCAGATCAATCAATGGGCAAGAAGAAAATCCGAGTTCATCTGATCCAGAATAGAGAGATCATCAGCCGGCGACTCAGCGGGGCTCCCAGGGATCAAGAACACGGCCCTTGAAGCATGGAGCTTCTTCCTTTGAGGGAATCGCGGGCCGCGGACGCGGCGACCGGCGAAGAAATGGGAACCATCGAAGAGCGCCGCTGGAATCTGAGCTCCGGCGGCGGCGCCGCCGCCATCGCCGGCGGAAGGCGGCGGAGATAGGCGGTGGGCGCGGCCGGTAACGAGCAGAAACGCGGTAGTTCTCGGCGATCTGGAGCTGATTCGAGTGTCCCGCAGACGGGCGAGCGCGCCGGGGCGGAGGAACTTGTGGAACTTGTCGTCGATCTTTGAAGGTGGGGAGAAGGGTATGGCGAGAAGCTTCTTGGGGCTCCGCGTTCTCTGGTTCATGGCGGCGACGAGGAGAGAAATGGAGAAGATGGGTCGGCGAGATGGGCGGGATAGCGAGGTGGGTACGAGCGGGAAGGTGAAGAAGACGGAGAAAGTGGGGCCTTTTGAAGGAGAAAGGCGGGACAAAAGTCGCGATCTTGGCGCCCAAACGCGGAGAGCGCGCGTCGCTTGCCTTCTTTGGCCTCTTCCCTCTTAAACATCCAAAAGAGATAGAAAATTTACCCTTTCTCTTTAAAACATGCATCATCAACTAGGGATCGCCCGTCCCGATACCGGTATTGGATTATGGTATCAAAACCGATGCTGTACTGATATCCGGTATCCAGGTATCCAGAAAACGATATCGGATATCGGATATCGGTCGCCACCGTATCGATATCGGTATCCGTCTCGATGTCGACATCTGCCTCCGTCTGTTGGGGAGGATGACGATATCAGATATCTATTATATATATTTATTCCTTAAATAAACAAGTTAATCATTTAATTTATATCCTACTTGGTTCAATAAATACAGCTCAAATTTTCTGTTTTCTTCCATATGGAAGAAAACAAAAGGTTTGAGTGGTATATGATAAACGAGGTAGATTATATAACAAAAATATGTGGCACTGTTAACATAAATCATCTAAAATGATGATCAATATTGATTTTTTCATTAGATACCGGATATCGATTTCCGGATACTGGTTCCGATGTTCGGTATCCGATATTTACATTGTCCATACCCATTCGATATCCGTCTCCTATATCTGTTTTCTCCTATCAGACAGATATCGTCTGATATCAGACACCGTCTCTCTTTTTCCTGTTATTGGATATCGAATTAAATAATTTATATTCTATATCCTCAAATTACTTAAGAAAATATTTTTACGAGTCCGAAAATAAAATTTAGAATAATTCAGATATTAAATTTGCAAGGTATTCATAGAGTTTTCAATAATTAGACTTCAAGAAATTATATTTTAAGTCGAAATATATATTTTATATATTTTTATGAATCAAATATACAATTTGGTATTACTTTTGTGGTTTCATGATTCTTTCTTGGTTTCCGAAAATCTTATGATACACTGGGAATCCAGTTTGTGGATTAATGATGAGATGTAATATCTTACCAGTAAGAATAATCTTGGAATGTTTAACCGATCCATTCCGGATCGATCAAATTGGTACGGAAGTTGTAACATGGGAAAACCGCGGAAAACACGACTTATTTGAATAACCCGGTGACCTACCAATTGTAGAAGTAGGATCTTTGGCAAGCAATAAGCACTTAAATAATACAATTCGAATGTACCATCTTCTTTATCATTTCGAGGAAAAGGTTTGGGAGGAAAGGGAAATAACGGAGGGATCCGAATCGGACCTAAATGGGAATGACATGAAAAAGTCTTTTTCAAAACCTATAATTAAGCGCGTGACGACGATATACGATATATGAAAAGTCTTCTAACTTCAAATTGAGTGAAATAAATTAAAATTTAATACACATGTAGTGTTTGCGGTGTCATGTACCAAAGTTAGAAGGTGAAATAGAAGTTGAGGGGGCTTTATCTGTTGCAGATCGCCTTGATGTTGGCAGAATATAAGGATATAAGGTGAGGTTCCTTGCACTTATATTATCATATTCTTCTTAAACTCCATAAATTCGCATCCATTCATACACATCTATGTTATCCGTATCATCCATACACATCATCCATCCATTTTTTATTTACCCGTTATTGTCATTCACCATGCCCAATTATGAATTCTTCTAAATATTTAAATGCATGAGTTGTTACATATGCATATCCTGATCATCCTTCTCATGTCAGTATATTTCTTATTTTATTCAATAAGTTTTCTAAGTCCTTAATTAAATTTTAAAAAGACTTTAAAATCACAATATTTGTTTCCTATGGAGATGAGCATTGCTCACTAGCTAGTGATAAGCCAAAAGTAGGGGTGAATTGCGCAATTTATTATCCCTTATCATGGTTGATTTTAGCTTATACAATAAAATTTATAAAACCTTAACTTAAGATGTATAATGATAAGTATAGGTATCGTCCAAAGGAAGCTAGTAAGGAATTTAATTAGTGATATACTGGAATAATTTGGCATTAATTAGAGTTAATTTAATCTTCAATGAAGATCAAATCACCCTAATTAGATGAGGAATTTAGAGAGGAGGGTAGAGGAGATAGAAGGAATAGAAGAAGTAAAGATCTCTAAATTGACTTCTTTGATCCACTAAAAAGGATCAGAGGAGTAAAGTAGAGGGGTTAAGCGAAGAAAATTTAGTTTTATTTTGTTTTGGGGGAATTGGGTATCCAAATTCACTAACTACTATTTCAAAAATATAATCTAATATATCCTAGAAATTAAACTTATTTATAATTTTTTTTCTTAATGTGCAAGTGGAATAGCTAGATCAATTTCATAATCTCTCATCTCAATCCTATTAAGGTTTGTACATGTTGCTCAAGCCAAGCGATTTAGAGTTTCAGACTAAGATCAAGAAGAACAATGACAAATTTCACTAGCTAATAATCCAAATTACACTAAATTCAAATACAATGAAGTAAAAAGTACCATATAGGGTTGATCCAGGATTTAGCTCCTCTATGTCTTGCAGCTGTAAAAGAGCTTCTTCCAGAATGACCTCCTCAACTCGAAATTCTGCTTTTATACTTAGTTTACATGGTAAAAATTACCATTTTACCCCCAATCAGTAGTTAATTTTCATCCATCAATACAGACTTGATCTGAATTTCTGTATACAAAGAGGAGGTTGAGACGAGTAAATTCATAAAAATTTGACCTCAATCCGACTTCAAGATCAAAAGTTATTAATCAATGAAAATTGGCCAATTTAAAGTTATTTAATTTTATTTTTTTTAATGAACACAATCGGGTATCGATCGCTGATTGGCTGGCGCATTTTAAAATACTTTTAGTGCATCCTCTCTCGGCATCCACGCACCCTGCCCTGGAAATCAAAGAGTAATAAAAAATACGGAAATACATCTTAAATGCACTTGCTTGTGCATTTTGAATAGCGCTAACCACTCATATTTGGCCACATCATCTCCCCCGCATGCGCTTTGTATGCACAGCATGGGCGGTGAGCTTACCGCACAAAGGAAGAATTCCTGTTGCACGCATTAAAGTCACCAGATTCCTTTGCAATGGCCGAGATGATGTCACGTAACACTGGTAACTCGATTGCCGCAATTTTCCAAAAAAGTCCCTAATTAAATGGGCGTGCGCAAAGAAACACCGCCCAAAAAATATTTATTTATATGCCCCTCTGCTTTCTCTCTCCTCCGTATTTCCTAAAAAACATAGAAAAATCATAGAAATATTCTGATTAATTCATAAAACCTTGGAAATATTTCTATTATATTTTTACGCCTGCAACGCGTGATTGAGAACTTTTTAAGGGCATATTTTCAACAAAATTTCAGAAAAGTCCCTCTGACTTTAGAAATGCTTTACAACTCCTATTTTCATTAATAAAATAGATTTCATGTGATAATTATATACCTCATCATAGTTTTATTTCTAATTGTATGTATTTTAGGTGCTTATTTTCATTAAAATGATCATACATGCATGTTCTTAATGATTATTGGTTTGTTGCACTCTTAATATGGTTTAAATAAATATTTTAACATAGTTCTGTAACATTAGTTTCATGAATAAAATAATTTAACAATTTGGAAAATATTTATTTAAAAATTTAAGGGGTTTATTGCATTTTCAAGATGATATTCTGATTTTCCTAGATTTCAGAGTTTTCTTATGGAATTTTCAGAAGTTAAATTCGTAAAACATATAATTTTATATGCCAGAAAATATAAATTTGAATATATTTAGATAATTTAATGAATTAATTTACTTTTTCCACTCTTAAAAGTGCATGCCACACTGGCAATATGCCGTTCAATTAAGACGATTGACAAATTAGATGAGAGAGAAAATCGAGTGGTTGAGATTGCTCAATATTGAAATGAAGATATCTAATGATCCAGATGGAGTTTCAGGCTGAAATTTTGATGGTAGTCACATCATTTCCTCCTGTATCCATGACCATTGTGGATATATAAATATGATCCCCATAATTTTTTAAAGGCACCCTTGGATTTTGTTTCCTAATTATGATTAGCGTAGTGACTTGCTTCAAAACCTCATTTGGGTCCATTCTTGTACCCCAAGAGTGAAGGATTGAAGGGGTGATGCTGACATCAAGACATATGAATAAAAATCACCACTCATCTTGTAGTGTGATCTTCTTCTTTTTCCAACTCACATCTTCATCCTTTTTCTTAGGTTATCATTGCTGATAGCCTAGGTTTCCACTATCACACATGCTACCTCCAAATATGCGGCTTGTCAACGCGTATCGGCAATCATCTCTGTTGCGACCAGTGCTGTCTCTCTTTCATCCACTTCACTCCACTTAGGTTCATCTCCACCAAATTTCAGACAGATCCATGGGCGCACTGGAGAAGGTGTTTTAATTAAAATTAATTAGTACTTTTATGTTATAGATTTCTATAAAAGTTTCCGAAATAATTGTATAAATTTTGAATATATTAGGTTAAATATAACTAATATTTTCTGACCTTCCTAGAATTACTTTAAATTACTTTTCACTAGTTTTTTTTATTAAATTAGATTTTTTTCATAAAATAAATAAATAAATTTTTAAAAATAGAAATGAAAGATAAAGTTCACTTATTCAATATTTGATCTCTGTGGATTCAACCCTTTCGAGCTATGTGCTCGTAAGGAAAATTATAAGTATTTTTGTATAAACCAGAAGGTTCAATTTTTATATTTAACCCTAATTTCTGGTTCATCAACATGCTATGAGATAATAATCTCATTTCAATGATGATATTATATTTCAACTATTGTCTATTAATTAGTAGGTTATCCATTCAAAAAGTCACTAAAGTCCTAGAACCTTTATTGATGATAAATTAGTCATTGCACACAATCAATTAGTTGAAAGCATAGATAATAGATAGACTAATTTACATTTAGTTGGAAATCATAAATAAAATCACCCCCTAACACTGTGCCTAAGTTTATTGATCATAGTGAGAATAGCTTGATTTATAATTTTAAGGTCCAAATATGTAGATACTGTGTTCACTGGGCTTGATAGGTGATTAGAAGGTAATTCACATTTCCAAGACAGTATATATCTTAATGGAAATTAAAGAATCAAAACATGGATGATCCAATGAGATTATAAGGAACTAAATCCAGTACGATGTGGGTGATAATCATAAATTTGGATTAAAATATTATTTTAAGGTTCTGATTTATGCAAAATAATTATTATAATGTCATTAATAAGAAAAAAACTTGTTTTACTTGTGTACCATTAGAAACTCTAACTACATCAAACACAATATCCGAAGTACATCCATAGTTTAGTATTTATCTTAAAATCCTATTTCTTCACACATACTTTTTATATATGAGAAAAATAATTTAATTATGCATTTATATGTGTTTTATTTTTATTTCTATTTATATATGTTTTTTATTTTTAATTTCACACACATATAAGTGTAATATCTATATTATGCTATAATATGACTCATAACCGTTTTCTTATTTGTTACTAGATAGAAAAAACTCAATAACACGCTATGTCTATCTATTTTCCTCACTTCCACGTGAATTGTATGCTTGTTTAAATATCATTTTTTAAAAATTGTAATGGAGCTTGTATGGTTTGTTTGTTCTTTTGATTAAAAATTTAGAAAAACCAGGAGCTTCCTTAGTGGTGCCAACTTTATTTGTACCACACCTATTAAATTCTAAAATAACTCTCACATCTTTACCTTTGGCCATGGGCTTCTGAGTTGGATTTTAGACTGAAAATTCCATAGAGAAGGTTTCAAAAATTGTTATCATCAAATTAATTATTTTTTTCATAAAATATTTTATAAATATACCACCAATTTATGCAAAATAGGTGGACGAGTGAAGATATGGGATGAATGAAAAACAAAAGATATTGGTGATCACATTCATTTAATTAACGCTAATTATGTTTTAATGTTGGTTATTAATGATGATAATTTATATTTTATTGGTCCACATGGCAAGCGTCATGTGGTCGAGAGAGAGTCCACCTGGGCTGTAACACTGCATGATTGTGAATGTGGGACCTGCGAGTATCGCTGATGTACTGTGTGGCATCTACTGAGCAGGCTGTGTGCTGATAAGCCAAAAATAGGGGGGAATTATGCAATTTTAGACTCCCTTATTCTCATTAATTTTAGCTTATACAAGTAGATTTTATAGAACCTTAACTTAAGATGTATAATGATAAGTTTAGGTATCCTCCAAGGGAAGCTAGTAAGGAATTAAATTATTGATATACTTGAATAATTTGACCCTAATTAGAGTTAATTTAATCTTCAATGAAGATCAAATCACCCTAATTAGATGAAGAATTTAGAAAGGAGGATAGAGGAGATGGGAAGAATAGAAGAAGTAAGAAGCTCTAGACTGACTTCTTTGATCCAATAAAAAAGATCAAAGGAGTCAAGTAGAGAGGTTCAGAAGGATATTTGATTTTGGTTGTTTTGGAGAAATTGGGTATCCAAATTCACTAACTACTATCTAAAAACACAATCTAACCTTCCTAGAAATTAAATTTTTTATAATTTTTGTTCTTAATTTGAAATAGGAATAGTTAGATCAATTCAATGCTCACACTTCTTATTCCTAGTAGGGACTTGTACATTTCGCTCAAGCCTAGTGATTTAGAAATTCAGACCAAGATCATGACAAATAATAAAAAAATTCACTAACACTTAATCCAAATAACACTAAAATTCAAATACAATGAAGTAAAAAGTATGAAATACACTTGATCCAGGCTGGTTCTCCCCTCTGTCTTTCAGCTATGAAAGAGGCCCTTCCACAATGACCTCCTCATCTAAAATTTCAGCTTTTATACTTAGGTTTAATGGCAAAAATTACCATTTTTCCCCCAATAAGTAAATAATTTTTATCCATCAATGCAGACTTGATCTGAATGATCCAACCATAATGATAGAAAGAGGAGGTCAGACAAGAAAATCCATAAAAATTTGACCTCAATCTGACTCGAGGATCAAAAGTTATTAATAAATGTAGACCAATCTGCATTGTTGGATCACATATCGATTTCTCATTGGATGGCAAACTTTTAGACTCAAGTTGGTGGGTTCTTTCTTCACGCGCCACGTACCCCTGGCTGAAATAGGAGAGAATAAACACAAAATACATAGCGCTACGTACTTACTTGGACGTTTGTACCACCACCATCCAATCAAATGTCACCACATCACCTCCCGTGTATGCGCGTTGTATGCGCTGCATGGGTGGTGCACTCATTGCCCAGAAAGAAGAATTTCTGCTGAACGCATCTCGACTTTCGCATTCTTCCCGACAGCTGAGATTTTTCCACGTGGCACTGGTAACGCAATTTCCCGACATTTTGCAGAAAAATCCATGGGTAAATTGGCGCGCACAAACGGACGCTGCCCAAAAAATATTTATGCATATGCCCCTCTGCTTTCTCTCTACTCCATATTTCCTTAAAAACATAGAAAAAATCCAGATTAAATTGATAAAAACCCTGCAAAAATTCTAATTGGACCTTTACGCCTGAAATGGGCGACCGAGAACTGTTTTAAGGGCATATTTGTAACCAAAATTTAAGAAAAATCCCTCCGAATTTAGAAATTGCTTTTTAACTCCTACTTTACTTATAAATAAATCTTTTTTCTATTTAAAAATTCATTTCTTTCTCAAATAAATTGCCAAAAATTTTGACAAAATTCTAGAAAATTCAGTAATTTGTCCCCACATTAATTAACAATAGAAGTAATTTTTAAACCTGCTATTTTTAATACAATTCATAAATTAACATTAAATTAGGGAAAAATCAGAAATTACTTGGAAAAAATAATTAACATGTACATATATGATAAAAACCCTATTTTAAACTCTTTAAATGTATACAATTGTGCTAATTACTTGAATTAAATACCAAATCTAGGGTGTTGTCATGTGCAAAGGCTCAGGTGAAGCCTACATGGAGCCTAGATGGAGTCCTTAAGGGGTGCATGCATGGTGAGCCTTATAGCTGCAATGATCAGAGGTTATGGCACTTTATACCTGCTTATGTTTATGAGTGTGAATAATTGTTAAGCCATGAGAGTCAAATATTTTAATAGGAATCAATTGTTTTAAATTTTTTCCATGTGGGGATAATGCCTGCTTATTTTGCATATCCATGGTATAAAGTGGAGCACTAATAAACATGGTTTAGTGAGCACCATTGATATTCAGTTAAAGAGAAGGGGTCATGGCCCGTTCTGAGTAAATGTAACTTCATAAGGTGGCATAAACAAGGCGCAATCATTAGTGCTCATATGGAGCACTCAACCTATATGGGTTTATGCAATTTTTTTCATTTCCTATTCAAACTCTCTATATCCTCCCACTAATGATGATGTGACGGCATCAAAGACCTTGCATCGATGGTCGAAACCCACTGGACGATACCTGTTTCGTCAGTCCTACATGACCCATTCTCTCTCCTCCTCTAACTAGCATGGGTGACGTGGCTTTAGCCTGGCTGTTTTGCCTTAGACGAAGGGTCATCGGATGGATAGGAGCCATTGCCTCTAATTACATCAAATTAGATCAATAAAAATATGCATTTGTGCTTCATTTTCATTGAATTTTTAGACTAACCCCACTTCACTCTTAAGTGACGAATGGATTTCTCATATCTTCTTGGAGTTTTATTTGAAGTACAAAAATTAGGTAAATAATATGGTGAATTTGGGATACAAATGGGAGGAGGGAGAAACCCAATACCATCTCCTAGATAATAAGAAAAGACCCATTATGCAAGAAGCTAACTCTAGAAGGCCATTCAAACCTCTTTAAGATTCGGGTCAACTAAAGCCATTAATCGTGGAACTAACTCATAATTTAAATGTAAGGCCTATCTTCAAATATGAGAAGGAAATAATGGGTATCCAGGCTAGAAATCAAGTATCTTAGCCCTCCAAACCCTTGTAACTAAATCCAGTTGTTGGGAGAGGTAGGGCTCTTCTATTTAATCTCTTCTTACCTCTCTTTGTATTTCATCTTGGATTTCTGCTCCCAACTTGTTGTTGTAGGCCTAGTGCATCAGATTTATTTGATCCGTTCTTAATCTAAAAGAGTGTGGGAGTGAGAGTTCAAGTGTGATCATGATTCTTGGAGAAAAAACACAACTTGGTCTTGGGGGAAGTGACAACAAGGTTTGTGGATTTAATTGGAATTTTCTCACCTTTTTATGTATCCAAGATGATAGCCTAGGCTTCACACATTTCAACAGATAAGTGACACTAAAAAGTCCTCCTGTAGCAAAAGTTACAATGTTTTTATCCACTACCCGTTGATGCGCAAGTCTGTCGCCCGGTGGCACGTGGCTACATGCAAATTGAGCGTCGCCCAGTGCAGCTTCCCCACATTTCACCATGGGAAGGGTTACCATAGGTTCTAGATAACCTTAAAACTAATTTCTTGCCATAAAAATCCTGATAAGTTCTTAAATCACAATAAATTATTAAAACTTATCAAAAACAAATTAAATATTTGTTTCATTTAGTAAAAATTCAGTTTTGACTAATTTCCCTTAATTTTTATATTTATAAAATAGTTAAAAATCCATGAAAAAACTAAACTTACCTGAAAAGTTTATTTTAAAATATAATTTAATTGAAATTTACTCCCTCATTACCTGCTCCTTGTTCATTCAACCCATACTTATTCTATAAGGAAAAAATCAGATCCTTAAAACTACTTATTTAACCCAAATTATGGTTTATCAACCCCATATTTATAGAAGATGCTGCTCATTTGACAGAATCATCTCACTTTTGTTCAATTTTAATCATGATTTATGAGTTTTGTGGTTTCTCGTTGATTCTTGGCAATCCCTCTCATCTTCTAAGATGTAAAAATATTAGTTTAGGATGGATTAAACATGAGAGTTAGCATTTGATGGATGAATGAAATGCTTGAACCAGACGCTTTGTTCACAAAGTTCTCAATAAAAACCCTTGATTCAGCATCAACAAGGTCGATTCTTTGTCACATTCAGGTTAGTAACAAGTTAATTCATCAAATAAATGCTTAATTAGGTTTTAATTGGATGTCTAGATAGAAAATTACAGATAGAACTCTCACTCTTGTTCCACACAAATTTTCTCTCTCTAACTGCTCTCTATGATATCTCCTTCATTCTATACCCAATTAGTGCATGAAAAATATGTTTCATCCTCGCTCTATTTCTCAATCTGTTCATTGCTTGTATCAGACCACATTTTCATCATCCATATTTTTGAATTACCTTTGAGAGCATTAAATCATCATGACAATCCCCGGTTCCTCATGGGTTTGATCTCGACTAATCATCACACTTTAATTCTTTCATGATTTTAATGAGTTTGAAATATTATTGATGACATGGATTTTACCCCAAGACTTATGCTCATCTGATAGCAATTCATCTGGAAGATACATGTAGGAGTCAGTTGCCCAGGTTGTCCTTATGTTCCACGTGTTGGTCTCTAGAAGCAATTTGTATTCTAGCATCTTTTACATTCATATAAATGGTAAAATAGTCTTAATAAACCAACACATAATAAAACTTTAGTTAGGTGTGTATACCAGTCTTCCAAATGACAAAAATATAGGTTTTTTTGGACATTTACGACAAATGTACTCCCCTGCTGATTGAGTGGTGAAGTTTCCATGGGCAGTGAATAACCAGTATGCTATCAGTTACACTAAATATGTTTATGAACTCCATCCTAATTTTATATGATGTCATTTTCAAATCCATCTTCCATAAGTTAAAGTTCCCTTTGCTGAGTTTACAGATCTTTATCCTTCAACTTGTATGATTATCAGGGTTCCCAGTCAACCTAATCCAATCCAATTGCTATTCCAAGTAAGAACTTCTCCTTGACCATTGAATTACTTCTTCCAAGTGATTCTATCTGAGTTTGAGGTTATAAATACTTTTGAGTGTAGATTGATTATTTGGATATATAGTCCAAAATTTGGATCTAATAATGAAAACCATAACATATCCTTGGTATGAAAATACCATTCTATTTTTATGCAAAGTAATCTTATGATCTTTTCTAAGCTTCTAACACCTAACCCACTACCCACTATCCTCTTTAGGATGACATATATTTTCCCACGATGTATAATGACATATTTTACTTCTATCATCATTGAGCATAGAAAATTTTCTTTGATATATAGTCCAAAATTTGGATCTAACTAATGAAAACCATAACATATCCTTGGTATGAAAATACCATTCTATTTTTATGCAAAGTAATCTTATGATCTTTTCTAGGCTTCTAACACCTTACCCACTACCCACTATCCTCTTTAGGATGACATATATTTTCCCATGATGTATAATGACATATTTTACTTCTATCATCATTGAGCATAGAAAATTTTCCATCACTCTAGGAACATAATCTATGATTTTGTTTGGTACATCAAATACAGCTAGGGCATGAATGGGAATCCTATTCAAAAAAATATTATTAAAAATCATTTTTCCTGCTGGTGATAGTAGCTTAATGTCCATCCCTCCAGTTGCCTTCAACTTTTCTCCGACATGAGATAAGAATAAATAGATTTAATAAAACAAAATTGTTCATTTGAAGTAATTTAGTTAAAAGTAGACATGGTCGTTCTGTTCTTTTGGTGCGAATTTGTGCGAATTGTTCGTTCTGTTCGGTTTTCCGAACAGAACAAAAACAAATTTGAACAGAACATCGAACAGACCTGTGTGCTGTTCTTTTGTTTGCTTTGTGCGAATTTTAGTCTAATTTTGTGCGAATGTGCGAATTTTGTTCGTTTTTGAAAAAGAAAAAGAACAGAACAAAGAACAAGGACCTGTGCGGTTCTTTTGTGCAAATTTTGTGTTCGTTTCAAACAAACAGAACAGAACGACCATGTCTAGTTAAAAGTAAACTCAGACTTTGAATTAGTTTGCTGGTGATAGTAGCTTACTGTTCCAACCCTCCAGTTTCCTTCAACTTTTCTCTAACATGGGATCAAAATAAATAGATTTAATAAAGCAAAATTGTTCATTAGAAAGTACTTTAGGTCAAAGTAAACTCAAACTTCGAATTACTATGTTGGTGATAGTAGCTTACTGTTCAATCCCTCCAGTTCTCTTTCTATCTATTTCTCTTTCTTTCTTTCTTTCTTTCTTTCTTTCTTACTTTCTTTAGAACCTTTGAACTAATTTGCCGCGTTTTACATGCTAGAGGCTGTAATCAGTTTACCCTTAGTCGGATTTCAACCAAGATTTCATGGGGGTTGGCTTTGGCATAATTAGAGCTTCTGCATAGTAAAAAAGACCAAAAAAAAAAAAATGTTAAGAAAAATTAAACACAATCGTCCACTACCGGACCAAATGAATCCTGCCGGGGATGATGCGGTAGAACCCACCAAGACAACAAGTTTTGAATGCTTCGGATCGACAGAAGCTCTTCATCATTCTCTGCAAATGCGCTGCCGGGTCTTTCTTATAGTTTGCCCAATCTATCTTCATCCTCTTCTCTCCAGTTTAGAACTACGGGCCTTCATTGGGGCCGCTTCTAGCTGAAGGCCGCTCTCAGAGGCTTAAACAAAGATTTCTGGGAAGACCCATTAGAGGTATAACTCCAAGTGTGTCCGCTGTAGCTCCTATTTGTTGATTTCTGGAGAATCGGTCTCGGTTTATCTCGTAAGTTTTAGGAAAAAAGTTTTGCTATGTTGTATCTTTTACTTTGGTTTAGGAAAAAAGTTTGATGATCGTTGGGTAATTTGTCCCCGGAAGGTTTCTTCACTTTTTATATATTTTGCGTTTGGTTTCCGACTTTCATCTGGGAACTGGAATATTAGTTAGTGGCCGAAAATTAGGATGATTACGCTGCGTTTACTCAACTGGCGCAAATATAATGTTGGGTGCGAAGGATTTTGAGGGAGTTCAACACTTTTGATTATGTTTCCGAAAACTCGTTTGTGGGGTGTTATCAATTATGACTGAATGTCCTGGTCTTGATGGTTTCCAACTAAGATCAATGTGAGATATATATCAGGATTAGGTTGATCATTCTTCCTTCTTTTTTCCAGAACCTTTTTAACTCTACAAGTCTCTTAGAGAAGAAGTCATGAGCGTGGTTTTTTCATGGACCCAGTTATTAAGGTAACTCAATATTACTATTTGGTTCTCTGTTTTTGCCTTGTGCTTCGCCTGAAGTTTCTATTTTACTTTCTTATTTTATTAGACATCTATCATTCAGGATTTTAATTTTTCAACATGAATTAATTGGCTCCATATCAGTCTCAGGAAGACAAACTCTTGCAATGTTACTGACATGCTCCCTCGCACGTCCAATAATCCAAACTCAAAGGTCAATGTTTTGACCTCTATCTCGGTCCTTTTGAGGCGCCGTTCTATCCGAGTTGTGGCTCGGACTGCCACTACATCATCTTCTTCCTCGACAGTAGAGGTTAGAACATTCTGGAATGAAACCTTATCTTCCTTGACTTTGTCACATGAAGGTGCATCTGCATTGACTTTGTAATCTAGCTCCTAATGTGGAGCTGTCATATAGCTCGTAAACTTGTGTCTAATTGAGTAAACATTAAAAATTTAAGTAAATAAAACAAGTTTTATCATGTAAAAATTATCTTTAGATAATTATCTGCTAGATAATGTTGTTAGCGTCGTGTTATGACCTACTTTCTGAAATTTGTGCGAAGGGAGGTTACCAGGGTTCAAAGCCCAGGCGTAATTTGGTTGCCGATTGGGTGTCTAAAAATGACGAAGCTGCACGGTTCCTCCCAATTTATGTTGGTGGATTTGCACTGTTGGCAGTACTTCTCAATCGTGCCCTTTCGGGCATTGCACCAGTGGCAGATGCAAGCAGGTTTTCTCTTTTCTCCTCTCTTTAGGGTTGCCATTTTTCTCCTATTGACGCAAATTTAATATTGAAGAGAAGGTAAAATGATTGCCATCAAATCTAGGAGTATTTATATCTTTTCAGGCAAAAATGCATTTTGATGATTTCCCTCAGTACTTTTTGGAGGACAGCAAAGAACGATTTGAGAAACTCCACTAGGCAAAGTTCATCCTATCACTTTTTCATCCCGTCAAAGTCCTTTTTTCTCAGTCTCTCCCTTTTTCTATTTCCGTCCTTCCAATTCTCTCCCAATAATTACATATTACTATCAGAAATATTAGAGTTTAGGTCTTTTGCTGAAGGATTGATTAGTTTACTTACCTCGATTCAGAGCCTGTTTGTTTCCCTTTTTTTAGTCGAGTAAACCATAAATTTTGGTGATTCTCAAAAACTCCTTCAGAGAAATGATTTTGTGATTCTCAAAAGCTCGGTGGAGATGGATATGTCTTGAAAGAACTTGATGATGCAGTCAGATTCTTAATCTTCATCATCTTCAGTGAAACTATAAAAAAGACAATTAGTAGAGATTTATGCCTGAATACTCTTATTTTCCCAAACGGTATTCTTATCATTCAAAAGATTTAATCTGGCCACGGCTGCAATCATTTAGTCTTTGGAAAATCTTCCATTGCTCGTCTATTTGTTTAGTCAAGTTTATTTTGCTTCTTCACAGTTCACAGTCCAGAGCAGATATATTGTCCCTTGCTTTAGCTGTGACGGACATTCTTGCTGGTCTAGTTTGGCTCTCTATCAGGCCAAAATATATATCTCCAGTAAGTTATCACCCATATTTATGTTTGTGTTGTTTTATTATCACCACTGTGAGATCACATATTTTCTCATTAACCTCAGCAAGCTCCAGAAGGGCTGGAGTGTCGGAGAATACATCCTTGTTTGCCAGATTTCGCAGTTCGCGAACTACTATGGTAAATTCTTTTAATCTTGAATGTGCCAGTAGATCAGTGATGTGATCCCCAAATTTACTTTTAAATAGTCATAACCCTTCCCTAAGGGGATTGCGTTGGGCCCATTTAGCAAGGGAGATCCTCTCTTTTTCCCGGGTGCCAGTAGATATTATCTTTTTATCTTTTATTCATCATCCCTTTCCTAGATCCTTCTTTGACAGAAACTGAGAGAGACCTTGCCATAAGTATCTAAAACTGAGAGAGAACTTATCATAAGTATCAAAAACTGAGAGAGACTATCTATTGGTGAATATGATTCTTAAAGAAGAAAATAATTAAGATTGAGATCAAGTTGAAGAACACAGCCAATAAAGTTGCAGTAAAGGCCCGTATCAACGCCAGTACAATTCTAGGATTGCCTCACATACCAAATGGCCCTCTCAAAGGGATTCCCTTACTGCTCGGCCCTCTCCTCTATGTCTCCTGTTTCCTCCCTCTTCTCCATTCGCTGGGCCCTCAATACAGCGCCAGTACTTGTCACCCATGCAATGGCATCTCCGTGCATGCCCTCTGATACAAACCTGCCCAAGAAATAGGTGAGTGGAGCATTTTCAAAGGAGGCAGATGCAGGCCCCTATTGAATTTGGGAGGGAATTCATGGCCCTATAAATATTAGGAGTCTATCCTCAAGAAAAGAAGTGGGATTTTACGAGAATTAACAGAAGCAGGACTGGCACTTAGAGATACCCCCATCTAGTAAGGAGGAGGACGATCTGGCGGATCCCTCTGGAGGACAGGACCGATTTGGCAGCATCCTATCCAGGCCTATCTTTACCTTCATCCTACTTCGAATTTGTGGAACTCTTTCCTTTGTTCTTGATTTCCCAGATGTTGGAAGTGTAGTGATTTGATATTCTTTTCTCAGAAGTTCTCCTTCTCAAAAAATGACAAGATTGGATCTTGAAAAGATGTGAATCGCCTAAGGGCAAATGAAGGAAATGCCCAGGGAGAGGGATCGTATAAATCAGTTGATACATGTAGTTCCTTTCTGGGAAAGATCCTGAACTAATCCTTTTTAAAAGAAAGGCGAAAACAAGGTATCTCATGCCTTGTTAGTACTGTTCCTTAGGATAAGATGTAGGGTTCATGGACAGATCACTGATGATGATCTGGGATTGGTGTAGTATGACAGAATGTGCTAAGTTGCATTATCCATCTCATGCATCTGTCTTTTTTCCATCTCCTATTCATGAGGCTGGATGGTACTGATGGTGGAATGAAATGGATGGTGATAGTTTCAAAACAATATTATTAAATAAAAAAAGAGAGCTACAGATGGACTTGCAGAGATAGCATTAGAGATCAAGAGGGAGATGGCTATTTAATCAGTCATCCATCAGCTATCCGTTTCATTGGTGCAAGCCTTTCCTTTTTATTCCATTGTTTGCCCTGATGTCAAGACAGATGACTTATGACAAATTAGGATGGAACAGATGATTGGCTTGTGATCCCCCTACAAACACTCTTGTAAAGGTACTGATATGCCCAAAGTCAGCAGGTGCCGTTTCTTTTTTCTTTATACTTTCTTTTCTTGCCAAGCCCTATATTCCAGTTAATTGTGTATCTACCCTTCTGAGATCCGTTTAGATCGGATCCACCATATCAGATCCTTAGAGACCCAATCAGTGTAACCCAGTATAAGTGCTAGGTTACTCTGGTTAATCAAAGTAACTCATTTTCATGGTTGATCCTCTCTCTCTCTCTCTCTATTGGCGGCTAGGATTACGATTGGTGGAGAAACCAATAGGGAGTACAAGAAGTCCCACCTGCTGATCTTGTCCCCTCACTGATCAGCTGAAAGCTGACAACCAACACTTCAACCAAAGAATTATTCACTAGGTGATGTTATTCACGTTCTGAGAGGTTGTTTCAATCTCAATGAGTCAATACGCTGGATAGAAGGCAGAGAAATCCTGCTCCAGATGCAGCTCACAGTCGCAAGATGTTTGATACGCTAAAAAGAGTATCTAATGGCAATAATTCCAGTAAACTTGACTTATAGTTGGTCCTTGCTCTTCCTGACTCGTTTATCACGAACCACTTTGACGTGTTCTTCTTGCTCCTTGACTTTCAAGAACTCCAGAAAAACCTCGAGCCGAATGCAGCTGCCACTCTCCTGTGAAATTCCCGCTCCAAGAAATGCCAAATCCTCCTTCCCCTTTTTTTTGGCACCTTCCCCTTTGTTTATATTATTTCTTTATTTCCTTACTAAACTACCTTTCAAGAAGTAGGCAGTTATTTTGCCAGCTCAGCACCAGCTGGCCCACTGTCTCTCCCCCCTCGCTTCCTTCTCCTTTCATAAACTCTTATCGGGATCATATCAATGTTGTTCACTCGTCGACTGGCCCATAACACCCTTTTGCTTCTGGAATATGCCTTGCTCAGAGATTACATTATCAGCCAGTCCGTTCCCCTTCTTCCTGTCTGTTGCAATTTTGAATCCCCTTCTCCTTCCCCACTAACTCCGATTCACAGCTCCCTTCTCCGCCTTAAGAATCAGTGGTTATTCCCATTTTCAGTGTGTGTTACTACACGTGCCAACTCTCTCCCCCTTCAGTGTCCTCGCTTCTTGTATTAAGGTCCTTATTCTTCCTTTCTTCGTAACTCAATACGTGGACCATAATATATATCATGTCTAAGATTAGGAGACCCACGTACATGGACAGATGCCTTTTTATAGCTGTTTACAGTTTCATGTGGCCTTATTCCCCTTGTTCTATTTATTTTTCTGCAGTATTTCAATACAAAATTCAAATAGTTAAGGTTTTCACGTTCTTATGCTGTTGAAATTGACCAGGGCGTGGACTTCTCTTTCAGAAGCAACATGTTGCAGGTCATTGATCATTGTGCATAAGAAGAATTGCCTTCTACAGATAGGTATTTCTTCAGAGAGTTCCTCAATGGATGGTGTTCCCATAGAGGTTGATGTTCCCACTTTATTAAGAGGTTCTCTCTGTCAAAAAGCCCTGAAATCTGGAAAGCGTTAGTTCTCTTCTCTCAGTACTTTTGATTTCATTTTTTATTCCCAGATATCTAGCACGCGAGAATATTCAAGGCATGGGTTATCTTCTCTCATTCATACTACATTTATATGGATGTAGGGTCAGACAATGACAAATTTATCGTTATCATTCCTAAATCTCGTCATCGTCATTCATTGGTGGCTTGGGCGAATGACATGACAGTGACAAACTTTTCATCAAAGGTTGGATGACGAGGATGAGTAACCATGGAACCTGGATGACTATATTGATGACAAAACATCATTATCCAATTTAGAAGGATGGTGACCTTGTCATCACAAACCTCATCCCCAAATCCCATCATCATCATATCATATTGTCATCCATCCATTTTTGGGTCTTCACAAATGAATACGACGGATTGTCATTATCTGCAACGTATTTAGTCATTGACATCATCATCTGGTTTCCAAGATCCATCATCAGTATTGTCTTCACCATGCAACTTTTGGTGACGATTTTTTCCTTGCCATTGTTCTAAGCCACCCACGGCTATTGATGAAAAAATGGTCATCAAAGAATGGGATTGTGAAGAAGCTGATGACGAATCTTGGAAACTGGATAACGAAGTTGAGGCTAAACATTATCATCTACTTGCAAACATTCACAAAATCTTCATTGTCATCCCTGGTTATTGTCATCATCATCATTATTTATTTTTGAGCTTGGACATGTCAACTAACGAATGATAGTGACAACTCATCATAATCAGCATCACTCTCCACTCATTGTCATCGTCCTGTATGCAGAACCCGATATGTCAATTATTTTTCATGTATTTTTTCTCAACGGGTGTTCCCCACATATTTCTTATTTTTGTATCTGAAATATCACATTAAATACTCTGTTTACAGAAACCTACTTGGCCAACCTCCCTCTTTATCCTGGGAGGGTGGAGTTTCCTTTCCTGCCCACAAATACACAGGTATTCATGATCACTTTTGCATAACTCTCATGTCATTTTGCTCGCAAAATGAATCCGTGTCATTGTCTGTAATTTCATTTCAGTGTCTTTTATCTTGTTCTTTGTAGTAACCTTTGTTGGCGGATGTTCTTATTTCAGGCACTGATCTTGCAGCCAATTGGAGATGACGGTATTGCAATTGCAGGTGGTGATACTACCCGGGGATTCAGCAGTCTTGATCAGGTTTGTGATCACCTCTGTAGAGTTTGGAATCTTTGATGATCATGAAGAGAGGATAATGATGACTTATCATCATCCTCATCATTTGTCCGCACTAGGATGACAATAACATTGATGACTCGTCGCTATCCAAGGTGCAGACAAATGACAATGGATTACAAACATAAGTAATGTTATATTTTTCCACAAATTTGACTCTCTGTCGGTATCCAGCATGACGATGGCAAGATAAGTCATCATTATTGACATTCATCTACATTTGTGACAACGATGCCGAGTCATCATTGTCCTCCAACCCTACACTCTAGGCAAAAAGGGGTTTTGAGTCCTGCTACTGTTTCTATCTTACCGTCTCCATGTTATTAGCCTAACCTTGCATTTTCATAGGATTTTGGTAATGTTATGCTCCAAATCTTAAGATACAAATCATAATTATGTATTTCTGGCTGCAGTAGGATTGGCAGGATGAACCCTATATTTTTCTAATTTTTTATAATTGAAAATATGTGAGCGAGGACTGATAACTTGTTTCTTTAATTTCGTCTGCAGAACAATAGAAGGGATGAATATTTAAGTTTTTTTGTCTGGACTCTAGAAAAAGTTTTAACCATGAGAATTTAATGTATGATATCTGCAACACAATAATCTCAAAGAATTTTTGATAAACCTGATAGCAGATACTACAAAAACTAAACTTTTTTACAGCCCCACAAATATTATATCAAATTATTTCTTATATTTACATTTTGGTTTTTTAAACAGGCTTGGATCACGTCAATCAGTGAGAAGCTAGAAGTGACCCTTTCTAAGCTATCCAACATATGAGCTGTTTTAACCTATGCCATCTGTCTCTCTCTCCCTCCCTTTGTTTCACTCATTCTGTCTTTCCGTATACATATATATATATATACATATATATATATATATATATATATATATATATATATCCGTGAATCTATCTTTCTATTTCAATCACAGAAATATGGGTCAAAACCCAGAACACTGCTGGGTATAAATTGGCATTAAAATGACTGAATATGTTAACCCAGAATAGCAAAAGACCCAGAAAACCCCAGAAAACTTGGATTAAGAGGCACAGTTTTCGGGCAATGAAAGAGGGGGAAGAAGAAATGGCCAGTGACACCAAAGAATTTTGCTAACTTCTCTATTCCACTTTGAATGGATCAGTTTTCTTGGTTGCAAGAGTCGTGCATCCTGGGCAGGCACAGGGAATGAACTGCCCAGCAGAGTATAAATCTGCTCATGTAAAAAAAAAACCAGCTCATTAGTTACACTGCAAATAAAGATTTGCAGAACTACAAAAAATAATTTGTATGGTATTCGTCTGGGTTCTCAAGAAAGTAGATTAGGAGTTAACTTTACTAAACCAATAATATTAAAGATGACGGCAGGTTATAGTGTCTATTAGATGTAACTTTAGGAAAAAGAAAATAAAATGAACAGTTTTGAGGAGATGGTCTAATAAGAAGGTAAGTAAGCAGGTAAAATACTGTACGTAATAAATTGATTTAACATTAAAAGTAGAATAAAGAAATATTTTTAGAATATGACCTCCGGTGACGATTTTCTACATTTAGATACAATTGGGCAATAAATCATGCACCTCATTCAAGAATTTTAAAAACAAATATGTTTTCACATAAAATATTGATTTTTTATTCTAAAATAAAATATTGATATCAAGGTTGTCTTTAATGCCATATTGAGAACAACTGCATTAAAATAAGAAATTTATACTTGGGATCCTCTTCATGATCCACAATATTTACTGTTAGTTATATTCAGGAGAATCATCAAGGCGAGAACTTTGACTTAGTACATAATAAAGTGAATCATGACATTGAGGATAACTTTTAAGATGATGAGAATTACAACTTTTACGATATACTGAAATATCTAGTGGAATGAACAAAATCATTGTTATTGGGTGAAATAAGACTGTACGGTTCATATGACTCATCAAATGCAACATAAGTTACACTGTTTTATTATCATATAAAATATGAATTCATTATATCATCAAGAAAAATAATAATCAAAAGATGTGTTAGTAGGCTAATAAATCAGAAATTAGGATTAAAATAGAAATTTTCTGATTTATGAAATAAAATTAATAATGATTTCATTACTCAGCACAGAGCAAGTCTATTCAAAGAAGGTATTATAAAACCTAATTTTCAGCTAAAAATATTTTTTATATATCAAATAATCGTTCTTATATTTTTTAGATTTCATGATATTAATTTCAATAAAAACGAAATATAACTACAAAATAATAAAGTTACTAGTTTATTTAATAAATTATACTATTTTGATAAAAGTGAAATTATAAAGGCAACAAATGGATTACAAGTAATCAATATACCTTCGCATGTGTTTTTTGGGCGGCAATATGTCGTAGTTCCTCATGGAATTGGGTTGCAGATTGCAATACACAATAATTTCTATAAAATTTTCTATGGGTGGAATTTCGAGGGTGATTGTTCATGTGAATCTAGTCTAGTTTCCAGAATAATAAACTAGAACAAACTCATGAGAAATAAGTGAATTAAAAGAATACAGTTACCTTTTAGCACATCATTAAGGGCCCATGATGCATTCATTTTTCTCCATAATAATGGATTTGGACTCTTAAGGAATAGTGGAACAAAGAAAACTGATGCACTAAGGCCTCTAAGATGGGACATAATATAAAGATAGGATACAAAGAGCAGGAAAGATAAGTTAAACAAAATTGAAAAATAATAATTTCCCGGCATCAAAAGATAACTAAGTTTCTATCCATCCATCCAGATAGTGCTATATTAAAGCACTTGTTAACGCTAGCCATGTGGATATCTACAACAGAAACACCATGTTAATCAACAAGATTGATACATAAACCACAATGAAGCTGGTTGTTGTAATACAAGAATAAGCCTTCTAGATGGGACACTGTCCAGAGAAGATATTTTGAAGACGAGCCTCAACCGTTAACTAATATATAAGTTATACATTTTTCTGGCAGACAGTACAGTTTTTATTCTCCATCTATAACTTATTCCTCCAATCCAGGTTTTGGGAGTCCCATACTGATGTTTGAAGCAAGATATTAGAAACAAACTTGGAGGTAAATTGTCGTTATTCAGTGATTTCTAATTAGAATTTACGAAATGAGTGATATCAGGCTTTTACGTTACGCAACATGATTTTTGAAGTAGCTAATATTCATTTTAATGTTGACCATTTATTATTTATTTCATGCGTTTGTATTTTATTTTTAGTTGTGAGCTTTTTTTAATGTCTAAGTTTTTAAAACAATCCCTTAAGTTTATATATACATATATAGGGTTTAGGGTTTAGGGTTTAGGGTTTAGGATATATATATATATATATATATATATATATGTATATATATATATATATATATATATATATATATATATATATAATTGTGCTTGATTTTTACCCAGTTCACATAAGTTAGCCCCTCTATTTTTTCCTTGATAATTATCAAGTAGTTAGTTTCTAAATGGAATCACTGAGGTTGGAAATTGTGTCCTTTTGTTTAAAACGTCCACATACATGTCACTGCATGGATTATTTTTATCTTATTATGCATAAAGATGAATTAGACACATTCTGTATGTTGAACATATGTGCATAAACAAAGACTCTTCTTATTTTCTAATGTGATCTTCTCTGTGATTCTCATTAAAACCAAATATATCTTCTATTATTATCAGATAATCAGTACAAAAAATCCAAAAGACTTTGACTCTAGTCAATGTATTAGTAGATTTGGTTTGTGTGGTTTTGGAATTAAAATTTATTAGTAGATAATTCACTTTCAGATGTCAGGAGTTGGAAATTTATAAAGATAAGAAAGTATTATTAAACGTGAGAGTTAACTGATTTCAGAATGCCACTAGTGATTAAGGATATGATTTTATTTAGGAAAAAACTAGATATTTGCACATAAACCTTATTTCATTTGATCCCAACAAGATATGAATAAACGGGCGATGACCTCACCGGGTAGTGGCTCACTATCATGAGGGGATTAATTCTACAGATAGGATAATTTTTTGTAAAGTTATCTCGGGGCAAGAACATTGGGTATCCTCATGCTTTTCTTATGTAGTGAGCTCCAGAAGTGCTTGATTGATCGAAGGAAAATTTAATGTCGGTGATGTTTTCTAATAATGAACTGCCTTCAATTCTTGAATCTATTGGTCATTGTTGGTATTAACTCTCGAATTGGTGTAAAAATATTTTTTGGTTCTTTAATTTTTAATAAAGTAGAAAGATCTTATATTTTTATTACCATCTTGTATTTTTATTACTATCTTGTAACCATTTCTTATTCTCCTTCAGTGTAAGGAACATATCACAATGTTCTTCTAATAAGGTCATATTTTCTTAGTAATAATAATTATTTATCTTTTGTGTCAGCCAATTTATTTTGTATTTCGTTTTCCCATGTATCAATTTTTTCATTCAGTGTTGATATTTTGAAAATATAAAATTCACCCTTCTGGACAATATCTTTATATTTCCTAGTGGGCTGCTAAGATTTATCTATCTACATATCTATCTACCTATCTATCTTTTATGAATAAATCATTTTCATAGATATGAACTTGAGAATATATTGTTTTAAATGCCCTTTGGGCAAATATCGTTGATATGATAGTTCCAGCTATAGTAGACTTTGTGAATAAGAATTTGTCAAGCTTGTGGAAATCATTGTTGTTGATGTTTTGAAGAATAATCGGTTGATGGCCCTTGCAATTTTGGTTTGGTTCCTTGTTACATAATTTGGTTGTATTTAGATGCAGTATCCTGCTTGATCACTTCCTGTGAAGTATGAGTTTGCGTAATCAGTTGGAGAAGCATGATAGATTCATTGTGAAACATGCTCCTTGTGATGTATTACTCTTCAGGATTCTTAGATCACCATGGGTAGTTTCTTTCGGGTTATGCACCTTGGTTCAACAATAGAAAATATGGTTTCCATGACGCGGAAGCGTGAAATCGATTCGTAATCAATCTATAAAACAATACATCAAATGTACCTTTTGGAGAACTTGTTCCACCCTTGACATGCTTGCGTTGGGATCATTCTAAATCCATTCACGTGTCCGGCCTCTAAAAGGATCCACGCGATCACTTGGCACTTGGATCTCCACCTATTCTTCTTCAACTCTCCTTGAAAATCTTGAAGATCTTCTGATAACATGCATTTTTAGTGCCTTATATTATTATATTTATGCGGCTTTATGCATTAAATTACTCATATTTGCATGTTATCAAGCTTAAAATGATTAAATCTATTTTTAGAACAAATTTCTGAATTTTCTATATTTTAGGATTTTTCTAATAGTATATTCTAAAAGAATATAATTTTTTGAGAAAGAATATGATTTTTCTGGAAGTTTTGGATATTAAATTTGGAAAGATATGATTTTTCTGATTCAAAAAATATATTTATACGTATTTTTTGGGCTTTTATTTGATTTAATATGAAATTTTTTAAGTATTTTGTTTTTTTTATGGCATAGTGTGACGTGGCGTGCGGATGCGCCGCCACATCAGCATTGAGAAAGAGATTTTTTCTTTGTTTTTTGTCCTTTTGACATGTACATGTGGCACGGAATATGAAAAGTCACGGAATACGAAAAGCCATGGAATATGAAAAGCCACGGAATACGAAAAGCCACAGAATACCAAGTGCTTTGACTTCTTAACAGGCACAAACTGATGACATTGATGAGGAGTGAGAAGAAATTAAAGGCTAGGATTGCTTCAACTTCCAACGGCCATAACTTTTCATCTTCCCCTCCTCTTTCTATCCATACTCTCTAATCTATAAATAGAGGCCTGGATCATTGTAAAAACGATCTTGAACTTGCTTCCCACTTTTGTGGGCTGATTGAAAGAGAGTGAGTTTTGAGATCCATCAAGAGTGTTCTTGGTGTCTTGGGTGTGTGGAAGAGACAAAAGAGAAGAGGGGAGCTTACCGGCACTCGCAAATCGCCGTGATCCTGGCGGAACGTAAGGATCTAAGGTAAGTGTCTTCGCCTTACGTTGTTTCTCTCCCAACATCATCGTTATCATAGTTATAGTTTTTTTTTATCAACGTTTCATTTATCACTTCACTTACTTACGTCCCCACTCACTCATCTCTCCATCCTTGCCATCGTACCATTCCATATCCAACCACTATCTTCGTTCATACCATAGTTCATTATCGTGTCCGTCACAATCACTTACTCTTTTATTTAAGTTAAATTAACATATAAATTAAGTACTTCTTAATCGATATCACTCGCTCATATCCTTGAATTGTGTTTTTGTCGATCGCTCATTGATCATCACTAGTTTAAGAAAGTAATTCCTTAATCATCGTTCCCTGTGGAGACGATCCGTACTCATCACTAACTACGTATTTTTAAGTACGGTCAAATATATTTTATTGAATAATCTCAATCACCAACGACGAATTTTAACCCTAAAATTGAGATTATCATCTTCTCACCAGGAAGACACTCTCCTTGGTTGAGTGGAGAAGAGAGCAGAATGGAGAAAAGGGGGGCTCTCAAATCTGGCTGGCTTGGGTGCTTGAAATGAGTGCTTCTTCCCTACTTATATTTTACTTAAGTTTTTCTCAAAAATCCCACACAGTAAAATATATCTACCAATGCCCTTATGATCTTATGTGTGTGACCCTCTAGGCCCATGTATCATTCTAGTTAATAACTTTAGTGGCCCAATAAAAATTATTAGCCAACCTTATTAATTAACTATATCAGCATATAGATAAACTAACTAAGGATTGATTTAACCCAATCGATAGGTTAAGTTTCCAGCCCGTGGGGTGCCAAGCTACACCTTGTGCTCTAGAAAATACTTAGTATTATAACTCTCTCATGGAACCTTTACCGTCATCTGTTACCTTATATGTATGATCCATCATCTGTGCGAGACTCTCGAATGACTTAGGGTATGGTTGATCGTCAAACCCTTATCCGTCATTCGATTAGTACTGATGCGTAACGCAGATCATTGGAGAAAGCGTTCTCCAATATCATCACTACCTTGGCCAGGGATTTTCTGCATTGTCTTCCTTGAGTAAATCTCCTCTTATACCGTGGGTGGATGATCCCATCTTGACCACTCAATCACCTCCATGAGGTTCTCACTATATCCGAGCAATGACTTGTTTGAATCCCATGATTAAAGACTCGTAAGCCGTAGTCAAAATGCAGTCATCCATCCACGAGATTTCCTTAGTGTCTGAGGTCAGTGGATCACTTATACAACCATGGCATGAATCAACCTCATTGATGTTTAGGTATAATACCATTCAAGGATTCATACGGATCAATTTAGTGAACTCTTTCTCCAAAAAGCACCTACTATCTGTCCTTAGTGTCGCCACACTAATAGCCACATGATCAGCTATACATATCATATAAGTAGGATCAGTTAGTGCTATTCTATCCAGATAATTTGATGTCCGTCTCAACTATCCATCGAATAAGAATATTTAGAATACATGTTTAAAAACTAGTGATTACTGTATTATGATATCATCATAATTCACTATGTCATTTCATGTATTCATGGACTTCAATATAAACATCACACTAGAATAATAATGAACGTAATATGTTATTCATTGAACTTAATTAAACATGGTTGTGGGATTGACTTGATGGCCACATAATATCCATCAGTTTCTCTTGAATCATCTTGGTTTTGTATCATCAAGCTGTAGGTCTATTCCTTTATTGATTCAAAGGAGACACCTTATCTGTCCGCAACACCAAATTGTGGGAGATAGATTCAAAAAGCTTGCATCATGCAATAAATATTGCAAGAAACCTGATATCCTGCTATCTAAACCAAGTATTTTTGCAGTTACATGTACATTGACCATCATGAATCCATTTGAGTTTAAAAGTGTGAATTGAAAGCAAGCCAGGCTCTAAGCAATAACAAAATATTTATTACAGATCTCAGCCAAAATATATTCGTTGGCCCAGGAAGATTGATAACCAAAACCTTGCAGTTAAAGAGGGTTAGCATTGACTTTTTTGGGAAAGAGAAAAGTTTTATGCTGTTGACCGCTCTTGAATAATAGCAGGAGACCTATATCAGATATCACTTTGCACATACTTTGGGAGGGCTTGTGAAAAGGTATTTTCAAAGATTCTTGTCTTTTTTGTTTTTTTTTTTAAACTTGGATTGGATGATATGGTTGTCATTGCAGTATGTGGCTCTATCGTTGCCTTGCTGCTGAGCCCATATATTGGCGCTTTGCGAAAAAAACTATTGTTTGCTTTCTCTTGCTTCTTTGTCATATGTTTTTTTTTCATTTATTTTTCTCATTCCCCCTTTAAGTTGTGATTCCCCCATTGATTTCCAATGATCCTGATTAGTAGCTCCTAATCTAAGACGTATACAATTGCTGATTCTGCAATAAATGCTGTATTACAGTGTTGAATATCCAACCTCTTCTACTCCCTCATGGGCCACAAGAGTCCTTGATGAGTCTAACTTCTTGCTTGCATAGGAGTACAATAATATGTGAGGCACGTAAGAAAAGGCGGATCGGGGCCCTCATCTTCAAATATGCAGTTTTTTTTTCCTACGAGGATACAAAAAAATGTCATAAATATGTCTGAGAGCTAAAATGATCATGGAAAGAGAAATGAGGCTTGTGAAATTTTCTCTTCTTATTTGTTTTATTTTAAAAAGAACGAGATGAAATTTTAAATGGATTGAGATGGAATGATAAGCATATGAACCAATAAAACTGGATAAATATAACCTTACCTCTTAGTCTGAAATTCTTTTTTGTGTGAATTTTGATAATGCTGTGCCATATGTTTTACCTGTTTTATTGATGTCAAACACGATTTTTCCATGTGATAGAGGCCTTGTAAATGATGTGGCAAGTCAGCAGTCATGTAATAAATAAACTTTTCATGGTGGAGGTATACATGATGAGTTAGTCCAACTGCACCTGATTACCTTTTCGATAGATATACTTGCATCCATTTTATTAGTGATAGATATAATTGAATCTTGTCCCACCAGGGTTGTAGCTTCCATAGTCTACTTGTATGGAATATTTCTAAACTATCAAATAATGCCTCACATTCACCTTCCATATTGGTCATTTCTCTGTATGGATGAGAAAAGGTAAAGATCATATGGTATATTTCCATTGAATCTGACTCAACATATAGACTACTAATGCCTTTGTTGACTACATATTTCCAACCTATCAAATAATGAATCACATTCAGCTTCCATATTGGTCATTTCTCTGTATGGATGAGAAAAGGTAAAGATGATTAAGTTTTTTGAATATCTTAGAAGTCCTCCTGTGGCTCTCCCTAGGTGCCCCTATGTGGCACCATCCGCATTTATCTTATACATTCTCGTAGGCGGTGGTGTCCATGTGAAAAAAAGAGGGCATTATTATAAGGTATGTTCATAGGATGCAGTTTCCAGTTTTATAATTCTTGATTTATTTTCAAGATGTTATCTTTGTTGGTTTTATAATCGGTTCTATATCTTTGATCTACCCCTGTATTTTTTTAGTAATGGACCAGTATCTAACTCTGTCATTTTCCTATTTCCTTTGATTTATTTTCTTCCAAATCTCCCATTATAATATCACGGCTAAACATTTTGTGAGGATAACAGTTTTACTCTCTGTAGCAATGAACTACCGATATGTGATTCAGCCATGTCATCATCGACAGATTTGGCCTTAGTGTAAGATCCAATTTGCTCAATGCCCAGTTCCAAGTGTGCTTTCTCCAGTTTCCAATGCAAAATAGGTGTTCAGGGTCTTCTGTTTGAGGATTCTGGAGGCAACATACACATTTTGAAGCACTATAAATACTTATCTGTTGAACATATTTATCCAATGGTAGGATATTGTTCACAAATTTCCGCATAAAAAACTTTAGTCTTTTATGGATAGATGTTCTCCAAAGGGCTGTAGTTAAGGTATTGGTTATCTTTTATTATTTGAAGTGTTGCCATGTAAATTTTGTAGTACATTCACCATGGGTGGTTAGTATCCAAATGGCCATGTCCTGATTTTGTATCGTGTAATTTTTTTCTCTGATCTCTGAAATAATGTGTTATGAGATTCCTCTTTGTCTGAGAAAAAAAAATCCAATCTTAAGATAACCGGTCTTTAAGCTGTAGATCTGGATTAGAGCAGATATATCTTGGGAATTTTATTCAAGGGTCCCAACTCCCAAAGCAGTCCAATTTGAGTACCACCCATTTATCACTCATTTTCCAACTTTCCACAGTAGGACTTTTCCAATTTAGTTATGTCTATCTATCTGTATGTAAGTGTCTATGTGTCTATCTGTCCATTCTAGCTGTATGTATGTATCTAGTTATATATCTATCTGTCCATTCTAGCTGTATGTATGTATCTAGTTATATATCTATTGTCCATTCTAGATGTATGTATGTATCTAGTTATATATATACCTATCTGTCCATTCTAGCTATATGTATGTAACTAGTGATATATCAATCTGTCCATTTTAGTTATATATATATATACATGTATCTAGTGATATATCTATCTGTCCATTCTTGGTATATATATGTATCTAATGATATATCTATCTGTCCATTTTAGTTATATATATATATATATATATGTATCTAGCGATATATCTATCTGTCCATTCATGGTATATATATGTATCTAATGATAAATCTATCTGTCCATTCTAGCTGTATGTATGTGTCTAGTTATATATCTATCTGTCCACTCTAGCTCTATGTATGTGTCTAGTTATATATCTATCTGTCCATTCTAGCTGTATGTATGTGTCTAGTTATATATCTATCTACACATCTATTTGTATCTCCTCATCGGTCAACCAATGGAGGGAAGTAGGATATGAATAACCTTTCCTCTCCATCCATACACTCCCTGTGTCTCCACTCATGGTCCTTACAGGCCTTGTCCTCTCCCAGGCTTCCCACCCTCCATGCTCAACCTCCCTCCCTGCAGCCCCTCCCCTCTCAAAACCCATCAACCCCTTCAAATCCCCGAGACTCCCCTCTCAAATCCACGCCCACCTCATCCTCACCGGCGCCATCCACCACTCAGCCTCCCTCCACCGCCTCTCCCTCTCCTGCAACTCTCTCCTCCGCTCCCTCGTCAACCTCAATCTCCCCTTCACCGCCCTCCTCACCTTCTCAGAGCTCACCCAGCAATGGAACTTCTCCCCAGACCGCTTCACCTACCCATCTTTGCTCAAGGCCTGCGCTCAGTCCTCGTCTTCCTTCGAGGGGAGAACTCTCCATGGCCAGCTCCTCAAGCTCGGCCTCGCCGGCGATTCTTTCGTGGTGGGTACTCTGATTTCCATGTACGCTTCTTGCTCCGACCCACAATCCGCCATGGCCGTCTTCAATCAGACTGGCGGAAGTGGGAACCAGGTCATCTGGAGCTCCATCATCAGTGGGCTAGCGAAGAACAAATACCCAGAAGAAGCTCTGCGGTTGTTTTTAGAAATGGAGGAGACCCATGTCGAATCCGACGAGGTAACCTTGACCAGCGCTGTTTCCGCCTGCGCTGAACTTAAGGACCTGGCCATGGCGATGAAGCTCTCCTCCGCCATCTCCAAAGAAAGAAGGAAAAGCTCGGCGGTGGACAGAGCAGAAGAGATGTTCGAGGAAATGCCTGAGAGGGACTTGGCGGCCAGAGTAAGAAGTAGTAATTCAATAGTAATGCTTGAGACAGCGGTGGTTGACATGTACGCCAAGTGCGGGGCCTTAGACTTGGCAAAGAAGATGTTCGATGAAATGCCAGAGAGAAACGTGGTGACCTGGTCTGCCATGATTTCTGGGCTTGCACAGCATGGCCGTGGCGAAGAAGCTCTGGCCCTGTTCAGGACAATGCTAGAAGAAGGAAGCGTCGCGCCGAACCCGGTCACGCTCTCGGCGGCGCTCTCCGCGTGTGCACAGACAGGCGATCTCAGCTCAGGGACATGGATCCATGCTTATATAGTCCGATCTGGGATGAGCTTCACCGCCGGATTGCGCAATTCCTTGGTGAACATGTATGCAAAGTGCGGCAGCGTCGGCGCCGCTTGCCGGACCTTCGAGGTGGCGGCGGCAGAGAAGGACTTGGTCTCCTGGAATGTGATCATCTCCGGGCTCGCCATGAATGGGCAGGGCGCGCAGGCGCTGGAGACGTTTAGGCAGATGCAGAGGGAGGGGATGAAGCCAGACGACGTCACCTTCGTGGCGGTGCTCTCTGCATGCAGCCACAGTGGGCTGGTTGAAGAAGGCCGCCGCCATTACGGGTCTATGGAGGAGGTTTATGGGATCAGGCCCAAGCTTGAGCATGATGGGTGCATGGTGGACATGTTGATCAGGGCAGGGAAGGTGGAAGAAGCAGAGGAATTTGTTAGGAGGATGGAGGGAGAGCCGGGCAGAGAAGTTTTGGGAGCTCTGTTGAGTGGGTACGCCGTCTTCGGGGAGCTTCGGCGGGGGGAAGTCGTTGCCCGGCGGCTTCTCAGAGAGGTTCAGCCGGCGCAGGATGGCAGTTATGTGGCTTACTGCAACATGCTCAAAGGACGGGGCCGCCGGGGAGAGGCAAAGAGAATTAGGGAGATGATGGAGGAGAGAGGGGCCAAGAAAATCCCTGGTTGCAGCACCATTGATGTTGATGGTGTTGTGTTTGAGTTTTTCTCAGGGGAAGGCCTAGGTCAAGAGCTTTGTGAATTGCAATCTTGATGAAAAAAATCAAAGGGTGAGTAAAGTTACTACAGATTGGATAAATGCATGTTTCATTTTGCACTATGATGAGATTTCTAAGGTCATCCAACTGATGTGATAGCTACTTCTGCTAATGGGGGGGAGATGAAGTTA
The DNA here is from genome assembly GCF_029677425.1 of Wolffia australiana. NCBI lineage: Eukaryota > Viridiplantae > Streptophyta > Magnoliopsida > Alismatales > Araceae > Wolffia > Wolffia australiana. Next base: position 13,928,536 of record NC_135844.1, read on the forward strand.
TACTGTTGTGGTATGAGTTTCAACTTGGTGAGTAGTGTCATTGTGTATGAGGGTCACCTTGCTGACAATGATTATTTTCTCTTGCCATTGCCTCTCGTCACTCTCCCTTGGTAAAACTCTCTCAGAGGGAATAAATGGTTACAAAATTCCCATAGTTATCGTCATTGTCCATGATCAGGATGGCGATCACCATCATGATTCAAGCTGCATGTGATCATGAATGACAATGAGGTTATGTAAGAAGGCGATGGAAATTTCTTGTCATCGTCCAAAAATACTTTTGAGTAGAGCCTCATTATAGTTTTGGTGGGGAAATTTATTGGTGAAAACAAGAGGTGGGAGAAGTCATGTTGTCTGCCACACGTATGATATTTATGAGTATTTTTTTTCACCAGATCATACAAATTGAGATAGTTTTCATCTGATGAGAGGAGATGGTTCCATTGGTGTTATTCGGTAACTTTTGATGAGTGACAACAGGAAGAGATGACTCAGTCAAGGTTTGCATTCACATAAATTAAACATAATTAGATATATGTGCGTGTCATTTCATGCATCGGTTGTTACTTTTAGGGTTACGCGCAGTAATTCCACAGATTGACGTCACTGGAAAAATCCAAAAATCCAAAGATTAAGAAAATCAATTATGAGACAAGACCTAAATATACGTTTGTATCACTACTAGTTATAAGTTTACTCAACAGAAGATAAATGATAAATTAGATGAAGAAATTAGAAGAAAAAATGTGATTGGTCAGCATAGTCAAGGAGAAGTGGAAAATTAATAACAAGAGTGATGATATGATGATGATTTTGATACTTCGAGAGTCCCATTGAATCCTCCAGGAGCATGATAGAGTGAAACATGGAGTTTATTTAATTTCCACCCTTGAATCAATCGCGAACTGAAGGTTTGAAAATTTTATCAATTTAAATTACATTGGATTAGGTAATTTTTTCTAATTTCTCTGATTTTCTTCCAAATTTCTCCAACATTTTACTGTTCTGTTTTCCTCAATTGATTATCCTTCAATTGTGTTTGGATTTGATTTGATCCTACCCTTTCCCAATCCACTTTTCACTGTTTCCCCTGAATTTAATCAAATTTGATTTGACCAAATTTGGACGACACATGAAATTCAACCATGAACCCTTGCCCATTCATCAAATCTGTAATCGGTCAAGATTCCCGATCAGAAATATATGATCAACAATTCTTCCATCGATCAGTTCTGGTCTCCATATCCAAATTTTATTCGGAGATTTCACAATTCCCGAATAAAGCCGCCATGTTGTTTGAAGATCATCCACCAAATACAAAAACCGATTTCTTGAGTCGGAACGAGATAAATCCAGATGAAGACCATGTCGATTCCAACCAAAGATCAGCAGATCAGTTGAATTCCTTTCCCTTTCTCTTCTTGATTCAGCAGATCACCGAGTTCTTCCAAAGACCATTCAACCAATCCGAATCAACCCACTATCTAGATGGAAGATCATTCAACAAATACGAAACCCATTTCCCGAATCGGAACGAAATAAATCCAGATCAAGACCATCTCGATTTGGATTTGGGGATTAGTTGAATTCCTTTCTCTTCTCGATTCAGCGGATCACCCACTTCTTCCAAAGCCAATTCAACCAATCTGACAGCAATTTCCGAATCAACCCACCATCTAGTTGGAAGATCATCCAACAAATACATTAACCGATTTCCCGAATCGGAATGAGATAAATCCAGATCGAGACCATCTTGATTCCTATCAATGATCAGCGGATTAGTTGCATTCCTATCTTTTCCCAATTCAGCGGATCACCCACTTCTTCCAAAGATCATTCAACCAATCCGACAGCAATTTCCGGATCAACCTACTACCTAGTTCGAAAATCATCCAACAAATACGAAACCCATTTGCCGAATCGGAACGAGATAAAGCCAGATCAAGACCATCTCGGTTCCAATCAAAGATCAGCCGATCAGTTGAATTCCTTTCTCCTCTCGATTCAGCGGATCACCCAGTTCCTCCAAAGACCATTCAACCAATCCGACAGCAATTTCCGAATCAACCCAATACCTAATTCGAAGATCATCCAACAAATACAAGAACAGATTTCCTAAGTCGGAACGAGATATACCCAGATCAAGGCCATTTCTATTCTTATCAAAGATCAGCGGATCAGTTGCATTCCTCTCTCTTCCAAAGCCAATTCAACCAATCCGACAGCAATTTCCGAATCGACCCACAACCCAGTTCGAAGATCAACCCACAAATACGAAACCCATTTCCTAAATCGGAACGAGATATACCCATATCAAGACCATCTTAATTATTTTCAAAGATCAGAAGATCAGTTGCACTCCTTTCTCTTTGCGATTCAGCGGACCACCCACTTCCTCCAAAGCCAATTCAACCAATCCGACAACAATTTCCGAATCAACCCACAAACACGAAACCCATTTCCGAATCAAGACCACCAACTCACAAATTCTCCTGCCGGAGGGAGAGGGGATCCCAGAAGAGGAGGGAGAAGAGGAGCAAGTTGGGGATGAGAACGACGACCGGGCCGGGGAGGTCGAAGCCGGGGCGGCGGCGGCGGAGGCGGCGGCGGAAGTAGCGGCGGAGCGCGTCGGCGGAGGGCGGGGACGGCGGCGGGTCGACGGCGGGGGAGAGGAAGAGGGGTGGGGGCTGCTGGAAGGGGCACTTGGAGCGCCAGGAAGGGGAAGGGGGGGAGTGGCGGAGGCGGGAGAGGAAGAAGGAGAGAGACCAGGGGAGGAGGGGGAGGGGGGCGAGGAAGGGGGGGAAGTCCCAGCGGGCGTAGGAGGGGGCGCAGGCGGCGAGGAAGAGCTGGGAGTGGATGGAGGTGGAAGCCGTCTCTGCCGGGGGAGAAGAGAGGAGATGGGTCGTCGCGCGTAGCCTCTGCTCCCAACCCGTCTCCTCCATCTTCCCCTCTTCTCCCCTCTCTCTCTGTCTTTCAGTCCCTCTCTCTCTCTCTCTCTCTCTCTCTCTCTCTATTTCTCCCTCAATTCCTCCCTCAAGTTCTCTCTCTCTCAATTTCTCCCTCAAGTTCTCTCTCTCTCTCTATTTATCTATCGATCTATTTCTCCCTCAAGTTCTCTCTCTCTCTCTCTCTATCTATCTATCTATTTCTCCCTCAAGTTCTCTCTTTCTCTCCATCTATTTCTCCCTCAAGTTCTCTCTTTCTCTCCATCTATTTCTCCCTCAAGTTCTCTCTCTCTCTCTCTCTCTCTCTCTCTCTCTCTATTTTTCTCCCTCAAGTTCTCTCTCTCTCTCTCTATCTATTTCTCCCACAAGTTCTCTCCCTCTCTCTATCTATCTATATTTCTCCCTCAAGTTCTCTCTCTCTCTCTATCTATATTTCTCCCTCAATCTCTCTCTCTCTCTCTATCTATTTCTCCCTCAAGTTTTCTCTCTCTCTCTCTCTCTCTATTTCTCCCTCAAGTTCTCTCTCTCTCTCTCTATCTATCTATCTATATTTCTCCCGCAAGTTCTCTCTCTCTCTATCTATATTTCTCCCTCAATCTCTCTCTCTCTCTATCTATTTCTCCCTCAAGTTCTCTCTCTCTCTATATTTCTCCCTCAAGTTTTTTCTCTCTCTCTATCTATCTATTTCTCCCTCAAGTTCTCTCTCTCTCTATCTATCTATCTATTTCTCCCTCAAGTTCTCTCTCTCTCTGTCTATTTCTCCCTCAAGTTCTCTCTCTCTCTCTGTTTCTCCCTCAATTTCTCTCTCTCTCTCTGTGTCTATTTCTAAATCAATTTCTCTCTTTATCTCTCTCTATTTCTCTCTTAATCTCTCTCTCTCTATTTCTCCCTCGATTTCTCTCTCTCTCTCTCTATTCTCCTTCGATTTCTCTCTCTCTCTCTCTCTCTCTCTCTCTTTCTCCCTCAATTTCTCTCTCTCTATTTCTCCCTCAATTTCTCTCTCTCTATTTCTCCCTTTATCTCTCTCTTTCTCTATTTCTCCCTTAATCTCTCTCTCTCTATCTATTTCTCCCTTTCTCTCTCTCTCTCTTCCTTAATCTCTCTCTCTCTCTCTATTTCTCTCTTATATTTTCTCTTAATTTTTTTTTCTCTCTCTCTCTCTCTCTATTTCTCCCTCAATTTTTCTCTCCCTATTTCTCCCTTAATCTCTCTCCCTATTTCTCCCTCAATTTCTCTCTCTCTCTCTCTCTCTCTATTTGTCCATCGATTTCTCTCTCTCTCTCTCTATTTCTCTTTCAAGTTCTCTCTCTCTCTCTCTCTCTCTCTCTCTCGCTCTCTCTGTAGATTTCTCTCTTAATCTCTCTCTCTCTCTATCTCACTCATATCAATCTCTCTCTTTCTCTCACCCTGTTGTTTCTCTCTCCCTCTCTCTCTATTTCTCTATATCTCTATTTCTCACCTTCTCTATCCCCTTCATTCTCTCTCTCTCTTAGGGAATGACAAACCTCATCCGCCATGTCACTCATCAAGGTGACAAATTGGTGACAGGGACAGTGATGCAGTACCCATGACGGGTGACATGACGGTGACAAAGGGTCTTGGACGAGTGATGTGACGGGACGGGCGTCATGGATGACATTGGAGACAGAATTTTAAAAACATTTGAATAGGGCAAAATGGGGATTTTTTTCTCCTTAGAATAATAGGACAAATAATATGGACAAATTTAATAAATTAAGTACTTTTAAATATTTTAAATTTCATTATAATGTATTTTTTCTCACATAATTGAAAGGAAATATTATTTGTCATATTAAGTATAATATTTTCCCAAGATATTTAGGAAGTATTATATAAGAGTCTATGAAGTATATAACTTTTAAATTATAGAAAAAGTAAATTAAAGGAGTATTATTTTAGTACATAATTGAAAGGAAATATTATTGGTCATATTAAGTATAATACTTTGCCAAGATATATAAGACGTATTATATATGAGCCTATGAAGTATAAACATTTTAAATTATGGAAAAAATAAATTAAAGGGAAACTATATTTTTCTCCTTAGAAAATAGGATAAATAGTATGGACAAATTTAGTAATTTAAAATATTTAAAATTTCATTATGGTGTATAATTTTTATTACATAATTGAGAGGAAATATTATTGGTCATATTAAGTACAATACTTTGTCAAGTTATAGTGGAATTATTATATAAGAGCCTATGAAGTTAAAAAATTTTAAATTACGGAAAAAGTAAATTAAAGGGAATTTTTTTCTGCTCCTCAGAGTAATAGGATAAATAATATTATGAATGATACAATTCTTTCTTCTTGGGTGCCTTCGAGAAGGATACAATCCACATGTCTTGGGCTTCTACTTGGACACCATCGAGAAGTTCCTACATCATCCTTTCTAAATGAAAGCCTTGCTACTTCTGCAATGGAATGAACTGGATGGGTAAATTTCAAAAAATAATTTATATGAAGTGCTGTGGTATTTTAGATGAGAACAATTACCTCATACTAGTCGTCATTGTCCGAGAAGCCCTTATCATTATCAACAACACTTCACAATGACCAATAGTGCATTCTTGGCACACAACCAGCTCTTGACAATGACAAGGAGCTCAGTGCTTTCAGCAGTAAGGCATGCCCATTTGAATGTGACAACTGCATGGCCTACAGAGAACAAACACTCTATTGGGTACTAGTTATGCATATACAAAGAAATTGTTGAACAAGGATAGCAAGTCGAGGGTAAGTCTGTGCCCCTATTGATAACATGCATTAGTACCTTATATGATCATATTTACATGTTTATCTGCATTAAATTACTCATATTATGAATGATACTATTTTTAGAATGAGTTCCTGAATAGTGTACATTTTTGTGTATTTTTGGAGAATTTTCTGACAATAGATTCTAAAAGAATATGATTTTTGAGGCAAAATATGATTTTTTTTGGAATTTTTGACATTAAATCTGGAAATATATGATTTTTGCAAGTCGAAATATATATTTATAATTGTTTTTGAGCTTTTATTTTATTTAATATAAAATTTAAAAGTATTTTATTTTTTTTCGCACTGCCATGTGTCGTCGTTGGATTCATCGAACGGCGACAAATCATAGTGCTCTATGATGATTGGCGCCAGCCAATCATCAACTGAGTTAATGATTGGTGTCACCAATCATTATCCAGGCAATCATCGCTTCACGATTCGCGAAGCGATGATTTCATTTATGACTAACGAAAATCCTTCTTTATTTTTTTCTGCGCAGGATGACGTGGACGAATAAAAAAGACGCCTGTTTTGCAATAAATGCTACATGGACCGAGGCACAAAAGACGAAAAATTACTTTTTGCTCTCTCTTTTGATTCCAACAGAGGCGGCGTGACCACACGAAAAAAATAAAGAGAAGAAAGAGAGAGAGGCGACATGGCATGCGCTGACATGCCGCCACGTCAGCCACAAGAAGGGATCTTATTTTTTTCATCATTTTTATTTTGCCCTTTGTTTTCTCTTTCTTTTCTTCCTTTTTGTATTTTGTCCTTTTTATAGATACACTTGGACTCCAAAAAGTGTGCACGCAGAAGACAAAATGACACAGAATCTCAAGCGATTGGACTATTTAACGGAAACAAAAAACGAGGACGATGATGAAGAGAGAGAAGGAAATCAAAGGCTACGATTGCTTCAACTTCAAACGGCCATAACGTTTGATCTACAACTCCGATTTAGCTGAAATTTTTAGCACTGCTTCATCTTCCCCTCCTCCTTCCATCCATACCCTTTGATATATAAATAGAGGCCTGAATCATTGTGAAATTCATCTTGCACTTTCTTCCTACTTGTGTAGGCTGATTGAAAGATAGTGAGTTTTGAGATCCATGAAATCTGTTCTTGGTGTCCTGGGCGTGTGAGGAGAAGCATTGGAGAAGAGGAGGAGCTTACTGACACTCGTAAATCACCGTGATCTTGGTGGAATGTAAGGATCTAAGGTAAGTGTCTTCGCCTTACGTTGTCTCTTTCCCGACACCATAGTTATCATAATTAGGGCTTATCATCGTATATTTACTCACATTTTACTTTCTTATCTCGTCTCTCTATCCTCTCCATCGTACCACTCCATATCTAATCTCTATCCTCGTTCATACCATCGTCCATCATCGTGTCCGTCACTTTCACTTACTATTTTCTTTAAGTTAAATTAACACATAACTTACATATTTTTAATCAATATCACTAGCTCATATCTTCTAATATTGTCCTCATCTATCCTCTCGTTGATCATCACTGGCATAAGAAATTAAATCCTTAATCATCGTTCATTGTGGAGAAGATCCTTACTCATCACTAACTAAGTGTTTTTAAGTACAGTTAAATATATTTTTATTGAATAATCTCAATTACGAACAAAGAATTAAACCCTTATAATTGAGATTATTACCTATGCATGCCCACCATACTTGTTCGGTCTTTGTGTCCTTCCTATCCGTTTCTTGGAGATAAGTTTCTAATTCCTTTGCTGGATTGAGTAGTTGTTGCTCCTTTTCTCTAGGGGCGGTACCCATCGATGAGTTTAGTGAGCCGATCTTCATCCTCATGGTCATTAGATGCTAGAAATTGGTTCCCATGAAGGGACATTAGTCATCGGACAAATACTAGAGCATCATGATTGACGCTAGGATTGAGTGATGACCCCTTGTTGAAAGGGTCAGGAATGGCCGCTGTTGTGGTCGCACGGTTATTTGATATAATTGTCTCATAATTCAATAATTTAAATCTTCATACTCTCACATGATTGTCAGATTGATGTTCCTTGTCCAATAGTTAGCTTTCTTCCCAAGGTAAAGATTATAAACATATCAAACTTCTGTAGGATAGGATCAATATGTTTCATCAATGCCTTCAAAATGCGAAGCACTTGAACGAATCTCACTATTTTCGAGCCACTAACAGAGTTTGTTATTTTGTAAACTGGCTCTAGGATGTCGTGAAAACCAGCCACCATTTCCCACTCGTCACGAGAGACTCTCATGTCCTTCTCATATGCAGACAAGATTTGTAAAACCATGAAATTGATGATATCTCACTTCTCCAATGCAGCATGTAACATGTCATGCGTATTTTTCCATTGTGTTGGACAATCCAATGGGATTTGGTTGTGATTCTTTTTTTTGAGGTCTTTACATGTCTTCACGTACTAGGCGTCGTTGAGTCAATTCTTGGATGCATGTGATTAAGGCTCTCTAGCAAGTGATCACATTCCCCAAGACAAGGGCATGATCATGAATGATCGTCTCCATAGCTTGCCCTGGCCTCACTCATGGCATCCAAATCATCTATGTCAGCATCATAAGCACTATTGTCTCCTTTCCCAAATATGCAACTATCCACAATCCTAGGGGGAGGTACATTCATTACTACGTTCAATGACTTCAATGCAGCTTGACCAATGATGTTCGTCAAAGGAGCAGCACATGGGATATGTCGATCCATTGTGAAATGGTCATTCACCTCCCTAAGCTCTTTCGCCAACACCGATATCATCTGCCTGTTGCTTGAGGCATTGCCTGTGGTGATAGTGCCAACCTACATTGAAAAATGGTGAGATTTGTAATAAAATAATATATTACAGAATTAAGATTGCCAACCTTCGTTCTCAAACCAAAGTCATCCAACGCTTAGTGCACAATTGGGCTCATATTCTCACCATCATGCTTCCCCACAAGCTCGCGTATTGCAAGCCCACGTTCACATAGTTTCCATAGCTTTTTCACCCAATGAACTGTTATTCCCAAAGGACCCCATGAATTCTCAGCAATCCAAGCTTTCACTATCAGTGAGACCTTGAGGACCTTTGCTAGCAAATTTATGAGCCTCCCTTTCATGACCCCGTACAGTTTCTGTGTCGCAGTCTTTATTTCCTTCGATCCTGGTGGGCCAACAGTCATCTCAGCGGCGTACTTCCACATAACGTTGAACCCCACATTGTCCAAGATGGCCCAAGGGGAGTCCGTAAGACTAACAAATTGTGCTATAATCTCCGTCTTCTCTAGAGTCTTAATCACTACACCTCCTTGCTTGTATGCCTCAAGATTCGAGCGTTGATCAGTATGAATGCCCTTCAGCTTATAATGAATTCTAACATGGCTAAACTCCACATGCCTCAAGAATTTGTTCGTAGATCCATCTGTACACCTCTGCAACGTATTCCTTAATGGGTCAACTTTTTGGTCGTGACATAGTATGCATGCCCATATGCCCAACCCGACCTCTGTGAAATATTTCGATATTTTTTCCTTCCCTTTAAATTTGATATGAGATTTCCCAACTAAAAGCAGAGTGGTTTCCTGAATTTATGCTGTCGTTGACTCTCCACCTGAGTCAACGCGCAAGTCTCCGTGTGGGAAATTCCATTCAAAATTATGTAATATACATGTTAGTATGCATAGAGGATGAACAAGTAACAGTTAAGTTACATAAGTATGCGCAATATTATAATGTAAAAGTAAATTTCAACAAAAAATAGGTGAAAGAGACAGTGCATTGAGAAGAGTCAAATTCTGATCCGCTCATTGAGATAAATTCAAAAATAGTGCATTGAGCTAAATTTAGATAATAGTTCAGCTCCAATAAGAGTTAAATTCTGATTAAAATTCAATCCTGAAAATAATTACAGAGTTAAATCCCAATGGGACTACCCTCTGTGGTTTGGCCATTTCAAATGGCCTTGATCTGAGTCATTGTCTTGGGGGACATTTATCTCCAACATAGACATCATCACTAGAACACTGAATTACAACGTGCAAAGAGACAAATAAAGAGAGAAGAAAAAACAGAGGGTCAAGACTACAGGGAGAGATTGCATCCCCCAAGATATAGAAAGATGATAGAGGAAACGATGGAGAAAATGATGTGCAGAGAGATAGGTGGAGAGTAGAGAAAATGCAGAGAAAGAGAGAAAACGAAGGGAGAACTGATGGAAATATATGTGGCCGACAAGCCAATCACACAATCCACATCTCGTTCCATGTTCATTACTTAAACATACTCATTATAGTGCACATGTGATGTTTATAATGAAGTCCATGAATGTATGTTCGGACTTGGTAAATTATGATGAGATTGTAATACAGAGATCACTAGTCTTTAAGCATGTGTTCTAAACATTCCTATTCGAAGGATGCACGTGAAGGACATCAAAGTATCCAGACAGAATAGCAGAATACCACTATCTAGCCTCCCTCATATGATGAGTAAGGCTGGTCCCCTATCCATTAGTGTGGAGACACTAAGGATGGATAGTGGGTGCTCTTAAGTGGAAAGAGTTCAGTGAATTGATCCGTACACATCCCTGAATGACATTATACCAAACTGTCAATCAGGTTGATTCACATCATGATTGTGTAAGTGGTCCTTATACATAAGACACCAAAGATATCTTATGGACAGACGATTTTTCATTGACTATGGGCAACGAGTCTCTAATCATGGGATTCTAAACGGTCTTAGTTCGAGTGCATCAAGAAGTTCACGAAGATGATTGAATGGTCAAGATGGGATCGATCACCCTTGGTATAAGAGGTGATGCAGGACGGACGTCGTTAGCGTCCCATGGTAGGAGCGCGGGCCAGTTTGTCCGGCTCGGGGACGATCTTGAACGGCACGTCCCACTTGTCGGTGTAGATGTCCCGGCATGGTTCTGCATGAGGATCCTCATTTCGTCGAGCCGGAGGGTGTCTCTATCTTTGTGTGGGCGAAGGTCCTCAGATAGTCGGCGAGGCGTTGGTGGAGGCGTCGAGGAACGGCGTCAGCGAGTGGCGACGACGAGCATCGTCGGCAACCGGCATCGATGAACGACATCGGCGAGCGGCGACGGCGGCGAAGCGCGGCGGCGGCGGCGGCGCGGCGGGCGCCCGGTCTGGGCGCGGCTGGCAGCGGGGCCGCTGATGCAGGGCCGCAGGACGCGGTCTGGGCCGCTGGCAGGACCGCGGTCTGGGCCGACAGCCCGGCCGGAAGCATCCCAATAAGCCAAGCCCACAAGGGCTAGGGCTGACTTGGCAGGCCTGGGTTGCGTGCCCGGCCATCAAAGGAATGGCGCCTCGGGACACGAGCTGGGGTGGTTAAGAAGCTGGCGAGCGGTGCCTCGGGGCACGGGAATTCGGCGCCTCGGGGCGCGGGTTCGGCGGCTGGGCCTGGTGGGCTTGGCTGGTTGGAACCGGCCCATTAGGCCGAAGGGCCCATTGGGCCGATCGATCGAACCGGCGCGCGGTGGCGCAGCCTGGGTCCAGCGGCGGCAGCGCCTGGGCGGCGCGGGCGGCGTGGAGGGTGGTGTCGGGCAACGCGGGCGGCTCCGGGTAGCACAGGCGACGCTGGGCGGCGCGGATGACACCGGGTGGCGCAGGGCGACTCCGGGCGACGCGGGCCACGCCGGGCGGCACATGAAGGCGTGCGGGTGGCGCGGCATCGCGGGACGCCGTGCAGCAGCGCGGGACGGCACGTGGCGCTGCGGGAAGACGCGGGCGGCGTGGGTGCCGGGATGGCGCGCGACGGCGTGGGCGCCAGCGGGGCAGCATGGGGCGTGGCGAGAGGGCGGCGGGGCGGCGCGGGGCACGGCGAGGCGACGCGGGGTGCGGCGAGGCGGCGCGGGGCGCGGCGAGGAGGCGCGGGGCGCGGGGCGCGGCGAGGTGGCGCGGGCGCGGCAAGGCAGGCTGGGTAGGCGGACGAGGCGGCGCTGGCGCAGCGAGGGCGGCGCGAGCGCGACGATCCAGGCAGGGCAGGCGGACGAGGCGACACGGAGCGCGGCCAAGCAGCACGGGCAGGCGAACTTGGCCGGCGGCGGAGCCGCTCTAGGTCACTCGGACCTTCTTCCAAAAATTTCTTTCTCAAAAGGAAAAGTCTACATTCTATTACATGTGGGGTTCCTTTTATCGGAACCTTGAGGAAAATAAGGGAAAAACAATTTAACCTAAAAAAAGGATGAAAATTCACCTATACTTTAGAGAAAAAGTATGGATAAGTTGAGGGCCTCGCCATCAAGAGGTGACAGCTCAAGGAAGACTATGCGATGAAGTCCTGGGCCAAGGCAGTAAAATATTAGAGAAGAGTACTTTGATGCTTTCTGAATGCATCAGTACTTAGTCAAATGACCGATTAGGGTTTGACAGTTGACCATACCCTAAGTCATCCTAGGAGCGTCAAGTGGATGAAGGACTATACATACACGGTAAGCGATGACGAACAGGTTCCATGAGTAAGTCGATAACACTCCTTTGTATCTTCTCGAACACGAGGTGTAGCTTGGTACCCCAAGTGTTGGAGACTCTACCTATTGATTGGGTTAAATCAATTCGACATTAATTAATCTATATGTTGATATAATTAATTAATTAGTAATGCCAATAAAGGTCATAGGGCCACTAGAGTCGTTAACTAGATTGATACATGGGCCTAGAGGGTCACACGCAAAGGGTCTTTTGGACGTCAGAAGATATACTTAAGTTTTGGGAGTTTTATAAAAAATACCCACTTAGTGTAAATTGGGGAAGGTTCTGAACAAAATTCAACCATGCCAGAATTTTTAAGGGGCCTTCCCCTTCTTTTCCCTTCTCCCCACAATCCCTCTCAGCTCCCAGTGCGATCGAGACAACGTAACAACAATGACAGAGATTGAAGGGGGCTCATCAATGAGAAGGAGGAGATTCGACGTGGCGAGGATCGCATAGATACGATCTAGAGGCTGCACAATTGATTGGCTCGACTCGCCTCGCTCCATGATCCAAGAAATCATAGATGCGATCCGGCAAAGGTACTTTGTTTCATGATTTCATTGATGCCGTGCGATTTTTGAAAAAGCCTTTTCCTACGTATCGTTTTGATTTCTTCACCCAGATCTAGGCCTCTAGAACCCAAAAAGAACAAGATGGAGATATATGATGTGTAGATAGACAGATGGAGAGAGTAGAAAATGTAGAGAGAGAGGGAGAGAAAAATGGAGGGAGAAGAGGATGGAGAAATATGATGTGCAAATAGACAGATGGAGACAGTAGAAAATGCAGAGAGAGAGAGAGAGAAACATGTAGCGAGAAGAAGATGAAGAAATATGATGTACAGATAGACACATGGAGAGAGTAGAAAATGCAGAGAGAGAGAGAAAAATGGATGGAGAAGAAGATGGAGAAATATGATGTGCAAAGAGATAGACAAAGAGAGAGAGTAGAAAATGCAGAGAAATAGAGAAAAATGGAGAGAGAAAAAGATGGAGAAATATGATGTGCAGAAAGACAGACGGAGAGAGTAAAAATGCAGAGAGGGAGAGAAAGATTGAAGGGGGACCATCAGCTTCGAAGACCCCCTCGAACCTATTCGTCGAGAAAGGGTTCACGCGCGATACCTAGCCTTCGGAGTACCTTGCCTCGTCAACGGGCCACAAAGATTTGACATTATCTTTCCTTGCATTTTCCTTGTTTAGTAGGTGAAAAGTTACAAATTTTAATGTTTAATTGATGAATATTACATTACATTTGTGTTTTAATGGCCATATTTGCATGTTATCATATATAAATGGAGATAAATAACTTACACTTTGATTTTATTATTTTTTTGAACTTTTTGTATGTTTTACATGGTATTTGACCTATTTGGATTGAATAAATTTTTTTTTAAAGGTTTTGGAATACTTGGCTAAAGGTTGGTATGAGTTTTACTAATTTTCTGGAATTTTCCCATATTTTTTTTATGATTTTCTGACCAATATTTAGCCAAGAAATGATTTTACAAATTTAAAGAATACATATTTTATTTATTTGGCATTTTAGAAAGCATTTATAAATATATTTATATATATAACGTGACATCCACGTCATTCGCCCAAAGTTCAAGTGAATAAGTGGATGCATTAAAAAAACTGAGCATTATTAGCTCATTATGGCATCGCAGTGCGCGATGCCCTAATGAGCCAATTATTATGCTAAAACATCAACGTGGCACATGCAACAAAGAAAAAAAGGTATGCATTTTTTATTTTAATTGATTCATTTCATGAAATAAATGCATGCGGAGAATTGTTCTTCGCATGCATTTATTGAAGTATACTTTTTGCATATAATAATAAGATCTAATAGATACCTCGTACGCGTAGTTGGTTAGCCGCGTGCATTTATTGCACGCAGAAATTGACACACGTACATTTATGAAGATTCGTTCGTACTACAGGCACACATAATCGATTCGCCGAGTGCATTTAATGCACACGGCAATCAACTGTGCGTGCATTCAAAATATGCGGTAAGCTCACCTTTTTGTTTTATTTTAGTCAAAATGAAAACAGACGGGCGACGTGGCGCGTTCTCCGCCATTAAAAGGTATAATCCCTCTCCTTCTTTAATGCCAATGATTTCATCTTTTTTCACGCACAGCGGCGTGGCAGTGTGTGATATGAGAGTGGATAAAAACAATGAGAGCAATTAAAAAAGGGCATTTTCTATCTGAGTGGAGGAGAGATAAAAATCTAACGGTTGAGATTAAACGCCAGTAAAATGGCAATATCTTGAGATCTAGCTGTCCGATTGAGCTGAAATTTAGAAGGCATGTTTGTCTTTTCCCCCTCTACGATCCAGACTGTTGGATTTTTAAATAGAGGTCAGGAAGAAGGCGAAATTTAGTTTTTGAAGCTCTACCCAATGATTTGGCCAGGAAGGACACATGAATTGCTTTGGAAGTCGACATATCCTGATTCATCATTGAAAGTTGTAAGTTTCTAATTTGTATTTTGAACTTCTTCTTGAAAGATTCTAAAATACCATGGCATGGGCGAAATGTACTTGCCCATGAAGTTGATTTGAAATGAAATTAGCATTGCATTTTGATTTTAATTCAAGATCTGATTTTTAATCTTTAGTTCTACATTGATTTGGAACCATTCTGTATTTTTAGATAGATTAGGGCCGAATTTCACTTTTTTCCCTAAATTCTTCTACTTTCTCTCTCTAGGTTAGATCTCCTATTTTCTCTCTCTAGATTTCAGAATTCATTGTTTAGAAATTCAATCAAACATATAAATACCTAAATCTAAAATTTCATTAAAAAAATCATCCATCTTCAAGTCCAATTTGAAAACCCCCTTTCGTGTTTATTAATTCCCAATTTTAAATATATAAAAATTGTGTTATAAAAATTATTTTTATTGGGAAATTGGAAATCCAAATTAATCTGATCTTATAATAAAAATTATCCTATCCAAATGTCTTGACCGAAAATACTAAATCAAAATTAAGTTTCTACTTAATTTTGATTAATTATAAACATATTTAAACATAATTAAGGTCTATTAAATGCAAAATTAATACATTCTTGTATAAATGGATTTGAAATTGGATAAAAATTATTGCTTAGTGCCTCCTTGTGGTTTGACCCCTTGCTTGCTCTATATATATTATTTAGTGATTAGGGGTTATTTTAAATTTTATTGCATAAGTCTAAAAGCCCAAACAACGATGTAATTACACATCAATTTTAGGCTTATCAGTAGGCAATGTATGTCGGCCGCGTATGTGTTTGTTTTTGTTTGTTCACATGTGTTTGGACCGCGCTATGGACCTACACGTTTGCGTGTGTGTGAGCCCATGTGTGGGCGTGTTAGTGGGTTTCTTTCTCCTATTAGGGGGCCCTAATTACACTTAATTGGGCCTTCTCCCTTTTATTTCTAAGGGGAAGGCCCATATTTGCTCCTGTAAAAGGTGGGGCCCACCCATAGGAAGAGAGGATAGAAGAAAGATTGAAAAAATGTGATTTTTAAGGATTTTTCCTGATTTTTAGTTTTTTTGAGTTTTCATCATATTTACAAAAATGCCACTATAAAGTTAGGTGAGAGAAAATAACCCCAGAGGTCGCCGAAAACCGCCGCCGTCTTTGCAAGAAATCACCGCTGCCGTGGCCTTCGCTGGAGCTCTAGTCGTTGTCTCCCGCGACCTTCCTGCTAGTGATCATCGTCTCCAAGGTCTGCTACAAGCTGCGCTGCCATCGTGGCCTTTCAGCCAGCAACTACGGCCATAGCTGCAATAGCGGCCGTAGACCGCGGTTGTAAGCTGCAGCCCGCAACCACCACAACAGCACCTGGCCATCGTGGCAACCAGCGGCCGCCACAGCCGCCCACGGCCACCGCAACAGCCTGCGGGCGCCGGAGCAACCTATAGTCTTTGGAGTTGCTGAAGCCGTCGCAACTACAGCCGCCACAACAGCCCGCGGTCGCCGCAGTCGCCTGCAGCCGCCGCAACAGCCTGAAGTCGGCGCAACCCTAGCGGCCCCCGCAGTCCGTTGCGGCCTCCGCAGTAGTCCTAGCAGTCACTGTAGCTCACTATGGCTGCACCAACCCTAGCAATCATTGCCGCGGCCCATCGCAGCTGTTGGTTGACAATCGGGCCGCAGATTTCTTGGCCATCTAGATCTACGCTAGCCGTGGTCACTGCCACAGAACTCTTCGTCGCCACGCCCGTCTCCGTGCATAGCTGCCTACTTGCGCCGCCATGCCCGTCTCTGTGCATAGCTGCCTACTTGCGCTGCCACGCCTACTTGCGCGACCACACGTACTTGAGCCATCGTGCCTACTTGCGCTGCCGCACCTACCTGCGTTATCATCGTGCCTACATGTTGCTCACCTTTCACTGCTGTTGAATCAGACATCGTCCGGGCCTACCATTCCTGGTACGCTCATCAATTCCCTCTAAGTGTTATATTATTTCTTTGAGTGCCTCCGAACATTTTCTCCTTCGCGGGGTTAGATTAGTGATAGATAGGATTCACATTCTGAGGATTAGGATTTCATTTGGTACGTCCTTGGTTGAGACCATCGAAGGCGTGTGCAGAAACGACAGTAGTCGAGCTCGCACCATCGGTGTTCAACCTCACGTTCGGATCATCGGGAGCCTAGTGGCATTCCTAGGTCGCACTTACCGTAGCTCAATGGTCGTTGGTGTCCGTCGACACCAGATTTATACTTCTCAGTGATTTCATCGTTGCATCATCATCACTCACATTACATCCACATTAGTTGTCTCCAGTACATGACATGTCAGTGGGGAGAAAAGAAATAGTGCAGAGAGAGACAGCGAAAGAAGGTGAAAGATGGAGAAAGAGGGAGTACATAGAGATGTAATTAGATGAAACCGTGAAAGAGAGAGTGCATCAACATGGATAGAGAGAAAAGAGAAGGGGAGAGAGGGAGAGTGAAGGTAGAGACAGATAAAAAGATAGAGAGAAAACATTAGTGAGAAAATGAGAGTGCGGGGATAGATATATAGATAGAGAGATATAGAAAGAGTGTCTGAAAAATCTGATTAAACAGTAATAATAGTGCATAAACGATGAAGAACAACAGAGACGAATATGATATTCAAGAAAATAACTTCCATGTTTTCCTTGGTATTTTTCTGAAATTCGTCAAGATGTTGAAATATCAAATACATATCCTCTTCCAAAGAGGTTTTTAAAGACAACTGTAGATGAAAAAACCACTTACACATAAATATTTACATGAAAATGAACAAAAAAGAGATGTTGGGTGGCAATTGAGAGAATCATATGAATGGATGGTAATGATCACGTTCCCTTTTCATTCAATACTTTTAGACGATCTACTGAAATTAAGGCCGTTTCTTACAGGTCATGAAAAAACAGAAAACAAATTAATTTGTGACATCAATTAAATTATAAATTCTTCAAAAAGTGTTATTCTAGTTTTGAGATGATGGTGACTCAGATACCCATCTCTGCTGAATTTTAAATACCCAAATTTGAAGATCCTTCGTAGGAAAGTTCTTCATTTCGTTTTGATATTTAAAAAATATGATATTTGGTAATAATAATGGATTAAGTTCCAAGAAGTTGGACGAAATGATCGGATTAAATTCCAATGAAATTTAACAATAGATAGAAAACAGAAGTGAGAAAACAGAAGGGAGAGTGCAGGGACAAATAGATAGAATGAATGAAATTGCAGTGTGACCTTTGCCAGTGCGCAGGACACCTGATGAGGCGACGACCTTCGCCCTTGACAATTGACGAGTTACGAACAAGTGCAGGGTCTCTGTTTCTGAAACGAGTGACAAATGAAGGGCGCGGGACACATACGATGATAATTCTCAAACAAGTTATGCTTTTTCCTTTCCAAATTCCAATTTTTATTTTCGTCACATGTGATAGTGATGCCAATCGGTGATTGGACAAGGACAGGACGATAGTTTCCGTGACACGTGACGTGAATGTGATGGATATTTTCAAAATCCACAGATGTGTGACGGGACAGAGACGTGACAAAAAGTTTGTCACGTCCCCTTAGTCACCACCCGTCATCCATCCTGTCATGTCTGGGCCGTCATGTCCCGAATACGCCGTTCCCTCTCTCCCTCTCTCAATTTCACAGAGTCTCTCTCTTTAACCCCCTCTATCTTTGTCCACTCTCTATTTCTCTGTATTTCTCGCTCTCTCTATTTCTCTCTCTCTTTATTCCTTTCTCTATTTCCTTCTCTCCCTCTCAATTTCTCTCTCTCTCTCTCTCTCTTATTTTTCTTACTCTTGTGCTACTTTGTTCTTCCTCAAGTGGAATATTGACCAACTCGAGCGTATGCATCAATTTATGATTTATTTGCAGACTACTATATGAATTTTAAGGACATATCCCCAATATTTTTTTCTAAAAATATCCAGATACAAAATATTTTCAGTTATTATTTATTGAGGAAAAAATGGTGTAGCTTTTGTACATTGAGGATCCTTTTATTTCAGTTCCCATCATATGCTGGATATTTCAGGTCAAGAGTATGAGCAACTTTGTTTGTTAGCCTTATTGAGTTTTGATTAACAAGTAGAAAAAAAAGGCACATGAGAATTATATCATTTGAGTTATTAAAGGCATTGAAAAAAGGAAATGGGTATGAACATCTCAGACTATCTCTAGTGATGTCCGGCCTTAACACTGCATTCTTAGGCATCGGGAAGGGGTAGTCTCAGTCAGCACATCATAATAACACTCTTAGATTTATTTCATATGGGATTCATATTTACTCCTTTTCAATTGCAGAATGGCCCAAGCTGAAACAAAGAAGAAAGCTAGAGAAATGATCACACCCCAATGAGATGTGATATTAGAGAAGCAAGAAAAGAAAAAGTACTGGGATTCGACCCAATCCAGTCCAACACCACTTCCTAACGGTCTATATTTGAAACTTAGGGTTATATTCTTGGTTATCCAATATCATCAAAGAACATCAGACGGCAAGATCCACAACCCCAATCTCAGTTATCCAGCATTGTTTATAATCTCAGTGTAATAACATATGAATAAATAAAATAAACTTGATAAAGGTACCAGTCTACCCTTTCTAAACTTTGTGGATAGAAGTAATCATATAAAATTTATATTTCTTCTAAAGGTATCGATTTACTCTTTATAAATTTAGTGGATGAATTGCATTTATTTTCATGTGTCATAACCAATCTGAGATAGAGGAATTTTCATTAACCCTTGGAATAAACATTCGGATCAAAGGTTTCATTTGAAGTGTTAATGAACAAACTTGCAGAGCCTTGACTTTCTTAAATTATAAGATAAACTCTAAGAAGATTAAATTAAAATATTTTCTTATTCAAATTTTATATGAAATTTAGGTTTAAAAATTTAGTAAAAAATAGATTCAGAACAAATAAAATCTCAAAAATTATGGGCCCAAAACTTTTGGAGAAACTTGGGATAATTTAAAAAACTTTAACATAGTTATAAGGCAACTTATACTAATGGTCATGCTTCCATTACATGATTCTGTTTATGTGTGGAATAAAAAATTAGTACCCTGATCATTTAGATATTAGATGCCTAAAGGTAATTCCTTCAAGAATATAAAAGAGAAGTATCAGAAAAATATAGTGAGCTTTCCATGCTTAGTATAAGAACCTACGGACATATGTTTAACTGTTTGGCCTTAGTTTCCCATCCTTCTCATCGAACTTAACTCCATAAACTAATATTCATGAGAACCTTGTGAATGTGACAAGCCTAATGATGTAGACCAAACAATGCAAATTTTATTAGCCTGTTATTGGGGACAGAAAAGTCAGAGTAAACAATGTCTGAGTAGGGTTCGCCCAACTGATATCCGTCCGTCATCCAGTATCGGACAACCGATATCCAGAAAAAAATGGGACGGTGCCAGATATCGGATATCGGTACCGGATACCGAAGGTAGAGGGATGCGACGGATATCGGATGCTGGATATCGGTTTTTGATATCCGGATATCGGTACCGGTATCGACTGAAAAAAATTAAGCTATCTATCTCATTCATTGGTTTATTTAAATCTAAGGACTTACGTTTTGATATGTTATCAACCTCGATTAATATATACAGTGTAATATTTTTATTTTCTTCCATATGGGATAACAGGATTTGCAGTTTACACTAAAATTCGAATCCTGTTATCCCATATGGAAGATATATAAAATCGTGCGCTGTATATATTATACAGGGTATATATTAAATGAATTAATATTATATCGATAGATTTTCTTTATATTATAATCGGCTTATATATAATATATATTTATGATATTAATACTTTGTCTAATAAATACAGGCCGAAATTTCTTTTATCTTCCATATGGGATAAAGTATTCAGAGTTTGTTAATCTCGGAATCCTGCTGTTATCCCATATGGAAGAAAAAAAAGTTTGACTTGTATATATTACAGCGCCAATAAAAAAATTAAAAGCTCTGAATACCCTCTACCGCAAGTTGATTCGGCTAATCGCTCTTTAATAATGAATGAAATATATTTTTATACAATATATCAGTGTTGGATATCGAAAACCGATATCCACTCCCGATATCCGATATCGTCATCCTTCCCCCTGAGATGGAGATGAATCTCGACATGGAGACAGATATCGGTATCAGATATTGGCACTGTAGCAACCAATATCCGATACCAATATCCGATATCTGGATATCGAAATGAATGGATACCGGAAATTGCATTTCCGGTATCCGATACAGCATCTGTCCTGATACCGTCATCCGGTACCGGTATCGGGACGGGCGAATACTATGTCTGAGCCTGAATATATTTATTCATCATTCACACATGCCTTCGAAATAATAGTGTTGAATTGTTCTTCAATATGTCATAGGGTATTGTAGCTCTGTTCATCCGTGTACTTATCAAAATAATGAATATTTGCCAAGACAAGACCAATTAGACAAAGAGCCGTGTTAGAAGCCTCGTTGAAGCAGTTTTATTACATAAAAAAGAGAAATTTATGTGACACCAGATAGAAGATATTGGTGGACTATGCCAATCCTTTAGAATTTTCATGCAAGATTGTTTCACAATGCACAATGGAGATCTGTAATCAGATGACAGACAAGAAAATTATTGATCCATTTTGCAACCAACTGTGCAAAGTTATTGATTGGTTTTACTCCAACTGTTAAGTTGATTGATGCCAAAACTTTAGAGAAGTTCTATCCACTTTGATGTTACTTTCATATTTGAGATTTCTATCCCACCTTGACTACCTGTTGAAATAAAAGCAGTTCTAAACATATTTTGTCATGGAGGTCAACGAATTAATAATAGCATTAACATCACTCATCACCTATCCATATTAACGACCTTCCAAACTTGTCTTTTCTCTGACAAACTCTTTATCTATCTCTCTAAACCTTGCTCTGTGTGTGTGCAATACTCTTCTACTCTCTTCCCCTGGCAGAATCTATTTCTCTCTTGACAGAGGAGATAGACAGTCAACAGTTTGAACAAACAACGTGAACAAGCAGAAAGGGAGTAATTTTGTGCCAAAGTTTAGTTGCACATCACTGCTGGAGTAAAACATACGAACCTGATGAAAAGGGCACCAATTTAAATAATTTATCCATGTACGACCTCAGCTCTCAAAGATGATTTCACCTGAGATGATCTCGTCATTTTCCATCAGAGACAAGGGTAAATGGTCATTTTCTAGAGCTTGGATTCAGTCAGAGTCAGAATCGCCATAAACAGCATCTATGTAATATCCAAGCATCTTCATAGTCAACCCAGGAAATCGAAGTCCACTGCCACGTCGGACGAGGTCAATTTGGACAAAGGGCCAGCGCATTGTCTCCGCCGCACTGCACTCTTCCGGCCCATCTCCTATAACACAGAACCTTGTCTTTGGCCCAGGAAACTGCTCCCTTATCCACTTAAAACACTGCAGCTTGCCCACTTCCCAGGAGCTGTACACTGGATGGAAATGATTCATGGAGTTACAATTAAACTAAAAAATTTTGGCTATATTGACCAAAAACATTTCCCACGATACCCATATAAAGTTACATTGGTATAAAAAAATATATTACATATAAAATAAATGTTTTTTTATGATTCCAGGAACTGTATCTTAGTTTAAGCATTCGCCTGTGATTTTAGCAGTCTAATATTAAACTTCATATACCTAAAATTATGATGCTTGATGTGAAATAATTGGCGATAGTTCATCCTAATGATTCGAGTAATTATAGCTAACCTTGATCATTTATGCAATCAGACGATCATTGACGGAGTATAATAGTTATTGGCCAATGATTTTACAAGTGTATCCTTACAAGTCCAGTTTCAAAACTTTGGAGAAGATCAGTGCATTTACAGCAAGAAGATGCATTAATATGAAGAAATTAACCATGATTAACAGATTTATCTCATGCGCCTAATTGTATGAGTTACGTGACTTTCATCAAATCAGTTTTGGCATGAATTTAGATAAGACAAAAAAATTCAAATTTCGAAACTAAAGACGGAACAATAGCAACTCGTACAAGAAAGAAGCATCGGAGTAAAAAAAATGGTCTGATTTGACGGGTTTTTCATGATCAAGGAAACCATAACTAGATTGTATAGTTTGGGTACATGAGAATCAACAATGGATTTGAAAAATGCTAGCCAACGATTTCACAGATCTATTATTGAATTTCTGATTGAGAAAATTTGGATGGGATACAAGAAAAAAGGATCATTATGAATTCCTAAGGAAATCGTCATAGGCACACAATTTCGATTGCATGATCTGGCTGCAGTTTGACGCATAAATTATAGTGTAGAGAGAGAGAGGAAAGAGAGAGACAGATAGAGACAGAGAGAGAGAAATAGTCAGGTAGGGAAGGATAGGGAGGGGTAAAGAGGAAAAACAGACAGAGAGCGGGGCATATAAAGAGTGAGAAAGACACACAGAAAGAAACAGTGACAGATAAAGATAGACAGACAAAGTGAAACCGAGAAAGAAGAGAGAGTACTGACCATTCTCATGGGGAATCAGGCCATCCAATCGAAAAAGCATGCATTTCACGAGGCTTGGAATCAGTGACCCAGAGGTAACCAGGACGTTGATTCTTGAACAACTGGCAGAAGATGAATTCACTCCATTTTCAGAGTCCAAATTTCTCCGACAAATGTCGGCCAGCAAAGCTCTTGCTGAAAAATATCCTTTAATTTTAAGAAAAGACAAACAATAATTGAGTCCAACAGCCATTCAGAAATACGAACCAGATGAAAGCCAGCCATCACAATATCGATCTGTCAAGTTATACAGATCATCCCACAGTTTGATCATTTCTTTATCCAGAATACTATGTAACCCC
This sequence comes from Wolffia australiana, assembly GCF_029677425.1. NCBI lineage: Eukaryota > Viridiplantae > Streptophyta > Magnoliopsida > Alismatales > Araceae > Wolffia > Wolffia australiana. Next base: position 13,952,157 of record NC_135844.1, read on the forward strand.
TGAGAAAGGCAAATAAAGGAAAATAAATCAGTAAAATGTCACAAATAGCGTAGGGATGGTCGCATGGCGAGATCACCGGCTAAGGAAAAAAAAATTCGCTACTTATAATATCAAAAAATACATTTGAACAGGTTCTAAACCCGTGATATCGATGTACAGACTTGAATCTGTTAAACAATGATTCACATGGGTCCTTTAATTTATGAATTTGATTTCAAATAACCGATCAAAAGCGCCCTTCGCTCTGTGCCAAGCTCCAGGCGGCGAAGGGTGTTGGGGAATTTGAATTACACTGCACAACAAGCCCCCAACCGCCCAACACCCTTGATCTGGACATCCCTATATTTCGGATTTGCATTATGTTCAAGGATTTTTCATTGTTCAGGACTTTAATACATTAAAAGATTGTGGTATGAACGGATTCATCAGATGAGCATAATCAAGCAGAGTTAAGACATACTGAATATTCAACTGAATCACATAATTTAGAAATAAATCCATAGGTAGGGAGGCAAAATTGTGAAACAAGCAAAAAGTAAATATATATGAACACCTGTTCATACTTCTGCGAAGCAAGACGGAGCCTGTACGCGAGCTTCCTTTTGTTATCATCATCATAAGGGGCCGTGAAGCCATCGGACATGAATTCATAGTCCGACAAATCTCTCAAATCGTCATATTCTCTTAAAGCACCGATGAATGGCTCATTATAATTTTCAATCTGTTTTACGAGGCCAAAAAAAAACCCCTCATTAATTACCTATGGAAATTAACAAATGCTCAATAGAAATGGAAAATAAACGATGTACGGGACACAATTTCAGATGAAACACAACTCTTACTTGCTCATAAAGGAAAATCTCATCACAAACTTGTAAAATACGGCTCTCCCAGAGTTGTCCAATTTCCATCCCTTTTTGCAAATCCTTTGATCCACCCACGGCGACTCCGTATGTTCCATCAAGCAAAGACTTGAGCAATATAAGGGTTTCATCCATGTCCCAAATGTAGACACATAAAGGGCCTTCAACGTGGGAGAGAGGCGGACCTGAACTATTTCTCTGAATCAATGGGCAGCTCGGTGGATCATCCATCCTAAAAATGCATTCTTGTCTTGAGAATCAGATATAACCGGCGCCAACGCTCCAAGAAAGACCCAGAATTCTTGAGAGAGACGCTTCAATTATCTACAAAACCGAAGATCTGAGGAGATGGAAAGATTTGTAGAGAGCGGAATTGGAGTGAGAGAAGGGAGAGAAGTCGGGAGAGAGGTGAAAGGAAAGAGGGAGGTTTTCCGTGAGTCGATCCGTGCTTCATAAAAAGCCGACCAGCTGTGTTGGACGGATCGGGTGGGATGGCCCCCCTCACCCGACATCAGAGTCAAACCCAGAACCTCGTTCAACAGGACTCTCTCTCTCTCTCTCTCTCTCTCTCTCTCTACCACACACACACACTCTCTCCCTCTCTCTCTCCCCATCTATCTCTATCTCTCCCTCTCTCACTCTATCTCTTTCCCCCTCTCCCTTTCTCCACATCTCTCTCTCTATCTCTTTCCCCTCTCCCTCTCTCCACATCTCTCTCTCTCTCTATCTCTTTCCCCCTCTCCCTCTCTCCACTAGGGTTTGACATTTTGGACTGGGGACCAGTTGGACCGGACCCAACCGGGACCGAAAAAAGACCAGACTGGAAGTGGACTGAACTTTAGGTAAGGTTTAGGTCCATGCCAAAAAACCGGACCAAACCGGAGCCTATCCCACATACTACTGATTCCCCTCCCCATCTCCCTTTCAATAACCCGCCCCAAAGCTCATTGACGCTGCTTCTCATGCACAACGCCTCTGTCTCCCCCCCCCCTTCCCCCCTGCTCCTCCGGGGTACCGAACCGGACCGGGACCGAGCAAGACTGGACCGGAACCGGACCGAACTTCAGGTACAGTTTAGGTCCATGCCATAAAACCGGACCGGACCGGACCGGGACCGTCAAACCATACTCTCCACATCTCTCTCTATCTCTGTCTCCCTCTCCCCACATCTCTCTCACTATCTTTTTCCCCCTCTCCCTCTCTCCACATCTCTCTCTATCTCTGTCTCCCTCTCCCCACATCTCTCTCACTATCTCTCTCCCCCCCTCCCCCTCTCCCCACCTCTCTCTCTCTCTGTCTCCCTCTCCCCACATCTCTCTCACTATCTCTTTCCCCCTCTCCCTCTCTCCACATCTCTCTCTATCTGTCTCCCTCTCCCCCCCCCTCTCTCCCTCTCTCTCTCCCCCTCTCCTCTCTCCACATCTCTCTCTATCTGTCTCCTCTCCCCACATCTCTCTCTCACTATCTCTTTCCCCTCTCCTCTCTCCACATCTCACTCTATCTGTCTCCCTCCCCCCACAGCTCTCTCACTACCTCTTTCCCCCTCTCCCTCTCTCCACATCTCTCTCTATCTGTCTCCCTCTCCCCACATCTCTCTCACTATCTCTTTCCCCCTCTCCCTCTCTCCCCCTCTCTCTCTATCTCTGTCTCCCTCTCCCCACATATCTCTCACTCTCTTTCTCCCTCTCCCTCTCTCCACATCTCTCTCTATCTCTTTCCCCCTCTCCCTCTCTCCCATCTCTCTCTATCTCCCTCTCCCTCTCTCCACATCTCTCTCTATCTCTTTCTCCCTCTCCTTCTCCCTCTCTCCACATCTCTCTCTATCTCCCTCTCCCTCTCTCCCCCTCTCTCTCTCTCTCTTTCTCTCTCTCCTTCTCCCTCTCTCCACATCTCTCTCTATCTCCCTCTCCCTCTCTCCACATCTCTCTCTATCTCTTTCTCCCTCTCCTTCTCCCTCTCTCCACATCTCTCTCTATCTCCCTCTCCCTCTCCCTCACCCTCTCTCCACATTTCTATCTATCTCTTTCTCCCTCTCCCTCTCCCTATCTCCACATCTCACTCTCTTTCTCCCTCTCCCTCTCCCACTATCCAAATCTCCCTCTATCTCTGTCTCCATCTCCCTCTTCCTCTCTCTCTCTCTATCTCTTTCTCCCTCTCCCTCTCTCTCTCCCTCCCTCTCCCTCTCTCTATCTCTGTCTCCCTCTCCCTCTTCCTCTCTCTCTCTCTATCTCTTTCTCCCTCTCCCTCTCTCTCTCCCTCCCTCTCCCTCTCTCTCTCTCTCTCTCCCTCTCCCTCTTCCTCTCTCTCTCTCTCTCTCTCTCCCTCTCCCTCTCCCTCTCTCTCTCTCTCTCCCCATCTCCCTCTATCTCTTTCTTGCTCTCCCTCTTTCTCTCTTAACCCTTTCTCCCTCCACCCCCTCTATCTATCTCTCTCTCCCCATCTCTCTTTCTCCCTCTCTATAACTTTGTCCCACTCCCTTTTTATATCTCTCTCCCCATTCCTATCACTCTCTCATTTAGTTGCCTCTCTCCCCCTCTATTTGCATCTCTCTCCTCTTATCTCTCTCCTCTATCTGTCAATATCTCTATCTCTTTCTCCCTCTCTGATGTGGGGCAAGAAAGAGGACTTCATACAAATGTAAATTAATACTAAAAGATAGTGTAACATATTCCTTGAGGGTGATATAAAGGCATTTAATCCTATAGAAGAGGACTGAATCCATGAAGTAGGAATTTAAAAAGGACAAACTAGGAATGATTATGATATCCCTAACTTGACGGAAGTAAAAGATTTAAAATAACCAAACAAAGTTTAAGACAGAGGGATTCATAAGATCACAGAACCACTAGGAGAGAATCAACAATTATCGTGAACCAATAATTACTCAAAATTAAGGCATCACATGGTACCTTCAAGAAGGGAGAAAATTGATTGGTTGATCTGATGTTGAATGGCTTTGATTGTTGTTGATCTGGAGATGAATAGAAGTGTATGAAAGAGAATAGGAGAATGTGCATGATACAGATATAATGGGAGTGAAAGAATCAGATGTCAAGAGAAGATGTTCAAATGTATCGCGAGAAGGTGGAAGTGAATTGCTGAAAGTGAACTCACAGAATTGATGGGATCAGGAGTGAGAATGGATGAAGATCTTAGGAAGGGAGAAAATCAGAGGCGAGAAGGAGATTATGGGGATGAGAGGTGGGTGCATGTTCAATAATGTCAATGGCTAAATGTTAAAAAGATGATGAAAGAAGAGAAGGTATGGAAGAAAAGGAAGAGGGAACCCATGAGAAGATGATCAACGTAGAAGGTAAGTCACCACAAAAGTCACTTTCATTGCTGTTATCACCAGATTATCACTTTCCGCCAATAAAACAATAAACTCAAGCAAAATTATTCTGACACACAGGCTCACAGTCCTTTTAAAGGAAAATAAAATATGCAGTTACAAAATCAAATAAAACTGTGGACAGTTGAAGAGAAAGCGATAGATAGAAAACGTAGGACTGATTGTCTACATGGAAGAAAATAGTGGGAAAGTAAAGGGAGGAAAGATAATTATGGAGGGAAGAGAGTGATCAACTATTCAAGAATGGTGGGCAGTTGATAGAATAAAAGGGCAGATAGAAAGAGAGAACAAATAGGTGGAGGAGAAAAGCCAAAGAAAGTGGCTGAGTGCGGAGAGAGAAAAAGAGAATGTGTGCCAGAGAGAAGAAAAGAAAAGTCCCTCTCCCTAGTCTCTATCTATCCCTTTATCTCCCCATCTCTCTCTCACACTCTCTCTCTCCCTCCCTCCCTCCCTCTCTCTCCATATCTTTCTCCCTCTCGTTCTCTCCCTTCCGCTCTCTATCTATTACTTTCTCCCTCTCCCTCTACCCGCTCTCTATATGTCTCTCTCTCTTTCTCCTTCTACCTCTCTATCTCTTTCTTACGCGGTCTTTTCTATCTGTCTCTCTCCCCATTTCTATCACTCTCTCATTTATTTGTCTCTCTCTCTCCCTCTCCTCTCTCTCAACTCCTTTCCCTCCCCAATTTATCTATGTCTAAAGCATTTATACATCCATCTACCTGTATATATCACACTATCTATTTCAATCTCTACACCCATCTGTATCCCTACCATTGCAGCCACCACTCATCACCAGCAAGGGTTGGGCAGAGACCTGGAAAGTCTCAGACATGACTATGTGAGGACGAGTGATAACAAGAGGATTATTGGGTTATTTCTATGGTGTGTGTTATGTCATATACATTACGATAATTATATTTATGTGTTATCTAGCCTAAAATTCTGAAGTTTTTTTAGAGTGCAATTCTAATTTTTATGGATGTAAGGGCATTTAAATATTTTTTACGACATCTCATTCTTAAAAAAATTAATTTTATAATGAAGAATATATTTATATGAATTTTTTACATCTATTCATGGAAGGATTAATTTTTGAAATTGTAATATATATGTTTATTATAATTTCATGACATCAGATTCATTTCATAATTATGAATTATATATTTCTGGTATTACAGCCACACCCCTGACGTGTCACCATTTAATTTGATCGAATGATGGCCAATCAAGAGGTTCGATAATGGTGAGTTGTGGTAATCATTACGAATGGGTACAATTATGACACTCCAAATCACAATGCCATAATGCCTAATCTTTACTCAAACCTTTTCTTATTTTTTATTCATAGGCGTGATGTGGATCAATAAAAAACTGGATTTAAATTTCAATACATGTAATTTTAAGGTAAAGTTAAAATGATTAAAAAATATAATTCAAAAGTCAAGGTTGAGGTGGTACACACGGGGCACACTTATAGCACAATAATTGGTTAAAAGTATTATGATCCACATCACATAATCATTGGATGTTGCTGATGGAAATATATGTGGCCGGCAAGCCAATCACACATTCCGCATCTCGTTCCATATTCATTAATAGAACATATTCATTATAGTGGACGTGTGATGCTCATAATGAAGTCCATGAATACATGATCGGACTTAGTGAATTATGATGAGATCGAAATACGGAGATCACTAGTCTTTAAGCATGTGTTCTAAATATTCCTATTCAAAGGATACGCGAGAAGGACATCAAAGTAACCGGATAGAATATCACTATCTAGCCTCACTCATATGATGAGTATGGCCGGTCCTGTAGCCATTAGTGTGGCGACACTAAGGATAGATAGTGGGTGCTCTTTAGTGGAAAGAGTTCACTGAATTAATCCGTACGAACCCTTGAATGGTATTATACCGAACTGTCAATCAGGTTGATTCATGTCACGGTTGTGTAAGTGGTCCTTAGAATTGAGACACCAAAGACATCTTGTGGACGAACGGTTGTACTTTGGCTATGGCCAACGAGTCTCTAGTCATGGGATTCTAAACGGTCTTAGTTCGGGTGCATCAAGAAGTACACGAAGGCGATTGAGTGGTCAAGATGGGATCGTCCACCCTCGGTATAAGAGGTGAAAGCTCAAGGAAGATGATGCAATGAAGTCCTTGGCCAAGGCAGTGAAATATCGGAGAAGAGATCTCCGATGATTTCCGAATGCATCAGTTTTAACTCGGATGATCGATTAGGGTTTGTCAGTTGACCATACCCTAAGTTGTCCAAGGAGCGTCAAGTGGATGAGGAATTATACATACACGGTAACTGATAACGAACATGTTCCATGAGTGAGTCGATACACACTCCTTTGTATCTTCTAGGACACGAGGTGTAGCTTGGCACCCCACATGTCGGAGTCTCGACCTATCGATTGGGTTAAATCGATCTGACGTTAATTAATCTTTATGATGATATAGTTAATTAATTTGGAAGGCCAATACAGGTTATTGGGCCGCTGGAGTCGTTAACTAGACTGATACATGGGCCTAGAGGGTCACACGCAAATGGTCTTTTGGACGTTGGAAGATATACTTAAGTTTTGGGGGTTTTTATGAAAAATACCCACTTAGTATAAATAGGGAAAGGCCCTGAACGAAATTCACCCAGGCCAGAATTGTTCAGGGGCCTTTCCTCTTCTTCTCCACTCTCCCCACACCCCCTCTCCATCCCTGATGTGATCAGGACGACGTAACGACGCCGACGGAGAAAGAACGGTCTCGTCAACGAGAAGGAGGAGATCCGACGCACCGAGGACCACATGGATACGTCTAGAGGCTGCACACTTGAGCAGCTCGACTCATCTTGCTCCGGGATCGAAGAAATCACGAATGAGAATCGTACAAGGTACGCCGTTTCAATATTTTTGTTGATGCCGTTTGATTCGCAAAGAGTCTTCCGCTGCGCATCATTTTCTTCTGTTCATCCATCTCAAGGCCTCTAGAACCCGACAGTTTCTAGATGTTTTCTCATGCAAATGGCACAGATCAGGGTATCCCAAAAAATAAAAATAAAAAACCGTTGATTGGCTTAAAACAATGTGCCACCTTGGCACAATTATTAAGTTATAGAAAGAGACTTTTGTCTTCTTTCTTTGTGTAAGGATACATGTCACCCTCCGCGTTGACATTAGTGGAAAAAGATGAATTCCCGCAATCATGAAATAATGGAATATTTAAGATTCTACCTGCAAACAGAAAATGAGGAAATGACAGCTTTGATGATGAGGAGAGAGAAAAATGGACGACAATTATTTCTCCAACTTCAATGATTGATATCTGATGATCCAAAATGATGACTGAGCTGAAACTTTGAAGGTTACTTTGTCTTAAACTCCGTCTTTTTATCCGTACATCATTATCTATAAATAGAAGCATTGATGTAACCCATATTTATCGCTAAACTTGATTCCTTTACTTGTGGATTGATTCAAAGCCAATGAGTTTCTATGATTTATAAACCTCATTCTTGGTGTTTTGGGTGTGTGAAAAGAGGCAACGGTGAAAAGGAGGAGCTTACCTGCACTTGAATTTCTGGTGATCCTAACAGAACATAAGGATCTACGGTAAGTATCCTTGCCTTACACTAGTTCTTATTGGCATCTTAGTTAGGTTACAACCATTTCACCATTCTGTTCTACAACCAGATTATGACTTTGCACCCTTCTATCACCTACTATCCCTCTCACATTGTCATATCTTTGGCATCTCCCTCACACAACTTGTTCATTTCATCACGTCCCTCACATGTATTTACTTTCTTATCTTTTTATTGATACTCTATTCCCACTCTCGATAAGTGTTCTAATATGTTCATTCTAAATATCTCATGTCTACTATAATCATTTTAATTTTATGACCCTTTTGCCTTACATTTTCTCATTTCTCAACCCTGTATTTTATATGTAGCTCATCAATTATCATTTCATCTCATTATCGCTATTTAAGGATATTAAATCCTCAAAAAAAAATTGTCATTATCAACTATTTAAGTTTTTTGCATTGATGAAACGAACAAATTAAAACTCAAGATTTGAATTTATTGATTGACATTGTTGCGAAGGAACAATATTCATTAAGAATATTTGTTTCTGTATTTGGTGATTATATCGCCACTACTAATCATGTTTTGAGAGTGAAATCAGCAATAAAAAACCACGCCAGATACTAAAGGAAGGTACAATTCTAATTTTTGTTACGAGCACTCTTTCTTTCTTTAGGTTTTGTTGAATAAATCTTCTCATGAATTATAGAATATCAGTTAAACAGCATGAAAATGAAAATTAAGTTTAAAGAGGGGAAGCTTCAAATAGTAGAGAGGATCATCCTAAAGATTATATTAATAATGAAGAGGCATGAAATAGATGTTCGAGATTAAATGAATATTCTACTCCCCTTAGATATTAACAACTTACTACAGTTTTTACACTCCTATTGATGAGGGATCATATTTTATAATTGATCATCATATGATTCAATCTCTTCATACTCTACAGTTTATCATGGGGTCCATATAAATATTTGGAAGAACTTAATCTTATTTGTCAAACTTTTTCACTTCCGTAGTGTTATGAATTCGATGAATGTCTATATAAAAATATGAGTATTTTCCCTTCAGTCCTATGGATACGCTAGAAGCTGGTTTATATTTTATCTGAAAAATTCTAATCGTGGAAGGAATTGGAAATTATATATATTTAAAAAACTTCATTGAAAAAGTGGATGCATGTCAATGAGGGATAAGGGAATTTTGTTAATGACTTGATGAACCCCTAAGTCAAGTGTGGGAAAATTGGAAGAGTTAAGCCCAAAATATCTGCACCATGGTATAAAATATTGAGAAATTATTGAAAATCTATATGCCATTTTTAGAGATCAATATAGAAAGATGATCGATCCCCTAGTGGAGATAATTTTATGCGTAAATATTTGGCTCAAGCACTCATAATTTTAGACAGATAAGTAGGACATAGTGAATATATGATTGGGCTAAGTGAATTATGATGATATTGTAATGTGGACATTAGTTTGTCTTTAAGCATGTGTTCTAAATATTTCTATTCAAATGATAGGCGAGGAGGATATTAAAGTATTTCTTTAGAGTAGTACTATATGGCCTCACGCGTATGGTTGGTCCCATAACCATTAGTGTGGAGACACCAAGGGTAGGTAGTGGATGCTTTTTAGTGGAAAGAGTTTGCTGAATTTAGTCATATGAATTCTTAAATGGCATCATACCAAAGTTTCATTTAGGTTTGATTCACGTCATGGTTGTATAAGTTGTCTTTATATCTGAGACACCAAAGACATCTTGTGGACGGATGATTGTACTTTTGACAATAACCTATGAAATTCTAATCATGAGATTATAAACAGTCTTAGTTTCGGTACAATAAGAAGTTCACAAAGACGATTGAATGGCCAAGATGGGATTGTCTGGCCTTGGTAGAAGAGAAGATAGCTCAAGGAAGATGATGCGATGAAGTCCCTGGCTAAGGAAGTTAAATATATACAGCCTCGGTATATGCATTAGTACTAACTCTGGTGACCGTGTAGGTTTTGATAGTTAACCAAACCCTTAATCATCTTAGAAGCGGTAAGTATATGAGGGACTATACCTAGATGGTAACCGATAATTAATCGATTCCATGAGTCAGTTGATACGCACTCCTTTGTATCTTCTAGAACACAAAGTGTAGCTTGGCAACCCACAGACTGGAGCCTCAACCTATCGATTTGATTAAATTGATACATTATTTGAAAACCTTTTGAGAACTCTTTATAATGCGACCAAAATACTGACACTCGATACGAATGGTGGTCTAAATATTGGTGGTGTTACCTAGAGATGATGTACATCTGATGGTTGTCAAAGTCAATAATTTTTTGTGTAGGAATGGAAGGGACATTGTTAATCAAATGAGAGGGTAAGTTGAGGGAATATAGTAAGGGCTGGTCCCGGCTGAGGGCAACATGGTTGATAAACCAAGAATGCCATAAGTTTTGTGAAGAGGGACACTTAAAGAGGGATTATCTGAAGTGGGGAACTTTAGGCATCATGTGGGGAATATATTTTGGTGAGTGTCGCATAGGTGGAAAATAATAATAATAGTGAATATTTTTTCATTGGTATTATTCTATAGGTTGAATAAATTAGGACTATTGATGACTCCAAAATGATAGTAATAAATATATGCATCTAGCTAATTTATCCACTTCTTTATATATATCTGCATACATTATAAACATTTATGTTAATTTGTGGAAAATCATGAATAAAACCACATTCTCTAATTTTGAGTTAATGATTCTCATTTGTGGGATTAACCCTAGTTAACTCATTGAGTTAAGTGGAATGAATCTCACTCTCTTCTTAGTTTATGTGGAAGATTCAGGAATTAGGGGAAACTTTCATTACTAAAGGGGATAATTAAATAGGAGCTATTTGGCACAAAGGAGCAGGCCCAGCCACGACCTTAGGCCAAGAAAGGAAGCCCAAATCAAGACAGCTGGCTTTAGTCTAAAGGCCCGCTAAAGAAGCTCCCTTAAGCCCACTATGAGAGGCATATTGGGCCAAAGAAAGGAGGTCAAGGGGAATGTCCATTCATGACTATTTATGAGCATTTAAATTGCTTGGATGCTGATTGGAGGACATCCTTGGACGTGGATCCAAGCCAGAGAAGAAGATCCAGCCATTCAATCCATAAATCATCGAAGGGTGGAGACTTAAAGATACCATCTTTAATGCTAATTAAGTAAAGAATTATTGAACGTTCCTGGGTTATATTCAAAGGTCTCAATGTTGATTGGAGGACCGTAAGGGAAATGGATCATGACCCAGAAAAGAAGATCTGGCCATCCAATGTATTCAAAATACAATGGCTCTCATTTGCTCTCTCTCCCTATATAAACCCCTTCACCCTATTGAAATATTTATCTTGTGATTCCATCCAAAGTAATGTTTGGTTGCCTAAGTGGAATTGAATCATAGATCCATTCACCTTGGTGAGTGCCAGGCTGAGCAGGAAGCATCCAGGGCTGAAGAAGCTAGTGGAAAGGAGAAGAAAAAGTCCCTTGGGCCTTGGAGGGTGTGACAAAGAGGTTACCTTCTTATTTCTTCTTTTCACTCTTACCTGATCATCTTTGTCTTCTGGTTAGTCTTGGAGCAGCTAACTAACATCAAGATGGTTCCAACGCATCTGACCATGCTAAAAATCCCACACCACATTAGTTTTATCAATATTTTAATTATATTTTAAGTTTATTTGTTTTATATTTTTATTTAATCAGTTATTTATTTTCATAGGTAGTAAACCCACTTCTAAATGCAAATTCTTTGGAATCAAGCCTAGCTCCTCGTGGATCAACCCTTACTCTCCCTAGGGTAGTAAGATTATAATAAATTTTGTTATTTTAATTCAGATAAACCAACGACACTAATTAGTGCCGTTGCCAGGGAGCACGGTGACTTTGTTTAGTGAATTTGTATTTTTAGCTCTTTGCTGAAGTTGAGGGCATCTAACCCTCAATAAACGGTACTTCTAACTTCTTTTTTGGAGATTGATGGTCTTAACAATGTCTAAGGCTAGGGCTAATGCTGAGGAAGATCTAGACACTCAAGATCTTGCCCTTCCAGCAACACTTACAGCTCAAGATAAAGAAGAAGTCGATATGGCAGAAGATGGTCAGCCACAACAAGGGAGGAGAAGGACGACGGTAAACAGATCTACTCCTTGGGGAAGTCTAAGGCAAACTGGCATCAACATCAATGTACGTGAGGGGGTTATGTTTAGGTATGACAATTCCCTACTTAAATCACTCCCTGAATTTACTGGTCAGTCTTCTCAAAATCCCTTAGAATTTCTTGATAATTTTTACATTCGATGTTCCTATCAAAATATTTCTGGTTTAACTACTAAAGCATTAAAAAAGAACTATCCTCGCTTACTAAAATGAGTCTATTGCCAAGGGGGATTGCTGCAAGTAACTTAAAAGGAAGCTGATCTTCATGTAGGGATAAGACAAACAACCAAGAAGCCTGAAGAATTGACTTCCACTTTAAAGAATGCTTTTCTCCCTTACTCACCCCTTGCGAAAGCAAATATTTGTTCTCTATGTTCTAGCAGAGATCATGAGGATGGAGCATGCCAACTTGGAGAGGAGGAGGGGCATGTGTTGAACTACAACCAGCAGCCTTTGGGAGGACCAAAGAGGCCCATCTACAACTACCAAGGAATCTACTCCCAATGGACTAAGGCACCTTTCCAGCAACGAATGCAATTCCAGACTCCACCGCAGCAACCATATCAAGCAGCTCCACAAAACAAGGTACAAGATTTGTCTACTCTAACACCTGTGATCTCTCGCATGATAGATCAGCAGAATTGATGGCTAAGGAAAGAAATGGAGATGTGCATCCAAGCCATGATGGAAACACCAACGAAGATTATGATGGACGCTCAAGAGCAGACCACACAACTTTTGGAGAGCTTGAAGCAAAGGACAGCAGACCATGGTGGTAAGGGAGTTGAATCCAACTCCCACTTAGGTCGATTTCCAACTCAACCTTCCATCAACCCAAGGAATTTATGCCATTTACAAGAGCAAAGCCTACATCATGACAATGAAGAAGATCTTGGAGAAATTCAAGCCATTTCAAAATTGAGAAATGACAAGGAACTTCAAGATCCTCACCTAGGCAAGGAAAAAACCGAAAAAGAAAGATAGGCACCATCACCTAGTGTGGAACCCCTACCTTCAACAGCCCTACCATTCTTTATCCTTTGGCCTTAAAACTCCCTAGGTTTTCTTCTGATTATGAGTATAAACTCCTAGAGAATTCTAAGAAAGCTATTATGTCAATAGCCGTAGAGGACATGATTAAATGTGCTACTTCTTTAAAGAAATATTTAAAGGACTCATGCACATCTAGGAAAACCAAAGAGGTAGTTAAACTTTCTGAAAATGCCTCTAGTATCTTAAACTATGTTCCCATTATAAAGAGAGATCCAGGAGCTCCTTATATTACATGTGAAATCGGTGGAAAAACTTTTACAAGAGTATTATTAGATACATGAGCTAGTATTAGTATTATTCCAAAAGTTTTACATGAGGAATATGGTTTTGGGGAATAAGAGGAAATCTGCATGGATCTATTGCTAGCTGATGGAACAATTAGACAGCCAGAGGGTAGGTTATTTGATGTAATGATAAACGTTGAAAATTGTGATATCCCTGTCAATTGTATTGTAACTGAGGTGAAGAAGAAAAGGGATCTAAGTTTAGCACCTATCATCCTGCGAAGGCCCTTCTTAGTGACAGCTACAACAATCATGGATTGGTAAAAATGGATCATTGAATTTATGGTTGGAGAGGAAAGAGTCAAATTTGACATATCCAAGATGATAAAATGTCCTAAAGGGATTAATGAAGAGTTGAAATTTTGTGATGAAGAGGAGGATGATGTTGAGGCTATTCGATTGAGAGTAGATGACATCAACTAGGAAAAATCAGAACCTGAGCCTCCTACACTCTACCTAGATTTGAACTTAGAGCTTAAAACTCTCCCATCATCTTTGAAACATGCTTTCTTAGATTGTAGAAATTCCCTACATGTAATTGATTCCTCGTCCCTTGCTCCTTAAAAAAAATAATCTGCTTAAGGTATTGAGAGAGCACAAACAGGAATTAGGGTGGACATTTGAGGATATTAGAGGAATCCCTTCATCAATTTGTGAACACAGAATATTTTTGGACGAGGATTCTAAACCTTCCAGGGAGCACCAACATAGGCTGAACCCACATATGAGAGAAATATTAGAGAAGGAAATATTGAAATGGCTAGATGCAGGTATTATTTATGCCATTTATGATAGTTAATGGGTCAGCCTTGTTCACATGGTGCCACAGAAATCTGGAATAGCAGTAGAGATCAATGAAAAGGGAGAAGAAACCAAGAAAAGGCTGATAACAGGATGGAGGGTATGTATTGACTATAGAAATTAAATAAGGCTACAAAGAAATACCATTATCCCCTTCCTTTCATTGATCAAATTTTAGAAAACCTATAAGGACAGAATTTCTTTTGTTTTCTTGATGTTTATTCAGGATATAATCAATTTAACTTACATTCATCCTGATGATCAAGAGAAAACAAGTTTTACCAGCCCTATAGGTACGTATGCCTTTAGGCGCATGCCTTTTGGCCTATGTAATACTCCAGCCACCTTACAAAGATGCATGAACTCTTGATTCTTTGATTTAGTAGGTGATTGTTCAGAAATATTTCTGGAATTTTTTTCTGTATTTGGATATTCCTTTGAAAATTGCCTACTAAATCCTACTAAATTTATTCAAAGGTGCATTGAAAGTAACCTTGTGCTAAGTTGGGAAAAATCTCATTTTATGGTACATGAGGGAGTGGTATTGGGGCACATGGTTAGTAATCGTGGACTGGAAGTGGACAAGGCCAAAATAGAAGTCATCTAGGGCCTTCCACTTCCCACAACTCTAAAAACCCTTGGAGGGTTCCTGGGCCATGCAGGTTTCTATAGGAGATTCATTCTAAACTTTGCTAAAATTTCCAAACCTCTTACTAATTTCCTCTCTAGTAAAACTAATGAAATCATTTTGGATAAAAATGCTATTTCTGCTTTTGATGAGCTGAAGAAGGCCCTCACACATGCAACTATTTTACAAGCTCCACATTGGAGCTTGCCATTTGAAATCATGCGTGATGCCTCGGATTTTGCTGTAGGGGCAGTCTTAGGACAAAGGAAAGAGAAGAAAACTGTGGCCATATATTATGCTAGTAGGACTTTAATTGATGCACAACTCAATTACTCTACCTTAGAAAAAGAACTGCTAGCCGTAATTTTTGATTCAGAAAAATTTCAACCTTATTTGCTTTGTAGTAAAATTATAGTTTATATTGATCACATGTCATTAAAATATATTGTCTAAAAAATAAGCTAAACTTAGGCTCATCAGATGGACTTTATTATTACAAGAATTTGACATAAAAATTAAAGATAAAAAGGGTTGTGAAAATTATGTTGCTGATCATCTTTCTAGGGTCAAAGTAAATGATCCCTCACTTATCCACGAAGCATTTCTAGTCATCCAAAGAGGAAATGTTCCATGGTTCGCAAACATTGTCCATTTTTTGGTGACAGTAAAGGTCCCTTCAGGACGTAGATACAATTAGAGAGACAAGTTCTTCAAGGACATGTGAGATTACTTTTGGGAAAAACCAGAGCTACCAAGGAGCTGATCAAATTCGTAGAAGATGCATACCTGTAGAAGAACAAAAGATGCGTACAACATCCTTAAATTGTGCCATTCCAACCCAGGTGGAGGTCACTATTCGGCTAAGGTAACAGCCCATAAGGTAATGGAAATTGGGTTTTATTGGCAAACCTTACTTAAAGATGCACATGATTGATAGAAAAAATCACATGCCTCTAAAACCCATTTTAGAAGTAGAAATATTTGAGTTATGAGGCATTGATTTCATGGGAACATTTCCTAATTCTAATGGATATGAGTATATTTTAATGGCTGTAGACTATGTCTCAAAGTGGGTAGAAGCCATAGCCACTAAAACCAATACCTATAGAATTGTCACTGATTTTGTGGATGTCCTAGGGATATAATTAGTGATCGGGGGTCGCAATTGGACATCTTTTGAAAAATATGGTGTACAACATAGAGTCACCACCCCATATCACCCGCAAGCTAATGGGCAGGTTGAATCGTGTACCGGGGAAATTTAGAAAATCCTTCAAAAAGTTGTAAAGCCCAATGGGAAAGATTGGCCATACAAACTAAATGAAGCATTATGGGCCTATAGAACACCCTACAAAACACCTGTAGGAATGTCCCATTTTAGGTAGATATTTGGAAAACCATGCCATCTACCATTGGAGTTGGAACATAAAGATTCATGGGCCATTAAAAAGCTAAATCTTTCTTTAGACGGAGCAAAAAAATGCAGGTTGATCTAGCTCCAGGAACTTGAAGAAGTCAGGAATGAGGCTTATGAAAACTCCAAGATATATAAAGCCAAGATGAAGGCCTTCCACGACAAGAACATCAGAAGGACCTTTATCAAAGATCAAAAGGTATGGCTGTACAATTCAAGATTAAAACTCTTTCCCGAAAAGCAAAAAAGTAGATGGAATGGACTTTATTTGGTAGTCGAATCATATGAAAATGGGGCCATTTTAATTTACGATTGTAGAACCCAAAAAAAATCCACAGTTAATGAGAAAAACGCTGAAGCCTTACCTATATGATTATCCACATCATCAGCCCCTTAACATGATCATGGAAAAACCTACAGGTTAGTGAAGTAACATTTGTAGAGCCACATTAAAGCTTTTATTTATATTTGTTACCTTTGTTCTTTTCTTTCGCTTATTTTTTTTCTTTGGCTTCAGAAAATGCCAACCGCCAATATATGAAATGGACGTGAAGAAACCTGCATGAACCCACTGTTTGCACGCTCTAAACTCCTTTTTATACTTTCCTATGCACCGAGGACTATGCAATTACTAAGTGAGGGGAAATTCAATCTGCCTTAATTTATTTTTTGAAATTATGATTTCTCCATGTGTTTTAATAAAGTTGGGAGTATAAAAAATTCTTGAATTCAACATCATGCCATAACCAAACTTTGGACAGCCCCTCTTATCCTTTGCCCTAGAAGAAAATTTAGGGAACCTAGGCTTAGTGAGCGCATGATGATCATATTATAGGGGCATCAATGATGAGTTTTTGGTATGATATGATCTTATCTCCAAATGGCGAGAGCACAGGGTAAGGTGAAAGACAGATTGGAAAATAAAAAGGTGTATACCCCATAGATAGGGATTTGAGTGTTGAGTGAAAGTATGACACCCCCGCTACACCCATATTTCGAATTAACTGAACCTATCTATGTGAATGACTACCTGTTAGCCTAATCATATGCTGGATAGTGAGATGCATCTCTTCAAGTCTTGAGCACATGACCCCTCCATCTCACACCTTTATAAAATATCTTCATCCCATAGTTCTTCATTTGCCATCCTCATCCATCTATGTTACTTACTTTTTACCACCTTTACCTCATTGTACCTTGATAGGACACCTCCTCCACCTCATTACTTATGAAATGCCTTACTCCCAAGTCTTAGTATCCTTCTTATCTTTGAAAACAATATCACATCGATATTTCTCATCTGATATAAATTTTTTTCCATTCATATTCGCTCTACATCTTCTCATTCTATTTTTTCTATCTGATCCTCAAAGTTGATCACAAACCTCTCTAAGGAGAGAGTGACTTGAGGCCACATTGACCTCAAGTAAGTGTGATCTTGAGCACTAAATATAGTGAAAAATGAGCTGGAGTTCTACATACCATCTTGAGGAGAGCTCCGACTTGATTGCATGCATCTGTGATTGACTTTCATTGAAACAAAATTATTTGACTGAGGCAGTTTATAAATTCCTTCTTACTCCCTTGATGGTGGACCATCCAGTTGATTGCGCCCCGACCCGCCATCAGCTATGTTGCGTAGTCGAAGCCGACATGAAGAATCTACAATTCCACTATCATGTTTGAGAAGCAGCCACATTGTCTCGCTTTGTGTCATTTGTCTTTATGTAATTTGCATTTTTCATCATCTTTGGATTGTTGGGAGGCCTCTCCTGTGTGAGTACCAGCCTCCTGTGTGCATTTTTATTTTTAAGTTATGATTAGTGCCATCATAACTTTAAAAAAAATCTCATTTGAATATCACTTTTTATCCTTTCATAATTTAAAATTTTCCTCTCCTAGCCGTCACTATGCATTGATGTGCGGTGCCGTGCGGTGCTTGTGCAGTAGGGACAGCCCTCTGTTCGCCCGCAAGGCATAGGGTACACGATCGGGGGGGGGGGGGGGAGGGGGGGGATGGGAGCGCACACAACCACAGGGCATAGGGTAGCCCTTTGCAGGACTTGCCCAAATCAGTTTAGTCCTGACCATTGGTTAAGCCCGATAGGGTTTAAGCCCATTTTGCTAAGACTTCACTTAACCAAATTGGGCTGAACCATAGTGGGCTGACCCAGTAAGAGCAGCCCTATACGGGCTACACCGGGGGGGGGGAGGAGGGGAGGGGGGGGAGCGCACACAACCGCAGGGCATAGGGTAGCCCTTTGCAGGACTTGCCCAAATCAGTTTAGTCCTGACCATTGGTTAAGCCCGATAGGGTTTAAGCCCATTTTGCTAAGACTTCACTTAACCAAATTGGGCTGAACCATAGTGGGCTGACCCAGTAAGAGTAGCCCTTTATGGGCCACACCAGGTCTGCTGGTCCATCTTGTCAGCCGCCATTGCAGCTCTGCCACCATCATTGTCGTCGACACCACCGGCGCCGCTCGCCGCCGCCCGCTGTCGCCCACAGCCGCACCTCCACCTGCAGTTGCTGCCCACCACCGCACATCCCCCGTCGCTGCCGCTCGCCGCCACCGCCGCTCTACTACGTCGCCCCGTCCACCGTTGGCGATCGCCGGAATAGGTAAATTGCATATTCCTAGTATTTAAAACATATTAAAAAATCAATAAAAATTGCAAAAAATGGAAAAAAATTATTTTCTGTATTTAAGGAATCTGAATAAAGAAGAAAAATTCCAGCAAAACATATAATAAAATTTCAGTCACTGTAACATCTAAAACAAAATTTCAAAAAAATCTAATTCTCGTTTTTAATATTTCTAGTGGTTTTTGGTGTAAATGAAAATCTATAAAACTCTGTAAATATTTATTTTTTATTTATTTTGTTATGAAAAATTAGGAAACTTAGTGTAAAAACATTTGTCTTTTTCTTTGTATTTTGACTTTAACATAAATCATATGAAATTATAGAAAATTAAAAATCTAGAAAAATCCCAGAAATTGTATTTTTCATTTTTAAAGTCATTATCTATACCCCAATCTTGAGAAAAAATTCTGTAATTAAATTTCTGCCTCTCTATGGATCGACCCCTGACTTTCCCATCTTAATTCTAGTCTATTTAAGAGAAAATTTTTCATAAATATTGTTGGTTACGTCTGAATCAAAACAACGACATAAAACCCCTAAATTTGGTTTTATCAAGACTCTTCTGATGACTTCTCACCATATCAATACTAAACAGGATGACAAATTAGAGTGTGACAGTGGAACAATCCCTAAGCTCTTTTAGCTTAAATAAGTGGATGACGGACTACATACACATAGTAACGAATGACCAAAATGTTCCAGTAGTGAGTTTGTAGACTTTTTTGTAGCTTCTAGTGAAATAGGTGTACCTAGGAAACCCACTAGCTAGAGGCTCAGCCTAACAATTGTGTAAATTTGATCCATAATTGGGTAATCTACTTTAAAACTAGTTTTAAAAGTTAATAAAGATTAATATACCAGTGGAGTGAATAGTTAGACATTACATCGACCATTAGGATCATACAAAAAGGGTTTTCGATGGCGGGACATATACTTAAGGTATAGTAGTTTTAGTAAAAAATATTAATACAAGAAGGCCCTAAATGAAAGTATCCCAAGGTAGAACTATTTAGCAATATACCATGCTTCATCCTTCCCCCTTGGCTCTTCTACACTTTTGATGTGATTGAAAAATGGCCTAAGATAACCCTAGATTTAAACGAGGAGATTCAGCATGTCCGGGGTTGTGTGAATTATCTCTATAGCCTAGATTCATGAACATTTCAACACATCTCTCATAACTTGCAAATTATAATGTTAGATTGTTGAATATTAGATTACATATATGTGTTTTATTAGCCATATTTGCATGTTATCATACATAAATGGACAGAAATGACTTGTAGAATGATTTTATAATTCTTTTTAATTTTTTAGTATTTTTGGCATGACATTTAACCTCAGTACATTGAAGAATTATTATTTTCAAGGCATAAAACACTTGGCTAGAAGTTGGTAATGGTTTTAGTATTTTTTTCTTGAATTTCTCCATATTTTTGTTATAATCTAAAGACCATTATATGGCCTGGAAATAATTTTTCTAATTAAAAAAATATTTTTTATGATTTATTTAGTATTTAAATGATTTTTATGAAATTCGTGGCACCCACGCCATTCGCCCGAAAATTTGGGAGAATGATTGGATGTCTTCAATGATGCTTTATTGGCTCATTATGGCATCACAATGCGCGATGCCATAATGAGAAAATCATTATTTGGAAAAGATTATCAGGCGCGGGTTGCAAGGAAAAGGTATGGTTTGCTTGTTTTTCTTCATTGTCTTTTTCTGCAGTAAATGCAAGTAGAGAATCAATGCACGTGGAATCGATAAGCCGCTTGCATTGATTAAAACTATAAAGATTTCTTTTTTATTTTTTTAAGATAGGCGCTGATGCGGGCCAACGTGGCACAATCTCAGCCACACAAAAGGTCATTTTTTATCTCTCTCTTAATGGCAATGATTGTGCCATTTTAGTGTGCAAAAATGTGGCAATGCGTGATCCGAGGGCGGTGAAACAAGGACACAAACCAGAAACACCACTTCCATCTACATGGAGGAGAGATAAAATTAATGGAATGGCCAGGATTAATCGCCAGTAAAATGACGATATCTTGAGATCTAGCCATCTGATTGCACCCAAATTTTGAGGGTAGGTTTGTCTTTTCACCCTCCACAATCCTTATGGTTGGATTTTTAAATAGAGGCTGAGAACAAGCGTAAATTTACTTTGAATGCTCTCCCCAAGAAATTGGCCAAGAAGGACACAAGTGCTGCTTTTAAAGTAAACAGATCTTTGTTCATTATTCAAATTTATAAGTTTCCTCTTCACTTTTTGAACTTCTTGAACGCTTCTAAAAAGCCAAGGCATGGGCAAAATGTACATGCCCTTGGATATGATTTTTATGGTGATTAGCACTGCAATTTGATTTTGATTCAAGATCTGACTCTTGATTCTTAGTTCTACATTGCATCTTAGATCTCTTGATTAGGGTTGAATTTCATCTTAAATTCATTTTCCCCAAAAATTTTCTACTCTCTCTCTTGGTTAATCCATCCACTTTATCTTTCTAGATATAGATATTGATGGTTTGAAAATTCAATTCAATATATAAAAAACCAAAATACAAAATTTCATTGAAAGATTCATCCCTCTTCAAACCCAATTTCAAAACTCCTCTTTCTTATAAATTCACACTTTAATACATAAAAAATATAATGGATAAATTAGACTGATTTAAATCTTGATAATCCAAATTAATCTTATTCAAGAATAAAAATTATCCTATCTAGAGTGTCTGCACAAAAAAAAAAAGATCATAATTAAGCTTTTGCTAAATTCTGATTAATTACAAAACAAAATTTAACACAATTAAGGTCCATTAAATTTAAAATTACTTGATCTTTTATTAATTCAATTGAAATAGGATAAAAGTTCATTCAAAGTGACTCCCTGTTGTTCGGCCACTTTCTCATCCTAAACTTTCTATATTTGAAAAAGAGAATTCTATAAATTTATCACATAAGCTTAAATCAAAAAGACATATTTACAAATCAAATTTAGGCTTATCAATCTCACCTGAGGAACCGAGATATTATACAGTTTGTAACAAGGTGAAGTTTTATGATTTTTTGATTTCACAAAACTTTTATTATTCTGTTTTATTTTTAAAAAATCAAAAAAATTATGAAACCCATCAAATATTTCTAAAAGAGTAAATTTTAATTAAAAACTTCCAATATATTTATCATAATTTTGACATAAAAAATCACAGATTTAAATCTCCAGAAATAGTCTGAATAATGTTCGAATTAGAATCGCCATATCCAATTTCAAAATCAATCTCTCAATGTCTTCTTTCACTTTTTATATTCTTTCGTTCTTAAATTTCTGCCTCTGAATTCAAAATTTGTCATGCATAATCTTTTTTTCCTTATAAGATTGTGAATCTATTTATTTTATTCCTTTTTTCATAAGCTTTTATTTTATGATATCAAAACTTAGATTAGAATCTCTAATAAATATTAATATATGTTTTTAATTTTATCTTGTAATTATCTTTCATCTAGTTCTAAATCTCATATTGATTGTTTCTGTGCCCTGTGAAAATCACAGTCCAAAAGCTTAAGAGATCTTTCCATCCCTAGAACACTCATCAAGGCATTTTACATCAATCCAGGTCCATAGAACCTGGGATCGTGCTTTTGATGCGGGGCGTTCCAAGATTTAAAGGAAATAAGGTTGGGCTCTAAAGTTTTCACAGCCCAAACCTTATGATAAGTTTTACATCTTCAGCATAATATTTTATATTGATTTTGTGATTTTGTTTCAAGTTATGAATAGTTTCTAATGTCCATAAAAATCCAAAGAACTTAGAATCACATCTTCGGTTGAGTTTTGAAAGAGTTACTGGGGTTTGAAGTTGGACGTGGAAGAATCAAATGGTAAACTAATAACGTGAAAAGATTAATCTCTAGCGATCTATCTGATTCGATTTTGAGTAATTTGTGTGAGATAACTGTAGTGAAAAATTAGTTTTTAAAACCATCGGTAGAATGGTCTCGTGTTGTGCAAGAATTTAAAAGATATTTGAATTTTAAGTACCAAAGGACAAACACAAATAAATGAATTTCGTCCAAAGAGAAGCGTGGAGAAGAGGATCTAAGGAAAGAATGACAAAAAATATAGAATAACTACTATAGGGAAGTCATAATTACATTAATGAAATTTTCTCTCTGAATTAATAAATTTATGATCTAAAATATTCTTATTGAACTACACAAAATTAGGCCTTGTCTTGAATACTACTTAAGCAGTTGTCACATTAAGTGTTGTTGAAGAGAAGATATTTTTCTGAATTATTTTGATCTTTGGAGGCCGTATGAAGAAGGCTTTCGGGGCAAAGTTGAAGTAGATCAAGCAAGATCTTCTGTGGAAAACTTTGGGGGTTGAGGACGACAGAGCTTCATCAACTTTTTCCATTTTTGGTATCCTTTTTCATCTCTATTTCAAGTGATTTTTGTAGGGGGGCATTCACACAGACATGGTTTGTGCACATCATCACCTGTAGGTGGATAACCCAAACATCATAAGGGATTAGCCTAATCTGTCTCAAAAAGTAATTGTGTCTCCCATTTCCTCTACCTCATTTCTTACGTAGAAAAGTCCTAGGTTAATGAAAAAACAAAAATAATATAGAGTGATAACCTAATTCACACCTCTCCCTATAATCTTGTTGGCCCAGCTCTGTGTATACCAGAAAATAATTAGAGAGATGATTATATATGAAAATTCAAGAATCAGAATTTCTATGGAAATGCTGAGCCCAGCGCCCAGGCCGGTTTTGGCTAATCTATCTCTCTCAATGTTCTACGTGTAAATCAAGCAGGGACGAGGAAGCTTTGGATGCGCTCCACTAGAATATGAAGACGTAATGGCCTTTTATGCACTTGTTCCTAATTTACCAAATCAAGGTAGCAAGATGATAAAACCTTGATATCTTGAGGCCTAGACGTTCGATTGAGCTGAAATTTTGAGGGCATGTTTGTCTTTTCCCCCTCTACAATCCAGACAGTTGGATCTTTAAATAGAGGTCTGGAAGAGGGCGTCCCGTCCGGGTTGATCTTGAACAGCTTCTCCACAATCTTCGTGTACGCCGTCTCGTGTCGCTTCTTGTCCGCCGCGATTGTGCCGCAGATCTGCGCCAGCTTCACGTCCCCGTGCTGCACGTGACATCGGAGGTTGCTATCATGGCAGATGCTAAACTGGATGTCACAAAGGTTGATTCCTATACTCGACCGAGCCCTCCTTGTTCGTCGAGATTTCCTGCGCGTTCCCCATTGCGCACTTCCTCTTCCTCTTCCTATTCTTCCTCTCCCGGCATACCTATAGGGGGGGGGGAGGGGGGGAAGAAGGGCAGCTAATAATCCCATATGGAAAATTTTACAAAGATATTTTAGTTTATAATAGGCCCATGTTGCAAGAACACATTTGGCGAATTTATTTTTTTGAAGAATTGAAGTTTCTTTCTTCTTGGAATATTTGCCCTAGCCTTCTCCCCTCCCGTTCTGGCCGATGCCGCCACTGATCGTCGCCGTGCCCGTGCCCTTGGCCACCGCCCTGCACCCTGGCCGTCCGCGCCCCTTGGCCGTTGCCTTGCTCCCAAAAAGCTATAGCAACCCGGGGAGGGCGATAAAGAGGCCAACTTTAGGCGGCCCAAACCACCGTGGTCGGCGGCCAGTTAGACCTCATTTGGGGTCACTTGATTCCCCGGTGACTTAGTAGGATTCAGCCGCGTCCGACGATCAACCGGTCCCGTCTGGTGGCACACCATCAATTTTTTCGAGAAGGAATTCTACAGTAGTGGCGAGAGACCCTTCTAGGTGGGATGGGCTAGAGGAGAGGTGTAACTGCCCTCCAGCTACTTTGAACTCCCACAGTGATGCTATAGGAGCTCTAGAAGGCCCTAGATCTGCGTCATTATGTAGGCAAATGAGCGTGGATGCACACTAGAGATAGGTGGTGTCAATCAGCTTCCTGCCCTAGCTTGTCTGAATATGTGCAGTCCATGGAGATTACTAAAACCAATCTAGTAGATGTGTAGTGTATCAACATCTGAGATTCCACAGAATTAGATGAAACTTTGAAGTTTTATTTATCAAAATATAACATGCCTCTTTCAGACAATTTCACAAAGGCCCTCCATAATTGTCTCCATCTCCACCTAAGTTCTTATATTCCCCTATAAATATCTAAATATTGCTAATATCTCTCTCAATTTTAAACCCTTATCTTATATAAATATTATCTACTTCATTAACCGACATACAAGGAAATAATTGCTTCCTTACTATCATCATTATTATTATATCCTTCTGTTCTCCATCTTTCTCTAATCTTATATAAATAAAATATCTTTATTCTTGAGATCCTTGGATTATTTATCACTCACAAGAATATCACTTAAAATAAATAATACAGGAAATAATTTAAAAAGATCAGTATCTTAATTAATCTATCAAAATATTATTACTCTTACATCTTAATTAAAATTTAAAAATAATCATCCCATTATCTATCGTACTCTCTTCCTTAATTAGACCACTATAAATAAATTTCAACATCACACTCACTTACTAGCTATTATGTCTTCAAAAAAATATTAATCTTACATGTAGATAAATTAAATGTTATGGGATATATATTTTACCTCTGCCTTTCCATATTTATTTGTAATTATTACCACTTTATTACATGTGCCACTAATCTGATACCTTATCAACATCATCTTATTTCTACCTCTTCATTGGTTATTTTATTTTATAATATAATTAATTTCTCTTATTAATAATTTTATCATCCTATTTCCTTAATTATAATTAAATATTTCATTTATCTGAATCACCATAGAGACAACCAAACTGACCACCATCCATAATTTCTCAACCAACAATCCAGGACATGTGTCTGCATATATTTTAGATTTCTCAAAGCATTTATAGGGAATAAAAGACTTTTTTTGTGTTGACACATTTACTCAATGTCGGCCTTCAGAAAAATCATTCATTCTGATTTAAGAGAGTCGTAGTTTCATTGTGCCATGTATGCCTATGCATTTAAAATATAAAACTCATGAGATAATGATTGGCTATTTTTGCATCATGATTTTGGGTTCCATAATAACATCTTTTACGATGATTTGGTATTCTTATAATTCCCAAGAATCAGTTATTACTCTTCATTTGAATAAATCAGATTTCAACAGTTTGGAAAATGATTCAATTAAAGATGTATTAAAAACTTCACACGTTACTAGATCCCCCAATGTAGTAATTCATTATAAATCCATTGAATTTTAATGTAACATGAAGTGTCGTGATCGAGCGGCATGTGTTACACCACCGAGAACGGACGTA
Organism: Wolffia australiana; assembly: GCF_029677425.1. Taxonomy (NCBI): domain Eukaryota; kingdom Viridiplantae; phylum Streptophyta; class Magnoliopsida; order Alismatales; family Araceae; genus Wolffia; species Wolffia australiana. Next base: position 13,978,346 of record NC_135844.1, read on the forward strand.
TATGCATGATGCAACAATGATAAATGATGTGATTCCTTGAAAAATTAACAAAAAAAATGATGGTAAAACCTACTGGTAGAGAATGTAAGCACAGATAATGACACAAGGGGGTCAAGGCACCGACAAGCTCTTGATAACCTGAGTGATCGGCTCGAAGACCGACATTGTGGGGAACGTTCATCATCTGTGAACGTCCACGTCGGCTGGTTGGCCTAAAATTGTTGTGTAAATACGTCGTTGTTTGGGCTTTTATAATAAAATTTATAATAACCCCAACTAAATACTATGTATACAAAAAGCAAGGGGTCCAACCACAGGAAGGCACTAAGGAAGAATTTTATCTGATTTCAAATCAATTAATTAAAGACTGATTTAATTTTTGCACTTAATAAACCTTAATTATGTTAAATTCTGATTATAATTAATCAAAATTAAGTTGAAACTTAATTTTTTGATCTTAATACTTCGATCAAGACATTCAAGATAGGATAATGTTGATTATAATAGCATATTAATTCATATTACCAATTTCTCAATCAAGATGATTTATGAAGATAATTTTATGTATTAAAATTGGGAATTATTAAGCAAGAAAGGGGATTTTAAAATTGGACTTTAGGATGGACGAATTCTTGGATGAAATTTTGGATTTAGGTTTTTTATATATTGAATTGAATTTTCAAACAATCAATTTTAGATCTTGAGAGAGAAAGTAGATTAATTAACCTAGAGACAGAAATTAGAAGAAATTGGGGAAAAATGGATTAAAGATAAAATTCGACCCTAATTTAAAGATCTAAAATATCAAATTGGATCAAAATCAATGTAGAACTAATAATTAAAAAACCACTATTAAATAAAAATCAAAATGCAATGCTAATCACCATTCAAATAAACTTTAAGAGCATGTACATTTTGCCCATGCCATGGCGCTTTAGAATCTTTCAAGAAGAAGTTTAAAAAGCAAATGAGAAACTTACAACTCTCAATGATGAATCAGGATCTGTCGACTTCCAAAGCAACTCCTGTCTCCTTCCTGGCAAAGTCCTTAGGGAAAGCTTCAAAAAATGAATTTTGCCTTCTTCTCGACCTCTATTTAAAAATCCAACCATATGGATTGTAGAATGGGAAAAGAAAAATATCCCCTAAAAATTTCAGCTCAATCGGACAGCTAGATCTCAAGATATCGCCAATTTACTAAGGATTAATATTAGCCATCGGATATTTTTATCTCCTGAAAGAAAATATGAAACTCCTTTTTTTTATTCGTTGCCTTGATTTTTCTGCCCTTGGATCGCGTTCTGACACGCTAATGCGCACTTCCACTGGCCCTAGTCATTGCTATGAGAAAGTCACAAAAATATTCTTTTGGAGTGGCTGAGATCACGCCACGTCATCCCCCGTCAACCCTTTTTAAAAAAAAACAGAAAAGACAAACCCTTTTTGTTGAAAATCATTACACGCGGTTATCGGTTGCTGTGTGCAATCAATGCATGCAGCAAATCGATTTCGCATGTATTGATATGCCTTTTTTTATAAATGAACGAGGAGATCCATTCTCCACGTGCATTTATTGCACGAAAAAAATCAATAAACAGAAAATGACAAAACAAACCTTTTTCTCGCCACCCGTGCCTTGTACTTTTTCTATGTTCATTGATTCGCTCATTATGGCATCGCGAGGCGCAATGCCATAATGAGGCTATTATTGATTACTTTGGTGCTTCCAATCATTCACCGGGATTTTCGGGCGAATGACGTGGTCGCTTCCAATTGAATATAAGAAAATCATATTTAAATATTAGATAAATCATAAAAGTCAATTCTTTTAATTCTTACATAAAATCTTGGCTAAATAATGGTAAAAAAAATGTAAAAAATATGGAAATTTTCTATAAAAATTAGAAAAACCCTTACCAACCTTTAGCCAAGTCTTTGAGGCCATGTAAAAATATTTCTTTAATGCAATGAGGTTAAATACCATGTAAAAATACTAAAAAATAAAAAATAATCATAAAATCTGAGTGCAAATCATTTATATCCTTTTATATATGATAACATGCAAATATGGCCAATTTAATATACATCAATTTAACATTATAATTTGGAAGTTATCATCCGCCACCACGAGCGATGCCAATCCAACACTGATAAAAGAAAGTTCCTAACACGATAACCGTGGCTACTCTTATAATTCTTATAAAATCTTTATAGGCAGCAGATGAGGACGACACTGAAAAAAGTAATTATAGTGTAAAAGGCTAGGGGCAGAGTATGAACCTGCGGGCTTAAGACTAGGCTTTCGTGGTGGGTCACGACCATTGCGAGAGTCGATGAAGACAATCCAGGACGCAAAGGACGCTGTCAAGAGTAGCATGACAGAGGTAGCAAGTATCACAGTGAAGACGACCGTGATGCTGAGGCAGGCCCCACAATGGACCATTAGCATAAGAACGTCGCGGTAGAGGCGTGTCAGCTTGGGAATATCCGCACAAGGGTGGTGACGTAGCACAATTTTGTTCAAGGAAGTAAATTTAACGGATAGATCTGCAGAATTACGCTATGCACAAGGCAATAATGGTGTAGAGCAGTGCGTTGAGCAGTTCGACAATTGTAACTCACAACCAGAATGGGTGGGATATAGACTGAAATAGGAACGATGACAGGTAGGGGGAATGAAAATCACGGCTGGTCAACTGTATGCACTCCAAAGGAACTCACGCAGGTGAGAGGAGGCTGATGGCGACGCAGCCAGGGCAACGTTCGAGTAGTAATGACTGGGAGGCGAGAGTGGGCGGCACTCGTACTAAGGACGGGCGTAGGTTCACTGATAAGCCTAAATTTAGTGTGCAAAATATCTCGTTATTTTTGTTTCTAGACTTATGCACTAAAATCTATAATAGCCCTTAATCACTAAATACTATGTCTAGAGCGAGCAAGGTGTAGAATTTTTATCCTAATTCAAATGAATTAATTCAAGAATGAATTAATTTTGTATTTAATGGGCCTTAATTGTGTTAAATTTTGTTTGTAATTAATCAAACTAAGCAAAAGCTTAATTTTGATCTAAATATTTTCGGTCAAGACACTCTATGTAGGATAACTTTGATTCTTATATCAGATTAATTCGGATTACCAAGACTCTAATCAAGAAAATTTATGAAGACTTTTTTATATGTATTAAAATTGGGAATTATTAATCAAGAAAGGGATTTTTTAAATTGGACTTTAAGATAGACAAATTTTTTGATGAAACTTGGGATTTAGAATTTTAAATGAATTTTCAAGCAATCAACTGCTAAATATAGAGAGAGAAATTGGAAAAATTAACCTAGAGAGAGAACGTAGAAGAATTTGGGGGAAATTGAATTAAAGAGGAAATTCGACCCTAATCTAGAGATCTAAGATGCAAAATGGAATGAAAATCAATGTAGAACTAAGGATTCAGAGTCAGATCTTGAATCAAAATCAAATTGCCATGCTAATCATCCTTCACACCAACTTCAAGGGCATGTACATTTCGCCCATGCCTTGGCGTTTTAGATTCGTTCAAGAAGAAGTTCAAACAATGAAAAAGAAAAAACTTTGAAGAATGAATAATGATCTTTCGACTTCAGAAACATCACCTGTGTCACTCCTGGTCACTTTCTTGGGGGAGAGCTTCTAAAGTGAATTTCCCCATCTTTCCGACCTCCATTTAAAAATACAATCGTCTGGATAGTAGGGGGTGAAACGACAAACTACCCTCAAAATTTGAGCGCGATCGCATGGCAAGAGCTTAAGATATCGCCATTTTACTGGTTATTAATTATGGCCGTTGGATATTTTATCTCTCCTCCCCGAAAATATGAAACGCTCTTTTTTTTCATTCATTGCCTTGATATCTCCACCCTCGAATAACATTCTGACACATTGTTTCACGCTTCTACAGACCGCAATCATTGTGGAATAATGGTGTATTTAGTGGATGACAACAAGCCACGTCGCATATTCTGGTTCCATATAAAAAATACAAAAGGTGTATGTTTTTCTTGTTTTCTTAAAGTAAATGCAAGTGGCTTTGATTGCCCTGTGCAATCAATGCACGCAGCTAATTGGATTCTGTGTGTATTGAATGCGCAGAATATTCCTTTTCATAAATGCTCGCAGAGATTGAGTCTTTGCATGCATTTATTGCGCAAAAAAGAGAATAAAGAAAACAAAGCATGCCTTTTTCCACCGTCTGCACACACTAATCGTTGAACATTAATTCACTCATTACGGCGTGGATGCTACACATTTAATTAAAAATCATATTTTAAAATATAAGATAAATCATAAAATATACTCTTTTATTCTAAAAATCATATCTTGGCTAAATAATTGTCAGAAAATTATAAAAAATATAGAAAAAATCCAGAAAATTAGTAAAACCCTTACTAACCTCTAGCAAAGTATTTTATACCCTGCCAAAATAATTCTTCAATGCACTGAGGTTAAATATGATGTAAAAAAGTACAAAAAAATTAAAAAAAATCATAAAGTCATAGTGCAAGTCATTTATGTCCATTTAATTATGATACCATCCAAATTCTTAACTTTTAAAATATATCATCATAACTTGTAAAAATAAATTTTTGCATAACCCGAGTAAACGAGCTCAAGGTGTTCTCAATCGGCGAAGCCTCCAAGGTGGTCTCAATCAGCGAAGCCTCCAAGGTGTTCTCAATTGGCGAAGCCTCTCTAAGGGGTTCTCAATCGGCGAAGACTCTAATGACTGAGGTGTTCTCAATTGGCGAAGCCTCCTAGGTGTTCTCAATAGGCAAAGCCTCAAAGGTGTTCTCAATCGATCATGGCTAGTAAAAGCCATATATGTAATGTAATATACATCAAAATTTAACATTATAACCTTCAAATTGTCAGTCACAACCAACATTCGTCGGGGCGGGCGAGGTTGCCAAAACTATGGAGTCATGTAGCGATCGTGGGCAAGCCAGAGATAACTGCCGAGTCAAATAGTAGGTAAGTGGTATCACACCGTGCGCAGAACGGGGTCCTTGGTGGAGTTTCTGTGACCGTGCTAGGTCGACGTGCAAGCAATGACTGGTAGTGCACTCGTCGAGGGATCTCTTAACCGTACTGGAATGAACCCATAGTGGGAAAGGTGCAGAAATTGTGACAACAGCACCCACAATCGTCAGTGGAATCGCTCATGGATGGTGCAACACTGTCCTTTGCAAGTGGCCACCGGATCGTATGATGCAAGCAGCTAGAGCCAAGGCATCTTGAGCAACAAGGAGAGGGTGGGGAAGGGGTCACCAGCGGTGACAACCAGCGAATTCGGGCTCTTAAGGTCGGTAGATTCTCAAAGTCTCCTTCTCCAGCGATAACCGTAAGCGACTGCAAGCGGGAAGGGGGAGGGCTGCAGGGCAGAGACCTGAATAGAGTAACCAAGCGATAATAATTCTCCAAAGATCTCCAAAACACAAAATTCATTACCCTTCCCCATAAATAGGAGGAAAGGGGTGTGGTTGCCCTAACGGGCCAACTTAGGGGAGGGGTCCAACACGGCCTCTCCATAAAGACGAACACAAAGCAAAATAAAAAGGTCATAAAAACATTGGAGGAGGCCCGGGACGATGGGGAGGGACTCCATAATGATCAAGGGATGAAAGAGATAAAACCAAAATGACTCTAAAGAAGCTGTCATCAAACCTGATAGTGAAAACTCGGGTTCTTCACGTCAGCTCAGACTTCACGACACAGCTGTTGACGAGTCCAGACTTGCTCCGTTGGATGGTCCTCTGTTGGGCGAGGGAAGCCTACTTCTCGTCATTAATGGTGCCCTAATCTAGGATATTATCTCAGATTTCCTTCCATGTAGCTTGATCGCTCACATGGTGGCTACTTAATGTTTATGATTCCTCACTAACCTTGCTCCTACCTGAAAGTAAAAGATGTGCATTATTCTCCTCTTGCTAAAGCACAGAATATCGACTCCTAAAGAAGGAAGTGAATGGTGGATAGATAAATAGAAAGGGTAAGGGTTTTTAAGAAATAACTGACAGATAAAAAATACTTTCAAAGCTTAATCTCTATGACAGATAAATGTGCAGAATATGCCCGAAAGGTTTTAAATAAAATGACAATGTAAAATTATTGAAAAATGGTGAATGATATGTGTACTTGTTCCCCTAAGGGAGGGGTGATAATTTAAATGATCAAAGAATTATTGAAACCACCTATGCTTAGAAAAAAATAAACCTGATAATAACTTTTTATTTTCTTATTTTTGCTGTTATTATTGTCTTCTTCTTTTTACAAGGTGTGAAAAACTATTGAAATCGTTAATAAAGAATGAACTAATGAACTAGAGAACAAACAATATAGATTGAGAAGATGTAAATGAAAAACTAAAAAGGGAGATGAAAAATAAAATATATCATGAAAGAATGATATAGCAAAGGGGAATAATGGGAAAATATAGAATTAATAGATATCATAAGTAATAGAGATAATGTAGCATAGATGCGTACCTATTGAAATATACATCAATTGCTGAAAGAAGTTATGTATATAGATTTCAACTAAATTTGTTGTAACTAAAAGAAATGTGATTGTAGAATTTAATATTTTAAAAAATAATCACCTCTATTCCAAGTATGATTCCAATTATCTTGATCCATAACTAAATCACATGGACTGACGGAAGGTGCTACCATGGATAGTTCACTCAGCAATAAACCAAGGAAAATATTAATCCAACCCTTTGACTTTCAATTCTTTTTCTCAACCTACCAGATATGATAACCACTTAGGAAGAGATTACTGAGTCTAAATCATGGTTCAAGCAATTAAGAGATGTTTTTAATCTCCTACAAGAGCCTAAGTTCTGAACTCATGCTTGCAGAAAAAGTAAATATACCGTCAAAGGTGGAGCTAGATTACATTCATGAAAGTATTTTTAAAAATATATTTTTTTAATGAATTTTTTCCAACCTGAGTGGAATTGAGGGTAAAATTTTTTAAATAATATAATTATGTTATCTCAACCCCAACCTACAACAAACTTTCTCTAATGCAATAAAAATCAAAGAAGAGATAACAAACTACGATCTCTTATGCTCATTTAACTTTTGATACTGGTCTTGCCTTAAATTCCCTCTGCTCCTAGGCTTCACTAGTAAGAATTTTAAATCATAATTATAAAAAAACGTTTCTGACTTTCATTCAAATTGAACATATTTAAATTGATTGCCTGAAAATACATCATTTTATCTTTATAGAGAACTGATTTTCATTTGCTTCATTTCTCAACTCCTGATCACTGGATCACTAGCTCATTCAGCTGAAACATATGGATTTTTCCTGCACCTTTCAAGGTGAGATTCAACTTATTAATTTCCCAATAATTAATATTCATTTCAAACAGAAGATGACACACTTCTCTAAAGATAATCCTATAAAGGGATATCACTCTGGGTCCTTTATAGGATATTCTTTACACTCACAGTGCATTAGGAAATCATTCACTCCTATAATTACCATCCGGCTGTATTATCTTTTCAATAATCTTCTTGACCTCTTGATTTATTTCTTCAATATGCCAATTGGCTTTCAGATGGTAATGAGTTTTCATCTTATGTTCGACCCCATACATTATTAGAAAAGATCTATACTAAGAGTTGTTAAATAGGAATCCACCTTCACTAATTAGTGGGCATCCAAAAATGGAGCATATTTAATGGTTCAAAATTTGCAGTTATAATTTTGGATAATTTGTCTAAGTATTCTCTCAACCTATGCAGACACATAATCAATAACCATCAGTAAATATTTATCTCAAAAATATTGTGGAAAGGTCCCATAAATATATGGCCAACGAATCAAAAAATTAAATGCTTGATTTAAAGGCATACCATCGTTCTTTTTAAGGGCATAACATTAAAAAACATTAACTAGGAATATTAGTACAAAATAAACTAGGCCAAAAGAACCTGCACTGAAGAACCTCTGAAGCTGTAATGTCGAAGCAAAAATGTTCGCTGCCAAAAGACAAATGACGTAACTCTAAGATACTCTGATGTTCATTTGCAGGGATACAGCTCCTCAAAAACTGAACAGATCATACCTGAGAAAGTTCTAGGTCCTCAAAACATAATATTAAATCTCTCTCGAATTTTTGTTTTTTTTCTTGCTCAGTCCAATTTTTTGGGGTTCTTCATGAAATTGAGTAGTTCATTATGTGCACAAACCAATGGGCTCTTCTAATTCTAACTCTAAGGATAAACAGTCATCAACAAAAGATTTTGGCAAGGGGGATTCGGTTATTGATTCATCGTGAAACATTTCATGAATGGGGATTGGTTTATTGACATGTACTTAGATAAATGGTCATCAACAAAATTGCAAGACCTGCGTCTATACTTAGTTTTTAACTCAAAATTGTGAATTAATAATTCCATCTTATTAACCTAGGTTTTGCCTGTTTTATTTTCTTAAGAATTAATAGTGCATGATCAGAAATTATAAATATTATAGATGGGGAGAATAATATCTAAATTTATATAATGCAAAAAATAATACCTAGAAATTCCATATAACTTGTGGTGTAGTGTACCTGAGTGTTTCAGAAAGTCATGCTAGCATACTAGATGCGCACTAGATTCTTTTCAACATGTTGGTGAAGCACTGCTTCTATTGCATAGTCAGATGCATTGTATGTTAGTTCAATGGGGAGACCCTAGACTGGAGCTTTTAGAATGGTTACTTTTACAAGAGCCTTCTTTATCTGCATAAAAGCATGCTTCCCTAAAATGTTAATATCAAAGTTCACAAGTTTTGTTAAAGTAATACTCAACTGTTTAGAAAATTGTACAAAATAATTGATGAACGGTCTATAGAATCCAATGTCGTCCAAGAACTCTATAAGTTCCATGGTATTGATGGGAAGTGGAAGGTTCTCAATCCCCTCCAGTTTGCTCATGTCCACCTCCAAACCATGATTGCTGACCAAGTGTCCCTGCACTATTCCCTCTTGGACCATGATTTACAAGACACAATTGATTGGGGATTTTCCAATTCAGCACCAGCTGTTTCTCCATGCATATGTCTCTATTTTAGACACAATTGATTGGGCATTTTTCTCTTCTCTCATCCTCTCCATTTTATTCCTGAATTCTTGAAGAATTATTATCATTTGAGGTCACATTGGTTTTATTTTATCCAATTTTCTTGCACATTAGTACCTTGAAGAAATTTCTTAGTTTGTGTTTATGTAAAAAAATATTTGACATAAAGTTCTTGGCTAGTTGTTTGGATTTTTTAGCTTGAACTGAAGAAATAGCTATTACGTAGCCAATGTGATATCATCAACTCCCTTTGGTGGGTTTTTTTTGTAAGGATGATAATGAGGATACAAGATTTATTTGCACAAGAATTCAAGGCAAGAGTAGAAACACAACTCAAATGAGCATTAGAGATCTTGAAACCTCTGAATTATAGCACATAAAAAAAAGAGAAAGCGTGCGGTGTGATGCAAAATTTTGCACTGTCTGTGCAATTTTTTATTTGCAGGAAAACCCCTGTGTGATGTTCTGTAAAAGTTTGTGCAGGAATTTGCACAGCAAATTGTTCAAACTCACACATATCAACAAACATTTTTATTTTGTACAGTAAATATTTCATGTATATCGACTAAAATATTTATAGCTGTGAAATTAACATTTAAAACTTACGTGATAATAATACTCTATCGTCATTAGATATCTAGTCGACAGTTATTCAACATAAATTATTTATCACTATGAAATTAAAATTTAATAACTTTGTGTCAATAATAATTGATCATCAACAAAGGACGTACACTTCATAATTATTCTGAATAAATTACTCATAAGGATTAACAACCCTCCCCTCTCCGTGGACTGTGGAGCGACAAGTGCTATGGCACAAGAGCTGGATTCTCAAAAAGCCTAGGTTGTCTTCAGACACAGAGCCACTCGGAGACTTGGGATGTCAACTGGTTCTGCCAGAAGTTCAGTGTGAATGACAAGCTGTAGAAAGAGAGTCAACTAGTTTTGGTCTGATCTGAGTAAGCTCAACATAGGGACTTGGCCATCCCATCCAGGCCTTCATTCCAGCAAAGTTTATCCATCTGCAGCTGAATATTTTCACCTGTTGCAATTCCAGGGGTGCATGGACAAGGATTTCACTCTTAATTTTTTTGCAGCAGAGTGTTGGCTTCAATGAACAGAAGATGGTGCAGCTAAACCCTCTAAAATATCAATGTAGGAGCCACCATTGGGGCCAACACCGTCGGCAGCCATCTCCCTTAGAAGCTGCTTGGCAAGATCGCCATCACCGCTCGCACTAATGCCCTATATCAGAGCATTGTAGGTGAGAACAATGGGGTTGAATCCCAAGCTTAGCATCTCATCCCTCATCTTAAGAGCTTCCTTCACTGTGCCTCTCCGGCTGTACCCACTGATCAGAGTGTTGTAGCTAACATGGTTAGGCTCGATGCCTCGTCGCCGCATCTCGGCCAGCAGCTCTCTCGCCTCCTCCATCTTCCCTTGCAGGCACAGCCCCCTCATCAGAGAATTGAAGGTCACCTCATTGTGCAAAACCTTCATCCTCTCCATATCCTCCAACAGGAGAAACGCCTTCTCCCCCTTCCCTCTACTGCAAAGCCCATCAATCATGGCGCTGAAGGAGATAGCAGCCACCTCGTCACCGATGTCAAAGGTATCAGCCACCTCGAGCAGGCCAAGTGGTCGTCCACCACCCATCATTCAAGTATATGGCCTATTGACAGGTCATCGGATTGGTTATTTCTTTTTACATTTTCATGAATGCAATTTTCTTTCCGAATTGTGGATGGGCCTCTCATGTTTGGGCCTTGTCCATTGTGTTGTTTTTCACTAAAATTGTCATTAAGGGAAGGCCGCTTGTGACGAGATGGTTCCTTCCCATTTTGGCCCAATTGAGCATATGCCCCTACCCTATATAAAGGAAGGTATGCCCAAGAAGGTAATTGGAGTTGATTGAAGTTGAAGTTCATTTTCAAGTTGGCTCCCGCCTCCTCCCTTTTGGAGTTACCTCTTATATTCTTAGAGTAGATCGTGGATCATCTGACATGTCCCCCTTTCCATGAAGAGAGCATTCCATGCAGGGAACCGTCCTCGGAGCACTCACTCCATATTCGTTCGTAAAGAATTGCATCAAGAACGCCGGTTCTTGAATTCTATTGCCATAAAAGAATCACCAAGAAACATCATCTTAATACATTCTTGAAATCATCTCTCTCTCTCTCTGTTGTTCGTGTTGTCGCTATCACCTTCCATTGACGACGCATCTGCCGCCGTTGCTGACTTAGCCACTACCACCGCCAACACCGCCGGTGCCCGGGTTTGTCCTCGTGCCTGTGCACACGCCGGGCAACTCGGCACCTTCAGCACGCACCTCGTGCACCGACCTCACGTGCTTGCTTGCCTGCATGCGCAATCGTGGCACCGCACGCGCTCACATCCGTCGACGCACTGCATCCCGCCGTGCACGGCCGACTGTGCACATTAATCTCGACATGCCCGCCCACGAGCACCCCGAGCACCGCAATGCATGGTCGCCTATGTGCGCTTCCTTGTGCGTCGTAGTCTGCAAATTGCCAGCCTGCGCTCACTACTTATGCACGCAACCACCTGCATGTGTCCTCTAGCTCCCGCTCGCCCATGCTCACCCAGCCTCACGCGCCCTCTAGCACGTCTCTCAACTCCGCAAGCTGCCCCCATTGCCATCAGCACTCTGGTTCCATGTGAGTACCAGGGTTCTCTTCGCCAGGGACAACGGGCCTTGCCCATACAGGTTTGATCGTTTTCCCCTTCGTTCACAGCTGCCATTACGTCTTTCAGTACTGTTGATGCGTGTTCCATCGCCAACAAAAGAATCACCATATTTGTGATAGGAATTAGCCACCACTTCGGAGAGAGATATGATAAATTTCCTTGTGGTACAACTAATCCTTTCGCTAGGGGATTGAACGTTGTCGGGTAATAACATTACCTCTCATCGCATAGTTATCCAATTGGTCCAAAGGGACGTTGAGAAGTCTAATTGTGACCAATCAAACTCTGTCAACTTAATTGATCGTCTGAATCTATCAATGCTACAGCTTACTATTTTCATTGAATTTTGAAAGCACATTTCATTGATATCCTGCATCATTGTTCGAACCTTCGTTCAATTGTGTTGTAACACGTGCCATTCGATTCCAGTCGCAACATGTTACATCAAAGTAACACTTAGTATTTTACATGGCAATAATAATTGTTTATTGTCATTAGATATTTAGTCCACATTCATTCTGAGTAAACTATTTATAACTATGAAAATAACATTTATCACTCACATGATAATACTAGTCTATTGTCATTAGATTTCTAATTGACATTTATTCAACATAAATTATTTATAATTTATGTGATAATAAGATTTTTTTATCATCATTAGATAAATAATTGACAAGTCATATGAATAAATTATTTATAAAGATTAAATTAACACTTAGTAATTATGTGGTAATGATAATTGTTCCTTGTCATTAGATATATACTGTAGACATTCTTTTTGTTGTAGATTGTTTATAAGTATCTAATTATCATTAATTCTTTAAAGTGAAAATTTAATTTAGTCCATCAGCTTAATTTAACTAAATGCAAAGATAAATATTTTAAGATCTAATTGAAGTATAATGAAATATTTAATGCCAAAACAAGTATCAATACAGAAACAAATGTATAAATGGTTCAACAAGGTGAAGCAAAAATAAATGAACTTAATCAACACTCATGTCTTCGTCACTATCTTCGTCCGCTTGCTTGGTATCATTGTTGACATCTTCATCTGCTTGCCGCCAACACTTGAGTGTTATTAGTAACTCAATGCTCTTTCTTGTTAACCTGGATTGCTTGTAGTTGATGATGACACGACCAGGTGAGAAGAATCTTTCAGAGGGTACACTCATTGATGAGACCGTTAGGAATTCCTTCACAACCATCGCTAACCCTAGATATGATTGTTTACTTGTTACTTTCCACCAGTATGATGGTTCTATTCTGTTGAGAGGAGATGAGCTCATGTACATATCTAGCTCGTGCCTTGATTAATGGTTGGCGCCTGCTCGCTGTCTGGTAACAACTCATATAGTACTTCACGAAAGAAAGTTGTAGATGTCCATGCCGGTCAAAAATATATAGAAGAAACTATACAAACTATGCATGCATCATTGCTGACCTTTGGTGAATGTAATAAGGTTTGCACATAGGTTACTACTTCACCCTAGTGGTCATGGTAAACTAATCGTAGCTTCATGGTATGATCAACGAGTGCAGCGCTGGTGAAAACCTGGTTGCGAGATTGATGCTTGTTTGGTCATCCTAGTCTTCATCAACTCACAAGCATTGTAGACTGACGTGTGCTATCCTATCGATAAAACGCTGTTGACTCGAAACATCCTTGTCTCTCGGATACCATACATGACACTATCCAAACGTCTTGTTAGTGCTTTGATGAAAACAATGGCTTCATCTACTATTGACAACTTTCAATCACATGCAATGGCAATAGCCATCTTAAGGGGTTGCAATATACCAGCAAAATCCTTAACCATTTCCCATTCCTCATCAAATAATACTGGTTTCGTTAAAACATTCAACGCAATGATATCTGTAACATCCCTTTTCTCGATATCATCTATTAACATTGTGTACTTAGAATTCTATTTTGTTGGGCTGTCCAAGTGAATCTTTCTATGGTCCGATAGGCCAAACTGTTTGCATAACATTACATTACACTCTTCACATTGTGTTGAACCATGTATTATAGTGAATATCTCTAAGAGCAGGAGCACGACATCACCTAATGTAGATGTATTGAAGCCATCAAGTGTGTTGTGTTATTCTCCATTATTCACCCTAACCATATCATCATTGTCTATAATGGCACCTTTACCACACTTAGGGGGTTTAGCCCGGCTTGGACTACAAGCTTTATAACATGTGCAACGCAGAGCACGTGTCTTCTTGCACTAAATTTAGAGTTCAGTTACTTCAATATGGCGTCCAAAATACTCATCATCTTTCTATTTTTTGATGCATTGTCTGTGGTCATTGCACACACCTGTATGAACTTGTATCATTTTGATAAACAAAACAGAGAAAAAATCAGCATATGTCTAATACATACTTGCACTCATGTTTTCCCTAGTGTGAGACCCTTTCAATTAGCATATGTCTAATACATACTCGCAAAATTTTCACATAGAGTCTACCCAATCCATAGTCACACCTAAGAATGCAATGTTATTTTCTAAAGTCCATGTGTCAAGTGTTAATGACACTTACACAACATCGGCCAATTTTCCTCCAATGCTCTTCTTTTATCTTTGTAGAGAGAATGTACTTTTGTATTGATAGCCCTCAATGATGGAACTGATATTTCTTCTTGTGCAATGAAACGTAGAAGTCGTATAGTGTACTTCTTCCTTACAATATCCCATGGTGAATCAAAAAGACATATGAAACACACCAGTTATTCTTTGGTCTTCTATGTTGTACGATCGGTATAATGTTGTTTGTTACTATTTGCGGTATCAAAAAATTCTACTATTGACCTCTCTTTCGGAACTCATTTTCCCTTTGCCTTCAAGGTAACAAATATTTTAAGGTGGAACCTGATGCCAGACGTTGTCGGGGACGTCGTCCAGTCGACACTGAATATGATGGTTCGGTGCTGATAAAGGATGATGGTATCGAACGTTGGCAGTGTCGTCGTCTGACGGGTAATCCTGACGGGTCGATGTAACTATGATGCAAGTATGAATGTCCTATGTGTCATACGTGCAGGCTCCGACTCGAGGGAGGCGCCGAGCTCCAAGCTTGGATGGGGTCGCCGGGTGACGGCGACGGTGGCCTCTTGAACCTTTCCAAGTGACGAAGGCGTCTACCGTCGAACGAAATCTATCCGTAGGGTTTGCACATAACAGACGGTCTCGTCCATACCGGTAAGACACTCAAGCACATCGTAGTTTTCCCTCAATACCTCTCTCACCTACCTAGCCCGAGCGCAGTGGAGTCAGATCAAAATTATACTGCAAGGATTAAATAAACAAACGTCGGGAGAGGACGGCGTACATCGTCGGCGGGCTCGTGGTGCAGAATTCAATGTCGTCGGTGGCGATTTGGAGTGGGTGGAGCAGAGAGTTGCCGGAGAGCGGACGGCAGCTCGGCGAGCGACGGTAGTGCTGGAGCAATATGTAAAGGTCGGAGGTGAGGAGGAAGCGAGAGCGGCACGATCGCAGCTCCAGCCAGTAACTGGTCCTGATTCGTCACGTTTGTGGAGGACGAGTGAGAATCACCAGGCGATTCAGGTCCCTAGCGCCTGAATGCCTTCGGCAGAAGGTCTCAACGAGTGAGAATCATCCGGGGACTGAATTTCTGTTTGCATAAAGGCTCACGGAGGGAGCAGTCACCGAGCGCTCAACCCCATTGGTAGAGATGGAAGTCGCCGTTCGAAATTCCTCGCTTGGCCGCCGAACAAAAGAAACGGCGACTGATTTCCCGATGTCGTTGACCCTACAGGATCGGAGAGGTTGGACGATCTTGGACCAGCGACGAGACTTGGAGATGATAAACCACGGCCCGAGGAGGACGTGCTGAACCCCGTTCCCGTCGAGTTCTCTCTCTGCTCTGAGGAGTTCCCGTATCTCCAAGTGGACGGCCGTGACCCAACCGTCACTCGAATTTGATTGCCCAGCGAGGGGCCAATGCTTCCCTTCCAATGTTTGAGAGGCAGGATGACCTGCTAACAGATCGAACTTACAACCCAATCCTTCTTGATCTTCCTCTTCCCCTCCCCTTTCTGAAATATCTTCTCTAAAGAAGGGGGGAGACCAGAAATTCAACAAACAATCCCTTTCTGGTTCTTCTTAGTCTAAGACGGCTAGGGCGACGCCCTCTTCCCTTATAACGGGGGAAGAGGTTAATGGGCCCCCTTAGCTGGGTCAACATGGGGGTAGAGTCCATTGGGGGCCCTTATATAATGGGCCCCCATTACACATAGAAAGGGGAAATTAAGACATAAAAAGGAAGAGAAAACAAGGGAAGAAGGCCATAGGGAGGGGAATCCAAAAGTGACTAAGGATCCCTTCCCGTGACACTGACGAAGGACGTACAGGACGTGTCGCAAACGTGACGACAACACACAATGAGATGAGAAAACATAAAACATGAGAGAGAACGATGAAAAACAAAATGCGATAAACTTAGCAATTTCACCCGATCTTCGACAACGATGGCGGGCGGCATGGACAACGTCATCGACGATCTCCGATGGCGTGCACCATCAGAACCTTTCCAAATGTCTCCACAATGGAGTGCTGCTTTCATATTTTTTACAGTCTAAAATGACACCACACAAGTTTGCATTTGAATTTCTTTTCTCCCAAAGCATTGTAGTGCCTTAGTGCATCACATGCATTAAGGCGAGAGAACCTTTTGCTTTTTAGTATTTGCACTATTCTGATGCAATTTGTGTACTGACATTTCTTTAGTATTTAGTACGTGTAAAGATGCCATCTTCCATCCAAAAACTTTTCAATCTGACTGAGTGAGTTGAGTGGCAGGATAGGTGATATAATCAACTGTTAAAGAAATCAAGAGACAATCAGAAGATAAGGGTGATAGGGTTCTCCAACCTACCTGATAAGTCCAAATTTAGGGATTTTATGTCGTTGTTTTAATTCAGACTTAACCAACAATATTTATGAAAATTTTCCACTTAAATACTATATAATGAATATAGGGAAAGTAAGGGGTCGATCCACAGAGATGCAGAAATTTAATTTCAGAATTTTTTGAAGCTTGGAATGAAGGAAGTGAGTTTAAAAGTGAGATATATAATTTATGAGATTTTATGGATATTTAGTTAATTTATATAAATTCCTATGATCTAGAAATAGGAAATAAATATTTTTTTAATTTAATTACCACCAAAAATACTAGAAATATTAAAAATGAGAGTTAAATATTTTTTAGAATTTTTGGAGATGTTACAAAATACTAAATATTGATTATATTAATTTTAGGGATTTTCCTGATATTTTTAGAATTTTTAAATATATAAAATAACAAAAATACCTTTTCCGGCTATTGCCAGTGGTAGGGGCGACGGCGGCGGCAAACGGTATGAGCCGGTGGTCCTTGTGTAGCCCTCATAGGGCTGGCCTTAGTGGGTCAATCTACTAAGGTTCAGCCCAATTAGGCTAAGTCAAGACTTTGCCAAATGGGCTAAGCCCTAATGGGTTTGACCCAATATGGTTAGGGCTTAGTCAATTTGACTAAGTCCTCCACTCTCCACTTTTTTTGCCCTAAATGATGGAATTCAAACATGATTTTTTTGTTTGAAATTGAGAGGAGTGAAGGATAATCTAGAGAGAGAGAGACTGGAAAGGATTTTAGAGAGAGAAATAAACAGTTTTAGAGAGAAAAAATGAATGAAATGAAGAGATAGAGAGAGAAAATGAAGAGTGTAGAAGAAGTTTGAGATAGAATTTGAAGGTGAAAATGAAGGATACTTTCGATGAAATTTTGAGAGGATGAACTAGGGACATGTATGAAGATCTAGAGAGAGAATGAAATGAATCTAGAGAGATATAGTAGGGAAAACATGTATTTAGAGTGAGAAAATGATGGTTTTTAATGGTAAATGGATGGATGATGAGGTGAAAATGGAAATCTAGGTTCCTAAAATCTCAATGCAAGCCTTTGGAGCCCTCAATGCTTACTGTCAAGTCTGGATCCTTATATTTTTCCAGGATCAGGCGTTTTTCAATTCAAACAAGAGACGAGATTGAATGAAAACGTCAACAAAGTTACATTAAGCAAGTTGAACAACCTGGATTCTGAAATATGTTTTGTCCTGCTGGCCAGATACTTGCTAGAGCATCTCCAAAATAAGGGAAAATTAGGGAGAAAAGATTATATATATATTGGAAGAATTACAAAAATTCCTCTTTGGGTATTTTCTTTTTTTTTTCCTTTCCATTTTTGCCTTTTTTTCTCCATGAGTTGAGTGTTTCCCCTTGTAATCCTTCAACTTCTTTCTTTGGAAGGCTGTTAAGAGCTCAATGGAAAGGTCAGGTGGTGGCCCATCTTCCTTTGATATCTCATTTGAGGGCCCCAAACACCCTTTTTCTCCTTTCAAGCCTCCTTTTGAGAATCTGATGTTGGACATCGTCTAGGACGTTGTCTGGTCGACACCGAATATGATTGTTCAGTGCCGATAAGGGATGATGTATCGGATTATGGCACTATCATCGTCCGATGGTTACCCTAACGGGTATGTACTACGGGATGCCGAATGCCCTAATGTGTTGCACATGTAGGCTCCGACTCGAGGGAGGCACCGAGCTCCAAGCTTGGACGGGAGTTGCTGGTTGACGGCGACGGGGGCCTCTCGAACCTCGTAGCCGAACGGACTCAATCCGTTGGGCTCGCACTTAAGGGATGTACTCGTTCGTACTGGTAAGACACTCAGATTCATAGGTATCTCTCGTTAAGCCTCTCTCACCTACCTAGCCCGAGCGCGATGGAGATGGGACGAAAGAATACTAGAAGAGAATAATTAAATGAGCGACGGGAGAGGACGACGTACCTCGTCGATGGTGGCTCATAGTACAGGGTCTCGTCTTCGTCGGTGGCGTGTCAGAGCGGGTGGGGCGGAGAGACACCAGAGTAGACACGGTGGCTCGACATGCAGTGGATGGTGTTCGAGCTTCTTATAAAGATCGGACGTAGATGAGGATGAACGGCTCGGCAGTGCGCACGGATCCTCGCATGGACGACTGAAGTCCACGGGTTGGGACAGACGAAGCAATCCCTGAATGGACAATCAATCGGTCGGCTTGACCTGGTCGGGTCAAATGGCCAGATCGGGTCGGTCGGGTCGCTCGATCGGGTCGGATCAGTTGGGTCAGTCGATCGGCCCAATCGATCAGACAATGGTCGGTCGGCCCGTCTGGTCGATAAGTCGGTCGTGTCGGGTCGGCTCGCTCGGGTCGGTTGGCTGGTTGGTTTGGATCGGCTCGATCAAGTTGGTCGGTCGGATCAGATCGGTGCGGCTGGTCGGATCGGAACGGACGGTTTGCCCGGTCTGGTCGGATTGGATCGGGCCGTCGAACAGGACGGGTCAATCGACCCGTTGGCTCGGTCGGCTGGACCATCAGGTCGGTGGTTGACTGACCCCATCAGGTTGGTCAGCCAGCGATCGGTCGGCATTGGTCGGCGCGGCGGCGTTGGGTAAGTGGAGGCGACGTCGGCGTGAAAACCCGACGGGCAGCGTCGGTGGACCCTCACGGCGTCAGCGTGTGCGAGCGGCAGGCGCGGTCGCGTAGGCTGATGCAGGCGGCGGCAGCTAGTGGGGTTGCGGCGGAGCGCGCGGTCGGCAGGCGGCGTCGGCGTCCGTGGGTGCGGGGCGGCGACGTCTGGCTCTTCTTCTTCTTCTTCTTCTTCTCTTTTCTTCTTCCTTCTCTTTGTTCTCTTCTCAAACGAGGAAGGAGATCAGCAACTGTTCGATAAAATGCCTCAATGAAATTACTGGTCTAACTTCTTAGGGCGCCCATCTCCTCCCTTATATGGGGGGGGGATGGGCCCCTAAGTGGGCCTTACATAGTCCATTTGGGGAGCCCTTATAAATGGGCTCCCTTTTACAAACAAGGACGAAAACAACGGGATAAAGGGGAACTTAAAAGGGGAATAAGGAGAGGAAAAGCGGAGCGACAAGGAGAGAGGGTCATAGGACGACCCTCCCCCTTGACGCCAAAATGTGGACGGACGAAAGACGTCGCGAACGCGACAAAACATGACAAAAATGGGACGAACGAGAACGGTAAAAGACAGAAACATGGGAGCGAGAGAGGAGAAAATGGAAAGGATAGCTGGATCGGCTTCACCTGGTCTTCAACGTCGAGGGCGCGCGGCGCGGATGACGTTGATGACGATCTTTGATGGCGTGCGCCATCAGAATTACTAAACTCTAAAAAATTCTCTAACTCTTGAAGAATTGTATCTTCTTATTCCTGTGAATTTCTGTACATGTGAAACAATAGAATACTCATCAGTACTAAAACTGCTTGACTTCAAAGAAGTCAAGGAGTTTAGTAAAAAATAACCATAATGTGCAAAAATTAGAATTTATAGCTTATGCATAAATATTTAGTTGATTCAAATAATGACATGATAAATTCTGAATTAATAATACCATAATCATTTAAAATGTATCTAAATATGCATTAAGTTATCATTTTATCACTACCATAAGATGATCAGGGAGATAGATTGATCAATTCATAAGGGAATTGAAAGTGACAGAGTTGGAGGCAAGAAATCATCACAAGGACGAGCAGAGAGAGATATCAGGTTGGGGATGAGGAGAATAAGAAGATTCTGAGATATTCAGAGAGAGAGAGAGATAGAGAGAGAGGGAGAGAGTAACGAAAATCCACCAAGAACACTTAATTGCAGCTCGATCACTGTTCCTTGAATGTAAAAATTGAGCCACGTAGTCCGTCCAAGGGGACTGATATACAAAAACCCATGTCTTCATGAAGAAAAACAAAAGATGCACAATCTGCATTACTGGACTATGATCTTTAAACTCAACTACTATAAAAAAGTCAACGGGTTGTCACATTCCTCAAAACCCTTCCTATCTGATTAGGACTTACAATGGTATTTATCTTCACTAATGGCAATAACCTAATCCAATTGATCTCCACAAACAAAATAGTTTACGAACTGACCAAAAACACGAGTAATATCCCCTTTTTCATGTCAGCGATAACATCTTTGGGGCAAATGTCTAATTTAGTACTGCACTCAAGTCCAAGGGGATCATCCTCCCAACATCAAGGATGGACCCATCATAGACAAACCTACAACCATGGATCCCTCTTCAGCTCCATTTTACACAAAACATAATTAACACTATTTCAATGGTCAAGAAAAGTTGACAATGCAGGAACACCTCCTTGGGACTGTAAAATTCAGCTGATTAATCAAATTCAGCAAATTAAATATGCCGCAAGAAGTTCTCTTGATCCACAAAACATACTTCCATATCTCTTCCATCAGTGAAAGATGAGCCTTAATTTCATATGCCCTAGGATGATTGAATCCATAAAGATATTTAAATGGGAATGGCAAGAGTCTTTATCAAAAGATCTCCAATCTCTGAGTTCCATACTGGGAAACTAGACTAGTGATGTGTCAGACACCTAAGGACCCATGCACCCTTATGATTAATATGGAATAGGCAGAGCAAAAGTAAGAGATTGAAAGCCCACACAGAAATTAAGAATGAAATAGGATAAGATCACAAGATGATACAAGTAAGAGAACTCTATGAGCATAAAAGATAACATGATAGATGATAGAAAAGCAGAGATGTAAAAAATAAAAGGGTCATGGCAATCGATGAACCTTCAAACACCGGAGTGCTCGAATTTCTGTATTTTATCCAAGAGAAAATGCCGTAATTCGTTTGAATGCCTCGTTGAGGAAAATGACCATCGGAGCTTAGACCTTGACGCCGGTGATCACTCACTGGATGCCGAAGAGGGTGAGGGATAAGCCGTGGAGCAAACAGCTATGAAGTAGGGATAGGCCGAATGCTGCGAGAAATGCTTGAATGCCTCGCCACATGCTGCAGAATGCCTCAGTGCTGTCGTCTCAAAAAAATTGCACCTATTCACACATTTTCACTGCACAAAGGGCTGTGCCAAGTAGGGTATGGCTATGGTACATGGTGTGTGATGTGTGGTTTGAAATTCACAACGAACCGCACAATCATAACAAAAAAGATTCAGTCGCACCAAAGGACCTTCTTCAATAGGAAAAGTGCCCTAGGTTCCCATTTGGAGGAAATATAGAAGGTAAAAATGACATATTGGAATGAATAAATTCGGATCCCAACAGCTTTATGCTTTTCTAAACAAAATCCGAGTATTCTTTTTCTATTGATGATTTATTGTTTATGAAATTTTGTGATTTCTTACAACAATATTTAGCTATGAATAAACGCTATCCCTTTACGATATTTATATATCATCAAGTGCTAACTTTAAATGAATTTAAAGATTTTATTCATGAACTCTTGGCTTTTTACATTCGTCATTTCTCACATTCTTTTTAACCTTTTTCCCATACCCTTTTAAATTAAATGAATATTTATAAGAACTTGATCCATGCAAAGACATCATTAATTTTCCTTGTTGTAGGGATCTCTTTCACTAAATAGAAAGTGATTAATGTTGAATAGTATATAATATTTTAAATTCAGTGAGACAACAACATTATAAAATCTAAACTCAGTTTTTGCAATGCACTGGGCCTTCATCAAGCATCAAATAGCATTATGTTTAGAACCGAATACAACGATCTAATTCGCATATTAAACCGTTGGTGGGGATTCTTGAAATATTTTTAATGGGGTTCAGCCTTACACTCGACCGTTTTTTCATAAACAAGTTTGTCGGCCATAAGTAAATATCCAAATACTCTGCTGGGACCCCATAGTCTTTAATGGCTGACAAAACATAATTATATTTCCTAACAATCATAGCTGCAAAGAAACCATCAAGTATTTAAAAATAAACCATATGTAGGACCACCTCATCATGATCCACCACCCCTTCGGCATGGGTCTTTCCCTCTTCAGCCGACCCCTTTGGAAATAATACCATCAGTAAAATAAATCCTAGAACAAAAATAAAAATACCTCTGGAAAAGTCATGGGTTCCTTTTAAGGAGAGAAGGATATAGGGGTATTATCGTCTCCTGGCCCAGCCGAGCCCAGTCCCAGACGCCCAGTACCCCACCCTATCCCCCACCTCATCCACAAGAAGTCTATAAATAGGGAGGGGTCTCCCCTCTCACAACACGCCATCGCCAATCGGCAAAAGTAAGGAGATAGGGAATAAAGAGAGAAAACGACGGATAGAAGTGCGATCCTCTGAGAGAGAACGAAGGAGAGAGTAGCGCGATAATCGCAGAATGGGAGGGAGGAAGAGAACGCTGGTGTTCACGTACGGGACGCTGAAGCAGGGCTTCTCCAACCACGGCCTCCTCGACGACATGATCCGCCGCGGCGAGGCCTCCTACGTCGGCACCTACCACACCGACGAGCCGCTCCCCCTCGTCTGCGGCCCCTACCGCGTCCCCTTCTTGCTGAACCTTCCCGGCAAGGGCCACCACGTCTGGGGCGAGCTCTACGAGGTCTCCGCCGCTGGCCTCGCCCGCATGGACGACCTCGAAGGCACCCGCACCGGCCACTACGAGCGCCTCCCCCTCCTCGTCTCCGCCGAGCCCCACGCCTGGGCTCCCCCCGCCGACGCCGACGGCGCCGCCCGGCCCGCCTTCCCCGGTCCGGCCGACGACGACGAGGGTGCTGTCGTGGTGCGCGCGGAGGCCTACTTCGCGCACCGGAGCTACGCGGGCCAGCTCTGGAAGCGCAACGGGGAGCGGGGCTTCGGCGTATACTCGGAGAAGGAGGCGCGGGGCTACGTCAAGCGCAAGGACCGCCCTCAGGGCGTCTCCTTCCTCGACCACATCCAAGCCTTCGTCTCCTCCGCACCCTTCCCGGTCCAAGCCTCCTACGAAGTCTGATCATTCAAGCCTCCTTTGAAGTCTGATCATCCAATCCAAGCCTTTGTGATGATCTCGTCTCGCGGCTCGTTTCGAATAATTCCCCCTGTACAGCGATCGACGCAGTTTTCCACTAATCTTACTGCTTCCTTTTCTTCTTATTCTTGATCTTCATCTTCGTCTTTTTCTTCCTGGCACTGTTCTTCGATCTTCGAGTGCTTGGAGAAGTCGGGGGCTTTCTCGTCGATAAAAATCTCGAGATGGCCGATCCCAAATTCCCAATTGGAGATGGCCGATCGCGTAGACGAACGAGTCAGAGCGATCTGAGGACGGAATCGATTCTTGTTCATGGACAGGAGGAATCCGCGGACGGGTCCCAGCGCCGCGTGAACTTCGACGTCGGCCTCGCACGCGCGGCGGAAATAAAAAGTAAGAGAAAAAAAAATATTGGGCGGTGGGGGGAAGGAGAAACAAAAAAAAAGAGTTCTTTGGAGCTCCTCCGCTGATAGAGGTCTACGTCGTCGAAGATTCATTGGCAGGCGCAGATTAGCGGGTTTCCTCCGTTTCCACGGCGCCGCCGACGGAATCGGGCAGATTCAGGCGGGCTGACTTGATGATTGTTCTTGGGTTTTTCTATGATCGATCCGGGTCGCGCTCGTTGCCGTCGTTTTCCCTCGATTAGAATATCTTCTTTTTTACTACTATCGGTCGATTTCTACTTTGCGTCAGATGCCACGCGTGGCTTGCAAATGGGTTGTTTTTTTAATCTCCTTTTGTTCTGTGACATCTTGAAAACGCCAGTTGAACGAACTTACTAAATGGGATCTGTTATTCCCTGTCAAGAATTTTAACAGATTTGTTTCTTTCCTACCTCATACACGATACCTTTCAAAAGAAAATATTACGAACTGTCGAGTGATTTTCAGGTAGAATCTCAACTTGTCCACGTAATAAAGCATTATTTCAAAAATTTTGTGCTTGAACTTCATGCAGCACCTGTCATCTTTGCTCCAAGAAATGAAAAATAATGAAAATGATATTTTGCCACAGAAGTGCAGAAAAATAACGCTTCAACATCTCTACTGTTCTACAACAGTTCTATAGTTCTACAACAGTTTTATAATGTTACCAATTATTTCATTTTTCACACCATCTATTTCTCTCTATACTCTATTCCTCGTCCGATCTCGTAATCAGTACTTCATAGATAATACTTTTATAATCGTTATTTCTTGCGAAGAGGACCATTGATTATCTTATCGATTTTATATTTAATGAGCCAAGTCAGGGAACTACAAGATGTGAGAGAAGGGGGAAGAACAAGTTCTATACAAACGGTTTGTTTTTATGGCATTTGTTGCATTTCTAATCCAGTTGAGTAATCCTCGATCTACATTGGCTCAATCTGGATACTTGAGTTACTTATGGAGCGTGTTACCGAGGTTAAGTTTAGCCGTTCCTCATAAAAACTCTTTTTGGGCGAGTATAGACCATTTGGATAAGCGACTCTTTGTTGGTCGAAACAGCTTCAATAACCCGTTTATTTTACCATCCAAGATTCAAATTCAACACTCCTCACCTAACATTAATTTACCTAAGCCCTTTGAGTGTTGTTTTCCCCGGATTTGAGTATCTTCTCTTTAACTGCTATCCGTTGACAACTATACGTCAGATGGCATGCGCATACTCCAAATGGGTTGTTTTTCTAATGCGTGCAACTCAGGGAAAGAAAAAAAGAGCGATTGCGTTATCTATTGACCATGCGTCTATATTTAAAATCAGGGATTGAAAGTCCACGGATTCTTCATCATTCCAGAATCACGACTGTTCAGAATCATGATAAAACTCAAGAAGCGTGGATTGTGAACAGGTTGAAGTACGTTTTCAGTAAGTGCACTGATGGCAACCCAAACTTTTATTTTAAAAGTTTCACACATTACGGCGCTAATCTGAGTTTAATGTTCTAAAAAGCTAATAAACGTACTTATCGGAGTTTGTTAAAAGGGGTAACCCATAGAGCAGTTTGGTTCACCGTAACCCCTTTTAACAAACTCCGAGACACCGTAACCCATAGGGTTGTGGCGTGTCGGCTTTAGTGTTGACTCCGGTTGACTGTGGCAGGTTGACTTCGGTTGACCATGGCGACGCGTCGGTGCGGAGAACTCGACTCCGTTGAGTAGACGTCTGAAAGCTCCAGTGGGATCACCAGGTCGGGGCGCAGGCGAGCTAGGTCTTCCTCCGTAATCCACGTGTCGTCCATCGATACTTTGCCTTGCCAACGAACAAGAAACTTCCGCACCATTCCACCTTTGGTGAAGGTGATTACTTCGTCCAGTATTTCCTCGATGATTTCATGTCACTCAGAGGGTAGCGATGGGGGAGTGGACAAGTCAA
Source organism: Wolffia australiana (assembly GCF_029677425.1). Lineage (NCBI taxonomy): Eukaryota > Viridiplantae > Streptophyta > Magnoliopsida > Alismatales > Araceae > Wolffia > Wolffia australiana. Next base: position 14,004,415 of record NC_135844.1, read on the forward strand.
ACTCGCTCACCAGAAAGTCCGAGGGTAGAACGTGGCCGTTAGACGAAGGAGGTGGGGCTTTAAACGCGACTAAATCTGAGATATTGAAAGTAGTGTTTATTCCCCACGAAGGGGGTATGTCGACGGCACAGGCATTTTCCCCAACTCGTTGGAGGATCGGAAACGGCCCGGCACTACGAGCATAAAGCTTAGAAGCCCGTTTGGAGGAAAATCTTTCTGGCCTAATCCGCACCATCACCATTTCACCTTCTTTAAATTCACGAAAACGACGGTGCAAATCTACGGACTGTTTATATGAGGCATTACTATTTATAATACTTGTACGGACTTCCTCATGCAGACTTCTAATATGATGCGCAAATTCATGACCGTCATCTGAGACTCTAGCATGCGGCAACATAGGTATAAGGTCGGTAGGGGTACGAGGAAGATGACCATGCACAATCTCAAATGGACTCATACCGGTAGTACGGTTAACTGACGCGTTGTAAGCAAATTCGACCTCGGTCTTCCACCAGACTTGAGGTTGTAAGCGGAATGACAAAATCCCAAGACTTGAGGTTGTCTTCCACCAGTGATCGTAATAGGTTGCCGAGGCTCCTATTTACGACCTCGGTCTGTCCATCAGTTTGGGGGTGAAAAGCTATGAAAAACTTGAGCTTTGTCCCCAAAAGATGCCAAAGGGTCTTCCAAAAGTAGCTAGTGAATCAGACATCTCTGTCCGACACTATGCTTTTTGGAAGTCCATGGAGACGCACTACTTCATTAAAAAATAATTGGGCGACATGAGACGCATCCGAAGTTTTAAAGCAAGGGATGAAATGAGCCATCTTCTAGAAACAATCCACAACCACCATGATGGAATCATGGCGTTTGTTCGTCCTCGGAAGCCCTAGCACAAAGTCGATGCTCACATCCTCACAAGGTTTTTGAGGGACTGGTAGTGGGGTGTAGAGGCCGGTGTTCTATTTCACCTGCTTAGCGAGAGCACATACACGACATTGAGAGACTACACTTGCTATGTCTCGCTTTAGGGAGGGCCAAAAGAACCGATGCTCAACCATAGCTATGGTTTTATCTCTCCCAAAATTACCACTAAGGCCTTCGGCATGTGTTTCCCATACGAGAAAATCCCTAAGAGATAAGCGTGGGATGCATAGGCAACGATCATAAAATAAGAATCCATTCTCCAAGAGATAATTTTGATTATCAGGATTCGGGTATTTGCCTAAGGTCTGGAGAATGGGAGCAAAATCCAGGCAATCTGGATATAGGTACTTCATCTGAACAAACCCAATAACCTCGACTATCATAACATTCAACAAATGGACCCTTCTATTCAAAGCATCGGCGACTCGGTTCAGCTTTTCGTCCCTGGGCGACTGGTGAACCAAACTGCTCTGAAGCGGATGGGTGATAGAAAAATAGCCCATTTGAAAGAGCCTAATTGATTGACCAATTTGCTAGTGATCCGAGGCAAACAATCATGACGGCGGATTGTTTAATCATGACGGCGGATGCGTGAGATTCTCCGTTAAATTCTGGTGGCGCGCACGGCGCAGCTGCGCGTGAGAGGTTGACGTAAGAATTTAGACACCGGGGGCTGATGGTGTCACTCTTGCCAGATTAAACTGGGTTCATGCCCTGGTGTTTTCAAGACGTCACCTAAAAAAAGAAGATTCGAAAAACAACCCCTTTAGAAGCCACGCGTGGTATCTGACGCAAAGTAGTAAAAAAGAAGATATTCTAATCGAGGGAAAACGACGGCAACGAGCGCGACCCGGATCGATCATAGAAAAACCCAAGAACAATCATCAAGTCAGCCCGCCTGAATCTGCCCGATTCCGTCGGCGGCGCCGTGGAAACGGAGGAAACCCGCTAATCTGCGCCTGCCAATGAATCTTCGACGACGTAGACCTCTATCAGCGGAGGAGCTCCAAAGAACTCTTTTTTTTTGTTTCTCCTTCCCCCCACCGCCCAATATTTTTTTTTCTCTTACTTTTTATTTCCGCCGCGCGTGCGAGGCCGACGTCGAAGTTCACGCGGCGCTGGGACCCGTCCGCGGATTCCTCCTGTCCATGAACAAGAATCGATTCCGTCCTCAGATCGCTCTGACTCGTTCGTCTACGCGATCGGCCATCTCCAATTGGGAATTTGGGATCGGCCATCTCGAGATTTTTATCGACGAGAAAGCCCCCGACTTCTCCAAGCACTCGAAGATCGAAGAACAGTGCCAGGAAGAAAAAGACGAAGATGAAGATCAAGAATAAGAAGAAAAGGAAGCAGTAAGATTAGTGGAAAACTGCGTCGATCGCTGTACAGGGGGAATTATTCGAAACGAGCCGCGAGACGAGATCATCACAAAGGCTTGGATTGGATGATCAGACTTCAAAGGAGGCTTGAATGATCAGACTTCGTAGGAGGCTTGGACCGGGAAGGGTGCGGAGGAGACGAAGGCTTGGATGTGGTCGAGGAAGGAGACGCCCTGAGGGCGGTCCTTGCGCTTGACGTAGCCCCGCGCCTCCTTCTCCGAGTATACGCCGAAGCCCCGCTCCCCGTTGCGCTTCCAGAGCTGGCCCGCGTAGCTCCGGTGCGCGAAGTAGGCCTCCGCGCGCACCACGACAGCACCCTCGTCGTCGTCGGCCGGACCGGGGAAGGCGGGCCGGGCGGCGCCGTCGGCGTCGGCGGGGGGAGCCCAGGCGTGGGGCTCGGCGGAGACGAGGAGGGGGAGGCGCTCGTAGTGGCCGGTGCGGGTGCCTTCGAGGTCGTCCATGCGGGCGAGGCCAGCGGCGGAGACCTCGTAGAGCTCGCCCCAGACGTGGTGGCCCTTGCCGGGAAGGTTCAGCAAGAAGGGGACGCGGTAGGGGCCGCAGACGAGGGGGAGCGGCTCGTCGGTGTGGTAGGTGCCGACGTAGGAGGCCTCGCCGCGGCGGATCATGTCGTCGAGGAGGCCGTGGTTGGAGAAGCCCTGCTTCAGCGTCCCGTACGTGAACACCAGCGTTCTCTTCCTCCCTCCCATTCTGCGATTATCGCGCTACTCTCTCCTTCGTTCTCTCTCAGAGGATCGCACTTCTATCCGTCGTTTTCTCTCTTTATTCCCTATCTCCTAACTTTTGCCGATTGGCGATGGCGTGTTGTGAGAGGGGAGACCCCTCCCTATTTATAGACTTCTTGCGGATGAGGTGGGGGATAGGGTGGGGTACTGGGCGTCTGGGACTGGGCTCGGCTGGGCCAGGAGACGATAATACCCCTATATCCTTCTCTCCTTAAAAGGAACCCATGACTTTTCGAGAGGTATTTTTAGTTTTGTTCTAGGATTTATTTTACTGATGGCATTCTTTGCAAAGGGGTCGGATAAAGAGGGAAAGACCCATGCCGAAGGGGTGGTGGATCATGATGAGGTGGTCCTACATATGGTTTATTTTTAAATACTTGATGGTTTCTTTGCAGCTATGATTGTTAGGAAATATAATTATGCCGCGTCAGCCATTAAAGACTACAGGGTCCGAGTAGGGTGTTTGGATATTTACTTATGGCGGACAAACTTGTTTAGAAAAGATGGTTGATTGTAAGGCCTAGGTTGAGCCCCACTACAGATACCTCAAGAATCCCCAATGTATATTAGATAGTTGTATTCAGTACTCAATGTAATGCTATTAGATACTTGATGAATGCCCAATGCATTGTCAAAACTGAGTTTAGATTTGATTATGGTGTTGTCTCTCTGAATATTAAATACTTTGTATTATTCAACACTAATATCTTTATATTTAACGAAATATATCCCTAAACAAAATAGGGACAGTTAAAGCTGTCTTTGCAGAGATCAAGTTCTTTTAATTATTCATTTAATTTAGAATGAGATGCAAAAGAGTTCAAAAAAGAACATGAGAAATAATGAAGGTAAAAATTAAGTGTTGATGAATAAATCTGTCAGTTCATTTTAAGTTAGCAGTTGATGATTTATAAATATCATAAGGAAGAAAATAGCACTTATTCCTAGATAAATGATCATGTAAGAAATTAATAAACTTCATTAATTAAAAATCATCAATAAAAAAGAGTAATCAGCTTTCGTTTAGACAAGTGTGGAGTTGTAGGCATCAGAATCTATTCATTCCAATATGTCATTTTTACTGTCTATGTTCCCCAGAAATACATATCTAGGGTAATATTCCTATGTGCCATAAATGAAGGGTTTCAAGATCTCTTATGCGCAGTCCAGTTGTGATACAAATCTTGCCTTGAACTCTTGTGTTGATTATCTTGTATCCTGATTATCATCCTGGCAAAAAACCCAAACAAAGAGAGTTAATGATATCATACTGGCTATGTAATAGCCATTTATTCAGTTAAGATAAATAAAATAGAAATAAATTTCCAATAAACTTATACCAGATCATTATATACATAAATAAGAACCAAGATATTTCTACAATGTACTAATGTGCAAGAAAATATCACAAAATATAACTAACTTGAGCTAAAATGATCGTAATGCTTGAATAATTCAGGAATAAAATGGAGAGGAGGAGAGAAGAGAAAAATGCAAGAGTGGACCCAAAGTAAAACCATGCGCGTGGAGAAACGGCTGGTGCTGAATAGGAAAATTCTCAATCAGCCGTGTTTTGCGGATCATGGTCTAAGGTGGAACAGTGATGGAGAAATTGGTTGGCAATCAGGGGTTAGAGGTGGACATGACCAAAGTGGAGGGGATCAAGAAGCATCCACTTCCAATCAACACCCAGGAACTTATAGGGTTCCTCGACAACATAGGGCTTTATAGATGGTCCATCAAGTATTTTGAAAGATTATCTTATCTGTTCAATAATATTTTAACAAAAGATGTGAACTATGAGATTGAGATTTTAGGGAAGCATGCTTTTATGCAGATAAAGGATGATCTAGTAAAAGTACCAGTTCTAAAACCTCAATTCTAGGGTCACCCCTTTGAACTAATATGCAATGCCTCCGAGTTTGCAATAGAGGCAATGCTTCATCAGCATGTTGAAAAGAAGCAATTGGCGATATAGTACATTAGCAAGATCTTATGAGACAGGTACACTACGCGAAAAAATATATGGAATTTCAAACTATGTTTTACATTAGATAAAAGTACTATTTTCTATGTATATACTTGAAAATTTTCTGATAATGAACTTTTTCTTCTTAAATGAATAATAGAGTCAAAACTTAGGTTAATTAAATTGATTTATTAATTCAGATAGTATTTTCCATGAATGCAATAGTAGTATTTCCTGATCATGCACTACTTGTTCATAAATGAATAAAAGAGGCAATACCAAGGTTAACCAAATTGATTTATTAATTCAGAATTTCGAGCTGGAGACTAAGTATAGACATGGGTCTACAATTTGGTTGATGATCATTTGTCTAAGTGGCATGTCAATAACCCATTCCCATTCATGAGACATTACCCGATGAATCAATCACCAATCACCACTGCTGAATTGGTTGATGATCATTTATTCTTAGAGATTGAATTAGAAGGACCCATTGGTTTGTGCACACAATGAACTATTTTATTTCATGATAAACACCAAAACGTTGGACTGAGCAACATGATTTTTTTAGAGAGTTCCATCATTATGTTTTGGGGATCAGGAATTATTTCATGCAGGATTTGGTTAGATTATGAGCAGATATAGCCCCGAATGGGAAAACCAGAGTATCTTAGAGTCATGCCAGTTGTCTTTTTGTGGTGAATTTTTTGCCCCAACATTAAATCTTCCAAGGTTCTTCATTTCAGTTTCTTTTGTCCTAGTTTAACTTGGTGCTCCTATAACTTTTTTAATCTCAATTTAGGATAATTTTAAAACCAGTGTATCTGCTCATAATCTAACCAAATCCTTAATATCGTACATTGAAATTGAAACTTTTGATTTGTGGGCATTATATTTATGTGACCAATTGACATCTGTTGGTGCAAGCCATCAAAGATCGTCAACGACGTCGTCCGCGCCGCCCCCCACCGTCGTCGAAGCTCGTATGAAAATTGCTCGATTATCACTATTCGTTTTCATTGTTCTTTCTCTCGTGTTTTATGTTTTCCCATCTCGTCGTTGTGTTTTCGTCGCTTTCGCGACGTGTCCGTACGTTCTTCGTCGTCGACACGGGGAGGGATCCTTAGTCATTTTTGGACCCCCTCCCTTATGCCCTTTCTTCTTCTTTTTCTTTTCTTTTCATTTATATTTCTCCTTCTATTTTTTAATGCGGGGGCCATTATATAAGGTCCCCCTTAATGGACCCTTCTTCCCTCCCCTTTGACCCAATTTGGGGGCCCATTGACCTCTCCCCTTTATAAGGGAAGAGAGGGCAGCCTAGACAATCAGACCAGGTAGTATCATTTTGGGAGTTTTTTTCTCGTTTTACTTGGTCTAGCCCAAAATCAGAAGGAAGAAGGGACATATGAGGACGATCAAGAAGAGGAAGGAAGAACACGATGTTTAAAGAAATTCTGTGGATTCGAGTTCAATTGCGTTTGGATCGACATTGTGAATCCTTCCATGCAGCGATCTTCGCCTCCAATACCACCTCAAATCTGTCGCCATTCGCAGACTGCCCTTTGCATCTTCAGTCGCCGGCTCCTACAGGTTCAGGCCAGCACGACCGCCCAATGACAAGCGATCATGAATTGATCGATCACCACTAGTGGATCACGCACAGATTTCTGCCTTCCTCACCTCTCCGAATGCGCTCGCTCAGCCAACTCTCAGACTCGATTCTTCGTGACATCATCTAACGGCCTCATCGGCTGTTCAAGAAGATGGACAGATCTGATGTTGGCATTGCGGACCAACATCCGGTTGGTGCTTTTCGCCATGAATTTGCCGACGGCAGTTGTCATTGTTGCGAGCGAAAATTACTATCAGTCAATCCCACGCCGCCAGAATTTTTTTTGGATGTAACCCTACCCTGACTGTTAGAATCGGCTTGCACTGCCAGGCCAAGATTGATCAAGCTGCTTCCGGGCAAGGACCTTGCCAGATATGCTGACACGGATCAGGCCAGAATGCGAACACTTGACAACAGCCTAGTCCACGCTGGCCCATCGACACCGGCCTAAGCCACTGCCGTCCAGTCCAAAGCCGATCTGCCACCGGTGGCCAATTTGCCTTGATCAAGCCATTACTGGTCAGATTGACACCAGCCAAACCGATGCTGGTCAACCGCGTGCCAATGCCCGGGTCATGTCCACGCTTCCACCAAACCACTCGGCCTCTCGTGACGTTCCGCCGCCGAGATGACCCCATTGCTCCCGTCTGCCATTGGACCTCGTCAGCACCGGTCCACTAGGGACGTGCTAGCCGGCTTCCTCTCCCGCTTGAGCTAAAGCTTCGCCTCACGCCACTCTTCCTTGGACCCCCTCCTTTAACCCGACCGCTCGTGCGCTACACCAGTCGAGCCGACGTTAATTCTCTGGTGCCCCCCTGCCGCACCCACTCTGACTGCTGCTGACCGTCGACAATCCTGCATGATGAGCCACATGCTGACAAGGTACGTCGTCCTCTCCTGTTGCTCACTTAATTATACCTTGCAATGTAATTTTATCTTGACTCCACCGCGCTTGGGCTAGGTAGGCGAGAAAGGAATAATTGAGAGAACTATTACAAATTGTGTGTCTTACTGGTATGGACAAGACCGTTCATTACGTGCGAGTCCTACGGATTGATTCCGTTTGGCCGTAGACGCCTACATCACTCCAACGAGGTTCGAGAGACCACCGTCACCGTCACCACACGAGTCTGTCTAATCTCGGGCTCGGCGCCTCCCTCGATTTGGAGCCTACACGTACGACACGTAGGACATTCACTTTTGGCATCGTAGTTACATCTACCTGTTAGGGTTTTATTTGGCGGACAACGACACCGTCGACGTTTGATACCATCATCGCTTATCGGTACCGATCCATCGTACTCGATGCCGACCAGACGACGTCCCAGATGACGTTCGACATCACAATCCTTTCGACATAAATATATAATGACTGTTGTTGATGATGTGTCTACATAGGTTGAGACAATACCTAATCAGAAAAGTGATCATAAAGTAGAACTGAAAAATATGAACCAATATCATGATCCATTTTGGATTCCCACTAATTAGAGTAGCTGGATTTCACTTTAAGAACTCTCGTTGTAGGTCTTTTCTAAATATGTATAGGGCTCAACATACGATGAAAAATCCTTACAATCCAAAATCCAATAGGAATGTTGAAGAAATAAATCAAGAGGTGAAGATGATTGTTCAAAAGATAATACAGGCAGATGGTAAATATTAGAGTGTATGATTTCCTAAGCATTGTGAGTGTAAAGAGTAGCCATTAAAGGACCTACAGTGATATCCCTTTATAGTCTTATCTTTGGAGAAGTGTGTCCTCCTCTAGTTAAAAATGATCATTTTTTGTAGGAAATTAATAAGTTGAATCGCACCTTGGAAGGTGAAGGAAAAATTCATGTGTTTCAGCTGAAAGAGCAAGTGATCTAGTGATCCGGAATGGAGAAATGAAGCAAATGAAAACACGGTTTCTAAAATGATGAAATGATGTATTTTCAGGCAAACAATTTATATATGTTTGATTTTAATGAAAGTCAGAAATATTTGTTTTAAAATTCACATTTAAATATAGTCAAAATTTTAAATATAGTAAAAAATTGTTTCTAGTGAAGCTTAGGAGGATATCTAATTTAAGGCAAGACCAGAATCAAAATTTAAAAGATAATATTTTGTTATTTATTATTCGATTTTATTGCATTATGGAAAATTCATGTTTTAGGTGAGGGGTTGGAAAATATCAGTATATTATTTAAAATTATTATATCCACACTTCCACTTAGGTTTGGGTTAAGCTAATTTATTTAAAAAGGTTGATTTTTTATTAAATACCTTCGTGAATGTAATCGAGCTCCACCTTGGAAGGTTTATTTACTTTATGTTCTGTAAGCGTCCTTTCAGAACTTAAGCTCTTGTAGCAGACTCAGAACACCGCTTGGTTGCGTGAGCCATGATTTACACTTCGTAATCCCCTACCAAGTGATTAGGATATCTGGTGGGTTGAGAAACAAACTTGATATACAAACCTTCATTCATCAATTGTTGCGTATTTCAATATGTACCCATATATGCTACACTAGCTCTGTTATCTATGATATTGTTCACTTCCATATTTCCCATTACTCCCCTTTGTGATATCATTCATTTATGATATATTTTCCTTTTCATCTCTTTCTGTACTTTTTTCATTTACACCTTCTCAGTCTACCTTGTTTGTTCTCACTATCTCATTAGCTCGTCGTTTATAAAAAAAATCAATATTTGATAAGACTTGTGATGTAAAACAACGACTGGCCGGTGGCGGTTCGTGCTCCACTAAAAGGAACGAGCAATAAATGCGATGAAATACAATATAAAAATGCCTATATTAAAGAAAAGTCAATGAGAAATACGATGGTCGTCGACTGATCCAAGACGCAGGTCAGCTATACGACACGGACGGTTTTGTCGCGATCAAGCTCCCAATGACCCGTGTGAGTAGATCGAAAGTCGACGAATGGGGAATGATCTCGTCCAAGAGCGTCCTCACCGTCAACGTAAACGATCAGGCCAGACACCTTCAAGAAATTCTCTAAAGCAATTATAGTGGCTAATCCTAAATTCACATCCAAATTCTCTCTAGGCAGTGGAGCATTCGCGAATCAATACTGAAAGAAGTGATCAACGCTGTAAATGAAAGGAGAGATGTATATGACCTGCGGGCAGATAGCCTGAATAGTTTGGTGGAGAGGGAAGTATCTTGGAGTGAATGTCTTCAACGGTGGTTCCATCAAGAGGCTCTAGGACGCTCCGGATGGCACGATGGACCAGCAATTGCACGGGGGCAAAGAGTCGCTGATAACCGATGCTTTTAGGAGTCACGGTAATCTTTAATCCTAGAGGAATCTTTGTATTAACCGATGCTTCGAGAAAGAGGGTGCAACACAATCCGGGAAAGAAAATGAAAGAGGATAGGCCACACTGTGACTGGCAGGAAGAGATCATGTTGAATGCCGCAGAGGAAGGATGGGAACCTTGGACAACGCAGCAGCGTCGATGGGATGATGAATCTCGACCATGCAATTCTTCTGAATAGAGAAATGTCGGCTGTTTTTTTTCGACGATGACAGAGGGGTGAAACAACCAATATGCGGAGAAAATCTTCCATGGGAGAAGGGGCTTCCAATGGACAACTAGGGAATTTAGTGGAGCGTCGACGGGAGAAGGAGAAGTCGATTTCCCCTCAAGGTAACTGACCGCGCGATTCTGATTACCGGTAGGTCAATGCTGTTAAGGAGATAACAATGCACCAGTCTGAAGAGGCGGACAACGTTCGACTGCTGATAACGGTCGACTGCTGCTATTTCAAAATAGCAGTACAACGGTTGACTTGCTATTTCTCAACAGAGGATCAACTACGGTCAATCTCACAATGGTCATATTAAGGCCTATAAATAACTGTGTAATACATTAGATCAATGAGGCTTTTCTTACTACATTGCGTCTCCCAGGGCGGCGGCTCCGCCCGTCGCTCTGTCCATCCTCTAATCTCTATCTACCTTCTGTTCATTTCTGTATTGATCCAGCCTGAATGCCATTTGATTGAAGATCATGAGATGCCCTTCTCTATTCTTCTCTACTCCTCTCTTCTAGATCTCATATTGGCATCTCACGTTTCTTAACAAATGCCTCGATTTTTTGTGTGCATAAAGCTAAAGAAGATCGTCAATGGAGCTTCGACCAGCAATGATGAGATTTGTCTTTTCACATTCTTCAGTTTTTTCTTCAAACTCAACAACTCAATCTGGACAATTGGGACTTTAAAGATAATTGAACAATACTCTAGAAGAGAAAGCACTGTAGTCCACTGTCCACGTTTAATATTCTTCGTCTAAGATATGCTCTTCTCCCACTTCTTCAGAAACAAACACGATGACCAAAAAAACAATAACTGCCAACGTGGATCTATCGACGTATCGATATTGAGGAAGATGGAAGCGGATTTGTCAACTGAATTTTCAACCATCAGTAAAGATCATCATTCTCCACAAACTTCTGATTTATTTAATACAGCAAATCGATTCGGATTGAGGCTTGAACGGATTTGGTTACCCAATTACAACAAATCACTCTCTTTTTCAAGAACAAAGAGACACAATAAATAGAAATAACTGTCAAAGGAAACTTCAGATCTGGATTTTCACAATTCAACCAACATAACTTGGCCTCCACGTCCCCTCTTCTTTATAGAAGAGAACTGGTAGTTATGGAGGCCCAATTGGGATTCTTTTTTTTAGGGGAAGGCCCATTGGGCTTTCCCCTTAAGACGGATATTTAGGGGGAGAAGAAGCCCAACATGGATTTCCTCCCCCTAAAGTTGACAATTAAACATAATTAAAAAAAAAACACGTACAAAGGGGGGCCCGTACTCACGCAGGAGGGGCCTCTCGATAATCCAAAGACGACAAAAGGAATAAATAACATAAAGACACATGACACGAAGAAATATAATGATGTCGCTTCTCAAGCTTGGTAGTGGAACTGTAGATTCGTCACATCGGCTCGGGCTTTACGACGTGGCTGATAACATAAATTTCATGCTATTAGCACAATTTGATGCATTTAAAGAGCTTACAATGGGGTTGTTATCATACATTTACATAAATTTAATGTTTCCAAGTGATTTCTGATTTTTCCTTGATTTTCTGTTAATTTTATGAATTTTCCGGGATCTATTTAAGCTTGAAATAATTATTTTTACATGAAAATGGCAGGTTTAAAATTTATTTTCGAGCTTGATTATTATGGGGATGAAATACTGAATTTTCTATAATTATATATAATATTCTGGAATTTTATAGAATTTATTTATAAATTAACTTGATTTTCTAGATTTATTTAAGTGAGAAATGAATTTTTAAAGCGGAAAAGGATATATTTATAATGAGAAAATGAGTTTTAAAGTAATTGTTACTCTACTAGGGGATTTTCGTAAATTTCAGTTGCAATTATGCCCTCAAAAACAGCGCTTAGTCGTGTATGCAGGCGTAAAGCTATTATTTAAACAGTTATAGGGTTTTATTACAATTACATAGTATTTTTTAATGGTTTTTATGAGAAATCTGAGGAGAGAGAATGCGCAAGGGGCATATACACAATTACTTTTGGGCAGTGTCAGATGGCAATTTCATATTTTAAAAAGGCCTTTTATGCAAAATGTCCAATTAATTTCTAGTCGATGTGGCCTCATCTCAGCCAACAGATTCGAATCCGATGGTGCTTAATGATAGGGCACCATGGGAGGTAAGTTTACTGCCCACGCTATGCGTACAAAACGCGTGCACAAGCAGTGACGTGGCGAGCTGCGAGTGGTTACTGTAGTGAATAGACGCACTTTAGGTGCCTGGCAAAATATACCGCACTTATTTTTCTCACCTTTTCTCTTTGTTTTTATTTTTTTCTAGGGGGTACGTGGCGCAACGAGATCTAACCAGCCATTTGAAGTTTAAATTCATCAGCCAATGAGACAATGACATATCATTGCATGTTTAAAAAGAAAATTAATAAATAAATGGATTTAAATCCAATGGCTAAAATTGGTTTAACTTCATTTATTAATACCTTTTGATCCTAAAGCCCGATTGAGATGATTTTTTTATGGATTTTCTTGTCAGGCTTATATTGATGGATAAAAATTAATTACTAAATGGGGGTAAAATGGACCCCTTATATTGATGGGTAAAATGATTTTCTCCTCTCAACCTCTCTAATTGACCCCTTTGAGTCTTTTCTTTGGATCAAAGAAGCCAATTTAGAGCACCATATTCTTCTATTCCTCTCATCTCTTCTACCCCCCTTTCCAACTTCCTTGTCTAATTAGGTTGATTTGATATTCGTTGAAGATCAACTTAACTCTAATTAGGGTTGAATTATCAAGAAAATCATCAAATTGAATTCCTTACTAGCTTCCCTTGGACGATATCCTTTACTTATCACTACACATCTTAAGTAGGGTTTATATAAATTTTATTGTATAAGCTGAAATTGACAACAACAAGGAATTAAAATTTAGTAAAATTCACCCCTATTTTTGGCTTATGAGTGGCTGACGATGGATCGGGGCATGATCGACTGGATGGTCCTCCATCACCTTGTAAAACGAACTAGACAAAAATAACGGCATAAATCAGAAAAGAAAAAAAAAGTAATATCAGGTTTATTTTTTTGTGAGTATCGGTTGTTTCAAGCATAGTTTGATCGTTGAATTCATCATCCTTCACTCAAGCAGAAAAGTGCACATATCATTCACCACTTTTACAGTAGTTTTACATTATGATTTTCTCCAAAATCGACTTGAATATTCTGCACATTTATCAATCACAAAGAGTAAGCTTGGAAAGTATTACTGACTCATTCATTATTTCTTACAAAGACTTACCTTTTCTATTTATCTATTCATCATTCACTTTCACTCCATACCTATCTTTACGTAGGAGCCTCACCATCCATGCTTCATTGATAAAGAGTTGATATTCTGTACTTGAACAAGAGGATAAGACTGCCCATATTTTACTTTCAGGTATGAGGAAGGTTACTGTGGAATCATAGGCATTAAGTAGCAACCATGTGATTGATCATCTGAGATAGGTGGAAATGTAAGCGAACATCCTATACTATAAAACTGTAACTGATGATAAGTTACCATGACCACCATCTATTAATAAATAGATTAGGAAATTGTAGTGTTTGTGATGAATATTATGTGGCCGTCAAGCCAATCACAAAACCCTATTTATTTTAGCTCATTGAATAAAATATTACTTTCATTATTATTCCCATGTGATGTTTATAATGAAGTACATAAATACATAGAATGACCTAGGGAATTATAACGAGATCATAAAATAGTGATTAGTAGTCTTTAAACATGTATTCTAAATTTTGTTATTCGATGGATACTCGAGATGTACAATTGAATTGTCCGGATACAATAACACTTATTGATCCAACTTATATTGTAAGTATAACTGATCCTGTAGTGGTTGGTGTGGGGACACTAAAGACAGATAATAAGTGCCTTGGAGAAAGAGTTCACTGAATACGTATCAATCCCTGAATGGTATTATACCCAAACATTGATTAGGCTGATTCATGTCATGGTTGTATAAGTGATCCACTGACCTGGGACACCAAGGACATCTCATGAATGGATGACTGCATGTTGACTACGACTCTCGGGCCTCTAATCATGGGATTCCGACAAGTCATAGCTCGGGTATAATACAAAGCTCACAAGATGATTGAGTGATCAAGACAAAATCATCCACCCTTAGCATAAATTGATATTGACTAAAGGAAGGCGATGCAGAAAAACCATGTTTAGCATAGGGAGTGTATTGAAGAAGGAGCTCTTCTATGATCTCTATTACACGTCAATACTAATGAAATGACGGATTAGGGTTTGACGATAAAGCAAGCCCTAAATCATTCACGAATCTCGTGTGGGTGATGGATTATTGACGAAGGTGAAAATGGTGTGTTAATTTTTTGTTGTTGCTATTTTGGCTTCAATCAAACAATTTTTATAGTTCATAATCTTACTTGGGAATGTATAATTTTGATTTAGGTCGTCTCCATAGTTACTAGCTCTTGGGATGTATTTAATAGTTGAATTGTTAATTAATAAGATATAGCTTCCCACACGCGTCCACTACATCTCCTCCGCTACATCTCCTCCGGGTGCTACAGAACTTTCCGCAGTGCCACGCGAGGAGTCCTCTTTCCACGCAACTCCCTGCCTCCATAAGTAATAGGGACTCCCTGGGTGCCTCCTCCAAGTGCGAGGGGGACTCCCGGCGTGCCCCCCATCTGACGCAACGGGAACTCCCTGCGTGCCCTCTTCAGGCACAGCAGGGACAACCCCGCGCACCCCCTCTAGGCACAACGGGGACTCCCCGTGCGCTTCTTCCAGGCGTGATGGGGGACTCCCCGTACACCTCCTCCGGGCGCAATGGGAGACTCCCCGCGAGCCCCCTCCTGGTGCAGCGGGAAATCGCTGGTCGCCCCCTGTCTTGTGCAGCGGGAAATCCCCACGCTCTCCCCTCTTGGTGCAGCAAGAAGTTCCCGCACGGCACCTCTAGGGCGCGGAGGATTCCCGCGCGCCCCCTCCTGAGTGACTACTGCGTGGCCATCTTTTTCAGCTGCCATCCAAGCCCCGTGTGCAACGAAACACCCATGCGCATCACCACCATTGCACAGGGTCCTGTGTAGCCAGCCACCTTCACGCCTACCTCGCCCCCTCCTCCTGTGCGACCGCTTCCTCCGTCCTTGATGGGGTAAACTATGTCCTCCCGCTGCGACATCCTCAGTGGTGGTAGTCGCCTCCTTTTTTGGGCTTAGCGTCCTCAGGCCGCGCGCTCTCCTCTAGGCCTAGCGGGAGCAACTGCATCCTCTTTAGACGCAGTGGTGACCAGCCCCTCACCCATCCATGCGTAGTGGCGGCCGCCCGCGCATCCTTTGCAGGCAAAGCGACTGCTGGCCACACGGCCCTATTTAGATAGAGCGGCAGACTGCCGCGTGCCTTCTTTTGGGTGCAGCGCAGGCATGCCGCACGCCCTCCTCTAGGTGTAGCCGCAGTCGGCTGCGTGCCCTCCTTAAGGCGCATCAATGGCATGTCGTGCGTCCTCCCCTGAGCGCAGAGCCAGCTGGCAGTGTCCCCCTTTGGGTACAATGGTGGCCAGCATGTGTAACACAACCTTGAGTATACCTATACCAATCATAATGCATGTTATTAACCACACATCTCGTGGGACATGCAACCCTTTCCAATAGCCAATCATATTTTGGTCCCCAACGCTCATGCAGCCTGAAGTATAACCCTACCAACCACTTAGTTTGGTATGAGAAATACAATTGTTATTTGTCAAAAATAGATTTGCGTGTAATCCCACAAAACTACATGCTTCATCCATCTCGACCTTGTGTCACACATTAGGTCTTAGTTCATCCTACCGAAGAAGTAGGCCTAGAGTTGACTCCACCAACCTAGCTTAATGGGGCTTAGATCCTAAGACTATAATGATGTAGGACTAGGCTTAAGTTCAGTACTTTCACGTTGCGGCTCAGATTTAAAGAGAGGAATTTTATAAGGTCTCTTTGATGACATAGGCACATGTAATATCTCATATTAACATATGCCTTAACTCATGTGTCGTGTATGAATTTGTATTTGTGAGTGTAAGTTGACAATCTCAAATAGTCAACTCCACATTCAAATCTCAGTGCTCCACTAACTTAAGGGAACCTACATTTAGTCCACCTAAATTTTGATTTTCTATATGACATTCATGAAGCCACATTTTTATGTCACATATGAGATCGCAGAACAAATGCAATGTAAAGATATATTTACATACTTTCTGAATTCAGGCAAAGAAACACGACTTTCTTGTAAAAATGAAGAATTAATTATTACAACATTTTAAATAATTTGTGGAATTTTTTTGAGGCTATAACAATTTAACTCTTCAAATATCACATTCAACAAATCCAAGACTATATATTTTCATAATTTAACCAACCTCGAATAATTTCATTTTTAGTTTATTATCTCAGTTAATAAAATTTTAAAAAATTCCATAAAATGTTTCAGAAATTTTCACAATTTATTTCACTTTTAAATATATTCAAAATAATTAATAAATGACTAACTTGGAAAGTATCCGATCGAAACCGTTCATGGGTCCCACCCGATTCGCCTATCTTTTTGGGTTTGACCCTGGTTCGACAGGCAGACCCGATCTGTCGATGGCTTTGAAAAGCCATCGAAATCAAATCAGGTTCAACCCGGTCTGGAGCTATGTGGCGGAACGACCATGCAAGCAACCGTTTGGCGTTGCTGGCGGTTACCAACGGCTGTCCCTAGTCGTGCGCAACATCTGTGGGCTGCAGTAGGGGGTCGGGCGCTTGGCCTCATAGTCAGCGGTTCTGCTTATGGGCAGCTGCGGGGCCCTATAAGTGGCTGTGGGCGCTCATGGGCGGTTGCGGGCACTGCCTGGCTTCCCTTGGGTGGCCAAGAGCGCTCATGGGCTGCCACGGGAGGCAGTGGGCACTCCTTGTATGGCGGGTGCTGGTGGTGGCGGCACATGAAGGCCAAAAACGTCCTAAGGGACGTCCCAATCCAGATTTTGGATGTCCGTTTAGACATTTTTGATTTTTTTTAAACCAAGCCACTCATAACCTGGCTCCGATACCATTGTTGGGTTGGGTGCGTTAGTTCGGCCATGGAAAACACATTCCATCGATGCGGAAGCATGTCGATGGATTCACAATGGATCTTCAATACAAAATATTGAGTGTACCTTTTTAGGGAACTTATTCTACCCTAGACATGCAGACTTTGAGATCTCTCCGAAGCCGTTCGCGTGTCAGGCCTATCAAAGTACCCACGCAATCACTTGGCGCTTGGATATCCACCTCTTTATCTTCAACTTTTCTTGGAGACTAGCTCCTTGGTTGATGTAGAGAATAATAAAAAAAAGCGGCTCTCAAATAAGGTCTGCATGGGTGCTTAAAATGATACCCCTTTCTTTCTTTCTATTTCACTTTAAGTTTTTTTTTTCTCAAAACCCTCCAAAGTAAAATATATCCACTAATGCCCTTATGGCCTCGTGCCTATGACCCTCTAGGCCCATGTATTATTCTACTTAATAACTCTAGTGGCCCAGTAACATCTATTGGCCAACCTTATTAATTAACTATATCAACATATAGATTTATTACATACGAGTCAATTTAACAAAATCGATAGGTTACGTTTTTGGCCCGTGGGCTGCCAAGCTACACCTCATGCTCTATAAAATACCGATTAGCCTTGAACTCTCTCACGGAACCTTTTCAGTCCTCGGTTACCATATATGTATAATACATCATCTGTGCGACTCTCGAACGCCTTAGAATATGGATTATCATTAAACCCTAATCCATCATTCGATTAGTACTGATACATAACGGGGATCATTGGAGAATGCCTTATCTAATATCCTTTTAGTCCTGGCCTGGGATTTTTCTGCATCGTTTTCATCGAGCAGTCTCCTCTTACACTGAGGGTGGTTGATTTCATGGTAACCACTCAATCATCTCCGCAAGCTTCCTACTATGTCCGATCATTAACGTCTTTGAATCCCATGATTCGAGGCTCGTAAGTCATAGTGAAAACAAAGAGGTATTAGCGTCGAAGAGGAAGTTATATTTTCTGAGCACATTAAGCAACCATGTCTCACTATTATGGGAAAGATCTCATTATCATGCGTTGCATGAAGATTATCACTATGATCACTGTTTTTATGGAAGTTCACAATCAGAGTATTTTATTGATTGTTGAGATTCCTTGCTCCATAGTGAGAAACTACATGCAACATTGACCCTTACATGTAAGATTGGAAAGGGGAAAATCACCATCATTATGACTTTCTGTTACAAGTTCATTGCAAAATGCATCATCATTATTTTCCAAGGAGCATCATGCATTTCTTAGTGATTTTGAAATGATTCAAGAGGAAATTTCCCAGCTTGATGACACCAAAGAGAGTGACCAATTTATGATGAACTGTTTTCTTGAATATGGGGATGTTTTGAAATGTGAATGTCTTTCCAAAACATGTCTACCTTGTTAAATGATTAGAGGATTTCCTACTAAAACAAATGATTTTTATGATATGGGAGCATACTTCTTAAGGATTTTACATATGGAGAAAGATGTTTGCAAATTTTTGAAGGATGTTTTAGCAGAAAGTGATCACCTTGAGGAAGATTATTTTTTTAGAAAATGAACATTATTATGATGGAGATTGCTGAACTCTTTCATTTACATTCTGCCTAGATGAAGTACGTGGGCATGAGGAATCACAATCACAAGGTTATAATGCTTGTGAGTTAATGTTTCATGATGATATGGAAGTTAAGGTGGAAAGAAATGAGTAAGGTCAGGTCGAACACACCCATTCTCACTTTGAAGAGCCTCAACGTCCTATTCCTTTTCCAAAAGCACTGCATACTTGAATTGTAGGTAACCCATATACAATATGAGTAGAGAATAGATGAATAACGTTATGAGACACAGCTGTTCTAAAATCATTGAAGGATAATTTTGGGGAAGGAATGACCTGAATTGAAGATGTGGATGATACAATCTCTAATGTTTACATGTTGTTTCTTGATGACAGAAATATTGTCACAGAGAATAGCAATGTGAACGCTAAAAAATGGATGATGTTGATAGGAATCGAAATGGAAAATGAATTTTGTAGCAAGGCGGAGAAGCTGTTTAACATTCAACCTATGAGAAGGATGAAAAACATTTGTCGCAAAGTCGAGATTGAACATGTCTTGTGCAAAATTCTTTTTACATATCTGCATGACCATTGCCTTGAATAGACATGGCAACTTTCTAGCATGGTTTTCCTTATATTTGATCCCTTTAGCATTTTACTTTTGGGGCCCAACATTTCAAGGAAACCCATTCTAAAATGTCAGTATGTACACATGGGCATTGAGTTTCTTATACATGATGCTTTGAATTTAACGATATGCTTTGAGATAATTGTCAGGTTGACCTTTTTTCCCTAGTCGGAATTGGGATTTTTGTACAGCTCCCCTTCTCATGTTTTATATAATTTTTTATTTAGCTGTTATACCAAATAGGTGGAGGCCATATGAAGGAGAAATCGAGGGATGCAACAATGCCATAAGAAGGAGCAGGTTTGAAGAGCTAGCTACGGCCTGATCTTTTTAGGACCCAAGCCCTCATCCTTGTTTATTTTTTAAATTTATCTGCATAGACTTGAAATATTTTGTTTTCATGTTGAACCACTGTTAGTCTTGTTATTATGTTTTTATTTTTTGATCACGATATTGACCAAGTTGGTGAAAATAGTACGTATTTGGTAGTGACAACTTATTCAGGTTTTTTTATATCCATCATCTCAATGGTAAGCCACAACTTCCGTTCCCACTGCTTGACATCCTCTCCTCATCGTTCCTTTTGGTTATTTATTTAATTATGCATCAAGGGCCATTCATTTTCCAGTATGGGGGAAGATAGTTCATTTTATATGGCAAACTAGGCTTTATGTATTTAATTTCTTGGAATATCACATGCATTGAACCCGATTATAACCATAATTAACATGTATGTACACGAATCAAAATTTTCATCTGTTGATTTTGGGATCATGTGATCAGAAGCTCCTATAGCGGATCAAGAGTATGTTGCAGATAGAGCAATTATGGTCCTTAAGAGCAGGCGTGATTCTGACAAATGTGAATTCAATTTCAATTTGAGGAGAGTGTGTAGTTGATGGGGGACCATCTCGCCCTCTGCACGAAACGATGTCAACGCCCTCGCCAAGCCGCCTAAGCCAACGCCCGCAACTCGTCATTCAAGTGCTCCGCTTGATGACGTAGTGGCAGGTGTCATATTTACCATTATTTTTCGATTGTAATTTCCTCTCAGATTGTGGACAAGGACTATTGTATTTTGGGCCTCCTCCTTTTTGGACAGTTTATTTCATCATTTTGTGAGGGCCGCGCATTAAGAGATGGTTCCCTCCCATTATGGCCAACTGGGCATGCCTTTGACCCTATATAAAGGCTGGCATGCCTAAGAGGACTATTTCAGATAGCAAAATTGAATGAAAGGTTATTTTCCAGCCTAATATAAATTGTAGCTAGATTCTGGGATCGCAACCTTTATTCCACAACGAGATTATTGTGGAGCGTCGCCAATGCCGTTCTCTTTGTTGTTTAGTTTGTCGGCTTTGTCAAAATGCTGTTCTTGACCATTCTTGCTCAATAATCGTCCAAGAAAACCATTCATGGAAAACTTTGGAGTTTCGGATTGACCTCTGCCACGTCGGTCATGCAGCGGCAAAAATCATGCTGCTGCTCACACCGACAACCGCCTCGACCTCCGTCACCTACGTCGATGGCTTGCCCGTGGTTCCCAAGTGTTTCCCTACGGATGTACTTCTAGGAAGCCCCCCTTCGAATTTCTGGGCAAGACTACTGTCTTGAAGTTTCTCCACTGCATCCCGCGCAAGTGGCTACCCTGTTCGCATCATCAAGCCACCCCTAAGGCTGCTATTCACCGTGCGAGTCGGCAGCTGACGCTGTCGGCCTCCTTGTGTGCCAAATCTTGTCGCATGGCGACTCTCCGTCGCACGAGTTTAAGCGGCACTGCCAGCTCCCACCCGCTCACATTCTACCGCGCGTCGTCTTTGGTCACGCACCCTCCTTTTGCTGCGTGCATGCAACCCACGCCTAACCACGCTGACGCCCAAAACTTCATTGTGCTCTGCTTGATATTGCACCTTGCCCACGTGTATACCAGGCTGGTGCGCCACCCCTGCTTGGGATTGTCGCAAGATCTTGTTGCGCCATCAGTGTCCAAGTCGTGTAACGCATCCCAGATCAGCCCTTTGCACATCACGGCCTCTGACACGTACTTCCTTGAAGCACGCCTATTGCACCAAAGGGTATCTCCATCAGGTTCTCCCGTCACCCCTTTTATTCGCATATCAATTATAATCTTGCAGTATTGTCAAAATTGCTATCTGTGCCTTTGAGATTTAGAACCTGTCTTAACGAATAGCCCATAATTCATTCTAGTGAGAGATAGGAATTTTCCTTGTGCTTCACACTAGTAGCTTATTGGGGCAGATTGGACGCGGTCGGGTAAATACGACTATCCCTCATCTAGTAGCGTCAAATTTTGTCCAAGGGGACATTGGGAAGTCAATTTTAACTCAATGGAACTTTGCCAATTTAATCGATTGTTTGACTTTAGAGTTCTTTCTTCGTACTTGTCTTTAATTCTCAAAAAACCTGCATTATATCATTTTAAATGTAACTGTACTAGTCATCTCATTGTGGTGTAATACGTGTCATTCGATCCTGGCGGACTTCGTATTACATCAGTAGTTAGTGATTACATCATGGAAAGTGAAAGGGTAGAAGCTCTATGCTCCCGAGGTAGAGTGATGAGCAAATTGAGGTCCCCCATTCTATCAGCTCATAGTAGCAGATCACACTTATGTATTTTGTCTCGCCATTAGTCTACTATTATTTCAAGACTGCAGTGAGTCATTATCCAAGTCCTATGCACAGAAAATATCATCTTTACCTGCCTCATTCATACATGCTCTTTACACCCAACACATCATCAATTGGCTTCCACTACCGAGGATATACATATCTCTCGAGTATGTCTATCTTCCTTTCCACACTATCACTCTGATATCGCTTCTTCGCCTTTTCTTTTATCCATGATTCACTTTGCATTATCTCAACATTATTCTTGTCCCTAGTTTATTGACCAATGTAATTGTCATGTTATTTATGCTAGTTGTGAAAAGATGTTTAGAAACCATTTATAGGATGGAAAGTGTTTTTTTTTTATCATGACCCACTTCTATTAAAAATAAATAATAACAAGAAAAAGAAGAAGAAAGGGAAATACGCATAAATTAGAATAAAGGAAAACATAAGAGAAAAAAGGGTTTTGAAGTGTATGAGTTTTTTATGCTAATATTCCATTGATGGTCATGTTGGTCTACATGTATGCATCATCATATTGTTCACATGCTTTCTATCGCTCCAGTTTCTTCTAAAATATTTGGTGTAGGTTATCTTGGGTGACACCACATCCCTTTCATCATAAATTCATCCCATTGTTAGCACCTAACCCATCCCCTTCACAAGAATTCCATCTTTCCAATCACAATCCCGACAATTCTGCCATATATTCTTCT
This sequence comes from Wolffia australiana, assembly GCF_029677425.1. Lineage (NCBI taxonomy): Eukaryota > Viridiplantae > Streptophyta > Magnoliopsida > Alismatales > Araceae > Wolffia > Wolffia australiana. The sequence continues at coordinate 14,027,277 of NC_135844.1, forward strand.
TGTTATCTTTCTATTCTGTGCTCAACAGGAGTATATTGGCTTATCCCATTCTTGGGTAGGAGAAAAGTTAATGGAGAGACAAAAGTACTAGGTGGCCGCAACCCCCAGCCGTGAAAAAAGTCTATGCACTAATTGTCACGCAATGATTGACATGTCTATTACTTCCAGACTTATTTTATTTTACCTAAAGGATGAAAAATGAAAACCTGGCAAACTACATAGATGCTGCTAAGGGACTGAGAATTACTAAGTAGGGGGGTATATGATAACACCCTAAATTTGGTATTTATGCGAAGCAATTAGCACATTTTCAAGCATTTAAAAAGTCTAGATAAGGCTTGTTGTCATATATCACCTGTTAAACAGTTCTTCAAAGTGAATTCTGATTTCTCTTTAGTTTCATGATCATTTTATGAATTTTTGAAATTAATTTAAGCTTACAACATTTCTGGTTAAATGCAACTGGCAGGTTTAAATTTTCCTTTTGATGTTAATTAATGTACAGATAGTTTACTTAATTTTCTATAATTATCTCAAATTAATTTGTTTTGTTAAACTTTTCAAGAAATAAATTATTATTTTTTAACTAGGAAAAGGATATATTTATATGCAAAATATGATATTTAAAGCATTTTCTAAAGTCCGGGGTGTTTTTTCTGTTGCAAATTTACCGTTAAGATAGCTCTCGATCGTGTTTGAATTAAATTAAGCATGATGTACCTTTAATGAGGGTTTTTTTGCAATATTATTGGACGTTATCTCTGAGAGGTAAGTTCACCACCCGTGCTGTTCATACAAAGCGGACACACGGGAGGTGACGATGTGTTCTATGATTGGGTGCAACTTATATGGTGCACAATTACGTACAAAACACTATATATGGTGTATGTTTTATTGTTTTTCTCTTTATTTTTATTTCAGACCACATGGTGCATGGCGCGATGAGAATGAACCCGATTAGTAAAGTTCAAATTGCCATCCAATCAGGGAACGACACCACATTGGGTATAAAATTAAATTAAATTAAATAAATAGAAGTTGATCAAATAGCTTAGGTTGGTCGATTTTTTTTTGTTAATAACTTTTGATCCTAAAGTCCAATTGAGATAATTTTTTATAGACTTGCTCGCCTTGATAACTCTTTCTATCTACATAGTTGGATCATTCAGGTTAAGCTTACGTTGATGGATAAAAAGTAATTACTGGTTATGGGTAAAATGGTAATTACCAAATATTGAGTGGAGGGGGTCAGTCTGGAGGTGGCTATATCACAGCTTCAATATAGAGAGGAGGTTCAGCCAGGATCAACTCTATTATGTGCGTTCTATTTCATTATATTTTATTTTTTATTATAACTGGACCATGTTTAAGTGAATTTCTTCATCATTCTTCTTCATCTTTGTCTTAATTTCTAAATCTTTAGGCTTGAACGGAATGTTCAAGTGCTTGTTGGGATTAACTGTGTACATTGTGAAATTTACATAACTATTCCATTTGCATAGTAAAATAAATCTTTCAATAAACTTAGTTTCTAGGAGATATTATATTGCATTTATAATCCAGTAGTTACACAATTTTGATATTATATTCCAAATGATATTTTATTCTCAACCTCTCTAATTGAAAGATTGTTTGATTGTTCAGTTTGAATCAAAGAAGTCAATATAGAGCTCATCATTTGTTCTATTCTTCCCATCTCTTTTACCCACATTTCTAAACTCTCAGTCCAATAAGGGTTAATTGATCTTCATTGAAGATTAAGTTAACTCTAATCAGGGCCAAATTATTCAAGCAGATCACCAATTGAAGTCCTTGCTAGCTTCCCTTGGATGATATCCATATTTACTACCATACATCTTAAGCAGGGTTTTATAAATTTTATTGTACAAGCAGAAATCAACAATGGGAACGAAACTCACCCCTCTTTTTGGCATCGTTGCCAGGGAAAGTAACTTTGAGGAAATTCAATTGTTTTTCGATCTATTAACTGAGGGATTTCAATTATATTCAAAAACCATTTAATTTAATTTTCAATAGAGTACTTATTAATAGTCTAATATATACGCTTGCACTACATTTTATGCTTATAATAGACAATAGTTTTTAACCACATGAAGCAACCATGTCTCACTATTGTTGGCAATGTTCTCATTATCATGAGTTGCAACAAATTTTATTACCATGATCACTTTTTTATGAAATTTCACATTCTGTGTACTTTATTGATAATAGAGATTCCTTGCTTCATGATAAGATGTTACATTGCAACATCAATCCTTACATGTATAATTGTGACCATTCATACAAGGCCTTCCCCAATTTTCACGAGCCCACTTATTATCTAAAATCTATATAGGAAAGTACCTCCAAATTTTCCCTTCATACTACCCATGATCATGGCTTCCACACCCATGACATGCATAATTTCTTTCATGCAATTATCACAATTTTATGTCCTTAAAGAGTTGAAAATGGGGTTCTTATAATATCTTACATGCTAATTAAATTTTCCCTGTTAATCTGATTTCCCCCCTATTTTTTTTTAAGTTAAAACTTTTATGGAGTTTATTTAATCATTAAATAGTAATTGTTACTATAAAATGGCAGGTTGAAAGATTAATTTGAATCTTAATGAATGTGGGGACGAATTACTGAATTTTCTAGGATTTTATTGGATGGTTAGGAATTTATTGGAGTAATAAATTGTTTATTTGAGAGGAAAATGATATATTTATGAGGGAAATATGAGAACTAATGGAATTTGCATGCTTAGAGATGTTTTTCTCAATGTTTTATTGCAATTAGGCCCTTAAGAACATCTCTCGCTCGTGAATGCTGGCATAAAGATACGATTAAAATAAGTACAATGTTTAACTGCATTTCCTCGTGATTGTTTTAATCATTTCAGTAAAAAATTGGAGGAGAGAGAATACAGAAGAGCATATATGCAAATACTTTTGGCGGCATCAAGCAGCAAACACATTTTAGAAAGGAGCTAAATGCAAAATGACAAATGGGATTTTCAGGTGACCCACGTGGCAGAATCTGACCGTGCTCAAAGAATGATTCTCTACGCATTACGCTCACTGCCCGTGCCGTGCATACTGAGTGCACGCATGGGCGGTGACGTGGCTCTTGCCGATTGGGTCATAATATGAAAAGCACACAGGGGAGTGTGTTTTAAATGTAACAGTTGGTTTTTTATTTTTTATTTATTCTTACATCGACTAGGGGGTACGTGGCACTCACAAAAGCAAACCAAAAATTGGAATTCAAATGTCTCTAGCTAGTGGCGCATCGACACATCATTGCGAGTGAAGAAAAACTATTAAATGAATAAAATTTGAGCCAATGCTATGACTGGTTGAAATTCATTTATTAATAACTTTTGATCCTAAAGTCCTTCTTAGGTGTTTTTTTAATGGATTTGCTCATCTCCACCTCCGGTTTCTATCTGTATGGTCAGATCAAGCATATAGTGAGGGATAAAAAATAATTAGTAGCCAAGGGTAAAGTTTTAAGTTTTACCATGTAATCCAAATATACAAGCCAGGGTTTGAGAGTACGAGGTCATTCGGGACGTGGTGTTTCCACTACAACAAGACAGAGATATGATGCATCCTGGATCAACCCTGTTGAGTACTTTCTTCTTCGTTGTATTTGATTTTATTGTAATTTAGATGATTGGTAAGTGGATTTCATTCTTGTTCTTGTGAATCTTGGTCTGAATTTAAAAATTGCTCTGCCTGAGCAAAATTTACAAGCCCTTACTACGATTTAGAGTAGGGACTGTAAGATTTACCTAGCCACTTGAAGTCCACCATAAAAAAATTGTAAAAAAAGGTTTAATTTGTAGTAGATATTGAATTATCTTTCAGTATCCAATAGTAAGCAATTTTGGATACAAAATCCCCAAAATTTACTAAAACAGAATCAAAATTTCTTCTTTACCCCTCTACTTGGCATTTTTGATCCTTTTAGTTGGATCAAAGAACTCAGTTTGGAGTTCCCTATTTCCTCTTTTTTCCCCATATCTCCTAGCTCCCTTTCTATGTTCCTTCTCTAATAAGGGTATTTTTTATTTATAACGTACTAAATTAACTGTAATTAGGGTCAAATTATTCAAGCAGATCATTAATTGGATTCCTTTCTAAATTCTCTTGCATGATACCCATACTTATCACTAAACATTTATAATTAGGTTTTATATATTTTATTGTATAAGCTAAAATAAAAAAAACGACAAAGGGATAAAATTTCTTATAACATCACTCCTATTTTTGGCTTCTCAGAGGTTTCCTTCCTCGACATCATCATATCATCTCACGGGGATTCCACATAGATGGCCAAGATTGAGGCTATTACGTCATGGCCCAGACCGAAGAATGTTCACGATGTACACAGCTTCATGGGCTTAGCAACTTTCTACTGTAGGTTTATTCTAGGATTTAGCTTCGTTCACACCCCTATCACCAATTTTATCAGACTCAACAAGTTTGAATGGATAAAAGTGGCTTGTAAGGATTCTAAGGAAACAAGCGCCGCATAACCGAAGCACCTGTTCCACGAGTGTCCAACTTCAACAAGGTATTTGAAGTTGCTTGCACCATATCAGGTGTGGGTATTGGTGGCGTCCTGAGCTAGGACATACATCCAAACGAATATTTCATGGGGAAACTTAAGGACACGAGATGGTGATATGATAATTATGATCATGAATTTTATGCACTCGTTTAGTCCTTTGTCATTGACGTCACTACCTCCTACCCAAGGAATTTGTACTTTTCTTCGATCATAACGCCTTATGACACCTACACGATTAGAAAAAAGGTTAGCGATCGACACACTCGTTGGATTCTCAATTTATAGGACCATACATGAATTATCCAACATATGAAAGGGAAGGATAATGCCGTAGCAAACAAATTCGGCATAAGAGCGGAGTTTTGGGATTAGGTCAAATCCCACAAGGCTACACTGACTTTACATACTCTTGAAAGATTATTAGCGCCGCTACTGCTACGATAGTCGTTTTCTGCCTTGTTTCTGCAAGAAACCTTTACTGGGTGGAAGACATTCCAATAACACGGTTCTTGGACCTTTCTTGGGTCTTCTTGGAGTTTTCTTAGAGTTTCTTGGAGCAGATTCAAGAAAGGCCTTATCTTGAAGTTTTCTTGGAGCTTCTTGGGGTTTTCTTGGAGCTTCTTGAAGCATATTCAAGAAAAGGCCCTCTCTTGGAGTTCTCTCAAAGATTCATGGACCAGATTCAAGAAAAAGCCATCCCTTAAAGCTTTCTTGAAGCTTCTTGGAGCTTATTCAACAAAATACATTTTATTGTGTGCTTCTTGGAGCTTGTTGAAGCAGATTAATAAAAACAACATTTATTGGAGTTTCTTGGAGTTTCTTGGACTTTATTGGAGTTTATTGGATCTTTATTAGGACCTCTTGGAGTAGATTCAACAAGATGCCCTCTCCAACAACAAACGGCCTGCAAGAAGCACATCGGTCTCCAGCTCCCCATCGTCTTAGCTACATTTAGGGCAATAGCCTCTTCTTTGACTCGCCGTCAAGAACACGTTGGATAAGCAATCCTACCAGGTTCTACCATTTCCCCCCCATTATAAATTAGGGTATTATTACTTCTTTTAGTGCTGTCTTCCGCTACTTGCTCTGCTACCCATATTTTACAAACGATTTATTAGGATTACCACCTTGTGTCAAGAGGTAGGGTCTTATTGTGATAACCATTAGGTCAGTTATAAATAGAGGTCGTGCACGCCTTTGGCCACATCATGCCGCTCACTACGTGGATGTCTATTCAGTGCTAACGAGTCATTGGGAGTCTCGCTGAACCAGTCTGCTCTCGATCCTTTAGTTGAGCGACCACCTAATCAGCAAATCATCGTAACATTTCTCATTGTTTTTACTCAAAATATTGCATCATTTGTTGGCCTTTCCTTCCTTGATCGTGTATCTGTGTAGTAACACGAGCCATCCAATCCCGACGCTTGTCGGTTTACATCACGAATACTGAGAATATTATCTCTCAAATGACTACCTCTTCCATAAGAAGGGATTGTGCATACTGCACCTTTTGCTACGAGATTTACTCATTTGGGAGACACACGATTGTGGTATGAGCAGGAAATTCAGTGCCAATAAAGTCATCTCATCCTTCACGTACCACCTCTATTGGTTGTCACTGAAAAGGGACATCAGGAAGTATTTTCCCACTGATTGACTTGCTCCAAGGCCAAAATGTCAAAACAGAATGCCAAATCCTGTATGCCCTTACCCGTACCAATACGTCCTTGGGATGATGTTAGTATTGACTTTGTTCTTGGCCTCTAGAAGACCACCCGACAACATGACTATATCATGGTCGTAATTGACTGATTTTCTAAGGCAGTGCACTTCATAAGGTGCTCAAAGACAACCGATGCTTTGCAAGTCGGGCATTTAATTTTTTGATGAGATCCTCAACTTGCATGGTGTGCCACAATCGATCGTGTCAGATCATAATGTGCAATCAACTAGCTACTACTTGAAGATCCTACGGGTCTGAGTGGGGACGAAACTCAAAGTTTCCACGGCCTATTACCCATAGTCATATGTGCATACAGAGGTAGTCAGCCGTAGTTTAGGAAGTAAAGTTCAACTGTACGCGACAACCTCTCCATTTGGGATCGTGTCCTTTCCTATGCTGAGCTCTCTTATAATTCTAAATTTGAGGTTGCACCCTTTTGAGATCCTTCATGGACAGATACCTCATAAGCCTTTAGACCTTCCCCTAATAAAGAAGCATTCTAGAGCTCCGGTGGATGGCATTGCATTTATGTAACATATTAGGGTCATACATCATGAGATTCATTGTCCCATCGTCATGAAAAATGAGAAGTTCAAGGTCACTGCTGATGTGGGTTGCAGGTCAGTTAGCTACATTGAAGGAGATATTGTCATGGTCAGGTTGAGGCCCGAGCGATACTCTCATTGGTTTGTTACACAGCTTCATACTCTTAGTGTCGGGCCTTTCTCCGTAGTGTGTGTGGTCGGCGTACACGACTACGTTGATGGGATCCCACTAGATTAAGGGGTCTGTCTCACTTTCAACATAAGCGGTCTTGTCGGGTACAAACCTATGGCACCAATCATTGAGCCTCGTAGTCCCTTAAGCATAAACAACGATGCGAGCGAGAGATTCCATCTACTCCCTCCAGTCCTATTCCTAGTGAGGTATGAGCATGTCAAGCAAATATTAGAGGAGGTGATTAACAATGCAGGGGAGCGCATGGACCACAAGTTTCTAGTGCATTAGCAGGATTGACTGTCTTCCAACGACACATGGATCTCAAAGGCGGAACTTCTTCGGCTACAACAAGAGTCGTCATACCTGTTGAACATAGCCTTGACTCTAATTCATCAGAGCCGAGTTCTTCCCATCCTAGGAGGATGATGGAGGATAACCCAGCCACTTTGCACAGCTTGAGTCAATGGGAAGAACCCACATTTGACTATCAGGTTTAAGAAGTGTTGCATCGTCTTGGTACATGTTGTGATCATTTGTATTATTTCCTTTTGATGGCTCAGTGATAAGCCAAAAATAGGGCTAAATTTTATGCAATTTTTAACCCTTGTCATTGTCAATTTTAGCTTATACAATAAAATTTATAAAAACTCTACTTAAGATGTGTAGTGATAAGTATGAGTGTCGTCCAAGGGAAGCTAGTCAGGAATTCAATTTGATGGTTTTCTTGGTAATTCAACCCTAATTAGAGTTATTTTGATCTTCAATGAAGATCAAACCACCCTAATTAGATGAGAAATTTATAACGGGGGGTAGAAGCGATGGGATGAATAGAAGAAATAGGGAGCTCTAAATTGGCTTCTTTGATCCAAAGAAAAGGGTCCAAGGGGTCAATCAGAGAGGTTGAGAAGGAAATTTTGATTTGAGTTGGTTGGTTTTGTAGGGCTTATAATTCAGAAATAACTACACAATTAGATAATACAAAGGGAAATTTACTCTCCTAGAAATTGAAGTTTTTTATAGTTTTTAATGTGCACTTGGAATAGCTAGGTAAATCTCTCATTCTCTCCTCTCAATCTCAGTAAGTGCTTGTACCTTCCGCTCAAGCCTAGCAATTTAGAAGTTCAGACCAAGATCAAGAAGAATGAAGAAAAAATTTCACTAAAACATCATCCAAAATACAATAAAAGTTCAAATACAAACAAGAAAAAGGTACCAGATAGGTTGATCCAAGCTAAAGCTCCTCTCTGTCTTGCAGCTATGATAGAGCACCATCAAGAATGGCCTCCTCCTCTCGAAATTTGGTTTTTATACTTAGGTAAAATGGTAAAAATTACCATTTTACCCCTAATTAGTAAATACTTTTTATCTATCAATGTAGGCTTGGCCTTAATGATCCAACCTTATAGATAGAAAGAGGGGATCAAAACGAGCAATTTCATAAAAAATCATCTCAATCGGACTTCTAGATCAAAAGTTATGAATAAATGAATTTAAACCAATATTAGCCATTGGATTTAAATCCATTTATTTTAAATTTCTTTTTAAACGGTGCGCTGATGTGTCATTATGTGATTGGTGGAAGCCATTTCAACTTCTATATGCAGGTTCCTTCAAGTTGCACCACGTACCCCCCTGTCGAAAAATAGAACAAAAAAAAACTCAAAAGTTGCGATTTACATATGTTTTGATATGCACATAAGTGTGGATTTTATCTTCGTTTTTACAACTCAGAACGCGCCACGTCACCACCCATGCGTGCGCTGTACATGCGCCGCACAGGCGGTAACCTTTGCCGCCCGTTGGGCAGTAACACTACCTGCCGTTGGATCCTCATCCGAGGGCAACAACGATGCCACGTAGTCTCAAATGAGGGTTGCCTAGTCGCTTTACAAATAAGTCCTTCTTAAAAGATAAAATTGCCATCGGACGGCACACAAAAATAGTTGGGTAAATAGTTCTTGCATATATTAAATCATTTGCAATATGACACCGAATCGAGATGAGTCCAACCGCACCGAGCCGCTCACGTGGATGTTCGCAACCCCGCCTTCAAGTATCCAGCGTAGATGGTTTTTTTTATTTTGCATGTTATTTTTTTTTTATTTTGTTTCGCTAAACTACTAGACCTGGCTAGTGTGTTTGGGCCTTGTCCACTAATTTTATTTTTCTCTCTGTAACAGTTGTCTAGGGAAAGTACCTTGTCTCGTGACGGTTTCTTTCCCTAGAGTCGTTTACTTGGCACCTATCTTCCCTATATAAGGGGATAGCATGCCCAAGTGTAGGTAGGATTTTGAAAATTGAAAATTGAAAATTGAAAGTTTCTTCTTCTTGTCTTTAGGGAGATTAGATAGCAGTTAGGTTTGTAGAGAAAGCAGAGAATGTGCTCCGTCATCGTTGCCATCATGTCCCACGTTGACATCACTCCATGGACCGCTCCGCCGCCAACCGACCGCCCTCTCGTTTTGCCTCCTTGAAACTCTGCCAAGAACCAGATTCTTGATCTATTATTGCAAGCCTAAGCTGACAGAATCGATCATCTTGATCGCCTCTTGAGGGAACTAGTTTGATGGCTCGATTGCTGCAGCCTAGAATAACATTGGAGCTTGCCTCTGCCGCTGATGTCGTCCCAGCTCACCGATGTGCCGCCGTCGTGGATCTTGCTCTAGTATCATCGTGCGCACAGCTTATAAAGAACTTCACCATCATCTGCACGCTGCACCCACCTTGTGCCTTCGCGCTCGCGCATCACCTGTGGGCCCCATCTGCCTTGGTACCCTACGTTGTGCCTCGCCCACTAGCCATGCCTCACTTGTGCGTCGCGTCTACCTGAGCACTTTGTGCCATGCCACACCTTCACACAGCGCCTGCTAGGTACCCGGCACCCGCCCGCCCGACACCCACCGTGGCCGCCTGCGATCGTCTGGTATAAGTGTGCCCGCGCATCACCTGCGCGCTGCATCCACCAGGCTGCTGCACATCACACCTGGCTGCCCACCCCTTCCTTGCGCGCACCTACGCATCCCGTTGTGTTCCGCATCCTGCTGTATTCCTTGGACGGGATATGCACCATAACTTATTTGCATGACTCTGAATATCAGCATCTTGACTGTTGATTCCCGCCAAGTACTACCTCGTTTCCCCTTCATCTTCCGTATCATTACCTTTTGTAGTGGCGTCATCCCCTATCATTTTACTTTGCACACTTATTGGAATGCTGAATTGAATAGGATAGCTACCCCTTGTCAAGAGGTTGGATATTCTTGTGGTAGAAGATTAATTCTCTGATGTAGGAGTGTGAACAATGAAGAGCCGTAAAATGTTACTTGCGTCCTAGGAGTTTTAGTAATCTTGAGGGTCATTGAGAGTCTATTGTGATTGATATGTTCCTTTGAGAACTTAAAACACGATTGTGATGGCAGCGACGAGAAGAGGCTCAATCGTTACGCGGCGATGGCAGCGACGTCAAACACGGGTGCGAACGGTGGCCTGGGCTGACAAACACGATTGCGATGATGGCTTGATGCCGCACGGTCTTGGAGCAAGCAACGGCTTACAGACAAACCAGGTGGTGAGGATAGCGGATGAGAGCATCGGGTGCCGAGCGCGGGACGACACCGACAGTGGTGTCTAGTGCAGATAGCGGCCGGGGCGATCAATCGAACACTGGGCGGCTCACGAGGGCAGGACGGGCATGAGAGAGGTGTCCACGAGCACGACAGCTCGGTGATCACGCCGACGGTGATGCGGTGTTGACGCGGCGTAGTGGCGTCACGCGCAGGCGGCGTTGGGGGTGAGCGGGCAAGGAGCAGTGGCAGTAGGCGGCTCTACGGCAATTGCGTGCGTGAGCGAGCGGCGTCCGCACGGTGTGAGCACGGCGGCATTCGGGCACGCGCAAGTGGCTTGGGTGCAAGTTGGTGAAGGGCGACAACTAAGGAAACCTATGCGGCATTGGCATGCACGAGCATGCCACATCGGCGCATGGGCGAGCCTGAGCGGTGACACTTGGTGACTCCGCCGTTGTTGCGTGTCAGGCGGTGGCAGGCGGTGGCAGGCGGTGTCAGGCGGCTCTACAGCAGGCCTTCCTCTCTTCCCTTCCTGCTCCTTGTTCTTCACCTTCTTCTTCCTTCTCCATTCTTCCTTCTTCCCTCTAGGATCCTGACCCTCTTTCAACCTTCGTGAACTTCAAGTTTGCAAAAATATCAAAAGGGGTCCTTAGGGCAACCATATTTTCCCTTTTTATTGTGGAACATGGATGGACCCGTAATAGGCTAAAAAAAGGAAATAAGAGGGGAAATTGTTCTAAATCCCGTAGTGGGTGGAGCGGAAAATCCTTATAGATTGGATTTCCTCTCACTACAATGTGAAAGTAATGGGGAACAAAATGAAGGAAAACATGAGAAATGCGGATAGAAGTTTGGATGAAATGAGGAAAGAAAATGACGAAAGAAAACAATGATAGCATGCCTATTACCCGGGATATTTGAATCTGGGTGTGCGTGCCGTCGCCTTGGGTTGGCGGGCAGGCTGAATGCAAACTGGCGGCGGTGTCGATGATGATGGCAATGTCTCCGAAGACATTCCTGGGAGTTGAGGCTGCGTTGCGCCATCAATCCTCCTGGGGTCACAAGAACTCGACTTTGGCAAGTTTGGTGGAATAAAGGGCAGCAGCTGGAGTAGATCCGTTCGAAGGTGGTGGAGCTCTTCTTCTGATATCCAAGCGTCGTCCTCGCTGGTCTATCCCTGGCACCACACCAAGAACCTCCTTGATACTTCGTCCCCTGCATAGTCAATTATCTCGTGCACTACATAGTCGATTGCCTTGTGTCAATCGAGTGAAACAATCGAGGGAGTGGTCACGACAAGCTCACTCACACTAATTAGGTCTAGAGAGGCTGGGTTGAGGTGGTGAGAAGGGATTGGTAAGGAGCCAAGTGCACCACAATGAACGTGGAGCTTATTCCCCACGTAGGAGGAATCTTGATGACATAGGCATTATCGCCCACTCTTTGGAGGCTCGAGAATGGGCTAGCGCTATGAGCGTATAGCTTGGTAGCCCTCCACGGAGAGTATCTCTCATGCCTGAGCCTAACCATCACTAAGTCTCCCACATCGAAGAATCGGGGTCAGCGGTGCAAGTTGCACCTTGCTTGTATAATGCATTTTGTCTAGTAATCCTATCATGGATATGCTGATGCAAAGTGGAAACATGCTGGGGGAATGCAAGACTGTCCTCTGATACCCTAACATGAGGCTTTACGGGTGCTAGGTCTAGTGGGCGACGAGGGGATTGGCCATAGGCAATCTCAAAAGGGCTCTACCTGGTGGTTTGGTTCACCGAGGAGTTATATGCAAACTCGGCGTGAGGGATATTTAAATCCAAAGTCACAAGGTGTTCGCCAACGAGGGACCGTAGCAAGTTGCCCAAACTTTGATTAACCACCTCCATCTTACCGTATGTCTGAGGATGATAGGCAGTCGAAAATTTGAGTTTTGTGTCGAGGAGGCTCTACAAGGTCTTCAAGAAGTATCTCGTGAAGCAAACGTCTCGGTCGAACACGATTGAAATTGGCAAGCCGTGGAGGCACACAATCTCTCAAAAAAACAATTGCGCAACATGCGTGGTGTCAGATGTCTTCGCGCAAGGCCTCAAGTGCGCCATCTTAGAAAACCTATCGACAACGACGATGATGGAGTCTTGTTGTCGTGTGGTCCAGGGTAATCCTAGGACGAAGTCCATATTGATGTCATCCCAAGTATGCTTGGGCATCGGTAGCGGGGTGTCGCACATCCGACCGTTCTTGACCTGCTTGGCCAAGGCACAAATGCGGCATTGGGCAACAATGTTGCCGACCTTGCATTTTAGCGAGGGCCAGTAGCTTTGATATTCTACGGCCGCGATGGTCTTGTCACAACCGAAGTGGCCGCTAAGACCTCCAGTGTGACATTCCGACATGAGGAAGTCACGCAGGGATGTGCGAGGCACGCATAACCTGTTTTGGTAAAATAGGTAGTCGTCAGTGATGACGTAATCCTATAAGTCACAAGACAGTCCTCATCAAACTTTTGCGATGATTGGCCCAAAGTCGGGGCAGCTGGCGTACCCTTCTCGGATGGTCTCGAATTAGAGGATCTTCACCCTCATGATATTGAGCACGTGGGCTCTCTCGCTAAGTGCGTCGGCGACGATGTTATCCTTGCCCTTCTCGTGCTTAGTGATGAAGGAGTAATCCTACAAATATTCGACCCATCTTACGTGTTGATCGCTCAACTTCTGTTGGGAGTGCAGGTATTTGAGCACGTTGTGGTCCGAGAGGAGCACGAACTCCTTGGAAAGGAGGTAGTGCCGCCAGTGCCTTAGCCCCTAGACGACTGCGTAGAACTCCTTATCGTATGTGGAGTAGCGTAGACTAGCATTGTTCAGCTTCTTGCTGAAAAATTCGATGGGGTGACCCTCCTAGTTGAGGACACAACTAATTCCAACGCCTGAAGCGTACACGTAACCTCGAACACCTTTCTGAAGTCGGGTAGGTGGAGGACGGGCGCTTGGGTCATCAAGAGCTTTACGTGTTGGAAACCTCGGTCTGCAGCCTACGTCCACGTAAACAGCTCCACCTTGATGCAATGATGGCGCAGCGTCAGCAACAGCACCAAGCACTTCTTTGGAGACGTCATCGTCCCCGGCAGCGCCAGCGACAACCCCAGACACGTCTTCGGAGACGTCACCGTCGCCCCCGACACTGCCATCCGTACATGTTCAGCCCGCTCAGCAAGCCAAGGCGACTGTACGCGCGCCCGGATTCAAATATTCTGGGTAATGGACACCTTATCATCATCGTTACGTCCCGTTTTGTTCGTTGTTTTAGTCTTGGCTTTCACCGTTCGTCGCTTTCAACTTGTCATGCTCACGTGTAAGGCGAGAGGATAATACTGTCTGGATCTCCTCTCCCTTCCCTCTAGTTCAATCTCTTCTTCCTTGTGTTTTACTTCCTTGGTCCTAGGTCATAGGATTTCCCTTTGTGTTGTCCTTGGGTTTTCTTTTTCTTCTTCTTTTGGTGTAAGCAGATCACCCAACTTCCCCCCTATATAAGGGAAGAGGGTTGCCCTAAACCAGACACGATGTTTTTTTTATGAAAGAAAGTCTCTCTCATTAAGTTTGAAGATGAAGGCTTGTTCGTGAAGATTTAGGGTTCGACCCAAGAAAGAAGAAGCAGTGGCAGCGAGGTTGAGCCAAGGAAGAAGAAGAGCTTACCTTCCCTACTCCCGGCCCGTCACGCCGCCAGCCCTTGCGTCACCGCCGCCGGACACTGCCCAAGCCTCTACGCCCCTCGCGCGCGCCCCGGGCGCCACCGCGCAGCGGTCGCCCGCCATTTGTGCGGCCGCGCGAACTCCCGCGCTGCGGCGCGCTGCCACGCCGCTGGACGCCGCCTGTGTTCCTCGCCGGAGCGACCTGTTGAAGGAGCCGCGCTCCTAAGCTGCACCGGCCACCAGCGCTTTCCCTGGCCGACTGCACCAGCGCACTGCTGAACGGACGCCGACGATACCGTCTGCCGGAGCTCTTGCGGCTGCCCTGACTCGTTGCACTACAGAACGCCAGTCCTGCCCGACCACCACCCACCCAAAGACCGCTCTGCAACCCTCCGCCTCGGTTGCGACAGAAGCCATTCTGCCGGGAGCGTGCTAAGCCCACCTGCCACCGGTGCAATTGGTGCGTCCGCTCGTGGTCTGCGTCCGTGCCATCCCGTTGCTCGCGACGTCGTCGGCGAGTTTCCCTGGTTCACGGTGAGTAATCCCGATCGGAATCGCCGGCTCGGTCATCACCTCCTGGTCCCGCGCCCTAAGCTCGGCCGTCCCACTCGCCGACGACTTGTCGCCCGACGAGTGGTGCAAGTGCAGCCCGCCGCAACGCGATAACCACCCCGGGTGGTTGCGTCCGTTGGCGCCGGTTCCCCATCATCACTGTGCCACGGTTCGACGCCCCCTAACTGCTTGTACCTCACCACTGTTCCACGCCATCGCACCGCGACCGTGCCGCGTCTTGCCCGCCGCGCCACACCTTCGCCGCGCTCACGGCGCGCACCGTGCCGCTCACCTACGCTGTCGTGCCACGCCTACTCCTAGCCCGTGTCGCGCTCTTCCGCACGGTCGTGCCGCGCTCGCCCACGCTTCCGGCACCAGCTGCCCACGCTCCCCCTCCTACGGCGCTACCTACGCCTCCAGCTGCGTCTTGTCGCAGCTACCGCGCCAACCTGCCGCCCCATAACCGGCCTACATCTGCCCACATCCACACCAGTTGCCGCCTTCGCCCCCTGGCGCCATCGACGCCTAGCTGAACTCCTGCCAACTCAAAGACGAACTTCCCGGTGCAACGACGAGGTACGCCGTACTGTTCCCATCATTTATCTTTTGCAGTATATCTTCGGTTGCCTCCACTACGCTCGGGTTAGACGCAGGTGAGTGTGACAGGCCGAGTGAAAACTACGCACTATTGAGTGTCTCACCCGGTTTGGGTACGAGTTGATTCGCTCATCACGTGCGAGCGACCATCCGGCGGGAGAAATCCCGTCCGGCATCATAGCAACCTCGTCCGTCTGGACGAGGGTCAGGAGGTCTATCCCTGTCACTAGGCGACCCCGTCGAGTCCCGGACGTCGGTTCCCCGTTGGCCTGTCGGCAGCTGCACGTACGAAACCCCTACCCAGAGCACTTCTTCATAGCTCGTCCACGTAGGACTTACCGTGCCCAACGACAGCTCCTCGTAGCTGCCGCACATCGACACTATCGACACCGAGTACGAACCCCTCAGTGACGGCCGGACCTCGTCCCTAACGCTGTCCTGCACCATGCAATCAGTGATGGGAGCCGTGACAGAACTCAAGTTCTATATGAATCACCTGTAGAAAGTAGCGAGGCCTATGAAGCTCTATATGTCGTGGAGGCTAGCCGGCGATGGCCACGACGTAATAGCCCAGACCTTTTCCGGATCCGCAGCAACGCCCTGGGCAGATACAATGTATCTGAGGAAGGCAACTTCCAAAGTGAGGAAGCTACACTTCTTAGGGTGTGCGTATAGTTGTTAGCGCCGAAGGACGGTGCAAACCTGCCGGAGGTTGTCGAGATGCTCCTCTTATGTGCGACTGTATATGAGGATGTTGTCAAAGTAGACGATTACAAACCTCCCAATAAACGCGTAGTACCTCATTCATGAATCGCTGAAAGGTACTCGGCGCGTTGAAGAGGCTGAATGGCATGAACTCTCCACTCGTATAGTCCGTCCTTAATCTTAAAGGCGGTCTTCCATTCGTCACCGGGACGAATCCAAACCTGATGGTAACCACTCCATAGGTATATCTTTGAGAAGACAGTGGATCCAGCCATCATGTCAAAAAGGTCTTAGATGTGTGGGATGGGAAAATGATATTTGACCGTTATCTAGTTGATGGCACGACTGTGGCAGCACATGCGCCATGTGCCATCCTTCTTCGGGTCCCTAAAAGGGGGAATCGCGCAAAGACTATCTACGATCAACTTACACACCTTGTCATTGATCTTGACATAGGTGTAGAAGATAATGGTGCGGAGTGATACATCTACCATCGGCTCCGGTCTCTACTCTACTTGTGCAGACAGCGGGTGGGGTGGTCTGTGGTAGTGGCCGCACCCTACTAGTGCTGGGCTGTTCGACGGTTATGTTCGCCACTAGTCAGCCAAGAGACCGTGGGGCCAAGGGTGGGGTCGCACAAGACTCCATGATCTGGATATACCCGACCTGTCCGTCGGGTGTCTCGTATTCTAGCTCAAACTCCTCATCCACCTGGTAGTGGTCGTCATGTGGTGGCTCCATGTCATCCAGCTGACCGGGGTCAACGTCTCCTATGTCGATCAATATCTGCGATGAAGGGCATTGGTAAGCCCGGTGTCCTTGTCCCTAGCACTTGAAGCACGTTACGTGTGCTTGGCTTACGGTGTTGCTTCGGGCCGAAGTGTTGCTCGTGATGGCCAAGCTTGTGGGATAGACCCCACGGAAGTAGCGGGGGCGGTTCCTTGCCCCCGGGCGGTCTGGGTAGCCCGTACGGTCGCGGGCGGCATGACCCGAGCGGGTGTGGGTCGACCAGGTAGGGTTCGTGGCACGTTGTGGGCGCCAGGTATGGTGGTCTCTTCGCACAGATGCTCCATGTGTTCCACCAAACGGTATGCCTCATCGAGCTCTGCCAGGTTGCATTTAAGAACCTTGTTGCACAGGGCTGGCCTTAGTACAAGGGCAAACAGTCCGATGATGATCTGCGGGTCTTCTACGAATCTACAATGCATCCGAGATTCCTCGAATGCCTTGATGTATTCTGTCACGGTGAGCCAACCTTGCCGAAGGTCGAGCCATGAGAGGAATAGCGACATCTGGTATTGTCCAGGAACGTACTTGCTCCTCAGTGTCTGCGCCATATTGGCCATGAGGTGATAGGCCATCCTTGTCGCTCGGCGGCGATGCGCTCGTTCTCCCAAAAGATCTTGGCTTGTCCATCAAGTCTCGTTTCTGCGTATTCGACGCACAGTCGTCGTCCATGCGGTACCACCGGAAGTAGGAGTTCATACTCAACTCCCTGTCAATGAACTCCTAGGGTTTCCTACACCCCTCAAAGATAGCGACGTCGGCATGCACGCTCCTCTAGACCTACGCGCGGTGCTCCTCTCGTCGGCATTCCTTGTCGTCTAGGCACCGTTTGGGCACCGAATAATCCTCGTGACGCATGTCGTCGGGTTGGTGAGGCGGGGTCAGATCGCTATCATGGTCATACCAATGCTGGGGATGACCTTCGCGAGGCGCGCGGATGTTGGGCATCGCATGGTGGGTATCGAAGAGCCTCGTCGGGTTCCTCATATCGGCGATGGTGGGGCTAGACATGATCGTCACGGTGGGTCGGTGGGTCGGTACCATACCTACGATTGCAGGGCCGGAAGGGGTAGTCATGGTGGGCAGGTAGGTCCACGTCGAACTCATGATCTCGGCATCGGACAAAGTCGTCCGAGCAGGGCAGGTGATCGGCCTCGTGACCATGGGCATAGTTGTCCCGTGGGTGTCTCATGTCCCAAGCACGGACATCCTGTGGGTCGCATGCGAGGTCTCGGGCGAGGCGCCATTCTCGCATCATCTCGTCAGACCTTCATATGGCTCCTTGTACTCGTCGTCGTCGTAGGGGCTCCTCGGACGGTCCATGTGTCGCGTGACCCAGAGCCGGACGTGGGCTCACTCTCGAGCCATGGGCGTCTGGTATTGGGGATCGTGGGCATGTGAGCATCTGCTCCACACGGTCAACCATGGCGGCCATGGTGCGGAGATACTCCCCTGGCTCCTTCGACGGGTCCTTCCGGGGTCGGTGTTGTCGACACGATCCTCCTCGTCTGTGTCTTGCTCCTCGGCCATGGGCAGTGGCAGTCTGAGGTGTGGTCTCGTCAATGGGGGATTTCCCGTGTGGTCGGCAACTTGTCGTCGCCTTGTCCTCCATGTCACTAGGTGATGCGTCACCTATTGACCGTGGGGAACCATGTGGGGATCGTCGGCGTCCACGGGAGGGTTAGTGTGCTCGTGTGGCCCAGACGATACGGGGGCATCTGTCTCGGTGGGTGGAGTCTGCGCGGGCTCCGTAGGCGGTTGTGTTAGACCAGCCACATGCGTCGCGGGACGGGATTTCGAGAGGGCCGTGGGGTTTCTGCTCTCTTCGTGCGACAGTTCGGAATGTCGCGAGGAGGTAGAACCTCCGTGTTGGGCCTTGCGGCTCGATCGCATTTCTATGGCCATCCCTAGGGTGCCTAAATGAGTTTTTGAAAATGCGATGCAATGCGGATGATGCCGATAATGTGTTGGAGACGTGCTGTGAGTGACCACAACCAGGCTCTGATAACAAGTTGATGCAAGACGTCGTCATGACTTCGTCCGATTGATGCCGAATGGAGGGTTCAGTGCTGATGAAAGATGGAGGTATCTGACTACGGCAGGGCATCGTCCGACAGCGGGTTTAAACGACGGAAAATAACACTCGGATGCAAGATATGACACACTATGGTACGTGCAAGTGCTCACTCACTATGAAATATGACTCTCAGGGAATTGACGACAAAGGGCTCTCCGGAATAAGGCCCTTTGCGAGAAGTTCAGTTGAAATGACAAAAGAAAACAACAAAATAAAATGATGATAGAGTGCCAATTACTCGAGATATTTGAATCTGGGTGTGCGTGCCGTCGCCGTGGCTTGCCGGGCGGTCTGAATGCGAACCGGCGACGGCGTCGATGACGTTGCTATGTCTCCAAAGACATTCCTGGGGGATCGGGTGCGTCGCACCATCAATCTTTAGCTTCAGCTTGACGAAGGCAGAAGCTCGAAGGAGACGTGGGAGAGTCTTCGAGTGATGAACATCGGTGTTGACCGAGTAAAGCAAGCTTGCATTCATCCGTTGAAGCGAGAGTATGAGAACCTGAAAATGGGTAAGGATGACGCATTAGTTAATTTTGTTGGCAAGTTATCTAGTATTCTGTCGGAGATGCGCAATCCAGTAAAGAAGCTCACAGATGGCGACGTCGTTGGAAGGTTGCTGTGAGCGACGCCGGCAATGTTAGACAAACTCACTATGGTGATAGAGGAGTTTTGACATCAAATCTATGTCCCTTGAAGAACTTGTGGGCTGATTGAAGGTGCAATAAGACAAGCTTTGAGAGTGAGATGAAGTGGATGAGGGGCAAGGACTTCTTACAAGGCAAGATGGAACACGAAGTTGTGGAAGAGGTTGAGGTCATGGAAGGAACGGAAGAGGCAAAGAAGATGACTACAAGCCCCGTCATAAGTCAAAGGTAAAGTGCTGTAATTGTTATCGATATGGACATTATGGAGCAGATTGTCCAAGTGACGACGACCAAGACAAAGAAGATGAAAGAGCCAATCTAATTGATACAGGACAGGAGCATGTATATGCTCTCTTGTAAGCCATCATAGAAAAACAAGACTCGGAGTTCAGAATGTGATTAGTCTTCAAGATTAACGGGAGAATGATAGAAGTAATCTAAAAGAAAATTGTTCCAGGAACAGTTTTTTTTCTGTTTTTTTGTTTCACAATAGTTTTTTTGTTGCTGAATGGATGGTTCAGATAATCACACGTAGGTGATTCTAATTGACCTGTGGTTAAGTGGCCTGCCAAGGTGGTAGCCCCATGAGTTGTATCAAAAGCTGTGTGGAACAAAGATAAATCTTAATGACAAGTGTTTTGGACTTTTGCTTTCTGAGAGAGTGAGAAAGATCTCTTGCATTATCTTCTTGAGTTCTTTTGTATATCGACCTTTTTGGACCGAGTGCTGGGACATGGTACTTGACATAGTGGAAACGTCCATTTCTCTTTCGCGGTGCTCACGATAACCTCCATTTGTTTGGGAACTTACTCTGCTTCAAGAACTCTTTGCTCTAGTAGTGCGCTCTAATCATCAATGTCCATATGGTGCCAAGGGATATTGATAGTATGCAATCCTCCTAAACCTTCGACACTTGTATTCTTCGGATCTTCAAGTGACAGTCCAAATCTTGTCTAGCTAACAATGATGAATGTCCATTCAGGAAATCAAGCTAGGTTGTATCACATCTTTCCATGGTCAAGCAGGCCATTAATTCAGTGAGTTGAGACACCACATACCGCCCTTGAAGAAACTATTTTGAGTCACTGAGTTGGATTTGCATGGACGCACAAGTATTGGATCTGCATCGGGACTACCCAGATTCCATCACTCTGGCCAAGTCAATAACTGATGAAGAACACACTCTCTCTTCTCCAATGACTATGACGGATGCCTATTAGGAGCTAAATCTACAGGTCACTACTTCCCACCTCAACTTACAGCATTAGTTACGTATTTCAGTACCATCCCGCTTACTCCTCCCGTAAGAGAGATTCCATTATAGTTGAAGTTTTTGAATGTAGCCATCGTGTTACTGATTTCTTTTTGTTGATAGTGGATATTTCTAGTTACGCCATTGGTGTGGACACTCTTGGACAAAGATCATCTTCCACTCAGTCATCCCATCGAGTCAAACGCCAGGCTCATTGTGAGCATATCCCTGTCATAGCCCATCTGGTGTCAACTTGATTACATCTCGGATCATCTCACGACCGACTTACTTCTCATGAATTTCAAATAAAATATTCATCGTATTTAACATCCTCATATCGTCTTTTGTACTTGACCTTTTGTGGTGCAACAGGAGCCTAACAATCCCGGATCTCGTGTTACATCATATTGGTATCATTGCCAATCATGCTAATCTCTCTGCTTAGCATTGCATAATTTGCATTTTGCATTTTATAATTTTCACGCATCACATATCTCAAAATTCATTGCACGTGCTTACATGCATATAACTCGTCATGATATCATCCTACATAGGAAACCCTAGAGAACGACTTATGGGTCTACAGGATGGTTTAAATACATGGCCAATTACGGTCTGTCGTGGGCGATACTTCACACGATGAGGATCATGTTTATGTCTCTGAACTCCCGGATCTTCCGCTAGAAGATCCCTTGCTAACACACTTCCTTAGGTTGTTATGCCTGAGTTCATCGAGGCTGAGTTGTCTACTCGAAATAGTATAAAATCCACACTAAGGTATCCTACTCCCCCGAGCAGGCCGCAGATGATTGCAGACCAACCTCAAGCCGAGGACCTATGACAGACCGTACTACCCTCCGGCCTCGCATCGGTGCCAAGCTTTGACCACTCTACAGCATGGGTGGACGATTTCTTCTAGCAACCCAAGAAAGCATCGGCCTGAGATGGCTCGGAGCCCTAACCGCCTCCCAACGTGACAACATCAACAGCTCAAGTAGCCTACGCGGCCCTATCAACCATGACATGGGGATAACAGTAGCGACGAAAACCTTTGTTCGGCTAATACCGTCTTGTGCAACGCAACAAAGCCCAATACTACAATCATGATCGGCCTATCTGGAGCTGAGATTACGGCCACGAGAGGAGGCATATTCAATGGGCGTATATCATCCAGAAGGACCCCAAAAAAATACCTGGGCCAACCGTATGAGCCATTTACAGCTTAGTATATGATGTGTGACACTTACATGCTCTCCGTCCATGATGTAATGGGTCATTCTCGTCGCTCTATTGTAGCACGCTCATTCTCTTAGAAAATTTTGGCTTGTTGCCAAGTCTCGTCTCTGCATATTCAAGGCACAAGGCTTCTTCAATGCAATATGATCAGAAATAGGAATTCCTGTTTGACTCTAATCAAATAATTTGTTCAACCTTCGAAGATGGAGACGTCACCTCGTACGCTCTTCTGAATCCTAGATTGATGCTTCTCTCATCGGCGTTCGTAGTCGCCTCGGTGTTGTTCAGGCATTGAGTATCCTCCATTTCTCGGTTAATCAACCTAATGTCAGGGTTAATCATTATACGGGGCCTGGATATCGGGTATCATGCTCGATAGGTATCATGAACCTCGTTATGTGCCTCGTACAGGAGGTCGTAGGGCCTGAAGTAGTCATCTTGATCGGCCGGTAATTCAGCCTCTTACCATGGTCATGTCATTTTGTGGATATTGTCTATCAAAGATATTGTCTTCCTGTGAGTCGCATGTAGGGTATCGGTCATGGCGTGGTTCTCTACTCTCCTCATATTGCAATCTGCTGTCCTCTAGGTACTCGTTGGCATTTAGGAGCTCTGATAAGCCACAAAATAGGTGAAGTTTGGTATTTTTGAAGCCCCAGTCATTGTTGATTCTAGCTTATAGAATAAAGTTTATAAAACTGTACTTACGATGTTTAGTGATAAATATAGGTATCGTCCAAGGGAAGCTAATAAGAAAATTCAATTATGATATGCGTATATAATTTGACCCTAATTAGTGTGAATTTGACCTTCAATGAAGATCCAACAACCCTAATTAGATGTTGAAGTTAGAAAAGGGGGTAGAAGATATGAGCGGAATAGAATAAATGGAGAGCCCTAAAATGAATTATTTGATCCAATTTAAAGGATCAAACGAGTCAATTAGAGGGGCTAAGAAGACAAAATTGATTTGTGTTGGTTGGTTTTGGAGGCTTGATGATCCAAAAATTGATAAAATATTAGATAATAAAAGGGGAAATTTAATTTCCTAAAAATTAAACCCTTTTTTAGATTTTTCATGGCGCACTTGGAATAGCTCAGTAAATCTCACAATCTCTTTTCTTGATCTTGGTAAGGGCTTGTACATGCCGTTCAAGCCAAGCGATTTAGAAGTGCAAACCAAGTTCAAGAGGAAAAATGACAAACTTCACTAAAGCATAATCCAAATTACACTATAATTCAAATACAGTGAAATAGAAAGCACCTAATAGAGCTGATCCAGGAGGACGCTCTTTTCTTTCTTGCAGCTGTGATAGAGCCACCTCCAGAATCCCCCCCTACTCTCAAAATTAAACTTTTATACTTAGATTGAATGATAAAATTACCAGTTACCCCTAGTCAGTAATGAACCTTTTATCCATCAATGTAGGCTCTATCGGGACAATCCACTTCAAATAGAAACACGAGGTCAAGACAAGTGAATCCATGAAAAGTTCATTTCAAGCCGACTTCAGCATCAAAACTTATTAATAAATGAAAATTGACCAATCAAGTAGTTTAATCAATTTTCATCTATTTAATTTCATATTTCTTTTACACACAATGTGGTGTCGTTTTCTCATAAGCTGATGGATGTTGAACTTCAAATAGCTGGTTCATTCTCATTGCACCTCGTCCCCTTTTCTAAAACCAAAATAAAAAAATAGAGCAAAATAAACATCATACAAAGCGCTTTGCACGTATGTGTGTTCTTGTAATGGCGTGTCTCACTCAGAAATTGCCACGTAATAATTTATGTGTGCCCTGTGTATGCAGTACAGGGGAGAAAGAATTACATGTAGGTTTGCGAAATAGTACCCATTAAATATGTGCATGCAAAAAGGGCGCCGTCCTAAAACTATTTGTGTATATATCCTTTGTCGCTTACTGTCTCATCGTTTTTCACATAAAACCCATTTAAAATGTTGCTTAATTAGAATAAAACCTTGTAACTATTTAAAGAATACCTTTACAATTGCACGCACGACCGAGAGCTTTTTTAAGGGCATAATTGCAACACAAATTTAATAAAAGCCCCCGACTTTAGATATTGGTCTAAAACTCATATTTCCTTATAGTTGTATTCTTATCCTAATTTAAATTCATTTATTTCATGTAAAATATTCCACAAATTCCATTCAAATTTTAAAAAATCCTAGAAAACTCAGTAAATCTTTCTCCTGTTAATTGACATCAAAATTAAAATTTAAATGTGTCATCTGTTATTGAAAGAGAAATATTTTAGACTTAATTAATTTCCAAAAAATTCATAAAATTAACAAAAACTTGGGGAAAATCAGAGATCACTTGAAAACAATAATTTCATGTAAATTAATGATAACAACCCCATCTTAAACTCTTTACATGCATAAAGTTGTGCTGATTTTTTGAAGTAAAGACCAAATTTAGGGTGTTATCACGCTCCTTGGATGTTGTATGTGTCGTGCGGTCTGAGACGGGTCAAGGTTTTGCTCTAGATTCTTGCTCTAAACTACTGATGCAGTGACGGGTATCGGAGGTAGTCTAGGAGCGTGCCAGCTACTGCTCCACACGTTTGGGGACCGCTGTAGGGGTTTAGAGATACAAGCTTCATTCTTTGGTCGAGTCCTCCCATGGTCGATATTGCTGCTGCAATCTTCTTCGTCCACATCCTGCTCCTCGGCCCCATGAAGAGCGAGCCTGGGGCGTAAACTCGTCCACAGGATCTTTCCCACGTGGGCAACAACTCTTTGTCACTATCTCCTTGACGTCATTAGCTTAGGTAGTGCGTAATGATCGTGAGGCACCATGGCAGGATTAGACTCGTCCACAACGGCCACGGACATGTCTGCGTGGGTCGAGTGATCCATTAGCACCCCTATTATCGGGTGAGATTCATTCAAGTTCCAAAGTAGCTGATGATGCACCATCTTTGTGAGTGATTGGATGATGCTCTAAGAGTCGTAGAGGGTTGACTCTTTCAAGTGGCAATAAGTCTTTGCGTCAAGAGGAAGTCCATTATCGCAAATGCATCCTTCTACTCGATCACGTCTTGATGACTATGACCAGATTCTCAAGGGGGTACCTAGATGGGTTTTCAAAAATGGATGAATAGAGATGTTATGATGTGAGGTACGGAGACATACTTTCGGCATTCACCACCTAGCACTGATACCAAAATGTCAGACATCTTCAAGATCGTCAACCCACATGTAATTCACTAAGGGGTGTAACTACGTGATACGATAAACCCCAGATGAATGAAGGTGCAGGTCTGACTTGTGGGAATTTCCCAAGTTCTGAGCTTTGAGGGCGGGTGACCGATGACAATGACGGTAACCTTCTGACCCTCATCGGAGCGATGACAGTGACTACGACGCCAAATAGAATAATTCTGTATGGACTCACATGGAACGGAAGGGCTCGATACGTATCTAGGAAAACACTCAGTTTGAAATTTTCTCAAAATAAATTCTCTCAAGTTAATTTAACCCGAGCATAGTGGAGTGCAACCAAAAGTATACTAGAAGACGAAAGGGAATAATGTACTTGTCAGAGGGGATTCGTTATCATTAGGAACCATTGCGAACTAGTACAGATAGATGTGGTGGGAGAGTGGCAGAGTACCAGTGAAGACACAAGCAGTTTGATCGGGGGATATACCACCAACAACACGTCAGGTTTGCTAGCACATTATTGAGCCATCCATAATCAGGTTAGTGTGGATAACGCGAGAGCGTGTCACCAGCGTATTGGAGTTCGACCAAATAGTACCCTAGCGGTTGGGCAGACAGTTCAAGGGGTAGCTAATAGATGATGGCATTAGCTGATCAGGATCCGTTTGGTGAGCGCCGAGTGGGTCACAGGCAGCTACGAGCGGGCTGCTCAAGGGGTTGACGATGGGGTCACATGCAGCTTTGAGCGGGTTACCAACTGGTAAGCAAGAAACATTTTGCACGGCATGTCGGGTTTCGTTCATCGAGCTGGTCGAGATCTGTCCCCACATCAGGGCCAATGGGCATCACCAAGGCCACACTACGAGCGACTAGCAGGGCTTGACTCGAGCACTACGTGACCAACTGAGGGGTTGGCGAGAGTACAGGACGCCGCTGTGAGAGATTGGCAAGGGTGCAAAGGACTGGGTGTAGAGAGGCACACTTTAGGGGTGTAGGCAAAAAATACCGAGATCAACACAACGTTTGCACGTTGGTTGCCAGATTGGTCCAGGTGGAGATGCCTTGCCACCACGGTGGGCTGTCCTAGTAGACCTGGGGCACGATAGCTCAGAATGTTAGATAACCAGGCGGCCTCTATTGTCAATGGCATTCGATAGAGGAGCCAACTTGTCTGCTTGCACCGATAAACAGGGAACCTATCACGTGACGTTGATGATATGATGCAGGAGTAAAAAGCGGCCATTAAAACACTAGTGGAGATGATGATTAACGAGCTAAGACACTTAGCACAAGGGATCGCATTCGGTTGGGGTGATCAACGACCGCGAGCAAAGGGGCCGGGGGTTGTCTGGTGGCAGGGGAGACAGACCTTCTTCCTTTTAGCTTCCTCCCTTTACTCTTCCTGTTCTTCTGCTTCCTTGCATTTCTTCACCTTCTCCTCTTCTTCCTCTCACGATGAGATCTGATAACTGAACCACAACATCCACAATGACCAGACCTGAAACGTGATGGGTCCCTTTACAAAGAGTTCAACAAGGGAGTCCAATAAGGGACCTCTTTTTACAATTGAATTAAAAGGAACTGGAGAATTAGAGCGACGTAAAAATAAAGGATACATATTGATGTCGAACGTCATCAAGACGTCATCTGGTCGACACCGAGGGTAGCGGCTCAATATCGAATAACGATCTCTATCGGACAACGACGGTAAGTGTCGTCCGATAATGCGGATGGACAGATATGAATAATGATGGAAATACGAAAAGTCCTAACTGTTGTACGTGCAAGTGCCGATTCGCGGTGATGTCGTTCCAGAGATCCGACGGGGTTGCCTAGGGTAGGGTCAACCAGGCCACCCGAACCTCGCCTGAGAGGGTCGAGGACGAATATGTCACCGAATGGGAATCTCCCGTAGAGATGCTCACACTCGTCGAGCTCGCCCAACTCGTACCAGCCACGTAAGACTCTCAAATAGTTCGTCGTCGTTTTCTCAACCTGTCTCTCTCACCTACGTCTAACCCAAGCGCGGTGGAGGCAATACGAAAGTATACTGGAAAAGGTAAGAGACAAAAGGGCAGTGAAGAGGGAAGTACTTTCGTCGCGTCCGACGAGTGATATCTTGTCAGCACTTTGGAGGCCTATAGGAGCAGCAGCAGCATAGATGGAAGCATCGTAGAGGTGCGGAGGCAGAAGCGAATTGGTTGCGAGGGCAGCACGGGAGGCGAGGCGTGGGTGTGTGACTTGGAATAGATGCAGACGCACGGTGTGCGGGTGCGCACGGCTGCGCGGTGCAGTAGCGGTCAGCCCGCAAACAACAGCGCGCGCGGGCGCGGGGTTCGGTGGCGCGACGTTGTCGTTGGGCAGCGGCTGCGGTGCGGAAGTAGCAGAGGCGCCGCGGCTGCGCGATGCGATGACTCGCGGGTCGCGCAAGCAACAATGCGCGGGCGGGTGGCGGTGGTGTGCAAGGGCCGCGGTAGTGAGGCGTGTTCGCGAGGCCCGCAGCTTGATGGCGCGTGCAGCGGCAATACGCAGACACGCAGACGGTAGCGGGACGATCGGGGGCGGTGACAGGCGGTCGGCGACGGGTGCGGTTGATCTGGTACCGCGCGCAAGTGGCAGTGCGGATGCGGACACGGCGGCGGCCGGTTTTGGGCGACGGCGGCGAGGGGAGGTGAGTCCTTGGCGGCAGGCGGCGTTTGTGGCAGAGTACGATGGCAGGCGGGCGATCGACGACGCGCACTGGCGAGCAAGCACCGCCCGCAGGCGGTGACGTCGGTGGGCTGCCGTGCAGCGACGCTGTGAGGCAGGTGAGACGCGCAGGCGAGGACGTCGGCGGTGGTGGTGGCATTCGTGGCAGAGAACGGTGGCGGCGCGGGCGTCTCCTCTTCTCCTTCCCCTTCATTCTCCTCCCCTCTTCTCCTTCTTCTTCCTTCCCCTCCTTCTTCCTTCTTCTTCTTCTCTCTTCTTCTTCCTCAACAAGGAGACTCTTTGACTTCCAAACGTTATATTTTTCAAAGAAATTCAAGAGTACCTTGACGGAGCGTCCTCCCCTCCCTTTTATAGGAGAGAGGTAAATGGGCCCCCTTAACTACAAAATGAGAAAGAGAAATGAAAATAAAAGAGGTGGTTTATGAAGGCCCACTAAAGGGGGGGGGGAGGGGAAGATATCCTCATGTGGGAACT
The DNA here is from genome assembly GCF_029677425.1 of Wolffia australiana. Classification (NCBI taxonomy): domain Eukaryota; kingdom Viridiplantae; phylum Streptophyta; class Magnoliopsida; order Alismatales; family Araceae; genus Wolffia; species Wolffia australiana. Next base: position 14,055,778 of record NC_135844.1, read on the forward strand.
TCCCCTCTCTACATCGTGGACGAGATGGTGGAAAACTACGAAAGGAAATAAGACGCGAGTAAATAAAACGATAGGCGGAATCAAAAAGGATGTGCCGTTACCCAGGATATCTGAATCTGGGTCTGCGTGTTGTCGCTTTGGCTTGTCGTGCGGGCTGGACGCGGATCGGTGGCGAGATCAAAGGCGGTGCCAACTCCTCAAGCGGTGGTCCTGCGGTCTCAGACAGTGCCACGCCATCACATATAGATACGACAATATGGACACAAAAACACAATGATATAGACGATGAAAAGTGAAACCATGATACATTGGCAAATGAAACAAGCACAAGCCAGTGAGGAATTTGAATCAGGCCGTGGCATAGTTGTTGGAAAGAACTCCAGAAGATAAAGCAAGAGATCTTTCTCAGTCACTCAGAAAGAGAAAGTCCAAAACACTTGTCAGTATGATTTATATTTGGGCCACACAGGTTTTATACAACTCATGGGGCTACCACCCAGGCAGGCCATTTAATCACCAGTCAGTTAGAATCACTTACCTATGATTATGTGAACCATCCATTCAACAATAGAAAAACCATCATGAAAAAAAGAAAACAGAAAACAAAACTGTTCTTGGAACCACTTTCTTTTCTATTACTTCTATCATTCTCCCCCTTAATATTGAAGACTAATCACATTCTGAACTCCTAGTCTTGTTCATATGTGGATGAGGAGCAAGGACTTATTATGGAGCAGATACATGCTCCTGTCCTGTATCAATTAGATTGGCTCTTTCATCTTCTTTGTCTTGGTCGTCGTCACTTGGACAATCTGCTCCATAATGTCCATATCGTTAACAATTACAGCACTTTACCTTTGACTTATGACGGGGCTTGTAGTCATCTTCTTTGCCTCTTCCGTTCCTTCCATGACCTCAACCTCTTCCACAACTTCGTGTTCCATCTTGCCTTGTAAGAAGTCCTTGCCCCTCATCCACTTCATCTCACTCTCAAAGCTTGTCTTAGTGCACCTTCAATGAGCCCACAAGTTCTTCAAGGGACATAGATTTGATGTCAAAACTCCTCTATCACCATAGTGAGTTTGTCTAACATTGCCGGCGTCGCTCACAGTAACCTTCCAACGACGTCGCATTTTGTGAGTTTCTATCGTAGATTGTGCATCTCCAACACAATCCTAGATACCTTACCAACAAAATCAACAACTGAGTCATGCTTACCCATCTTCATGTTCTCCTACTCTCACCTCAACGGATGAATGCAAGCTTGCTTTACTCGGTCAACACCGATTTTCCTCACTCGAAGAGTCTCCCACATCCCATTCAAGCTTCTGTCTTCATCAAGCTGAAGCTAAAGATCTTCGGAAATAATTCCAAAAATGGTTGCCATAGAAAGGCGATTCTTCATTCTTGGCACAGCATCCTCGATGGCGACGCTCCACCACCCGTACGCCTCGAGCAATATCTTCATATTCTTTCCCCATAGAGGATAGTTCGTCCTTGAAAGAGTAGGAAAGGCAGTAGAGACACCCAACGTACCCGTCGCTTTGGGCACTCCCATGTTGACTTTGTCTCCGGCCACACAAGACCCTTCACCAGCCTTTGATACCAGCACCGCTCCTCGTATTGGCATCACCACGCTTTTTGGACTATGAACCTTGCTCTGATACCAATTGTTGGAAGAACTCCAGAAGATAACGCAAGAGAACTTTCTCACTCACTCAAAAAGCGAAAGTCCAAAACACTTGTCGTTATGATCTATCTTTGGTCCATAGAGGTTTTTATAAAACTCATGGGCTACCACCTTGACAGGCCACTTAACCACCGTCAGTTAGAATCATCTGCTTGTGATTATGTGAACCATCCATTCAGCAACAGAAAACTATCATGAAACAGAAAAAAAACAAAAAAAAACTGTGCTTGGAATCGCTTTCTTCTAGATTACTTCTATCAACAGTCGGTGTCTCTCACATAGGGCTGTAAACCCAGATTTCTTGACCATGACCTTGGTGTGCTGGCTGTGAAGCGCAAGCTGGCGGATTGCCAAAGACGATGATGATGGCCTTAATGACTTGATGATGATCCCGGGCGCGCACTCTCCATCGTGTTGTGAAGAAGCTGCATGAGCAGATGGACCAAGCTCCATGGCGCGTGCATATCGGTGGATTGGTGCAGCAGGAGCATGTCGGATGGCCTCCATCTGCACGAGTGCAGTCGTCTTGGGGAACAACGGGAAGGATGGAGCAGGTCACAGACAGCACGCAAGGGAGTCATCCAATGCCCTGTGCACGTCGAGGGCGAGCTGGCGGCACTCGGCCAGATTTGTTGTGGCGGCAAGTGAGCAATGCTGGCGATTGTTGCACTACCCGGGTGGTTCAAGGTGGCAACGTCGTCGAGCAAAAAGGGCGGTAGTGACTGGGGCGGTCGTGGTGTGCAGTGAATTGAACACTACATGGTGCAACTCAACATTCACATATCCACAATGGCTCTGCCAACGTCACGGAGCCCCACAATATGGAAAGTGCACGCGTAATGCAGCCGACAGGATGGGAGGGCACGTGAATAGACAGTCTAACGACATCCCGCGATTCGTGTAGGTGGCGCTGGGGGCTGGTATGTGGAAGCGGTGCTGGCAATATTTAGCGGGCCACACAGTATCGCAGGGAACGCGGGGCATGGCCAACGGAAAAGGTGGCCATGTGATCAGACGGTCCAGCAATTGTCGGCTGTTTGTGCAGGTGGCGCTAGGTGGCTCATAGTCTGCACTAGCGCAGGTGGTTGGAGCCTCGAGCGTGCAGCAACTTGATGAATGAGCAACGTCGTGGTTTGATACACGCGGGTCAGCCGCAAATGGGAGTCGTGCTGACCGCTTGCCAGGCAGTACAAGCTCACGACCGTGCAACAAATGACTGAGTGGTGATGGCCGTGTGATACGGCAGCCCGACACCGATGGCACGGCCGCAAGTCAGTGCACAAAGAAGTTGGTCTCAAAGGGCATAAAGTGGCTGAAGCGGCGTCCCAATCTTCCTCATTTCGTCTTATCTCTCCTTTCCTTTTTATCCTTTACTTCTTCCTGTCAATGAGACCAGCTAAGGAAAACGAAACTGGTTAATTCAAAAAACACCTTGTCTGGCCGTGTTAGGTTATCATGGTGTTTCTTATATAGGGGCACGATGGCCCTTACCAATGGTGCACTATCCCTTGGTAAGGGTCCAAGTGCCCTAACCAGGGGGGGTTTTCTACATAGAGACTGTCCTTTTAACACAAGACAAAACACATATTAGACGTACGTTGGATGACACGAAATAACACCGCAAATGAAGAACACGACACAATGAAAATGATGAACTCAAATACGATAAACATGAACACAACAAAGACAAACATGGTAAGACGACAAACATAACAAGCCCGAGCTGACAAAAATCAAAACACTCGAATGTCCGGACGTGCTTTACTCAGGGTATTTGAACTTGAGTGTTTTCACCTTGACCTCGGCGTTCCGGTCGGGCAGGACGTGAACTAGTGGGGCCATTGATGACGATGACGATGGCTCCGAAGATGTATTTGATGGAGCGGGACCGCACACTTCACGAGTTAACATCACATCTTATTTATTGTAGGTGAGTCAAATGTGCATCCCACTTAGTAAGAAAACCCTACTGACAGCATTAGTTAGGATATGGGAAATATAACATTTCTTCTGCATTTCACAAATGAAATTTTGACTCTCAAATCATATACTTAACACGTTAGCTGAACTAAGCAGGTTGATGACATCTTAACAAAGGGGGTGAACTCACCAACAATCACCTCAATGTGCACCAAGAGGAGGTTTCACAATATTGTCATCAACCATGAATCTCTAGGACATAACTATTTATTTGTTACTTGATTTTCATGTTTTTAACCAGCTTAGATGCTATTTAACGTCTCACCTACTTATTGTGGGTGAGTCCAATGTGGGTCCCACCAAGTGAGGAAAGCCCTACTAACTCTAGGTGAGAACATTTAGTAAAGATGTTGAAAATAGAACTTTTCACTTGGTAAAGATGGGAGAGGGGAGAGGTTTGGTGTCAAGAAAAAAGAGATGCAGATAGGGAACGGCACGTCCAGGACATGACCCCCCAGACTAATGGGAAGGATGACAGATTCTGACGGCCGGTGACGTGATGAACATTTCATCATGTCAACATCACATCACACGTCCCATCAAATCCAAAAAAAAACCGTCATGGTCAATCAGGCGTCCATCTATTGGGTGTCCCGTCATATCTACATCAACGTGACGACATCACCGTCACCGCTGACAGAAAAACCCCCCCCTCTCTCTCTTCCTATCTAGAGCACTTCTCTCTCTCTCATTCTTCTCGCTCAGTCTCTCCTGCTTTCTCTCTTGTCCCTCGCTCTTCTCTCTCTCTCTGTCTCTAGTTCTTGTCTCCCTCTTTATCTCTTTTTTCTCGGTCTTCTCTCTCTATCTAGTTCTTCTGTCTCCCTCTTTCTATCTCATTCCTTGCTATTATCTATCTCTGCATCTTTCTCTCTCGTTCCTCACTCTTCTCCCTCTCTGCATCTTTCTTTCTCGTTCTTCTCTCTTATCTCTCCGCATCTTTCTCTATCGTTCCTCACTCTTCTCTCTCTCTGCGTCTTTCTCTCTAATTCTTTGCTCTTCTCTCTCTGCATCTTTCTCTCTTGTTCCTCACTCTTCTCGCTATCTGCATCTTTCTTTCTCGTTCATCGCTGCTCTCTCTATCTGCACCTTTCTCTCTCATTCATCGCTCTTCTCTCTCATTCCTTGCTCTTCTCTCTCTCCCTCTTTCTCTCTTGTTCCCTTTCTCTCTCTCTTTTTCTTTTCTTGCTATTCTCTCTCTCGTTCGTCTCTCCCTCTTTCTCGCTTCTCTCTCTCTGGCGCTCTTCTGTAGCTCTCTCGTTCCCCTCTCCCTCTTTCTTTCTTGTTCCTCTCTCCCTTTTTCTCTCTCCTTCTTCTTTTTTCTCTCTCTCTCTCACTCTTCACTCTCTTGTTCCTCTCTCCCTTTTTCTCGCTTATCTCTCTCTCGTCCATCTCTTTGGTGCTCTTCTGTAGCTCTCTCGTTCCTCTCTCTCCGTCTTTCTCTCTGGCACTCTAGACTTGCCCTCACGATTCTCTCTCTTCCTCTTTCTATCTCATGCTGTTTTCTCGATCTCTCGTTCTTATCTCTATTGTTCCTTTTTCCCTCCGGCAGTCTTCACTGGCTCGTTCCTCTTGTTGAAGATCTTTCTGTCCATCTTTCCTATCTCTCTGCCTTTCTCTTTCTCTCTGAATATTTTGTTCTCTCTCTCTCCACAAACTCTCTCTGTCGCTCTCCGTTTCTGGCTCGTTCGCTCTCTCTTTCTCTCTATATCTCTTTCTATCTATCTCTTTTAAATGTATTTAGAAATTAAACGTAACGGCCGTCATCCGTGATGGCCGTTCCACCATGTCAAGCGTCCAGGCCACCTGGTCACCGTCACAACCTCTGAATTCCGTCCCCGTCACCGTCACGTCATGGGTCACGTTTCCGTCATGGTGACATGTGGCGTGACGGATGACATTTGACGATCTCTAGATGCAGATCACTATTTAAATCCTTTATTTAACAGCATAATCAATGCAAATAGCGTTCATTTCCTTCACCTAAGTCGGAGCCAGATCCGCGCGCGCAGCGGTTTTTTCATCATTGCTTTAAACTCAAACTTCTCCGACAGGTCGATATCCTCGACAGGTTCCCAGCGAAATTCTCTTACGAGGCGCGTAAGAAACGTCTCCAGATGTAGCAGGGCGAGTCCCATTGCAGGACAGATTCTCCTTCCGACGCCAAAAGGCATCATTTTAATCCCCTTGCTGCCGGCGATGTCCAGATTCTCTCCCTCGCCTCCCTTTAGAAACCTCTCCGGTCGAAATTCCATGGGCTCTGACCATATCTTGATGTCCAAGTTTATCTTCGACACCAAATTTATCTTCTGACCATATCTTGCTGTCCAAGTTTATCTTCTGACCATATCTTGCTGTCCAAGTTTATCTTCCGACGCCGACACGCATAAGCCCTTTGGAAGGGTGTAGCCCCCCACAGACACCTCTTTGGTGATGGCGTGCCGAATGAGAAAGTGCGCGGGGGGGTGACGACGGAGCCCTTCCAGAACCACCGCCCTTAAATGAGGTTTCCGCTTAAGATCATCTTCCGTGAAATTTTCGTTGACCTCTGCCGCCACCTTTTCCTGCACGGCGGGATTCTTAACTACGTTCGCCATAATCCACTCTAGCGCCGTGGCAGTGCTGTCCGTACCCGCGCTGATGAACTCCGAGCAGAGGAACGCCGTCGTCCGTGAGCTTCCTTCCGCTCTCCTCTGCAACCTCAAGGTCCAGAAGTGAATCCTGAAGACTGATCTAGTCTTTCCTGTGGACGCCCAAGTTTTTAATTCCAGAATAAGGAAGGTTGTTCGACCTCCTTTCACAGTTCGTTATTTCCGTTTTCCAGGTGTGATCGTGATCGTCCGATGCCGAGAGTTATAACGGCGATCCTGCTTCCACGTCAGACGTTTACACGTCACCGCAACAAACCTTGATTGGCACGTGGGACGGTCGTAACTGTTTCTTTTCTTTCCTTTTTCGTGTTGACTACTTGATATAAAAGGACGCGAGCCAGGTGCTCGATGCATCGTCACTTCCAGACATTTTCTTTTGATTCTTGTTTTTCATTCACGCCTCGATTCTTCTGATAGAGTTGGATTGTAAGAGGGGTACGAGGAACTCCTGTGAAGTCTACAAATCCAAGTAGCAAACACTGTTCCCTCTCGAATCTCTTTCTTCCTTACGCTGCCGACGGGATGATATGAGAGGCAAGAAGATCGTCTTCTGTCTTTGCTGCATGTCGATTAAACGCTTTACTCTTCCTCGGAATAAGTATCCGCTCACCCCCGGGGCATAGGCGAAAACGTTGAGAGTTCTGTAGCTCTGCAGGAAGTCTTTCTCCACGGCGGCGATTTCCCTTACTTCCGGCTCTGCGAGCTTCACTCCAAAGCATAGTAAGATGAACAAACTGACCAAGGCGTATTGGAAGGTATCAATTACATTAACGATGCCATCGTCAGTCTCCGCCTGGGTTCGGAGATCATCGAAGACCAGTTGAACTGCCCATGCCCGAGCATCAGCCGAATTCTTGACGCGAGGTGCTTGCAGAATCTCCTCAACAAGGTTGCGGCGGAGAAGCAGCCACATGGGGCCATAGCCAGAAGTGTTGATGTTGCGTAGGCTGGGAGTTAAAGACCGAAGAAGCTTGAAGGGCGAAGGTCGATCAGCGGAGACCGCGCCACGTCTGACAAACATCTCGTGGGCGAGTTCGGGTTCTGTAACCACGACAACGCGAACGGAGCCCAGTTGGATTGTGACGATGGGCCCATATTTAGCACATAGGCGAGCCAACACTGACTCGAAGTCGCTTATGGAGCAAGTTAACCGGATGAGATTCCCAACTAGAGGGAGTGCAAGAGGACCAGGAGGAAGCCCCCGTGGCTGGATCACGAAGAAAAGTGCAGAAAATAGAAGGAAGAGAGCAAGAACAATGGCCCAGAGGCTCATCTTCGGTTCACCTCCTGAGTAGTTTGAATTGAAAACAATATAGGAAGCGAGAGCTTTGGATTTCGTGTGGATGTGGATAGCCAAGCGCAAAATATCTCTCAAATGCTGAGAATTGTGAACTCATTAGAATTATTTATTGCAACAATGTTCATTTTTTAATCTCTTAGTGTGATAAGAAATGGGGCGATTAAGAATATGCAACGGACAATCCTATTGAGTAAAGCTGTTTCCGGTTGGCATAATTTTGGCCAGTAAAATAAGCGTCATGACAATTTGTTTATGAGGATGATCATCTTCAACAAACCAACCCACGGCGAGCAAAGTCAACTTTTGTTTAAAGAAGATCAAGTTAGGTGTTTTCAATCAATGCGACCAACTTGATCAACTTGACCAACTTGAGCAACTTGCCAACTTGACCAACTCGAGCGACTTGACCAACTTCATCAACGCGGCCATTTTTTCATGGAAAAATATTCAAAAGCACTTGATCACGTGGAACGGTCATTCCATTAATAATTGGACATCATCTCATCCGATCATCTTCGGAGGCCGAAAGAAAAGGCAGATTTTGTGAAAAACGAATTTGGAGCATTTGTAACGAAGCGAACCCTCGGGCTGCACGGTAAATGACATGGAAGCGAATGAACCAGAATAGAGTCCTGAACTTTACCAACTTCAAATGTCAAATGATCTACCACTAAAAATTTTCAACTGTTCAAACCCTTACAGTCGTTGGTGTTGATGACACGCCAAATCCAGGTATCGTTTTTGACTGAAAGTGGCTTCAGAGTCAGAGCCTGTCTGAGTGAAAATGAAGGCTTGGGACTCAGAGCTTATATGAGTCAACTCAAAGAGAAAATCCAACCAGTAGCAGATCACTTAATAGGTAACGCCCTAAATAAAACATGAACCCCACTTCAAGAATAAGAAAAGTTGAAGCCAAAATTAAAGGACCAGTCGGGATTCACTTAATAGATTAGCAAGTAAGAAACAGACACATAGCCACTTGAAGAAAACCATACCTAATTTTGGCGTCTTTTCAAGAGTTAAAAACCCATACACTTGCGAATATCAAATGGACAACACAATAAAACAAATGTATTTCTTTGTCGGCACAATAACCACCAGCAAAAGAACCTAAGCCGATGAATCACCATATACCATAGAGAGCCTCATAAATTAGGCCACTACTAAAGTCAAACAAGTTATTTCTCACTTAATGATCTTTATAAAATCACACAGCTTAGAAGATGAAATGAATAAAACTATAAACAATGATAGTTTCTTCTTTCCATGGTCCCATTTGATGAAACGCCTAAGCATCCATTCCATCCATACACTAGCCGCCAGCTGGCATGGCCAACTTCAATTTTTTTGGTTTTCAAAACTTGGCTATATAAATTTTCAACTTCAATTTAGGACGATTCATTTGTCAAAGAAATGATCACCCTTGTTGAGTTAAATTGAAAGAGACGCGAGAAGGCAGATTGCAGTGCAAGAACGCCAATGCATGATAGCGTAAATGCAGAGAAGATAAAACAGGTAGTAAGAGGAGACGTCAAGAACAAGAGAGATACCTATTCCCAAATGGAAGATTAAGAGTGAGACAGTAAAAAATTAGAGATAATAGGAAGAGAATCAAGATCATCCATCAGAGAAAGAATATCAAGATTGCAAAATCAATTTTGAATGTTAAAATTTTGAACCCCGATTATGAATGACTAAATTTCATCCCATATTGTGAATGCTACGATTTTAAACTCAGATTGTGAATGCCACGATTTCAAACTCAGATTATGAATTACGGAAATTCAAAAAGGGCAAATCATGAGCAATGAAATTGCAAAACGAATGAAGAATTTTCGAAAGCTGAGATCACAAGCCTGATTCTAAGAGCAGATGTCATGATCCCCAATATTGCACCAATGCTAAGATTTCAGCTCACCAATGCCTGAAAATTACCAAGATCAACAAGAACTTCAAGACGGCTTGAAGGCCCGCATATTGGGCCTGTTTTATATATTATATCATCATCACTCTTGCTTACATTTTTACTAAAATGCCCTTGCAACGCTTAACATTACAGTTACTTCTTGTTGATGGAAAAATAGAAAAAAAATAAAATGGGGATTTAGTAATAGGATGTATTAAAAAATACAGTTCTCATTTACCTTTTTGCAGTTGAACAACTACTTACTTTTTTTATCTTTATCCTACAGCTTAATCATCATTCTTTACCATGTATTAAATTCATCAAAATTCCTAAATGAAGAATTATGCTTGTACATCAATCTTCAGAGTGCTCCGAGTTTTCCCACAAAGTCATGTGAAAATTTTCAAGTGTACAGAGAATATTCAAGGAAATCTAACACAATAATATCGTTTAATGTTCTATTGTAGCCACTTATAGGCCGAAATAAGCTCACCACACACCCCTTGTAATGTGGCACCACAACCCACAATGCATGACTGCTGTTGCCACATTGGCCATATGCAAACTATGCACATCCTCACCACTACTTATAAGCGTTTTGACTTATGCAACACTATTTATGCTTTTTCACAGCAACAGAGTAAGTTTATATCTCAAAAGACAAAGATTTGAACAAATGGGCTTCAAATTTAATGTTGATAATATTTTATTTTATCTTTCAGAAATGTTGATGTGTACTTACCACCTGGCGGCTCTTCTTGAGTGCCACTAGGTCCTCCTTCAGCTAGACACTAAAAAACCCTACCTGTTGATTTTATTTTCTTATTTTTCTTTATTGAATGCACGTAAAATTTTTTGGCATACTAATTAGTATTCCAAAAAAAATCTAAGGAGAAAGCTAAAATGATTGATGAAATTGAATTGTATTTATTGTCTTGCACAAATGAGATGAGCATGATCACCTCCAACAAGAGTTTGCTTTACATTAGTACATTATTCCTCCTCGTCTACTTGAATATTACATTTTACCTTTATAACAAAAAAGATAAAAAATTATGAACAAATTAATAAATGAGTAACAGTTTAATAGTCTTTCCTGTATAAAGTTTAGGTTAATATTTTTTTCGATATTTACTTTCAGAGTTGGTTTCTTCAAACAATTAGACATGTAACTAGAGATTGAGGTAGATTGTTTAGTTACAAACCTATTAGATGCTTGATTGACAGTACATACCCTGAATTAAAAGGAAAACTGAAAAATACATTCTAGAAACAAAAAATTTGTTAATTACCCATAGTGGGAATCTCCTTAAAAAAATGCTCAACATGACCATTTACTGAATCATAAGTTGGTAATCCCAGTATCAAGAAAAGGATAAACGTTAAATAAAAATTTAACCCGCAAGTATGGTGAAAAAACAAAACATTTACGATAGTAGTATTATTGGCCTGTTGAAAATTTTAATGTCAACAGGTATACTTGACGACATATAAAATGTTGGAGAGAAGGTTGTCTTGTGGTTAGTTGACATAGACAACGAAAGATACCAGATAGAGAGTGGGATAATGGATAGCGTGGTCTTCTGAATGCCATGTTATCCAATAGATAATGAAGGATTTAAAATCATTGCAGAGAATGAAAATATTTAGAAGGCCATGTTATTTAATTACAGACCTTTAATTGATAAATGGCATCACCTTCTAAAGACTTTCTAACTAAAACTGTCATTTATCTTGATATTCCATGCCATATGTGCATGGCTAACATTGTACAAGACTTTCTTCAATTTCAAAGCTAAGTGCTATTTACCCATTTGAAATAAGCCATCTGAATGTCTGACCCTGACTTACTCTTCTAATACCCCATTATAATAACCGACCTGACATCTAGAGGACGTTAGTGATGCCCTTCTTCTGATGTAAGGTGATTTAAACTTATGTTCTTCACATAATTAAAAAATGTGCATAATCTGAAATAAAGTCAACACCAAGAGAGCTGCAATACGTATTTTGACTAATGATGCTTTTTTGCTCAAGGTATTTCTTCTATAATGCTATTTGCCTCAATGTACCTTTCTTGTGAGCTCCACTGAAAATCTTTGGTGCATTGAGATGTGAAAATTGATACATATATATTTGTGTTTTAAAAGGCAATACCATGTCAGAAAAATATCACTGTAACGCATGTTTTGTGGAGTTCAAATAATATTCCTATTTCGTGCACAATTTGAATAGTTTAAACACCTTTTATGATGAATAAATTAAGACAATGAGTATAATCTCATCATTTTAATTGCATTCGTTAATTGTTTTTTGAGTTAACGTTGATCATCACGGAGAGATTAAGTGAGGAAAAATGCTATATGGAAAAATGATTGACATACTGCAGCCAAACCAAGGGCAGCTGCAACGAACTAGAAGAGTAGACATAGCCAGCTGCAGCTCCAAGTGAAGTAGTAGCAGCAACGTCTGCTATAGGTCACCAGCAGCCTCAAGCACTAGAATAGTGATATTTAACAATAGTCGTCATCAGGCAGTACCATACGCTGCCAAGAACCACACAAAGGCAGTGTCAGGCCTAAGGTTATCTAATAGTCCCGAGGGTCCCACATGCATATGTAGGAAATATTTGCTATTCAATATTGAAGATGAATTTCACTTGACACTTACAGACATTTTTTGAAGTTGAAGTATGGGCCAGTCCTGGGGCAAATAAAGTCAATGATCATGGCCAATGGATCATGATGGCGCACGCCATCAAGGATCACCGACGACGTCGTCCATGCTGCTGACTACTGTCATTGACAGCCGGATGAAGAGATGCTCGATTATCTTCTTTTGATTTTCGTCATTTTTTCTATTCGTGCCTCGTGTTTTCTTCACAGTCGTCATGTTTTTGTCGCACTGTGATGCGTCTCGTGTTCGTGTTTAATCGTCATGGGAAAGGGGCCTCCCGTTTTCTTCCTTTTTTTGTTTCATTTTTATTTTAATTCCCCTTCTATGTGTAATGGGGGGCCCATTGAATAAGGGCCCCCTAATGAACCCCTTTCTCCTGTTGACCCACTTAAGGGGACCCATTGACCTCTTCCCCCTTTATAAGGGAAGGGGGGATGCCCTAATCTGTAGACCAGGAAGGAGAAAAATTGTTGTTCAGTCTTGGTCTCACTTTAGAAAAGACAAAAAAAAAAGGAGAAAGAAAGAAAAAAGGGGAAAAAAGGAGGAGAGAGAGTGGGCGGAACGGAACGGGGTCAGAATTGCACCCACTCTGTCCCGCCCGCGCGCCCGCTCTATTGCTCTGTTTGGCGAGCCCGCCTGTCGGAGCCCGAGGCAGCTGCCGGTGGGTTGCCCCAAGGCCGGCGCCGTGCTCCTTGAGATCGTCGCCGCCTTTCGAGCCCGATCGGCGCCTGTCGGACCCCCCCTCTATCGTCGGCCCCTTTGTTCTCGACCTCGCGCCACTGCCACGCCACCACCGGGTGCTGATCGGCACCCGTAGAGCTCCCGCACTCACTAAGCTGCAGCAGCAAGACGCCAGGGCAGCCTTGCCGCCGAAGGGAGGCCGCTGCCGCCCGAGCAGGCCGCAGCCCCCCAAGCGGGCCGCAATCGCCGGAGCGGACGTAGCCGCCAGACCGGCCGCAGCTGCCCAGCTAACCGCAACCGCCGAAGCGGTCACAACCGCCTAGCTGACCGCAGCTGCCCAGAGTAGGCTGCAACTACCGGAGCACCTACAGCCGCCTGGAGCGGCCGTAGTCACCAAAAAGGTCGCCACTGCCATAGCGGTCACAGCCACTAGGGCGGCTGCAATCGTCGATGCTGGTCGCAGCCACTGGACATCGTCGTTGCCCCCTGCACTGCCAGCGCACTAGGCGCCACCGCTGGGCACTTCCATTGCGCCCTGCGCCTCCGCCGAGCATCGCTAACCCGCGATGCCTCGATGTACATCGCCTCGGGGTGCCATTCCTCGCCACCCTGAAGGGGTCATCGCCCTAAGTGCCGAACGTCGTCAACGATTCTTTCCCTCCTTAGATCGCTCCGACCCCGAGCCGTCAGTCGAGTCGGTGTGTCTTCTCCGACGTTTCTCCACTCCACCCATTCTGAATCACCGCCAACGTCAAGGAAACCCTGCAGCACGAGCCGCACAAACGAGGTACGCCACCCTCTCACTTGGCTCATTAAATTATCACTTGTAGTATAATTTTGATTCGACTCCACCTCACCCGGGCTAGGTAGGCAAGAGAGATAAGTTGAGAAAAAACTACAACTTTTGAGTGTCTTACCGGTACGGACGAGTACGTCCGTTACTTGGGAGCCCTACGGATAGATCCATTCGGCTGTAGACACCTTCGTCGCTCCAACGAGGTTCGAGAGGCCCCCACCGCCACCATGCGGCGACCCATCCAAGCTTGTAGCTCGTCGTCTCCCTCGAGTCGGAGCCTTCACGTAGGACACGTAGGACAGTCATCCCATCGTAGTTACATCAACCCGTTAGGGTTTTAGATCCGTCGGACAACGACACCGTCGACGTTCGATACCATTATCCTCTTTATCGGCACTGAACCATCATATTCGGTGTTGATCGGACGACGTCCCCTACGACGTCCGACATCAGATCACATTTTAAATGTAAAGCAAGATAACATTTGTGTTGGCTTCGAGAGAACCTTTTCCAACACTTGTAGCAAATTAGTTTTTTTAGTTGAAATGTGCTACGGTTTATCTTGATATTCCTATCTATTTTAAGCAGTTCGGATGTTTGAGATTGAGGTCTATCTCTAATTCCTCTCTGCCTTCATTCAGGTTCTGAATATTTTATGGGCGTTTCTAATACAGTGACATCACATGGTACCCCATAGTTGTGGAGCTTGATGGGGCCATGGTAACAAGAATACGGGATAATTCAGACTAAAATGAATCAATGAGTACAATTTAATAACTATCATTCAATCTTCAATAATAAAAATTAATTGGAAAAATGCAAAACCATTCTCTTTTCATCTGGCAATCACTATTCTTACCGGAACAATAGGAAGGCAGAAATATGATATTCAAGTTGTTGGGAAAGTACCAAGAGGGTCCGATATGGATAAATGGGGAAGATCTGTACTCATCAACCAATAAAACTGTATGCACTGCATCATACAAGCTTTATGCGTTAGGTTCATGGTATTCTAAATGGATCTCAAACTAGTTTCCATTATCTATCTGGTACACTTTGTAAAATTTAATTATTATTTATGAATGTTGGCTGATTAATTATGATTCTGGATAATTTTCCAAATTGTAGATTCACATTTGTTTTGAGAATATGAAGTTGGCAGCTGGAATAAATATTTTTTGGAGATCACAGTTTGGTTAAATCTTATTATAAAAAGAATAAACTTTTGGCCACTGCTTGCCACGTACCTCACCAAGTACCCTAGCACGACGCGATGAGTGAAAACTATTTCACAAAAGTGTACCCAAAGGCCAACGGATGCACAAGAGCCCAGCAGTGCCTGGTCTAAGGTCAAGACGGGCACATGGAATCCCAAAGAAAGCTACATATTAAAATGTGTGCTCCGTATGTGTGCGAGGATGATGTATTTCAAATCAAAATATAGAACTTGTCAAATTTTTATGTACATTTGGAGTTTTAAAACCTTTTATATAGGATTCGCTTTTTGTCTTTTCAGGTGAGAACAAGCGAATCTGTTTAAGATAAGGAGTTCAAATGCAGTCCAATGGACCTTGATCTCAAGAAATTGTGATGTGGAAAAAGTGACAGCCTCTCTAAGGCGCATCTTTATCTAGAAATGATATAATCACAACCATTTTATCTTTCTATGTAAAATTGCTCAAGGGTGATTAAAGAACCATCCTAGTCCTGTTTCTAACATTCTTTTGTTCATCGGTTTACTAACGGCCATGGCCTAAGATGATTAGGCTACCACATGGATGAATTAGAAGTTCATCTGTTAACATGTACGATTTCTCATACGGACATGTGATGGCGAACGTCGTCTAGGACGTCGAGCGGTCAGCACCAAGTGTGATGGTTCAGTAGCGAGATAGATAGTAGTATCGAACGTCGACGGTGTCATTGTCCGACGGATAAACCCTAATGGGTAGATGTAACTAAGACATGATGAATGATGCGTCCTATGTGTCGTACATGCAGGCTCCAACTCGAGGGAGGCCTTGAGCTCCAACATTGGACGAGGTCGCTCGGTGACGGTGACAATGGCCTCTCGAACCTTGTTATAGCGACGAAGATGTCCATGGACGAACGAAATCAATCTATAGGGCTCACACATGACGGACAGACTCATCTGTACAGGTAAGACGCCCAATTATGTCGTCGTTTCTCTCACTTCCCTTATCTCACCTACCTAGCCCGAGTGCGGGGGAGTCAAGACAAATGTCTACTGCAAGGAATAACTAACGAGCGTGCGAGAGGACGGCGTACCTCATCGTCGGTGTGGCTCATCGTGTAGGGGGTCATCGACGATTGCGGCGGTTGGTGCCGGTGTGGCGGATAGGCGCTAGAGAGCTAATGGCAGCTCAATAGGCGATTGGATGCCAGAGCGCTTGGTAAAGGGCGGAGGAGAGAAAGCGAGAGTGGCAGCAGTCACGGCTCAAGCGAGTAGACGGTCTAGGTTGGCACAGCCCTCAAGGTAGCGTAGCACCGACAAAGTTGGGCAACTATGGCGAGCAAGCGACAATGGGTTGATTCACCTTGGGGGCAGAATTCCTGTCCGGTAGCGCAACGGCTGGCGGGGTGGTGTAGTCCATCGATCGGATTCACACGGCACGTGGAAGGTTAGCCACAATCACAATAGGCTGACCGTCGTAGTGCAGAAAAGCTGGGGCAATCCAATTCCGTGAGGGCTAGGAATCAAGCACATGGCAGAGGAGTTCATGGGGTGGAACTCAGCAATCCAGGAGATGGATCGCCGTCGGGGAAGCGCGCCAGTCAAAGAGGCACCCCGTGTGGCGGGTGATAGCAGAGTGACGGTTGGCCATGGCAGAGTCGAGAGACTCCAGCAGATTAAACTGTCGTGGCCTTTTGTCTGGACGAACGAGGCCTCGAGTGGCTTGCAAAGTGGGAAAAAACTCCTTTCAGGTCGTTCCCCTTTGGTCTGCCTGGATGAGGCCCCGAGCGGCATGCGGCGTGGAGGGAACGTCTCAATTCTCTGTCCCCAAAATCCCTTCCGCACCTTAGAAGTTGACATCCGAGTCAACAGTTAGCCCACTGGGCGTGAGAACGGCGGTTGATTTCACATCTGCTCGTAGACCTTGAAGAGTCCAAAATTGGGCCAGCCAATCAATTCACGATGAGGAAACTCCCTCCCTACACATGTGACGATCCTACACTCACTGAGGAAATCCTCTTTGCCCATATGACGGCCGGCGGTCAACGTGGTGCTCAAATTTGCCGAGTGAGAAGCCTGCACATCCACCCTACGATTAGGATGCACAAACAACCCACAAGCACGTACAATCTTGCTCCTATCCCTTCTCGATCTCCCTCTTCCTCCTTCCCCTTTCTATATCTTCTTCTCTGAATAAAGGGGGAGACAAGAAAAGAATGCAAACAAACTTCAATCAATTCTTCCTGGTCTAGGAACTTAGGGCGACCCCTCTTCCCTTATAAAGGGGGATGTGAAATTGGCCCCTAAATGGGTCAACAAGAGGGAAAATCAGGTCCATTAGGGGGCCCTTATATAATGGGCCCCCCATTAAAAAGTAAAAGGGAAAATTCAAAACATAAAAAGAAAAAGACAAAGGAGAACATGGGAGGGGGAGTCCGAATTGCTAAGGAGCCCCTCCCACACTTGGACAAAGACATGGTGTAGACGGGACTCGTCGCTGTGCGACAAAAACAAAATGATGAGTGCAAAAGAAATCACAAAATATGACTAAGGAGACGATGAAAATCAAAAGCGATGAACGAGCAAATTTCATCCAGTTCTTGACGACGGTGCAGGCGGCGTGAACGGCGTCGTCGATGATTCAGGATGGCGTGCACCATCTAACTGGGAACACCAATATTATATGGTCTTTTCTCAGTTTGATTTAGTTATTTTTCATTATATAAGTGAATCGCAAAAGACGCTTTTGAGAAGCATGTAGATGAATTTTTATGTGATACCAGCCTTGTAGAAGCTTGAGAACCTCAGAACGGACAAGGGAAACCTTGTGAAGGGTGAAATTCATGCAACTGTGGAGGATGAAAAAGAAACAAGCTCATTAAATTTAGGGGTTAATGATTGGCATACCTGGCCTTGCGCATGTAAAGTACGGAAATGTAAATTAAATTGACTTGATAATCAATGGTTAGTCATATTTTATTTCAGAGGTATAGCTGAAATCGGTTCAGAAATTACATTTTAATTTGAAATTCTTAGAGAAGCCTCGATGAGGCATTACAGAACACATGTGCCATATGCATATTTTGTTCTAGCATTATCTGTATTTTCTTCATTTTCATATTCTTCGCAAGCCAAAGACTTCTAATTAATTATATAAATCAATCTATAATTTATCCTTATAAGGTAGTATATTGCCTTAACCTTAAATAATTCATAAATTCAATCTATATTTTATCCAATTGAAATAGTACATCCCCTTAACCTCAATAAATTCATAAAGTCAGCTCTTAATTCACCTTAACTAATTTCTGTAATTATCCATTCGTCTCACTAGATCTACTATCTTACATCATCCGAGGATTTAAAAAGTGTTCATCCTTTTCTATCCAGATAGTAATCAAACTTCACCCTCCATTTGTTCCAAAAATGTTAATAAAACCCTTCAATAACCCATCTATTTGTTACTCATTTTGCTATCTATCTTTTCTGTTATGCATTATTAAATATAAAATACAACTCTTTACCGTCTCCATTAACCTTAATTCTCCTTAACTTCATATATGTATGTCTCTAATCACTCATAAAACCTATTTACAGTTTAGAGAAATAAGAATGTTAAGATACTATTTATGCATTTTCACTCGCTTTCACTCTCCCTGTCTTTGGTGAATTACATTTATATTTTTAATTAAAAACTAAAAATAGTATTTTAGCTACGTATCTTAAACTGTTCCATTATTATAATGCTATAACAGATTTCATCATTCCATGTGTTTATTACATCTAATATTTTTCAAACACTAATCATAGTAATAGCATAGGGTGATGCTATCCCCTATACATATTTATTCTACTTTTATTAACCTCTTTTGTAATCAACCTATTATCTTTTGTCATTACATCCTCTTTATAAATCAAGCATTAGTTCAACATTTATGGTCCAGTATTCAGGAGGATGACATCACTCTCTACTAGACATGCCTGAGTGAGTCGAGTAAACTCCTAAATAATTCATTTGAACATAGTGAAGTAACTTTACAATGACATTCAATTTACATCCAATTGTCACATGCAACTATCACAGGCCATAAGCTCTCTTTTTTGTATTTCCATTGAGTACATTGCTTGCTGAAGTAGGAAGTTTACATGAATAATAACAGTAGAAGATCGTCATTTTCTCCTTCATCTTATCCTTAGTGGTATACCCCTTGGATGTTTCCGAAGGAAGTGATGATGTATCTGAAGGAGGACACAACAGAGTGGTTGCATAAAGCCAATAAGTAAGACTTAAATTCAGTAGGACAACATATAACATCCAAAAAACTAACTAAAAATATTCTTCATAGTTAACTATTTATTTTTTGGGGACTTCATCAAACATTTCGTTCAATTATATAGCTATGTTTTTCTTCAACATTAAACTTTACAATTAATCATAAAAATATTTAAGATTTTTGAATGCAAATAATGTCTTACACTGATGTATTAAGTTTATAAAAACAGCCCAATATGAGCATAAAAACCCTACATAAGTATCTTTCTCACTTCAGCAAATCCACGTGTAGCGTGTCTTGTCTTAATTCCTTTTATTTATTTTTCTTTCTCGCTCGAGACAACCTTTTTGTCTCTCTAACTTTTTACACCTTGTCTACATATTCAATGACACATAATTCTACTAGTGTATATTTATAGTATCTTTTCCCAATAATACATTGGAGCAGTATTATTCTCACAATAATGCTCTCTTTCTCATATTAATAAATAAAATCTCTAAATTATATTCCATGAGGAGACGACCTTTTTCTCTAGTACATATTTTGGGTAAGATTGAAAAACATGACTATTTTTTCACTGGATCATCAAGAACATAACAAAATCTCATGTCTATGGATGTACAAATCTAATCACAAATTGATTAAGATGTTTCTACATGTTTAGGTATCTGAATCAGCATCAAACCCTCGAAACCTAGGAGCATCAAGAAGTCAACCTCATATAAGTTAAATTCACGTTAATTCCGAGGTTGTCGATGAGATGAGGGCCAGTTTAGATCTAGACAATAGCATGTTATTGGGCGGGACAATAGGTAAAAAATGATGAACCAACTAGGACACAATTAAATATATCAAGAACTCGGAGTTCTTTTTAGCACACTGAGATAGAAATCTCCATAACACATGCTTAGATGGGGTGAAAAATAAGTTCATATCAGGTTTTTGTACTATCTTAATGGGACCCACAAGATTCTTAGATACAATGAAAAGTTGCTTGATATTTTCAGACAGCATAATATCACAATCCCCTGGGTTGACGCCACTCAATGCAAGCAAGCACACACTATGGTACACAATTTTGCATGTCCTGATTGAAGATATTTTAGTCAATCAGTCATGAAGACCCATTAAACCATTGTGGACATGGTGATGAAAGTGAAGGCAAATCATTTTTCTGTGGAATTTATAGCTAAAAAAATGAAAGTTACTAAAGGGACCAGTCAAACTGCAATCATACTAGGTATTCCTTTTCTAAATGAAGCTGTCAGCAAAACAGTAGCAAAGATAACCACAGAATTCGCACAGCTGAAATTAAGCTTAAAGTTGGATCTGAAAGTATGGAATGAAACATCTCCAGAATGATTAAAACTTCTCTTTCAAGCTCCATGAGATATTTATTCACTAAAAATTGTTCATGAACACTATCATGATTTTTTGAGTGAAACCCTAAATGTAATGGAAATCTCAAAAACAAGACCAGTGAGATTTGGACCTATTACTGCTTGTAATCATCAGTACAGTGGAAGCCACTTCCATCCACAGTTATCGTTTTGTAGTTTACTAGAGATTCTAGCTATTTATGGTTTATGCTTCTATCAGTAAAAATAGACATGTGATTGCTGAGTGTACTACAAGTGCATAACAATGTGATCAGGTGATTGCTTTGTGACATTAGATACTTGGAACTCACGATATACCTCCAAAATATATATATATAAAAAATAATACAAATCCAGTAAAAAACCCTAGAACAGGCTCACTCCTTATATATGAAAGGATCTAAAAGAAGAGATAAAAAGCTACAAGTTTGGACAATGTCTCCCATTTAAGATGGCCCTTGGGTTACACGCGATAAGGGATAAACAATAAATGGAGGTGGATAATACCCCAAATCGCTACCAACTACATGGCAATTGTGTGTAGATTATCATAAAATAAATCTTGCAAGGAGGAAGGATTAGATTGCTCTCCTGTTTACTGACTAAACCTTAAATGGATGGTTGGGTCATTGACATTTCTACTTCATACTAAGCAAATCTAAATAGAAACATATTGCAATCAGTACGGGCCATTATGAGCAGACTACATTCCTATGTCCATTTGGCATATATCATTTCAGTAGGATGCCACGAGCTCTATAATGGTCTAGGAACATATCAGCAATCCATGATATATATATCTATCATAGATCGCAGGAGATTGTATTAAAGCTTTCATAGATGTCTTCTCCTTTTTGTCCAGATATGACAAATGGTAAGCCAAGGTGTGACTTGAGGAGTAGGGAACCAAAGGATTTCCATTCTTCATCAGGAAGACACATAATACTAATCATACAACATGGACTCTATCAATTCACTAGAGCTGTACCCCAATTGAATTAATTAGTCTTTCCCGGAAGGACTATGTTTTCCTGCCAGGGAAGAACATAACAACTTAAATAGGTGTACCGTATGTGGAATACAGAGTCCAGCTGGCTAAGCTGAATTCTTATTATTATGATTGAATGAGTGATACCTGTGGATGCTAAGCTTGAGTTTCATCTTTTGATGTAAGGAGTGGCATTGGGGTGCCTCTAAAATTATACCTTATTATATTTGTAGAAGACTTAAAGCTGTTTGAGCAAAAACTAAGAATATGCAAATTGCAAAATACCATGCCCAAGAAAACCAAAGAGAAATCTTAGCACATGATTTATGCAATATTTTGGGTATATCTAAATTGTTGAGCTTACTCTTGGAAAAGAACATGGACTCAAATATCGCAAAAAAATGAGCTGGCTTTCAATGCCTTGAAAGACATTGATAGAAGCTCCATCTAACATACACCTGACTTGGACATATCTTTAATGATGATGTGCGATGCATCTAACTATGCAGCAGGCCCATTGTTATTAACAGGTAGGAAAGAAGACAGATGAAATATACTATAAACAAATTCTGAATGATGCACCAACCAATTATACCACAACAGATAAAAAGCATCCTATAATATTTTATAGTCTTACAAATATTGAATCATATCTTATGAAGATAAATGTTACAGCACATAGTGATCATGTTGCCCCTTGATATATTTTTAGAAATAAAGATGCAGAACAAGACCTCATTCCTTGGCTGTGATTTTTCACCTAATGAGATTAAACAAAATGGAACAAAAAGGTAGCAAAAGCCTTGTGGTTGATTGCTTGTCCATGCCAAGTATAGACTTTGAAGGGAGACTTGATGGATGCTTGTGTGATGACCATCTCCATGGCATACACTGGTGAGCATATGTCACTACCAATCCCATTATTCATCTCAAAAGATTTCTAATTCATTCATGTCATAGCATTCCAATCGCATGGCCTGAATTAGGAGGCGTGGGACATATTTTCAAAAAGTATATTTTCTCAGAACGCTCTAATGCATCAAGAAGGAAGATTTCGTGTGTCTCATTGGTTTATTGGATAAAGCTACCCGAGTGTAGTAGACTCAGCGCGTATCAATACTATAATTAATGGAGTCCGGTCCAGATAGTCCCTTGGGCTAGGTTCATAAAACCAAGTTATTCCGTTTATGTATATATCCACCTGTACCCGTATGCCCATACTTTTCTTCTGTTCATCTTACTCGACTCTCTTATCTCAAGCATGTGCGAAAGGGGACAATGTACAAAACATTTCACTAAGGTGTATAGTTTCTTCTACTTCTTGGGTGCTACTACTACAAAATGGTGAAGCTCTTTTCAGCAGTTGAGGTATAAAAAACTTTCTTAAAAATCCTTCATCCCCAAAGACAATCACCAGGAATAAGGAAATCCTTCATCCCCAACAAGGTCAAACCCAATTTTAATAACACAAAATCTGTAATATATGTGCATAGATATTTTTGCAGAACCTCAATAAATAATTTCTGCCACCGATGTGTATTAGCGATTGTATGTATTGCCATTATCTCAAAAAGAGCGGTACTTTATTCGCATTGCGCACAATCCTTCGTAGGAGAAGGTGGTGAATGCTCTATGCATGAACTCAAATGAATCACTCTCATAAGTATATGTGTATCAAACTTATTTAAGCACTCCAAGCATTGAGATGCCTGTTTGGAGACAT
Source organism: Wolffia australiana (assembly GCF_029677425.1). Lineage (NCBI taxonomy): Eukaryota > Viridiplantae > Streptophyta > Magnoliopsida > Alismatales > Araceae > Wolffia > Wolffia australiana. Next base: position 14,079,014 of record NC_135844.1, read on the forward strand.
AAAGCTAACTGAAGTAGATATTTGGGGGAATATCTTGATCCATGGAATTCACACATATTATAAAATCATTCTTGGAGATATCTAGTTTATCATACGTGCTAATTTCAAACTTTTCCCATGATTACTAATTTATTTTTATCCATCGCTTGTGCATTAGCATAAATAAAATAATAATTTGTAAAAATTTAAATAAAGCACAACTATTAAATATAAAGCCATGGCACAACATCCGTTGTAGGCTAAAAAATTGGAGCTACAAACGATAGGAAGACTCACAAGTCAGGCAGATAAAACCAGAAACCAAAGTTTTAGTCAGAGGCAGCTTATCATGTGACTAGGACTACAAACCCGGATCCCCAATTCAGAGGTATGTCAACACGCATCAAAAAATTAGTATATGTGTAATGAATCCTTAATGATGAAGTATAGTTTTCGAATATTTAAAATTATTTGAATTGTGGGGTACTTCTATTGATTTTGGAGATTACATTCATGAAGAAAAATAATTTTCTAATTTCAAACTTACTAGTTTATAACTATATAACAATAAATTCAGGAGAAATACATTATTGGGTAAAAAAATATAGCTCTAGTATTTTGTGCAAATAAGAGACATTCTCTAGATCTATTCAATAAATTGAATGACTTTTCATACTTGGAAGATTTTCATGTCACATTCCAAATTCAGAAAGAGGAAAGTAGAGGAAAAAATAAAAATTTCATTGCTGAGACTGATTCAACATAAAATCGCAATATCTAATTATCTCTATTTAGCTTGAGACTAAAACATTTAGAATATCTATGTCTTTTCCAGATGATGTTGCGAATCATATGGCTTGATATAGAAATAACCCCCTCAATTCTTATCAAAATAATTTTTGTTTGCTCCTACTTTAGGAGCTCAAATAAAATAAAACACTTTAATTGGATTAAGTTTTCTTACTCCTAATTGCCAACTAAAGTAAGAAAGTCGAAGATAAGCAGATGGGCTCTTGGATTATTCTATTCAGAAATCAACTTGATCCTGGTGGAATATGATGACTCTTCTTTAGGTCCCTTGTCTCTTTTTGACATTATGCACCTATTAACATCTAGCCTCATACTTCCTCCCATTCATATTGAGCACTCTAGTCTCATTCATTTAAGTCCATGCACACAAGTTCGTCATACATTTATTTGTCATTAGCACCAAGCTATTATTGAGTAACTAACTTTGTGTCCAAAATTTTATGCTTGTTTTAAGTTCCTCGTGAGGATATAGTGTAAAAGGCTGTGATACACATGCATCGTGAAGCTTTGTATTATCAGTTCTAATTAGTTTTGAATATGATTTTAAATATTGTAAACTTTGGAGTTTAAGTGTGGGTAGACCTATGAATAATAAAGAGAAAGTAAAGAATAATGCCAATCTGAAGTGTGGAAAAAAGGAAGAGAATTATGTGTAGGCTTCAAGCACCCACGACATGCAAGCCCCTACCATAGCAGGTTATGTTGTAAGGCGTATATTTAATTTTCAGGCTCTAACCTTTTTCAGAATATTGTATGGTCATTGTTGATGCCTTATTCTGATAGAATTCTGGTATCTTTCTAGTGGAAAATCATAGATGATACAGACTACATAAACAGTTTGAATGCTACGTTTTGCAGCAATGATTAAGTGAGATTAAAGAACACCGCTTCCAAAGCAGTTCCATGTCTGGTATCAGAGTTAAATGAACAGTTGCTAAATTTGTATTTGTGACTTGCCATTGAGTGTGACACCAATAAACAGTTCTGGGAAACACAAATGTAAATATCCATCTTTTGGATAGCAGAATAGCTCGAGGATTGATCCTAGAGCAATGTTCAAGAGTCGTAGCTCAATCCCTCCTATTAAACTGTAATTTGGTCATTTATGTAAGTGTCATTAATGTTGAGTTACACAACTCTCTGAAATAGAATAATGCATATTTATCTTTCCAATTCCTTGTTCAAAAGTGTTTCACATTGAAAGTTTGCGTCTTGTTAAATATGAAGGAAAAATGACAAAGAAATAAAAGAAAAAGAGTTCACTGTGAGGATGTCATTGTTGAGAGCATGAGAAGTCTAGCCTACTGTGGCAACTGGAGTAAAGGATACTGAAAAGCCCTTAGAAAGAAGGTCGGTGTTTCGCAAATACTACATCTTATCCCTTGGTAGATTCAAGTACGCATTATCTAACATGTTTAGGCGGGGACATGATTTGAACCTGTAGTCTTCAGGTCACGGGACTGATGAGTCCCTCCTATATTAAGATTCACTACCCTGTTTACTTTGAGGCAAAGATTTACCCTGGTTTGGGAAACAATATAATTGGCTTCGCAATGAAACCATAAGGGTCACTAAAACCAAGGACGATCCCTAACTAGAAAAACCCAAATATAATATTTCATAATAGATAAATTAATGGGTTATATATCTGTAATATTTACACTGTTGTGTGACAATAATTATAAATACATAGTATACACCTTTAAATAATTAAACCTATTACTAAAGTAATTATTGTTTCTGAATTTAGGTATATTTCTAGAAATTCTTATTGATTTTAAATAAGCTATCTTGACCCTCTTATTGATGCAATGTCACTTGTGTAGTTCTTGTCGAATCGTGTATGTAAGGATCAAATCCAAAAATAGCAAGTAATAAGAGCATAAATTTTATTTCAATTATATTTTTTAAAAAATACACTTTGAAGATATTATTTATGTTTTAAATTGAAAAATTAATGAAATAAATGGAAAATAATCAAAATTATTTTAAATAAATGAAATGGTTTTCTTCTCAAGAATGTCTCATAATTAAGTGTGATTTTTAGTAATTTTATGGGAAATTTTGGGGCAAAAAATAAGATTTAATATCATGGAGAAACTTTGGGTAGAATTTACGAATGGCATCACTTGGTTTAGCAGGAGAATGCGACACCAATGGGTAGTAGACTGACAGCGTTGTAACTTTTGCTAGCAGATGAATTTTTCAGGTTTGTTTGATGCGTTCGTTATAAATTTAAAGTATTGGCTACAGATAGGAGTATTTACATATAGAAAAAATGTTAGAAAAGTTAATTGATGGATTTTAGGGATCACACATACCTTGGTACCACTTTTCCCATGGACCAATTGGTCATTTTTCCTTGAGAATTTTGATCACCCTTCAACTCTCCCTCCCACACTCATGCAAAACAATAAAATTTTAAAAAACTCCGATGTACTCAGCCTCCAACTAGTTGGCACACCAAATCCAATGTGAGATACAAATAGAGGGGAGAAGAGATTAAACAAAAGTTTCCCTACTCTCCCAATCATTGGTTTTACTTGCAAGTGATTGGAGTGCTAGGGTTACTTGAAATCCAGTCTGAGTTTATCTTCCCTTTCTCCCACATTTGAAAACAGGTCTTTCAAATATAATTGGGTGTTCGTTGTACAATTCTTGCCCATAGTTCGCCTGGTTCTTATGGTGGTTTCAATGGGGTTTTAGAGTGCGCTTATTGTTGATGGGACCTATTCTTATTATCAAAGAGATGTCTTGTGTTTTTTGTTCATGACATTTTTATCTCAGAGTTGTAATTCGATTTGCCTATGTCTTGTTTTTCAGTTAAAAATCCAGTAAAATGTGTGAATCAACTTAACTCCAAGGATTCAACTTGGTTTAGTCTGAAGAATCAATTAAATCGAAAAGAAATGAATTTAGGAAAACAAATGAATAGTTTCTCATTGAATGCATTATTGACAAATAACGCTAGTGTAAATGTGAAAATATGTTGTAAAAAATAAGTATAAAAGAGACATTTTATTTATATCTTTGGACGTTTTGATGGACCAATGCAGTAAATGCCCGATTTGAAATCCCACTAACTGTTTATTAAAGAAAGAAAAGGAATGAGAAAAAAGTAATTGTACAACATATTTGTGGTACTGCACCTAATGCACACTTCTACAATTGTAAGTGATTAAGACGGAAGGTAAATGCCAACACATGAAGCAGAATGATGTACAACGCCAAGTAATGATTATGGAATATTTATGCTTTTCTGAAAATAATGCACGTGTTAGTCTATCATTGACTATAAATGAAGTAAAAAGGGGAATATTGTGACTTGGTCCATGTGGACATGCTACTGTGCCATAAATTTTTAAAAATTATACTTTAAGCCAATTTTATCTTCTTCTCCAATAGGTATACGTGGGTTTCTCAGAAGTGCTTGATCGCGAAAGATAAGAAAATCACACCACTCAATAAATATCATTGACTATAACTCAAGTAAAAAGGGAAATATTGTGACTTAGCCCATGCTGGCATACTGCTATCACAAATATTCGAAAAAATTGAATTTGAAGCAAGGTTTTCTCTTTTTCTCTTACAGGTACACCTGGGGTTCTCAGAGTGCTTGATCGCAGATGACAAGGCAATCACACCACTAATTAAATATGATGGACAACAAGTGAAGTAAAAAGGAGAATATTGTGACTTGGCTTATGCTAACATGCCGCTATGTCACCAATATTTAAAAAATTGCACTTGAAGCAATTTTTCTCTTTTCTCTTACAAGTTCCAATGGGACTCTTAAATTCCTTGATCGCAGAAAACAAGCCAATCACTCCACTGATTAAATATCTTTAGATTGGATAACTCAACGAAAAATAAAAAATAGGAAGTGTTTTTGCCCATGTTGAGGAGAGAAACAATAACCCATTAGGGATTCTCTTAGGTCAATGTGTGATATCTTATGATCTGGAGGATTGAGTGAGCTTAAATTTGTTGGGATTGTTTTTTTTTAACTCCTTCTTTATGTTTATCTCTTTTATTTATAAGTAGAGCGGAGGAGCGGCGGTAGTGGGCGCGAGGCGACGGCGATGGCCGCAGCGACAAACTGACGAGGAGAGGCTTAGGGCAAATGCTCCAAGAAGAAAACTCAATTCTGGAAAATAAATTTGCCAAATGTTTCTTGTAACACTGGCCTACATATAGGCCTTGGAGGAAAGAGAAAATACGAGAAACGCATGAAATAAAAGTGGACGACGTGTAATCGTGTCACATCATAGGGCAGTTCTGGATCTGTCATTGATGATGTGTTATGATGCGTGAGGGCTTGGGAGGCAGTGGTTCCACATCTGACGATGGTGCGTTTGTCGTTGGTGCGCTGATTTGGTTCTCATCCTGGCGGTTCTTTAGTTGATGTTGATGACCAGACTGGCTGCGAGGCGTGGCAGATGATGTTGATGGCACGTTCGAGGTTGGTGCATTGACGTCGTCACCACCAATCACCTATTGAAGATCCTGGTTTTTAGCTGCTCTGTGATTGAATCTTTAGGGATCTTTCCAGATGTCATAAGATGAAGTTTTTCTCCAATGCATTGAACAATATAGCAAAATAATAGAATATAAATTTAGGCAATATATTTGACTTGAGAGATGAGATTGAAACTTGTGTTTTAAAAAATCAGATCATTTAATGAATGAGATAATTATTTCATTAACTTATGGGAAAAAGGCAAAAATCTGTATTGCAGCATGGGGAAAATGCCCTCTTGATGTAGGCATGATGTACATTTTATTTAGTTTTCTTACAAATATTTGAATTGATGGAAATATATGTGGTCGTCACACCATATATTCCACATCTTGTTACATGTTAATTGATATAACATATTCATTATAATGCTACTGTGATGCTCATAATAATATTTATGACTACATTATTGGAATTATTGAATTAAGATGAGGTTGGAATACATACAACACCAGTCTTAAAGCTTGTGTTCTAGAATGCCTATTTCATGGATAGTTGAGAATTACATAGAGGTTTTCAGACAGAATAGCACTATCTAGCCTTAGTCATTTGATGATTATGGTCGTTCCTATAACCATTAGTGTTGACAAAATAAGGAAAGATATTGGGTCCTCTTTAGTAGAAAGAATTTACTAAATTGACCTGTACGAATCCCTAAGGGGCATTATGCGAAATTGTCAATGAGGTTGATTCGTGTCACATTTGTGTTAGTGGTCTTTAAACCTGAGATTCTAATGAAGTATTGTGGACTGAAAATTGTACTTAGACAATGACCTATAAGTCTCAAATTGATGTAACATGACGGACGGTATCGAGCGGCTTGTGTTACACCAGAGGAGACGGATGAGCATGTGTGATTCAACGAGAGCATATGAAGCAAACCAGTAGTAAAATCAAGAAGTACGTTGAAAAGCCTGGTGATCAAGGGCATAAAAACAGATCTCTACTAGAGGGGTCAATGCACAAGTGGGCTCCCAATGACCCGGGTGTTAGATTTAAAGGCTGACAGTGTGGGAAATATTCACCGTCCGTGAGCGTGCACGATCGTCACCTCGAGCGATGCTGGTCCGAAACGGATGAAAGAAAATTTGCTAGCATGAATTTCGTGGTTAATCAAATAATAACGTTTCATTACTCTGCTGGAAGCAGAGCATCAATAAAATTGGCATTGAAGATCATAAGTAATACTGTAAAAGAAAAGGGGAATGAACAAACCTGTAGGTGCGTACCATATGTCTTGGCTAGTCACATGTGCCACGTGCTAACGAGAAAATCCGCAGGGAATTTACAAACCAGGGCGCCTTTATTGAAGTTGTGACATGGGAAATGGGACAAGTAACGCCTTCATTGAAGCGACATCAATCGTGGAAGGTAGCTGAAAGCAAGAATCCGAGCAACAATAGAGGAGGTGTTTAATGCGGGGACTTGTGCCTACTTAACAGATCGTTGGAGCTATCCAGATCCAAAACAGCTTGCCAGTTGGGTGCAATTACAGTCGGTAGGGGATGATGAAGCTGAGCTGCTCAGACAAATGTTGCGTCTCGAGGGTTGTTGGATACGCATATCGACTAGTTGATATCCACAAAGTCTCGAGAGTCAATGGGCGTGCCTTTTGTCCAATATGCATTCATGATCAAGAAACCCATGCCAATCAACCCCCAACGATAGTTGTAAGCATGTGAAATTTTCCATAATACCATAAATGAATCAAAAAATTGTGGGTTTCAACCGCGTCAAACGCGAACTGTTATGTCTCGCAGTCGATTGAGTGTTATGGAGGGGTCTTCGATGGCCAGATGGTATGGTCATGACAACAGATATTCGGATTTTTTTTATGTCCTCCTGGCGTGAGAACAACTTCTTCCAAGGAGATATGGAGAGGAAACGCTAGTGCCTTGGGTTGGATAATCAAATAGTAGAGACAATATCCAACCACGACTTCTTTCTTCCAACAATATCTCAATGAGAACAAAAGGTGAACCACTAGGCTACGAGATGGGAGCCCTAGGTTTCTACACGACTTTCCTTCTATAGCAACAACATAATAAACTCTGAATTTTCCAAAATGACAATTCAACAAGTCTCAGATCTGCCTCCCCATGTTCACTTTCCCTTTCTTCTTATAGTAGAGAAAGGGGAAGCGGTTATGGGTGCCATGGTGGGCCCCTATTAAGGGGAAGCTTATTGGGCCTCCCCTTGAGAGGGCTGTTTAGGGGGGAAATAAGTTAACATGGGCTTCCCCCCCACCATAAAGGTGCAGACTAAGACACCAAACAACACAAACACAAACCCATATAGTGGGGACCCATACACACACAGAAGGCCGGCTCCATACCGTAAAAGATGATGAAAAGAAAGAGTAAAATGACGCAATGACAGGCCCATACACGAGGAATAAGCCATCATAACGATGAAGATGATGCGAATACGGCTTCCTCAAGTTTTGTAGCGAAAATACGGATTCTTCATTTCAGCTCAAGCTATACGAAGTGGCTGGTGGCGAGTTTGGACTCACTCATCTGAATGGTCCTCCATCACTAGTCATGTGATTCTAAACAGTCTTAGTTCATATTCATCAAAACGTTCACGAAGATGCTTGACTGGTCAAGATGGGATCGTCGACCCTTAGTGATTGAGGTGTCAGCTCATGGAAGATGTTAAGATGAAATATTTGGCCAATGTAGTGAAATATGAGAAAAGAGTTTTACAATGACTTTTGAACGTACTAGTACTAACTTGGGTGAGCAATTAGGATTCATAAAATATCTATACCTTAAGTGGATGTGAGACAATATATGCACAATAACTCATGATGAATAAGTTCCCAGAGTGAGTTGATACTGATGGCGAGGACGCCAACGCATCAACACTAGACGCGTCACCACCGTCAACCGAAGTCAACGCCACCGCTACGCACACGGCGCCACCATCGTCCGACGAAGTCAACACACCAGTGTCATGCACATCTCTAGGCATGCACGCTCCTTCACGCATCATGACACGAGTCGTGAAGTGACACGTGTCACGTCTGATCAACAACTGCCCCTTGACGTGACACGAGTCACGTCTCTCGTCTTCAATTTCTTGTCTTTAATTTCTCGTCGTTAAGTTGTATTTTCTCTTTCCTCCAAGCCCAATATGTATAGGCCATTGTTTCAAGAAACAATTAGGCAGTCATTATTCAAGAATTGAGTTTGTTTCTAACTCTTCTTCGAGGACTGCCCAGCCTCCCTTACCCCTTCTCCAACCCTACCACCATCGCCTCCGCCGCCGCCGCCACCATCTCGCGTCGCCAGCCATCTTCCTCTCGATCTCTCTCTTCTCCTTCTCTCCTTCTTTCTTCTCTCTCTTGCCTCTCTCTCCACTGCCAAGAACTGCCAAGGCTGCCCGCCCCAAGCCGCTTGCCCAAGGCCGCCCAAAGGCCGTCCCAGGCTGCCCGCCCCAGGCTGCCCCAGGTCGCCTGCCGAAGGCCACCCAAAGGCTGCCCCAGGCTGCCCGCCTAGGGCCGCCCAAAGGCCGCCCAGGCTGCCCGCCCAGGGCTGCTCAAGGCTGCCCCCAGGCCACCCTAGGCTACTTGCCCAGGGCCGCCCTAGGCTGCCCGCCCAGGGACGCCCAAAGGCCACCCAGGCCACCCCAACTAGGGCTGCCCCAAGGCCACCCCAGGTCGTCCCAAGCTGCCTGCCTAGGGCCGCCCAAAGGCCCCCCCTAGCCGCCCAACCAGGGCTGCCCAAGGCCGCCCCAGGCCGCCTTGGCCAGGGCCACCCAAAGGCCGCCCCAGTCTGCCCTCCCAAAGGCCGGCTAGGCTGCCCCAACCAGGGCTGCCTGTGACATATCTGCATGCGAGCACTCGTCAGAGCCCGTCGACTGCCAACACCACCGACTGCCCCTCGACAGCACCAGTTGCGAGCTATTGCACCACGTCGCCGACGCCCCCCACCATATCGTAACGACCTTCGCCGGAAGTGACAAACGGTACGCCTCCCCACCCTCGCCTCTTTTTTTCTTCAATGCACTTACAATGGCCTCCATCGCGCTTGGGTAAGACGTAGGTGAGAGGGACAGGTTGAGAGAACAACGACACAATTTTAGAGCGGCTTACCTCTTTGGTGCGAGTCGGGTTCGCCAGTCCCGTGTGAGCGAACCCAGCGGGGATCCCCTTGTTCGGCTGCGTAGTCATTCTCGATTCCTCAGACGAGGTTCGAGAGGTCTGACCGATCCCTCCCTGGGCGACTCCGTTGAGTCCTGGAGATCGGTACTCACCTCGAGTCGGCACTTGCACGTACTACAGCTAGATGTTCATGCATTGCATCATAGTTCCCACTTGCCTAGTCTCATTATCGATCGACGCCTCGATCGTAGTCTGAAACAGGCTTACTCTCGACACCGAGCCCATACCCTCGGTGATGACCGGACGACGCCCAGACGACGTCCGGCATCACAACCACTTATTGTGATGCATATTTTGTAATATCATAATTTGTATATGTTGGTAGGGAGCCTAGTTCTATTATTATGCATCCGTTAGGGTTTTTTCCCTTGTTGTTCCACAGATAAACATATATTTTCAAAACCTTCAAACCCAAATGTATCTAGGATGTAGGGTTGGAAAATGAACGTAATATCTTCTGAAGCGTTTGGTGACACATTAGAGAGGGGTGGTGAGTTAGAGCGAGATTCCAATCTGGCAGTATCTAGATTAACATGTCCAAGATAGACATTCTGAGCTTATTCTTCAGTCAATGATTCTCATCCTTCAAACCTCAGCATATAATTTCAAAACCTTGTTGTTCCAAAGATAAACATATATTTTCAAAACCTTCAAACCCAAATGTACTTGGGATTTAGGGTTAGAAAATGAAGGTAATATCTTCTGAAGCCTTCGATGTCACACAAGAGAGGGCTGGTGAGTCAGAGTGAGATTCCAATCTGGTAGTTTCTAGATTAACATGACCAAGATAGACATTCTGAGCTTACTCTTCAGTCAATGATTCTCATCCTTCAAACCTAAGCACATGTTAGGAAACTCTCAGCAGATGGCCAATCTCCTCAAATGCCAATCTTTATCTTGCAATAGATCATCCAAATAAAGAAATTTCAAAAATCATGCACTATCAATGCTACAAACGAGATATGGAGCAGGGTACAGAGAAAAGAAAAATAAAAAAATGGAAAATCAATGGAACTTTTATTGTAACAAAAAAATTCTAAGAATTAATTTACCCTTTTTGGAATCAAGTGCCCTATAGTTTGAATTCTCAACTAAATGGTTAAGTAAATGGGTGTTGGATAGTACTAGAAGTTTTTTTAGTATTCATAGAACTTTATTGAGGAGTAAAAATGACTTGGGTGACTGATGCATGGCGAGAGAGTTCTATAGCCTAATCCTGACCTCTAAGGGAGCTAACTGAGTTTAAGAAGAATTGGACCTTCAGATCACCCTACATTATACTGAGAAATGTTTTTGTTTATTTATGCACAAGTCCTAAGGGACTAGTAATGTTTAAGAATGGGGTTATTTAACAAATAAAAGTTTTTCCATACAATCATATGCCTTTAATGAAATTATTTTATACTACGATGCATATTATCTTCCTTCTATTCTAAAGTTACATCTCATACATGATGGAAATATATGTGGCCGGCAAGCCAATCACACATTCCACATCTCGTTCCATATTCATTAATAGAACATATTCATTATAGTGCACGTGTGATGCGTATAATGAAGTCCATGAATACATGATCGGACTTAGTGAATTATGATGAGATCATAATACAGAGATCACTCGTCTTTAAGCATGTGTTCTAAACATTCCTATTCAAAGGATACACGAGAAGGACAGCGAAGTATCCGGATAGAATAGTACTATCTAGCCTCACTCATATAATGAGTATGGCCGGTCCCGTAGCCATTAGTGTGGCGACACTAAGGATAGATAGTGGGTGCTCTTTAGTGAAAGAGTTCACTGAATTGATCCGTACGAATCCCTGAATGGTATTATACCGAACTGTCAATCAGGTTGATTCACGTCACGGTTGTGTAAGTGGTCCTTAGACCTGAGACACCAAAGATGTCTTGTGGACGGGCGGTTGCACTTTGGCTATGGCCAACGAGTCGCTAATCATGGGATTCTAAACGGTCTTAGTTCGGGTGCATCAAGAAGTACACGAAGGCGATTGAGTGGTCAAGAAAGGCCACCCACGCCGCCCAGCCAGGGCTGCCCAAGGCTGCCCCCAGGCCGCCCTAGGCTGCTTGCCTAGGGCCGCCCAAAGGCTGCCCCAGGCTGCCCGCCCAAGGCCGCCCAAAGGCCACCCAGGCCACCCCAACCAGGGCTGCCCCCAGATTGTTCCAGGCTGCCTGCCCAAGGCCGCCCAAAGGCCGCCCAGGCCGCCCACACAGCGCCGCCCACCTAGGGCCGCCCAACCAGGGCTGCCTAAGGCCACCCCCAGGCTGCCTTGGCCAGGGCTGCCCAAAGGCCGCCCTAGGCTGCCCGCCCAAGGCTGCCCAATGGCCGCCCAGTCCGTCCCAACTAGGGCTGCCCAAGGTTGCCCCCAGGCCACCCTAGGCCGCCTGCCCACGGCCGCCCAAAGGCCGCCCCAGGCTGCCCACGTAGGGCCGCCCAAAGGCCACCAAAGCCGCCCAACGAGGGCTGCCCAAGGCTGCCCCCAAGCCACCCCAAGCTGCTTGCCCAGGGCCCCCTAAAGGCCGCCCCAGGTTGCCTGCCCAGGGCTGCCCAAAGGCCACCCATGCCCCCCCAACCAGGGCTGCCCAAGGTCGCTCCTAGGCTGCACCAGGACGACCCGTCCCCAGCCTGTTCGTGCGCGCCCGTCTTGCCCGTGTCCGCACTCGTCGATCTCGCTCTCTGCAGGGGCCGTACAATGGCCGAAATGCCCAGATTATGTCGTCCAGTGGGCCGTTCAACGCCTGGATTCACCCAGTCTTGTCACGATCAGAATTCTCTACAGCCTCTTCATGCACTACGGTGCCAAGGTACGCCTGAACTCTTTGGTGTCGAAGTGTTCCTCGTCTAGTACTCCACGTGAATTCTCCACTGCCATCAGATTTGATTTGGTTTGGATTTCCAAAATTCCCTCTCTTTCATGAGTTTCCCTCGTGACGTGAATTCGGATATTGATTTTGGTGCTTCGACATCGGCGTTGTGGTTGAAGACAGTACTCCCGCCCTCGACGAGGAACGGGGCTGTACCACCAGCATTTCATCAGTTTTTAACTCTGAATTTGATCGTGTGGATTTTTGTGGTCTGTTTTATCCCTCCTTCCGAACCCGTCTATCCCCTCCTCCCATCTTGTCCCATCCATGCCCTCAGTCGGCCTTATCCCTAGCTGTCCTACATCAAATACACACTCCTGTATATGTCCAAGAACACGAATCTAGCTAATTACGTGATGACGACCCAATCTATCGATTGAGTTTAATACATATATATATGTATTTGTGTAGTTAATTGATTTGCAGACCAAATACATATTATCATGTCACTGGTGTCATTAATTAGACTAATAAATGAGCGTAGAAGGTTGCACACAAAGGGTCATTCAACTTTGAAAGATATACCTAAGTTGGGGGATATTAATAGAAGTACATTGAATACAAATAGGTGAAGGGCCTGAATGAAATTTACTTGGTCTAAATTGTATAGGGGCCTTCCTCTTCTACTCCCTTCTCCACATGCCTCTTCTTTGTTCTTGATGCGATCGAGACCACTTAATGATAATGATGAAGGTTGAGCAGGCTCACCAATTTGAAGGCGGAACATTGGCATACTGAAGACCTCAAAAAACCATATGGAGACTGGACAGATGAACAGCTCACGCAACTTGTTAGAGGATTAAATGAATCACAAATGCAATAATGTCAATGTAATTCATTTCATATTTTCAATGACATGATTAAGATTCTGTTTAAGTGTTATGCTTCCTGGAATCATCATGTTTATTCAGATCAGGGCCTTCAGAACCCAACATGAATGATGCTTCAAAGAATAAGGTTGACTTGTTTTGTAGAGGCACCATTCTAGAACTGATATGATGATGAATTATTTCAACTAATTGATAGACTTGTAATGGCTGATCTTCATCACATCTGGTTGACCATAGTCTTAGAGATCTATGGCATAGAATTGGGTGAATTCTTCACATTAAAATACAAAAAGATATATCAACAACAATGACTTGACAACTAAAATGAAATACTAGTCAGACAAGTCTTGAACGAATAGTAAGACGCTTTGATAAGAGAACTTCTAATGTTAGCACCTCTAATGTGCAACGTTCTTTGTGTTTACCTTATGGTGAAAGGGATCATTAGGAAGCTAAATTGTGCATGGACGAGGAAGTCAAAGCACTTAACTTCAAATAATAAAGACGACACTAGCAATGGTTAGTAAATTGAAAAATCAAATTTTGGACTAAATAAGTCAATTTATGGCTCTGATTATGCAATAACAGGTGCGAACCTTTTCATGTCAGAATAGGGTAAGGGTAAAATTCAAGTGGACGAGGCACTACAAGAGTCAATTTGAATTCAGATATTTTGGAATTTTATTTTTGTGTGGTGATTTTATATTTCTATGAATTTGAAATTATTTTTTAAATATAAATTTGATAAATGAAGGGAAAATAAGACTCAACTATTTTAAATGAAAGACATAAATAGCTATCTTATTTCTAATGAATTCAAATAATTTATTTGGATTTGTAAAAGGTTTTTGGTAGTTTTTTAGAGAAAGAAATAACTGATGGACAACTAGAATAGCATATGGGAAAATTACAGCATAAATAAGCAGTGGATGAAAAATGATGTGTTGTTCACTACTTGAGGAATTGTTTACTCTCCTTGATGTGTTGGAGAGCTTGAACTAAAAGCTAAAATCAAATATTTACACAAGAAGACAGGTAAGAAAATTGAAATTAAACATTCAAGAGATCGCACAAACCTTGTCGTCACTTCTCCAAGGGCCAAGCGGTCCTCTTTCTCCTTAAATCTTGATCAATATTGAACTCTCTCTCACACATTCATGTAGAAAAAGAATGACTCAAAGAATTTTGACGCACCAGGCTCCAACAAGTGGAGATCAAAAAGCCAAGTTGAGGTACAAAGAGAATGGAGAAGAGATTAAATGGAAGTATCCTGACTCCCCTAGCCATTGGAATCAATTCGAAGGGTTTTGAGGCTTGGATTACTTGAATTCTAGTCTGGATACATGTTACCCTCCTTCCACATTTAAAAACAGGCCTTTCAAATATAATTGTGTATTGGTTTCAGAATTCTTGCTTTTAGTTTGCCCCGTGCTTATAATGGTTCCAATAGGCTTGTAGTTGGGAATTTGATACTTTTCTCCTCCTGGTGAGCACAAAATATCGAGTACCTGGGAATGAAGTGAGGTGGTGGAGATATGGTAATTGTATCAAGATAGAACAGAGAAGTATGGATGACTTGAAATAAATGTGAAAGGTTATATGAATGATAACCTGGGTGGAGGGAAACATTAGTTGTATAGTTTTACTCCAAAGTGACCATTTGAGACAAAAGGGGATAGATAGAAAAAAAGATTGAACCAAATGATAAAAATACATCAAAAAATTATTTTATATAAAATGATGGAAGTGCCCTAACTCTTCCAATCATTGTATTTCATACCAAAATCGAGGGCTACGATTACATGATTTTCAGCCTAGATCCGCATTCCCTTCTTCCATATTTAAAACAAGCCTTTAACATCCAAATTGCTGGTCAGTTCCACAACTATTGCTTTTAGTAATGGCTTTTAAGGAGTTCTTAATGGGCATGTAGAATGGGTTTCTTATGTATGTTCCATCTTCCTCTTATCTAGTAGCTGGTTCGGTTACTCTTTTCCTCCCATTTTATTCCCAAATTTGTTATTGCATTCACCAAGTATTGTTTTTGAAATACAAAATATAAGAATATTTGAAATACACTTGAGTTTAATTTAATTAGGATTAATCTCAAAATTAATAACATGTAAAACTCAATAATAACGAGAATCAATAATAAAAAAGTCAAAAATAAAAATATCAATAATCTAAAAAACAGAGCTCTGGACATTATTGCACCTTTAGGTGGTGAATAATATTGCCTCAAATAAAAATATGGTAATAAAAGAGTTATAATGCATAATTTTATTGATATGAATTAGTTTTATTAGGGATCAACAAAGTTCATTCGATAAATGTAATTGTGATGATTACTTTCCAGTAAGAATGAATTTAGTACAGCATCAACACTGGCAAGAGTATAAAACCAACTTTACCTATCAGTCATATTCGTTTTAACCTGATCCAAAGTCTGAGCCTTACCAGATTGACAGTTAAGTGCAGGTATTATAAAGATTCAAAAATATGTTCATAGGCATTATCCAACAGACGAATAGCAGAATTGATAGCTTCAATAAAGGATAAGCTGATCAAAGAGTTGATTAAAGATTTGAACTAAATTCCAATATAGGTCGATTCCCAACCCAATCTCTTATTAATTTTACGACTATATTGTTCATTGAACGTGAACAACGTTATTGTGAGGTTATTAGATATAAAATAGATTCTTATGCAGAGAAGATGAGTCATGCCAGTTCTAAGCTCCAAAACGACAAGAAGCTGCATGATACTCGTTAGAAAAGTTACAATTATAAAATGAACAAAGAAGGAGGTGAATACAATGGAGAGGTTCAAACCAAAAAAAGGAATACAGACTGAGTATTCCATTTCTAAGTGTTGCGAACTCTTTTAGAAAACTCCCAGATCATGAAAAATAATGATAGAGGGATTTAAAGAAGCACATGTAACTTTTCACCTTGAGGATGTATTCAAAGTTGTCGCATCAAAGTCTAGATAGGTTAAACATGTTTGCACACCTAGGAGAAGCCCTAAAGATGTTCATTTATCTTCAATTTTAGTTCTCTGCTCTCAGATTCCATGCCTCTCAAAAAGAAAGATCCTTGAGCTCTTTTAACTAAATATGAAAGTCATGGAATGATTTTCTACAAATTGCTTTATGATGCTGGGGCAACTGTGAATATTATGTGAAAAATCTGTTAAATAGATTTAAATTCGCTGATGTTGAACCAATCTGCATGGTTTTACTGCTAGTTTATTGTTCCATGAGACAAAAATGTGGAGGAATAAATGATGATTATGTTAGACTTAAACAGTGCACATTCCTTATTGTTTGTATTGTGGCACGTATAAATGTGAATGGAAGTTTTAGTCAATCTACTATCATCTTTGGTCAATCCTTCCTGGCCACATAAAAGGCTATGGCAGATTGGAAAACAGAAACAGTTGAGTTGAATTTTGAAGAAGAAAAAATCAAATTAAATATGACCAAGTGCATCAAAAGTTTCCAAGGGATTTCAAGAGGAACTTAGTACCCGTGATCTATTTGACCAGGATGATGATGAATAAGTGGAGTATATTCTTTAGATTCAAGATATAAATCCAAATAAAGATCCAAACCTTTCAACTGCCTTTCGAATAGATGTCTTTAATCAAACCCTTGAACTCAAACCACTTTCTTGTTTATTGAAATGCATTTTTGGTGTCCAACAAAACAAATATTGCCATCATTTCTGTTCAACTAACCTGTAAAGACAAATGTGATTTTTTGAAAGTTCAATGAGCTTAGAAGCAAGCCTTAGGTTTAACCTTACATGACAGAAGGGATATTCCCTCTCATGCTGTGAATATTTAATTTTTCATGACGTAGAATCAAAACCATGTACACATATTGAACGTAAGCTAAACCCTCAAATGCTTGAATTTCTAAACCATGAAATCTTGAAATGGTTCAGTCAAAGAATTATTAATCTTATTCCTGATAATTTTTAGTACAGTCTTGTCCACATGGTTCCTAAAAGTTATGGATAAACTAATTAAAATAAAACTAAGGCTGAAGAAATTCAAAAGAGATTGGGCACTAGTTGGAGAGTTTATATTAATTATCAAAAAGTTAAATTTAGTAACTAAGAAAGGCAACTCCTCTCTCGCTTTTGTTGGTCAAACTTTGGAGAGACTTGAATCTCAGAATGTGTTTCTCTCTTGATTGTTATTCAGATTACAATCAAGTCAATATGTATCCTGATGATCATGCAAAAACTACATTTACAAGTCCAACGGGAATATTTTTTCTTTTAAAATAATGTAATTTGGATTACATAGTGCCCATGCTACATTTCAAAGATGCATGAGTATTTATGGATGACTTTTTTTTTCTAATTTCTTTTAGACGTATCTAGTCAACGTAGCAAAAGTATTTGACATGTGTATTGAAAAAAACCTGGTTTAAGTTGGAAAAAACCTTATGCCATGGTGAAAGGAGGAATAGTGTTGGGCCCAAAGTAAGCGAGAAAGACCCTGAAGTACAAGGCCAATATCAAAATCACGAAGGATTTACCACTTCTAATCAAAGTAAGGCAATTCATCGGACTTCATGGTGACTCAGATTTCTATGGGAGGTTCATAAAATAATTTTCCAATATCTATAAGCCTCTCACTTATCCCCTTACTAAGGATATAGATATAACTTGCTGGACTGCTTTTCAGGATATTAAGAAAACACTCGTCTAGGTGCCCATGCTCTAGTCACCAGATTGGAGTTTCTCAATTGAAAACACGTGCGATGCTTCAAAGTTTTTAATGGGAGTAGTCTTGGTGTGGAGGAAACACAAGAAACTGGTGGCAATATATTAGGCTAGTAAAACTTTGTGTGGTACTCAGTTTAGTTGTTATACCACAAAAAATGAATTACTAGATGTCATATTTTGATGGAGTACCATCTGGAAGGTCAAGCCCATGCTCGTCAACAGCCACGTGACGAAAACTCAAGCCGATGAAGAACCCAAGTCTCTGACATCAAGTTGGACGACACCCTCTTAACGTTGTCTCTTTCGGGTACGTTTCATTTCCTTTGACTTTATGGAGATCCCCAACCCACGTGTAGGGGCCTCCTGTGTTCCTTTCTTTTTGTTTTTTTCTTGTTGTGTTTGTTTTGTTAAGAGTCATAGGGCAGAAGGCCTTGGTGGACCTCTCCCCTTATAAGGCCAATTAGGGAAAACCTTTAACCCCATCCCATTATATGAAGGGGTTAGTGTTATCATGTGGGCGTAGAGATTTTTTTGAAGAAAATGTCTTGTGTTGCACCAATATGATCTCCATCATTTTCCCCATCAGGAATAGCTCTCAGTCAGGTAGGCTAACTCAATAATAGGAAGGTGTTGTCCGCCTCCACCGTGATGTTTCCATCTGATAGAGAATGGAGTGCAAACAACAACGACGAATGGAAGATAAGGAATAATTACAATCCAGATAATGTTTTCAGATACACGAACAGTGTGTTCACTCAAAAATATATAGGAACGAATGTTCCTGATTTATATGCTAAACTGAAAGAATTTGAATCAGGCCCGCCCGCATTGTCATCATTGTGTGGCTTAATGATATGTTATGGTAAGTAGAGTTTGGAGTCAGGTGGCGGTAGAGCAGTTATATCGCAGGTCTTCTGACTGAGGACGTGTGTTTCTAACAGCCCCCAGCAAACTTATGCCAACAAGCGTGGTCGTGCTAGAGGCTTGGTCAGAAGATCAGCAAGTTGATCACAAGTGGAGATCAAAGGTACCTGCACCAAGCCTCTTATATTTCATACATGAATTTTTTATTAAGTTGGTGGCGTCCACGTTATTTGTCAGAAAATTCAGGCAAATGATTGGAAGCACCAAAATAAGGAACTATAGGCTCATTATGGCAGCACATTGCCCGATACCGTAATGAACGACTCATCGAATAATGAAAAGAACATGGCTTGGGCGCTGAGGAAAAGTTAAGTTTTGTCATTTTCTTTTTATTGATTTATTGTGCAATAAATGTACAAAGAGAATCGATCTTCGCGTGCATTTACAAAAGATGCTCACGAAACAAAATGATAGTCGATTTCAATATGCATAGGATGAGCAAGAAATGATTTTAATTCTAAATATAATTTATTGGCTAAATAGTTGTCAAACAATTATACACAATATGAAACAATTCCAGACAAATTAGAAAAGCCCTTACCAACATATAGCCAAGTATTTTATGCCTTGCACAAAATATTTCTTCAATGCACTGAAATTGAATACAACGTAAAAATAGTAAAAAAACAAGAAAATCATATAATCCGAGTGCAAGTCATTTACGTCCATTTATGTATGATCATGCAAATATGGTCAGTAAACATATATGTGCACTGTAATAAACATCAATTTAACATTATGATTTTCAACTTATCAATGGGAAGTCCGAGGTTTCTCACTCACACATGACTAGATATAGGGTACCGCATGGGTGTTCGGAGCACATTTATGCAGGAACCCACTGCATTTCATATGCTGACAACAAAAATAATCCTTAGGTATGTTAAAGGGACTCAAAATTTTGGGCTCCTATAGAAGCGAAGTCAAGGAGGTGTTGCGTTGACAGGCTACAACGACAATGACTTTGCTCGAGATACATTTGACAATAAAAGCACCCGTGGTCAAATATTTTTCTGGGGTTGTACAGTGATGAGCTGGAGTACTTCGAAACACAAAGTTGTGGCTATCTCTTCATGTGAAGCTAAATACATAGCACTCTCAACTACAGCCTTCCTAGGAATCTCCTTGAGAAGAGTGCTAGAAGAGCTGAGATGGGAATCACAAGATACTATCAAAATCATTGTAGACAATAACTCAGTAATACAGCTGAGCACAAATTCTGTGCATCATATTCGGAGAAAGCATTTCGATACGAGATTTCATTTTAATATAGATTGTGTGGAAGCAGGACAGATCGAGGTGAAATTTATGAGGAATGTGAACATATTGCAGATGTCCCCATCAAATCATAATGGAAGATCAATTTTCAAGAATTTCAAGATAGAATCAGGCTTTAGAAGATCGACCCTAGCATCCAGGATCAAGGAGGAGATTGAAGGTATCTAATCCCAGATGCTCATAGGATCTTTTGACGGTTCACTAGGGAACCTCGACAAGTCGTTAGATAGAACGAGTTATTTCACATCAGATTGGTCCACGTGGACCAAGCGATGGTTTATCTAGAGCTTTCTTGTTCTTTCACGTTATGGAATATGTAATATTACAGAAGGCCAAAATGTTACAACAATTTCAAATAATCCTAATTCAGTTTTTTCTTTTTGGTTTTTGTTTATCGAAGTGTCTTTCTATTGTTTGACTTTAGATGAAGCATTGAGAATTATATGCGAGATGCAAAATGATACTCAGCCAACAACCATAACATGTGATTGAGCTAGACAATGATGGCAGTGTTGGTGGACTTGATTCAAATTATTTTAATTGAGCTTATAACTCAGGAATGCCTGTTCCTATCTATTTTTAAGTGAACACACGTTTCGTTGATCTGAAAACTTTTTTCTGGCTTGTCATTTTCGTTTATCTTCCATTTCTCTTTGCACCCCATTCTCTATCAATGTTTTACAGCACACTCCGTTTGGATCTGAAAGCTTCTTCAATGAAGGTGTGATTTAATACCAAAGGCGACGAAGAATATTTCCCGAAAGAAACTAAGATGTTCCGTCAGTGGGAATCATGCTTACGCAAACAAGCTATATGCTTTGGATGCGATGTGTGTGGGTCACTGTAGTGGAACACGAGTTAGGTAAGCACCATACACATGAATGGCCATCTTATGTTCCAAAGTTTACAGATCTAGAGCATACGCGGTGGTACAAAGACATGGCGGTCATGGCCACCATAATGTGTTCTATGAGTGATGACGTTCTTCCTATCATACAAGAAAGTGTGACGGCCTTGTAGCATGGAGGACTCTCAACACTGAACTCTGATATTGCACGAGATCAAAAATAACTCAGCTGACCAACAGGTTACACAACCTTCAAAAAGGTACACGAACCATCGATCAATTTGTTTATGAGATGCATAGTGTCAGTGAAGCACTCGAGGAGTTTGGGACACAGTTCATGAAAGAACGTTGAAATTATTATTTTTAAGGGACTTGGTCTCAAATAACAAGCATTCAGAACTAGTGTGAACACTCACACTAGTACCCTCTCATTCGATGCGGTCGTTTCCATATTACAGCCTCAAGAGAACATGTTAACATTTGGCACTATGGGGAAATTTGAGAAAGAACTGCCTCTAGAAGCTAATCAAGCACATGGGAGCAGCAATAAACACATGACAATAAAGGATGTGGAGGACGTGGACACGACGTAGTGGACCTCAGGCTCGAATCAGACAACCAGAACTAGTCCTCGATGGCAGATATGCTCAAACGTTGGACATCGGGTGGATGTATGCTAAGACAAATGCTGAAGCCAAACTCCACGAAATGCCTCTCCATCACCAAACACAAGATCATCTCAACTCAATGTTCAATCGTATTATCTTACTCCAAGTCCTTTATTGGCACCATTGACTGCTCAGACACACTGGTATCCGGATAGCGGTGCAACCCACCATGTCACCTCCGATGTTCAAGTAATGATCATGACAACTCCTTTTCAAGGGATGAAGAAGTTATACATCTCCAATGAATCCGGTTTGCCTATTTATGCTTCTGGAAATTCCTCCATTCATACAAAATCTCATCCCATTTATCTTCAAAATAATTTACATGTCCCTTAGATCACTAAAAATCTTTTATCTGCGAGTTAACTTACATTTGATAATAATGTCTATTTTGAATTTCATCCAAATCATTGTTTTGTGAAGGGTTGATGGAGAGTGGAAATGCTACTCAAGGGTGGCGTCCAGAACAGTTTATATCACTGCACTTTCCCAACATTGCAGCAATCTTTTGTCTTACAGGCGTCTAGAGAACTATGGCACCAATGACTTGGACATCCTACCTGTAGTATTTTTACAAACATTGTCGATCGTTTTGATTTCCTCCATTTAATATGCCTCAGCCCCACGTGTGTGAATCATGTGTGATGTCCAAGGCAAAACAATTACCATGGTGTTTTGAATCACGTGATTTCAATACCCTTAGAACTTGTTTATTCTGATTTATGGGTCCAGAACCTGTTTTATCTCACATGGGATTCTCCTATTATGTTACATTCTTTTATGCTTTTAGTCGATATACATGGCCAGGTCCGCTTAAGAAAAAGACTCATTTACTTGACACCTTTCTTCTTTTCACATCCTTGGTCGAACGTCAATTCGACTCTAAAGTAAAGCTTTTCAGTCCGATTGGGGTGATGAATACAGATTACTGCACCCAATTTCGGGGCAAGAAGGCAATCAGCATCGAGTGTCATGCCCTCATGCACACCAAAAAATGGAGTTACAAAAACATCAGCATACTATCAAAACTGCACTATCTTTGATGAATTGTTCAGGTGTTCTGCAACGGATTTGGGATGAAGCACCAGCAGCTGCAGCCTACCTCATCAATTGACTTCTGATGACTCAACTAAAATTCAAGTCTCCATTTGAGGTACTCTGGGGTCAATTTCCAAAATACTTCTTTCTTAAAAGTTTTGCTTCTCCAAGATTTCCAAACCTTAGGCCATATGCATGATCAAGACAAAGTTTTCAATCTGAGCGCTGTGTTTTTCTTGGCTATAGCTCACATCATATTGGGTATATATGTTGAAAACTTCGCACAAATAAAATCATTATCTCTAGAGATGCTGTATTTGATGATAATGTATATCTGTTTTTACATAAAAATTACTGTAGTGCACCTTTAGAAAATACTCTTCCATCAAATTACTCTTATCCCTCACCTACATCGCTTTAAATTATTCCTCTTCAGCAAACTATTTCAACACATATAAACACATCTAGCTGTGTTCCTACTTCACCAATCGTCAAACTCAATCCACACCATTCACACCCGGAGTATCTTCAATTCCTACTTGCGTGACAAGTCAAATTGTACCCACAACGTCTAGCTCGACACCTCCAAACTGATTTAGGAAAATATCCCAATTGTATCATTCACCAACGAAATATCCCCTAGCGTTATGTATCATGACCAGAAATCATCCAATAAAACCCAAAATATGGAATCCGCTCTTTAGCAATCTATGTGGTGCAAGTCTATGCACGAGGAATACTCAGGTTTTATTAACAGTCATACATGGGACATAGTCTCACCTCCGCATAGCACGAGGTTATTTGGATGTAGGTGAGTGTTTCGCACAAAACTACAACCGGACGGCTCCTTTGACTGTTGTAAAGCTCGATTTGGAGCTCATGGATTCAGGCAAACACCAGGTATAGATTATCATGAAACATGTTGCGCAGTTCTTAAAATGACTACACTTCTAATTCTTTTATCTATCGCACCCAGTAAACACTAGCACATTCATCAGCTAGATATTTCTGATGTATTTCTTCATGGAGACTTATTTGAGACTATTTATATGCATCGACCACCTAATTTCATATCAGCTCAATATCCAAATCACGTTTGTCGTTTATGTAAGTCTCTTTATGGTTTAAAACAAGCACCACGAGCTTGGTTTCAAAACTAACCCATTTTTTTGCTACTCATGGTTTTACACACTCTCCTACTGACCCTTCACTAATTTCTAATTTTATTAATAAAACACCACAGTATATTCTAGTTTATGTTGACGATATTCTAATAATAAGCCATAACACAACTGACATATTTCAAAACATTTCCGAACTAAATAATAATTTGCAGTTCCTGATCTTAGGTCAGCCTTAAGCTTTCTCGGCATCCAACTACAACGAAACAAGGTATGTATTTATTTTTCACAAGAAGCCTATGCCATCAAAACACTTAAGATGACAATGATGACTGAGTTTAAGCCAGTTAACACTCCTTGTCTGGCTACAGATTCAAATAAGCAGGACACAAAATCACAATTTAATTGTGATAACACTCTTTATCACAAAATTATGGGAAGCCCGCCATACTTAGTACTCACTAGACCAGACATTACCTTTCATGTAAATCAAGCATGTCAACATATGCATGATCCAGAACTGTGCCACTAGAGGCACCTCAAACATCTATTTTGTTATATCAAAGGTACCTTTTATTTTACTCTCCAATTTTATGATACAGATTGGGCTATTGACCTTTTCGACCGAAAGTCAACCAATGGCCATTTGATTTATTTGGGTCATAATCTTGTTATTTGCGCATCGAAGAAACAAACCATTGTGGCTTGTTCCAGTACTGAAGCAGAGTACAAGACAATTTCCAATGCCACTGCCAAACCCATATGGTTAAAATATCTCCTTCATGAGTTGGACATTGATATAACCTCGCCTTCTATATTATGGTGTGATACTGTTGGTACCATCTATCTCAGCCAAAATCATGTGTTTCATGCTCATACTAAACATATTGAAATCGATCATCATTTTTTCGTGAGCATGTTTCAATATTCTTTGATTTAATACAGGTGGAATTGATCACCATGTGCATTCATTGTATGTGGCAATTAATAACCGCGTGCAATAATCGAAAAAACTAAGGATGGTGTCGTGTACTTATTTTTTGTAAAAAAGATGCTGATGCGGGATTAGGTGCACGCTCTCAACCACACGAAAAGCATATTTTTATCCTTATCATACAGAGATGAGTCTGGATTCTGAAAGCGCGTAAAAACATGTCAAAATGTGATCTGAGGGCAAACAAATCAAAGAGTATTTCCTATTTTCATGGAGGAGAGATAAAATATCCACCGTCAATGATAAATCGCCAGTAAAATGGTAATATCTTGTGATCTAGCCGTCTGTTTGCACTCAAATTTTGAGGGTAGGTATGTCTTTTTAGCCTCTACAATCCAAAAATTTTGCTTTTCAAATGGAGGTAGGAAAGAAGGGAAAATTCACTATTATAAGCTCTCGCCAAAGAATTGGCCATGAAGGACACAAGTGATGCTTTTGAAGTTGACAGATCTTGGTTCATCATTAAAAGTTGTAAGTTTCTAATTTGCTTTTTGAACTTCTTCTTGAACGATTCTCAAACTCCATGGCATGGGAGAAATGTACATGTCATTAAAGTTGATTTGAATTGTGATTAACATTGAATTTTCATTTTGATTTTGATTCAGCATCTGTCTCCTAATCCTTAGTTCTAAATTGATTCTCATCCAATTTAACCTCTTAGATCTTTAGATTAGGGTAGAATGTCACCTTTAATTAATTTTTCTCCAATTGTTTCCACTTTCTCTCCCTAGGTTAATTCATATACTTTCTATCTTTAGATTTAAATATTCATTTCTGTAAATTTCAATTCAGCATAAAAAAATTTGTCCATTTGCAAGTCCAATTTTAAAAATTCCTTTCTTTAATTATAATTCCCTATTTTTATACTTTAATTTATCTTCAAAATTCACCTTGATTTGGAATATTGTTAATCCGAATAAATCTGATATAAGAACTTAAATAATCCAATGTAGAGTATGTTGACCGAATATATGAAAATCAAAATTAAGCTTCTATATTTTGATTAATTATAAACAAAAGTAAACATAATCAAGGCCTATTAAATGAAAACTTAGTTAATTCTCAAAGTAATTAACTTAAAATAAGATTAAAATTCTTGCAGAGTGCCTCCCTGTGGTTCGACCCCTTACTTGCTCTTCACTCGGTATTTAGTAATTAAGGGTTATTATAAATTTTATTGCATAAGTATAAACCAAAAATAACAACATATTTTGCATAGTAATTTTAGGCTTATCACCCATCAACTTTCTAAAGTGAGTTGCATCAACTTCCCTCGCCTCTTCATCCTTTAAGTTTGTTCAAACTTACGTACAACTCAAGGAGGGATTACATTCCTACATCTTGAAAAAACTAGAAGTTTACTAGCATAATTGCTCTACATCAGGGTAATTGCAGTCGAGGAGTGCTTTACCTAGATTCCAAGTTAAGATGAGAGCACACCAATGTTAGACATTTCAAAATCTTCTTTCATTTTCAGCTTGACCTTCTACACTTCTTCTTCCCTTGATATTGTGCCAATGAGATCATCAACACACACCCACAATTAAATTGTTTCTAGAATTTTGCTTCACAAACAGAGCATGTTCAAGCTTGCTTCTGCAAAAACCAAAAGAGGTCAAAGTAGCATCCAACCTTTGATACCAGGCTCTTGGCACTTGCTTTAACCCATACAAAGCTTTTCTCAACTTCAGAACACCACCTTCTCTGCCTTTTATGGTGAGGCCCCTAGGCTGTTGTACATAACTTTTCTCTTGCGTTTCTCCATTCAAGAAAGCTGACTTTACATCTATATGATAGGCGTGCCAACCATTGAGTGCAGCCTACCCAATGATCATCCGAATAGTCTCAAACTGAGTAACAAGGGCAAAAACTTCATCACAATCAATTCCAGATCTTTGGGAGACCCCTTTGACAAGTCAAGCTTCATGCCTTATAATTCTGCCATACTTTTCACGTTTGATTTTGTACACCCACTTGAGACCAATGGGTTTATAGTCATTTGGTGGAGACACTACTTCCCAGGTCAAATTTCCATGATTTGACCTGATTTCTTCCTCCATGGCATGCTGCCAATTCCCATCTTTAAAAAAAAATGAACAAAGTTTGCACATTCGCACAAAACTATAACAAAATTCACACAAAGCACACAGGTCTGTGCGCTGTTCAGTTCGAATTCATTTTTGTTCTGTTCGAAAAACCGAACACAACGAACAATTCGCACAAATTCGCAAAAAAATAACAGAACGACCACGTTTACGTGGTACAGGGTCCGGTCCGGTCCGGTTTTTTAGCATGGACCTAAACCTTACCAGAAGTTAGGTCCAGTTCCGGTCCGGTCTTATTCAGTCCTGGTTCGGTCCGGTCAGACTGGCCCCCGGTCCAAAATGTCAGAGCCTACTTAGAGCTAGGTGGCAGTGGAGCAGTTATATCGTGGGTCTTCTGACTGAGGACGTGTGTTTTTAACACCATCGGCTTAAAAAGAAAGCTGCCAGTATCGTCGAGTTTTGGGTCACAGCGTCGACTTGCACCGTCAATGGGAGTCGACTACACGGCCATCCCTCACGCTGTCGCTTCTGCGCAGCACCCTCATGAAGTCTACACGCACAGCAGCATTCCCTGGCAGACTTGCCGACATATATCATGGCCGCGGTCGCGACATCACGATTGGCCAGCATCCACATGGCCTTGCCTATATAACAACGTTCGACTGCCGTCGACCCCTCCGATTGCATCGGTGGTACCCTAGCCCGCTGGACGTACCCTCTTCTCCACCGCTACTGCGCCGCGCGTTGTTGCAGGTTGCAACTTTGGTGGTCCGTGCTACTTCTGTGCACCTCCCGCGTGCGTTGCTGCTTCATGTGATCGTACGTTGCTCTAAATTGTCACTGTTGTGCTCGTCCCCGCATTGACCGTCATACGACTGCCGCCTGCACTGTGCTCTCCCCCCCGTATCTTCACGAGGTCGCGCATTCCCTGCCGAGGACCCTCGACCAATTGGAATTTCTATCTACTGTCGACGGTTATTCCTTGAGGGTGATTTCTGCCATCCATTGGAGGAGGCCTCCGATCGTCAGATACCCTCCTACTTGGGATGGCCATGAACATACGTACTCGCCGTTAAGAACGTCGAAGCCGCGATGCTAACTGGCCCCTAAATAGTCTCGTGAAGATGAACCGCTATTTCATTCCCGGTTACGATCACAGGCCTTCTGACTAGGCCAGGCCACCGTTATTCTTCCCCAGTTCTCTCCCTCACATTTGACGCCATGCGTGGATCATTTGTGTTCGCTCGACTGCTTGTGTCCTAGCCTTCCAGTTATCCTCGCCAACAATGAACTCACCCTCGTCGAACGTCCGGCCCCTAGCCTTCAGTTCGTTCAACCTATCTTGTTATTTCAATATTATTGCCCTTGTTAACGCCGATTTTTGCCTATTCATGTGCTGAGAGTTTCCGAATCATAGGAATAGCCACCAAAAACTTGTTAGGATTTCTTTCTTTTGCTGTCGGATCTCCATCGTTATTGGCAACAGACGAGGACGCTCACAGATGGTGATCCTCCCCCACCCCACCAGCCTTGGAGCCGATCATCTGTGTCATTAGGAACTTGTTTGTGCCACCACACCTCGTGTCATCTAACTGGACTACCATCCCAGACCAGTAGGCTTCCATCGTGCTACTCCTTAATCTTTTTTAAACAACGCATCAGCCCACACCATTATGCATTTTTTCTTTCTCCCTTTGGTGTGAGATGAGCCGTTCAAGCCTTGCACTTTGTCTTACATCATATTTACATAAAATAAATTTAGTTCATGTGCTTCGTAGTAAATAGTGATTTAGTTTGAACACTATTTGAAGTATATACTAAGTAAGAAGTAAGCAAAACAATGGCTGATTTGAAGTATATCCTAAAAGAGTTTAATATTGAAACTACGGACAATAAGGGATGTGAGAATGTAGGTTTTGACCATCTTTCTAGCATTTATAATGCAGATGTTTCACCGATTAATGACACCTTTCTAGTTGAGCATTTGTTGACCATTCAAAGTAGCAAGGTACCTTGGTATGCACATCATGTTACCTACCTTGTTACAGGCTTATTCTAACTGAGTGGCATTACCAAAAGAGGAAGAAATTCCTCAAGAAGGTTAGTGATAACCCAAAAATAAGGGGTGAACGATGCAATTTTTTATCCCATATCATTGTTGATTTTAGCTATTATACAATAAAATTTGTAAAACCTTCACTTGGGATGTATAATGATAAGTATAGGCATTGTCCATGGGAAGCTAGTATGGAATAATTTGACAATAATTAGAGTTAATTTAATATTCGATTAAAATCAAATCACCTTAATTAGATGAAGAGTTTAGAAAGGGGGTAGAAGAGATGGGAAGGCAATAAGAAGTAAGACGCTCAATATTGACATATTTGATCCAACAAAAATGACCAGAAAAATCAATAAGAAGGAATAAGAAGGAGATTTGATTTCGGTCAGTTTTATGGAATTGACTATCCAGGTTATCTCGCTACCATTTCATAAATATAATCTAATATATCCACAAAAGTAAACATTTTTAATAATTGTTTTATTAATGTGATGTCGGACGTCGTCAATGACTTCATCTGATGGGTAAAATCATTGAGTGAATGTAACTACGTGACGCGAATGTCCAAGGTGAAATGAACGTGCAGGGCCGACAAGTGGGTTTCACCGAGTTCTGAGCTCCAGAGCGGGTGACCGATGACAATGACAGTGACCTTCCGACCATCGTCGGAACGACGACGGTGACTACGGTGCTGAACGGAATAGTTCCCTAGGGGCTCACGCGTAACGGACGGGCTCGAGCCGTACCTGGAAATTTGCTCATATCGCAGTTTTCTCGATAATTTTCTCTCACCTAAACTAACCCAAGCGCGGTGGAGTGCAGTCAATAATATACTGAAAGACGTAATATAACTGACGAGTAAGGGGAACGACGTACCTCTTAGGTGGGGGTGTTCGTCGTCAGAAGTTTGGTCGATGCACGACCGAGACGGATCGGCGAGGTAGTGATGTGCCGGGGGAGCATTGAGGAGATGGCCCGAAGGGGTCGGTCGAATTGATGAGCACGTTCGAGCCTGGGCGCTCAATGGATCAATGAGGAAAACAAGGGTCCGGGACAATGTCCTCGGGGCCAAGAGCGACCAAGTCGCAAGACGTCACGCGCTTGCGATGACTCGGGACGAGTAACAGTCCTCACAATCCAGCTGGTCGTGCCCAGAAACAACGGTGTCACTTGGTTGCCCTTGGGCACAACAAGGAGTGCGAGCAACGCTGATGACGTCCAGGCGGTCAGGCAACCAGGGTAGAATAGTCGAAAGCGTTAAATTTCCCCAAAGGAGAATGTCGATTCGGCGACACTATCCGGGTCCATGTAACTCTCGTACGTTAAGGCAGCGTTGAGAAAGACCAATACATTGACCAACGGAGCTCCGAATGTTATCGTCAGATAAGCGTGCGCGAGGGTTTTCTGGCAAACAATGACGATGTTAGAGAGTTGGCTTGTAACCAATGAACAACGATCCCTTCCTCTGGCAGACTTGACCGCAATCCTCTTTCACCGCGAGGAGAGCGATGGGAGAGGCTAACATTCACAGGCCAGTCCGATGGACTGAAAAACGACGTCGACAGGGCTGACAGTTTAGCAGATCGGGCAATATTCCAACGACTCTGATGCAAATGAGCGACGCAGATCCATAAGTAAACATCCAAGCTTTGCGACGGCTTCGGCCAGTTGAGGGGAATATCACGATGCGATAACTCGGCTCGAGGGCCCCATGTACGCGAGGGCACGAAAGTAATGATCCGCTAGATTGGAGAAGAACACGGAGACATTTTTTTTTCCCCTTCCTTCTCCGTTCTACCCACTATTCTTCCTCCTCCTCCTTCCTCTCTTCTTCTAGCGTGAGATCTGAACCCAGAAAAATAACTACCACAAAATGGAAATCAAGATTTAGATTGTACGTGGTCCATCATGGCCTTATATAGGCGCATGATGGACCCATTACACACTACACATAGGGGCCCAATAAGGGACCCCTTTACAACACTTAAAATAAAAAAAAACATGGGGAAATAATAAAACAACTCGAAATAGAACAACGGATTAAAATGCAATGATACGGAGGTGTCATGACAAGTATGGTGAACTCGTCATGACGAACACGGACATTTAATCAATGATTGAAAACAGATAATGAAAACACGAAGATACGGGCACGGACGTGCTCTACCCGGAGTATTTAAACCCGGGCATCTTGACAAACGCTTTGGCGTGCCGGTCAGGCTGGACACAGACTGGCGGCGATGCTGATGATGGTAATGATGGCTCCGCTGATGATTCATTGGTGTCGTGTGGATGCGCTCCATCATAATGTGCAAGTTGTATAGTTAAATGAATTAAATAATCTTTCCTCTCAATCCTAGCAAGGGCTTGTACATGCCACTCAAGCCCAACGATTTTGAAATTCTGACCAAGACCAAGAAGAATAAAGAAGAATTTCACTTATACTTAATCCCAAATTCCACTAAAATTCAAATACAATGACGTACAAAGTACCAAATAGGGTTGATCTAGGATATAGCTCATCACTGCCTTGCATCTATAAAATGTTGCTTTTATACTTGAGTTAAATGGTAAAAATTAGCATTTTACCCCAGTTTGTGACTAAATGTATTAATCGGTGTAGTTTGATGTAAATTATCAACCCATACAGATAGAAAGAGGATGTTGAGAAAGCAAATCTCTAAAATTTGATCTCGATCCAACTTCCGCAACAAAATATATGAGTAAATAAAAACTGACCAATCTAAGCCATTGCACTACTTTTTATTTATTTAAAATTAGCTTTTAATACACACAATCCCATTTTGATCTCTCATTGTGTGGTGAATGTTTTAAGAAAATCTATAAGGAAGTCCCTCAAAATATTTGCCCGCACAAAAGGATCCCCCCAAAAGATATTTAAGCATATATCCTTCGCTTTCCCTCTCCTTCATATTTCCTAAACATTATACAAAAATACAAATTTATATTATAAAATCCCTGTAGCTATTTTAATTGCATATTGACAAGTGCAGTGAATGACGAGAGCTGTTTTAAGGGCATAATTGCAATGAAAAATTAAAAAAACCCTTCTCACTTTGGAAATAGCACTAAAACACATATTTTCCTTTTGAATAATTGTTTTTGCTACCTAAATATTCACTTCTTGTTAGAATAAATTCCCAAAAAATCCAAAATAGTTCTAGAAAAATCAAGAAAATTCACTAATTCATCAACACATTAATTAACATTAAAACTAAATTTTAAACTTGTCATTTCCTTTTAAATAGAACTATTTTAAGCCCAAATAAATCCCATAAATTATGAAATTTACAAAAAATTAGTGGAAAACCAGAAATTACATGGAATATTAATTAATATATAGAGATACGATAACAACCTTATTGAAACTCTCCAAGTGCACAAATTTGTGCTAATTACTTGAAAGAAGCACATAATTTAGGATGTTATTGGTCATATTTTCTTATTGGGATGAGTGTGCTTTGTTTTTCAAGGTGCTGAGAACTCGTGGACCTATTAAATTAATCAGAAATTAGCACAAATTGGAAACCATTATATGACAAGTGTTTTCAATAAAGATCAATATGAGAAGGACAAAAGTCTGCCTTTTCAACTTTTTAAAAAAATTATTTTTCAGAAAATAAAGGTCTAGGTGGGGTGGACCTTATATTATATAATAAATTAATTTATACTTAGGAGTGGGATCACTTGGTAGTTTGGAAACCATTTCACTAGAACCTTGTAATCGTGAAGAACTGCCATCTAAAGGGCGGTGGCCATGCTTCCTTCACTTCAGCATATTTGATTTTATGTTATTTTATTGTTTTTTAACTATATTTTTTGCTTTTCATCTTTTATCTGTTTCTGTATTAAAAGATTTGAATAACTGTCATATTGTACGAGTTGGAAACTATTACTCATAAAGTCTAATGAACACGATGAGAAAAATAAAATTACCCCTCGGTTTCCATGTCATGAACCTCTTGAATGCTTGTTTTCATCGCACTGAGTACGACACATTAATTAAACTAGTTGGAAGAGTTGTTGTGAATCCTGACGTTACAACTATCTATTAGCTTATTTATAAATTTTAATGTTTAAGAAAGTATTTGGAAATGTTACTTGCAGAAGAACCTAAGCTTGAAGAGAGCATCCCACTCTTGCCTTAAAGAAAGCATGCTTAGAAGTTCAACTCTTGGAGTGCATACTCTCACATCTTATAATTGTGGAATACCCCTTCAGTAGCACATATTATGTTCCCACATAACCAAGATATCTAAGGGTTCTAGTAAGGGGTTTGGAAAATTATCGAAGAATGCGGCATTATGAGTGCAAAATGTTGACTGTGAGCGAATTAGATAGGAACTGTTTCCCGTCAAATGGTGTTGTCCAATCCTGCTTCTGTGTCGAGCTCTTACATTAAATAGAGTCCAAAGGAGGTAGAGGTCCACACATCTTCAGCACCTAAACACAGAATTTCATGATTCTGTTTGACAACCTAAACATAAATTGTTAAACACTTTTGTTTATTAATCCTCTACCCACAATTACCCGATACTGATGATTTAACCTTGATCCTGCTTGTGTGACTCCATCATAGGAACCTTGTATATCTACACTTATTAAAATAAATGTGGCTACATTCCAAGACATGCTATCTCCCTATTTGAAACTGTCTAATAATGTCATTATTATTTTATTTCATCTATCAAATTTTACTATGTTTGGTTAACATCTTATCATATCATCACCTTCTCGTGTTTTGCATATTTTCATGGATTAAGTAATAATGTGCATTTATTAAAGCCTATCCAAAAAGAAAGAGAGAAAAAATAAAAATCATGGGATTCCTCAAAATCAAGGAAAACATCATAGAAAAGAGGTTAAAAATCTTCAGAAAAATAATAAAAAAATAAATTAATACTACTAAAATGATGAGTGTAACTTTTTTCTCCCTTATGAATTTTTTCCTTCCTTTTTTCAAGACTATGTTGAGATATATTTTATTTTATCTATACTTCTACCTCCTTCAGCTTTGGTCAAGAATCTTGAAAGTACTCTCTTATTAGTACTAGTTTCCTTACACAAAGATATCATGTATCTCTTCTCTATTTATCCATGATAGATTCTTTAGGGTGACCCTTGCATTCTCGTCTTTTACCCATATAGAAGATTATTAATTGACACTTATATTTGTCTCATAAAAAAGTTAATATTCTATTCTTAAACACGAAGATACATTTGTATGCCCCTACATTCATCAAGAATGACAAATAGAGGAGATGTCTAGTGCAAAGTAGCCAGCGTTCGGAGTTGTGTAAGGTTATCTCTTCCTATAACATCATACTTACAAATACAAGTAGATTTCTCCATCTCAAGACTAGAAGCGCTTTCCAAACCTAGAGGAGCCGACTCACGTGCCTTAAAACTGGTAAGTACTCAAATGCACCCCACTTTAAGATGGGGATGATATTAATAATAATTTATATATACCTATCTTGTGTATGAGAATATTATTGATTCTCAAGTATAAGGGGTAGTGCTATGGGGCTAGCAATTATTTAAGTTTGAGCCACTTGATGACATAAAATAAGTAGTGATAAATATGTATTTTATAATTAGTATTACAAGTTTAGTCAAGAATATGCACAAAACTTATCCCTTTTCCATGTTGAAAGTCAAATTAATACTAAATCTTATAATTGGCCCTGATGAATGGGGATTGATTTAGAACCTAATTGTACTTGATTTACTTGAATCAAGTTCTTTATTAATCTCATGAATTTCATGGAACATCATTGTACGATATGACTTATTTATTGGAATATTAATGACATTTCAATGGTTCAAAGGAGAGGAAGCTAACACACAATTAAGCCCATTATGGAGCAGGCCATATCTGGATCCTAAAAGAAGCTTAAGCCAATCAAAGGAGGGGCTTATTTTTAATGAAAAATTTCAAATCGGTGCTTGATTTTTCTTTCCTATAAGAGGCATGAAATTGACTCTCCAGATTGCCAAATACTCGCCACACATTCTACGTTACCCAAACTGAGAGTATAAGATCATTGTTTATACCTCTTTTCTCCCCATTGGAACGATCCCTGAATTTTGGGTCCAAACTCTGTATTGCATCCCTGAGTTGGAGGAATGTTACAGTGTTTCACTCTTTTTGATTGTCAGGTTAAGCGAAAAAGGACATTTGGAGAAAACTGAAGAGGTCTGCATCCTTGGCCCCGAAGGGACTGACATTCTTAGATTTTATTGACTTCCACACTAAAATATTATGGTTCAAATATTATAAGAAATGATAGCTATGGCATAGGGTTTTGCAATGGTGCAACAAGTGCTTACAAATCCCTCCTACATCTCAAGTGATTGCATTTTTACTGTACCCGAAAATCCAAGATCCGAAACACATTAAATATGGGATGCTATTGTAAGAAAACTCACGCCCTCTACTAAAAAACACCTCAAGAAATTTGTAATTTTTACTATTTGTTTTTCTAGCATTGTAATATTTAAAGCTAAACTTTATCATAAATATCATTTAAGTTATTATGAACATAGTTTCGGTTTTTTTCTTTGCTATTTCATAAAAAAGGAAAGTACTGCTTCATATAGACTTCATTTTTGTTTTTTTACTAAAATTTGGATGGATACCATAATAAGGAGATATATTCCAATTAATTTTTGACTCCATGTCTTTCGAACCTTACTTAAATCTATTGTTAGTATCGAACCTTTGAACATGTATTGTTTAATCTAGGAAATAATGACGACGTATGCACTTTTTGTCTTATGAGTTATCTTGTCACTTGATTTTGTGATTAATAAGTATCTCAACTCAACTCAATTATCCGTCTCTTCAGAACACTAAAGTCTTACTAACCATTCCCTTTGGAGACGATATGTGCTTGTCACTAGCTCAGATTCGTAAGTTTTTAGTGCAGGTTTGTATTTTGATTGAATAATCTCAAAACTACCGACAACGAGTTTCATTAAATAGAATATAATGGAAAATAACACTTTGAAAATCAAGAAAATTCAATAAAAGTAATAAATTATTCTAAATTCTATTTAATGTATTTCATTAAAGATGTTTTGGATACTTGTGTTTCTCCAAAAATTATCCACTATCTGCCTTCAAATATATCTCAACATAAGTCCTAAAACATTTGTATAAGCTTGGATCAACCTATATCGTATTCGGCCAATGATCTGTGTGTATGTTAATTAAAGTATTCAAATAGCAGTATAAAATATAGATAAATGTTCTCATTGTGATTCCGACCTTTCTATACTCACCTAGTGTTGTTTCTATTTTATTTAATATTTACTTATTTTTTCTCTCCTAGTAGCTATTTGCATCTTAACCCTTTAATCCATCATATGCCTATTCCTACCAGTAGTCTCTATAATAATTATTTACATCTCTTTCAACTCTACCGCTACATGTACTTCTAAGCGCCAGTATGAAGCTCAAAAACACCACTAAATTGACTTTACCTTCCTGTGCCAGAATAAAAGTTTATAGACCTTATGCAATGGAAGAAAACTATTTATAATGCATAATAACTCCATTTATTTTGTTTAATTACACATCTTTAGCTCTCATTAACTCTTTATGTAACACGGCTGATGGGATTGGTTGGCTCCAGTAACACCACAATTGAAAAGATGACGAGAAATAAAGGCAAGGAGTATGAATGGATGCGGCAGCATTCAAATTTAATATGGAACAGACAGCAATTGCTGACTAGACTGATGACCAATTGAAGGATTGGAGAGGGCTACCCTTCAATCGGGCCCTCAATAACCCGTTTGACCAATTCAACGTCCTACGAGGTAAGAAACAACGAAGTGTCCTCTTCTTCACTGCTAGGATCCTAGTTGGTATCTCAATTTATCCCTCCTCTCGAGAATAAGGTGGCTAGCCTTACTAATACATAATCTATAAGCAGAGGAGCGTAGTAGCAAGATGGCACTAGAAGAAATAACAATACTGCTAAAATAACCTGATAGGTCGAAACCCAGAAGTTCGTGACGAATGAGTCGTTGCAGTAATGATGCACTGGCTGACGACGTTCTGAGGGGATCGGGGTCCTGAGGTTTAATATTTCTAGTTGTTTTTTCTTCCTATTGGAAATGACCATTCTTCAAATTTCTTCAAATTTTAATAATGTTTTTTCTGAACAATACCAACTCGTCCGCTGCTGCTGGAGATGAATGTTTTTCTTCAGATTTCAAAGTCGTAAAAATACATGATTCATCACGTCATCCGGCCCGTCACCACGGTAACCTAGTTTATAATTATCGATAAGGGGGGTTCCGTTTCACTGCGGAAGTTGGTATTGGAAATGACCATTCTACCCCGAAGTTGGTCATAGCTTAAAGTCGTTACAGGGGTAATGGCCGGGATTTGAGATGGAGCGGCGTTTAATACTGGACAGAGGCAACAGTCGAAGAGTTTACTGATGTCGACTAGCAGCAGCGGACGAGTTTCTAATCGGTCTCCTATACCGAAATCTTGAGATCTGATGAAACGCGTTGAGCTGCTCGGTCTGTTCCTTTGAATCTCGTCTTTTGCGTTTTTTTTTTTTTCATTTTTGAAATTTTATTTGAATGGTGTCACCGCGTCTGCTTCCATTTCTTTCTATTTCGTTGTCCGCTGATGCGCATTTTTGCTGGTTGAATTGTTTTTCGTTGTTATTTCGCTGGTTTCACGGTTTGCTTGAAAAATTTTCAGGTCTTTGGGGCCGTGGTGTGGCCTGTTGTTGATCGGTTACTGGAGAAGTGCGGCTCCGAAGAGGTAGGCTCTGTTTCTTGAAGATACGGTTGAATTACGTGCCGATCGAACGGTGACATAGAAACGTACTAGTGGTTTTCTGCTTGTGGAATCCATTGATGGTGCTGTTTTTTGTTAAATTCTTTGACAGACGTTTTGTTGATTGTTTATTCGTGGTGATAATTGTGAATTTTTTTTTCTCTTAAACCTTTCCCGTGTTTGGTTGTAGTGTTGATCCTACTGCCATCTTGCCCAACACGAACAAAATTTACAACCTCGGACCAGATGCTCAAATTTTCTTTGTATTTCATTCTCCTGTTGATGTTCAGTAACTGACGAGAGTAGATATAATAGTAATGAGCTTCATTTCCCATGTTTAAGGGAGAGAAACGCCAAATATCGAGTCCAACTCAGGGATGTCAATCGTGCTGGCTCGTAATCATGGATTTGTGGAGATCTGAGGTTATCAATCTAAATTTAGATAGGGACTTTGGCCTGCTCTGATGGAAACACTGAGTGGATAGTGGAGTCAAACTCATGTATTACAAAATTGCTGAAAGGCTTTACAAATAACTGTTGACTAAAGGGATCATATAGTGCAAAGATTCTTGGGTCTGATTGCAAGAAGACATACTTAGAAGATATAGACTATGTGATGCGCTCCATCATGATCACTGTGTACATGAGATCTCCGATGGTGATGAAGATATGGTCGTAAAGTAATAGGTTCTTTTAGCCATGCGAGAATGGCAACTGTGGTGCAGTGAACGTGGATTCAATGCATAATTAATAATGCGACCTCTTGGAATATATTCCCGAGTTTCACAAGTGTCAAGGAAGTAAAAAAACCATCAAACAATATCTTCCTCTGGATAGTTGATGAGATTATATATCTTTAAAATATTTTAAAATGATCACCCATCAAGTTGTGGCTTGAATGCTGTTATTTTCAAAAGCAGTATATCCAAGAGGACCCCAATTCAAAGTTACCCCACTAAGGCGCATCTCAAAGAGCCTAAGTATAATGTGAAAATGAACCATAAATATATGTTTGATGCCACAATGACAGACCTATCTGAGTGAGAGTGGAGTCAAGATTCATCTTTTCAATTGTTCCTGTATTGGAGGTTCTATATTTGTCAGCTGACACCTCTCTATCTCTCTCTCTCTCTCTCTCTCTCTCTTTCTGTTTCTTATATTTCTTTCTATTGTTAATCTATAGTGGGCATGTACGAGTTAAGCCCATTATCTAGAAAGTTCTAATTCAAGAACTCTCATGTAATTTGGGGATACCAAAACCCTATAAAAGGGTTAGGGCCCATTGTTGTAAAGGTGAAGCCATTTTTGGAAAAGTGCTGTTTTGTCTTCTATTTCAAAACATGGTATCAGAGCTCGGGTTGGAGAAAACCCTAGCTTAAGTTTGTGATTTCAAGAATCATTTACGTTGGAGTTCAAGTTGGAAGGCATTGTCGGTGACACGGAAAAACATCGCCGGCGAGAAATCCGACCTACCGTCGGCGAGCAGAGGCACTGTTGGCGAGAGGAAATACCG
Source organism: Wolffia australiana (assembly GCF_029677425.1). Taxonomy (NCBI): domain Eukaryota; kingdom Viridiplantae; phylum Streptophyta; class Magnoliopsida; order Alismatales; family Araceae; genus Wolffia; species Wolffia australiana. The sequence goes on from NC_135844.1 coordinate 14,118,259, forward strand.
TCGGTCGTAGGCATTGGCGAGGAGGTTGACTTGCTACCGTCGGTCAGGGGCATCGGCAAGGAGGTTGACTTACTGCTGGAGAATCCAGGTGTGTTTGCTCCTTAACTAAAACTATGTCTGTAGAAAGGGAGATATCGAATATGAAGGGGGTTAAAGGCACAGATGAAATCAGTGAGGAATCCTATGTCAATTCCTCAATGATTCCTCCTGTACCGGAATCCCTCAAGTTAAATGGAAGAAACTTTGAAGAATGGGGTCAAATTGTGGAGTTGACCCTCAGCTTAAAGGGCCTGGAGGATCATTTAGAGATTGAGATGAATTCCTCAGATCCTGGATATCAAAAGTGGAAGAAGGATGACATGCTTGCCCTAATTTACATGAAGACAGGCATGAAAAATGACCAACTTCCCAAGGTGAAATACATGAAGACTGCTTGTCAGGTCTGGTCCTATTTAAAGAAGAGCACAACATATAGGAGCTGCGAATTAATGCATCGGATCTGGACTACTCAACAAGGAGAAATACCAGTATCTGAATACTACGAGGAACTTCAAGCTTTGTGGGCAGAGTTGGATCATCTAAGGCCAGTGAAAGATGAGGATGTGTGGGAATACACCAATAAAGATAGATTGTTTAAGTTTCTCTTGGGTCTGAAGCTGGAGTACAATACACTTAGAAGCTAAGTTTTGAATGTGGAAAGGTTCCTAGCCTGGAGGAAGCTCTCTGTAATGTGCTTGATGAAGAGTCTCTCAGAGGCCTCAATCCCAAAGGGAAAACAGAGGAAGGAGCTGGTCTCTTAACTAGGTCAAGGGGACCAAAGGATCGAAATCAAGGAGAAAAAGGATTTACCTACAAGAAAAACCAGGGACTAGGTGACAGAAGCGATTGGAGAGGACCAAAAAGACCTAATATATTATGTAATTATTGTGGTAAAAAGGGGCATGTAGAAGACTCTTGCTGGGCAAAGCATGGCAAGCCTGAGAAGGGTGACAAAGCATACAATGGGCAAGCCGACAGCTGCCAGGAAGAAGGTCGAAAATCCAAGAAGGAAGAAGGAGAGGAAAAAGAGAAGGGAAACAGCGACATAATTAAAGCTCTCAAGAAAGAAATCCTGGATGAACTAAGAGGCCAAATCAGTGTCTCGTCCTTGGCCACTTCAGGTGAGTCTTGTGCTTATCTTTCTTTTGTTAGGAGTTATTGGGTTGTGGATACTGGGGCTACAGATCACATGTCTCCGAATCGCAAGAAATTTGAGAAATATGCCCCATGCCCTGGAAGAAAAAGGGTATTCACTATAGGGGGGGAAATCCTCCATGTGGCTGGAATTGGTATTGTCAAGTTTTGAAATCTGGGATTTATGAAGAATGTTCTTCATGTTCCAAGTTTGATGTGCCAGTTAATCTGATACAGTACTCTCTGAGTGATGCAATCAAGACAAAAACAACGAACAATATATATTTATATTAATACAATTACAAGTACAATGTACAAACCCTGGTACAGGAGCGATCTTACAAGACGATTAATTTGTCTCCCAATCTCTTAGGAGCCTCTTAAGAGCCTTAGGAAAGTCTCCCACTTCTTCTTGAGAGTTTCTTTTCCTAATTCATACTTATATATCTTACACCTATTTATGCTGCACAACCTAAGCAGTTATTCTTCACTTGCTTCTTCGAACATGTCCAAGGGTGGTGTCTGTTGGAGGCCTCCTTTGGATTCTTCATGAAAGGATGTCTCAGTTGGATGTGCTTCTTCAGGTACTTCAGTTGTATTGTTGAGTTGTTTTGATACCCAACAAGATTCCAACGAATTCTGTAAATAACTGTCATAACTGTCGTCTGTAATAGTCAATATCGATTTATTTCTTCTATTGTATACTTTAGGGAGATTCATATCATAATCTCTCCCCAAAAATTGGTTAAGGATCTAGATATAGATGTTAACATAACTGACAAAGGGTGTTTTTTGGTTGAAAAGGGAACGGGACAGAAGATTTTGGCTTCTGAAGAAAGAGGTGGGCTGCTGTTTCTAGAAGATGAAGACAAAAGCGCTATGACTACAGGAGTATGGGATACATCAATGGAAAAAGGTAGAAGATCCGAAGAACTTAGAATATGGCATTGTAGACTAGGTCACCCGTCGTTTGAGTTTTTGACAAAACTATTTCCAAACTTCAATTTCAAACCTTGAGAAACCAGTTTAAATGTGAAAAATGTCAACTTGCAATGCATAAAAGAGCATCCTTTAGTGAAGTAAGTGGAATGAAAGAAAACCCCTTTCAATTAATACATAGTGACATATGGGGAACCACTAAAAACCCTTCGATTACAGGAGATAGATGGTTCTTAATCCTTGTAGATGATTGCACCAGGGAAACCTGGGTCTATCCCTTGAAGACCAAAGGATAAGTATCCTATAAAGTGAAAGAATTTTTCCAAATGGTTGAACAACAGTTTGATTCCAGAATTAAATGTTTTAGATCTGATAATGCAAGGGATTTTTTCAACGAGACACTATCTGCATTCTTCAAAACAAAGTGTGTAATTCATCAGTCATCATGTGTATATACACCAGAACAAAATGGGGTGGCAGAAAGGAAGATTGGATATGTAGTTCAGATGGCTAGGGCTTTAATGATTCACACCAAGGTTCCGCGCTACTTATGGAGTGAAGCAGTACTTACAGCAGTGCACCTAATAAATCGACTACCCTCAAAGGTGCTGAAGAACAAGAGCCCCTTGGATTTAATGTGTGAGAAATTTCCATCGTTACCTCTAAAATTAAGACTTACACCAAGAATCTTTGGATGTACAGCCTTTGTTCATGATGACAACCCAAAAGATAAATTTAGTCCTCGGGCAGTGAAGTGTGTGTTTGTTGGATATTCCTCAACAAAAAAAGGCTATAGATGTTACCATCCTCCTAGCCGGAAATTTTTTATTTCAGCAAGTGTTACCTTTCACGAGGATGAAGTATATTTCAAGGAAGAGGCGCATGCAGGAGTCTCAAGCCAAGGAAGTGAACAGAGACATGTACCAATAGAAGATAATTGGGGAACCATGTATGACATGGAGCCAATTGAAGAAAACTTGATAGAACCATAAGAAGAAGAAGAACAACAAGAGAGTGATGAGTTAAGGGGGGGAATCTAAGGAGTAGAAAACCAAGGAATAGAAGTGGACAGCACATGCAGGAGTTGGAAATGGATCAGGAAAATATCCCTCAAGACGGAAGAAAGGAACTGACAGATTCAAGAACACAGAACAACAATGATCTTGGTTGGCCCATTGCTCTAAGGAAAGGGAAATGTATGTGTACTCAGAAAAAGGAATACTCATTGTCGAATTATGTTAACTATCAAGGTGTCAGCAAGGATTACAAGGCATTCTTAATGGCCATTGAGATGGTAAATGTTCCGAAATGGGTGCTTTACTAAAAAATGGTACGTGGGAAATTGTGACGTTTCCAAAGGACAAGAAACCAGTAGGGTGCAAATGGGTTTTCACGGTAAAGTATAAATCAAATGGATCAGTAGAGAGATATAAAGCACGACTCGTTGGGAAAGGATATACACAGGAGTATGGGATTGATTATGATGAAATGTTGGCACCAGTAGCTAAAATGAACACTGTCAGGGTATTAATTGCTTTAGCAGCCAACTTTAATTCAGAGATGTTCCAATATGATGTGAAAAATGCATTTCTGAATGGGGATTTGGAAGAAGAAGTGTATATGAAGCTACCACCTGGATATTACGAAGATGAAGATATGAATGTGTGTAAGCTGAAGAAATCTCTTTATGGACTAAAGCAGTCTCCGAAGGCATGGTTTGACAAATTCTCTGGAAGCTTGAGAAATCTGGGATATTATCAGTGCTACAATGATCATGCTCTGTTTATAAAAAGGGGATCTTCATGTAAGACATCAATTCTTCTAGTATATGTAGATGACATCATTATGACAGGAGATGACAAGGATGCCAATCTGCATTTAAGTCGAAAGTTAGCTCAGCTATTTGTGGTTAAATCGGTAGGAAGGTTGAGATACTTCTTGGGAATTGAGGTAGCCTACTCCAAGACAGGCATATTTATCTCACAACATAAATATATAATGGGCCTTTTGAAGGAAACGGGCATGAGTGATTGTAAGCCATCAGTGGTCCCAATCGACCCAAACTCCAAACTTAAGATAGATGAGAAAGATTCACCTGTAGACAAAGGCCGACTCATCGGGAAACATATATATTTGAATCACACCAGGCCAGATATTGCATATGTGGTTGGAATCCTCAGTCAATTCATGAAGGATCCAAGAGACTCCCACTGGCAAGCAGCACATAGAGTGTTAGCATATTTGAAGGGCACTCTTGGACATGGGTTACTGTTTAGGAGAAATAGAGGACTAAAGCTAGAAGTATTAACGGATGCAGACTTCGGAGGATCAATGGTGGACAGAAGTTCAACCTCTGCTTATTGTTCATTCCTGGGAGGAAACCTAGTGACGTGGAAAAGTAAGAAGCAGTCAGACGTCGCCCTATCCAGTGCAGAAGCAGAATTCAGAGCTCTCTTGAAGGGAATTTGTGAGGCAGTATGGTTGAGAAACTTATTAATAGAGATTGGATTTCCAAGTGCAGAACCTGCTGAGATGAAGTGTGATAGCAAGTCAGCCATTGGTATATGTTTGAATCCTATTCATCATGATAGGACAAAACACTTGGGAATTAATCGACACTACATCAGGAAGAAAATAGATCAGAAAATTATCAGTCTGGACTATGTACCATCTTCCGATCAGAGAGCTGATATGCTGACTAAAGGAGTCACAAGAGCAACATTACGAAGGCTCAGCAACAAACTAGGCATTCGGAGTCTTCATGCACCAGTTTGAGGGGGGGTGTCAGCTGACACCTCTCTATTTCTCTCTCTCTCTCTCTCTCTCTCTCTCTCTTTCTTTCTTATATTTCTTTCTATTGTTAACGTATAGTGGGCCTGTATGAGTTAAGCCCATTATCTAGAAAGTTCTAATTCTAGAACTCTCATGTAATTTCGAGATACCAAAACCCTATAAAAGGGTTAGGGCCCATTGTTGTAAAGGTGAAGCCATTTTTTGAAAAGTGCTGTTTTGTCTTCTATTTCAAAACAATATTCTTAAACTATTTATTTTTACGGACATTAGGAAAGGAAAAAATGTATTATACCTGATAACATCTACATTTATTTGAAATACATTTGACATATGTTTTCTTCAAGCTCATATAAATTATATGCACCTAAATTCAATATTTCTATAAAATCTTTAATAATTAGTGTACAGAATCACATGGTGAGGATGATATGTGAAAATCTACTGTTATCTGCTTCATCGACAGGTTAAACCTAAAATGGTTTTTTCCACACTTAAAAAAAGTCACTGTACTATATACTTTTTACTATATGCTTTGCTGTATGACATTCCAGTATTCTATTCCCTTATCCAATGGTTTATTATCATCTCTTGGTCAATTGGACTAACTTTTTTCATATTTATTACTATTTCTTTCAGTGTGCGCCCCCGTTTATGGTCCATGGAAATGCTACTTGGGCGTTAAATGTGTGTCACTTGAGGAGCTACGTAGAAGAGAAATGTTGATTTAGTTGGGAGTGTGTCTTGCAACGCATTCTTCCGATGAAGGCAGAAGCTGCAAGACAAAGTCGTGCACAGAATTTACAGAGCACAGTCACTGCCCATCAGCGTTCCAAATCAAGAAAGCCAGTATGGATCATTGTATTGGTTACGGTGGCATCACTGTCATTGATTGGGGTCTACGTTTTCCCCTCTGAGAAGTACACAGCTTGCTACTTTTTTGGATCAAGCGTTTGTGTTCCCTTCATGGATTGGCTTCCACCTGCTCCTGTCAAAGAGTACATAGATGAAGAGCTTGCTGCCAATCCTGTTTTCCACAATCTTCTTCTTCTCCCTCTAGTTCATGTATCAACTCTCAAAGTTGCATTTCTTTTCTTGACGTTGCCTTTTGGAAACTGTGGGAAAAGTTTTTCCCGGTAAAATTTATTTTTATTTGAATTTAATTACTTATCCCAATTGTTTATGGACAATGAAAAAAATCGTCATGGCCATCCCCGAACCTGTCATTGTCATAGCCATAGCCATCCTACCTCAGGCAAATGATGATGATGCCAATCTTAGGATTTTTATCACCATTGTCATCATCATCATATCCTGACATGGACAAATGGTGGGAACAATGATAACTAGTGATTTTACTCAGTTGTTGGTAATGGCAAACACTACTTACTTTTGTAAGTTGTTTTTTCCTACCTCATTCCATTTTTCATTGTTGATTTCATTATGATATGGATCATAGTATCTCTGTTTTCTCAATATGATAGAATAATATTGTGATTTAACTTGGCCGGTACTGTAAAACTAAAACGAATTGAATAATATAATGCTTATGATTGAATTCTATTGAATAATAAAATCATGAGTTGATGCTGTCATCTGATATGTTCTTTTCAAGAGAAAGATCCATCTGTTAGATGCATGCGCAGATAAGTTCTCATGTATGGAAAGCCTTTAAATAAAGCACTACTGAGAAAGGAGGAGTCCTTTTTCAAGATGTCAGAAGCAGCTCGATCATCCCTAGGGAGAAGCCACAGTTTATCCATAGATTCTGGTCTACTTTTGGGGTCTTGTATGTGATACATTGGGTTTACTATTGGACTTAACTCTCTCAAAATTGTGCATTCTTACCCCAAGAAAGACCTTCCACAAGATCTTGATGCGGTTTTGGGATATTTTCCTCATTACTTTGGTTTTTTCCTGCTTCACTTTTTCTAGTTTCAGATCTGTGTCTAGTTGTTTTCTCCTTTATTAGTTACTTGATTGGTTAAGTGTTGATCTTTCAACAATGTCATGGAAAGCAATTTTGATACCTTTTTTTGGGTCAAATTCATAGGGTCACGAAGGAAGATATTCCATTTACGTGCACGCATCAAGGGAAAAGCCAGTGCATGCCAGTTCCTTGTTTGTGAACAGCGACATTCGCAGCGATCAGGTATTTTGAATATTTCAGTTGTGAACCTCCTTATGACAATTTGTTTTTTTTTTTGAAGAAATATGACAATGGGAATTACTTGGAAAGTGATAGTCCTGTGCATGACTCTATCACTTTCCAAACTTATCACAGAAGGCCCATTCAACATTTTGGGGGGAATCCATTCGGTCCAAATGATATTAATACCCTATATTTTTGGTCTTCCACATTTTCTTCAAAAAAAATAAAATAAAAAAATAAATACCTTATATTCTTAATAAGTCTAACATGAATGACCAATTATGGTTTCCTTGGAGTTTGGTAGATGGAAAGGTAGAATCCTTATTCTCTATTTCATTAGGGGTTTTATGAATTTGTACAAGAGTTTATCAGCCTGTAAAGGCAGAAGAGACCCTCACATCAGGTGAGCTATGCGGCTGATTTTCTAGGGTTTTTAATCCCTTGCTCCTGTTACGATACCAATAAGGCAGTATCAAAGAAAGAAGTTGAGAAATAGAAATACGGTCATTGCTGCTGAAGAAAGAATAGCGCCTCATGTAGAGGCACATGACGATTAAAGAAGTGCGTTAACCATAGCCTTATTTATTTCTTATCTTCTCATGTACTAAACCATTAACACTCTCACTTTTTTTTCTATAAGTTTATTGTCGCTAACCTTAATTAGGGTTGAAGACTGTATTGGTTTAACTATCTTTTCCCGTTGACTTTAGCTTCTCCAGAGTTCTAGCTTCTAGAAAAGGAATATCCCGCTGAGGATGGGAGGTACTCAAGAAACTCAAGGAAGATCCTGAAACCCACCCAAGGTTCAAGTATGACCATGAAACCTTGCTGTATAAAGGTAGATTGGTGTTCTTACCTATTTTGAGCCTGATTGACTGATGTGTTAAGAGATTACCACGACTCAGTGGTGTGGGCCCATACTGTGTACTTGCGGATAAATAAAAGAATTATGCAAGATTTATACAGGAGGATCATGAAGAGAGATGTTCAAAAATAGGTGGACCAGTGTCATATCTGCCACAAGGTATCAACGTTGACTGTGGCAAGACTTCTTCAACCATTACCAATTCCTGAAAGAGATCGGTATGACGTATTGATGCATTTTATTTAGGGACTGGCACTTTCACAAGGTTTCCATTGCATCATGGTGGCCGTAGCAAGGTTAAGTAAATACTGCCACCTTATACCCCTCACATACCCATTCATTGCCCCATCGGTGACAGAGAAATCTGTATGAGGAATGGTGAGGCTCCATGGTAGTCAAACCTCAATTTTCTCAGATCAAGGCAATATATTTACGTGCAAATTCTGGAGAAAGCTACACACACAACTGGGAATGCAGCTTAAGATGAGCTCCTGGTATCATCCTTGGACTGATGAACAGGCGGACGTGGTTAACAGATCTCTAAAAGTATATCTTAGATGTTTCACTTCAGAAACAACAGAAAAGTTGTCACGATGGCTGCATTGGGCAATACTCATATGACATCTTTTACCACTCTGCTTTGAGGACAACTCCATTTAATGTGGTTTACAATCGTGATCCACCCAGATTTCTGCATTATGGGATGCAGTCCTCTTCATTGGAATCAATAGACAGTTTATTCGAGAGACACTCTTAAGCAGAAATCGTCACACGTGCAGTCTATCATAAAAGTTAAAGCAGATAACCGTAGGCACGACCTCCAATTTGCTGAAGGCCACATGGTTTACCCTAGACTTGGGCTTAGAAACTAGCCCCCAAATATTTTGGTCCTTATGCTATACAACAGACTTTTGGAGCCACATCAGGCTTGAGGGGATAATCAAGATTGCTGCATCCTACTAGTAGAACCTAATGTACTCAGTATATCACCAGAATGATAATTCTAATTCACATTCGACTGCCGTGTTCAAATCTCAGGGAGTGATGAGGATGAGAGTGAAATAGGGAGGAGTTGAAGAGAAGGGAGGAAAGAGAGCAACATGACAGAGTGGATGATGCCAAGTGTTGAAGTGATCGTTGCTCCTCGTGCAGGAACGATCGTCTGCGACAGGAGACAGTGAGTTCACTTGCCAGGAAACCAGGGCTGCCCTCCTTTCTGCATTGGAGGGCTTAAGAGCTACGGTGGTTTGGTCTGGCGTGGGCCGAGCCAACTGCTCCCTGTTTTGGCAGGGGACGACATTTATATATGTGCCTCCAGATTGCATTGCCTACATGTGCTTGAGCATCCTACAGGCTTCAATCAGAAAGCTGTCGACACTGATGCAGCTTGCTGTCTTGTGTGCTGGTGACATGAGATCCTGATAAGATCCTTGATAGGATCCTCAACCTATCTTGGGGTATTTTTGTCATGTTAGCCCACAAGAGCATTTCAATCATTTGGGTATTATGTATTTCCTTTTAAATAGGGATGCCCTCCCTTTAGGAGGGCAGCCAAGAAGAAGAATGAAGTAGTGTTCTTGTCTCCCCTCTCCTCGTCTAGGTCTGGTATCCCTCTCTCCCTCAATGATTCCCGACCCTCGTGATCTTCTCTACCTCACCGCGTCTTCAAACGACTCATCCTTGTCTGATCCCTACCCCTCTGCTGGGCCTCCTCTCGAATCCTTCCTGTTTCACATCTCTACCCCCGGAACTTCTACCTCGCCTCGTCCTCTACCCTCCTTCCAGTGCAAGCCTAGATCCATCTTCGCATTAGATCTATATCCCCTATCCTACTTTATTGTTATTTGTGAACCTACAGGTAATGGATGTATTACATATCATACATTTCTTGTTTTAATTCATAATCATAGTATCTAATCGACTCAGTGTTGTTTTTCTTGTGTAGATTTGCATTTTTGTCATGATGGAGGTAAGTTGGGGGGGAGATTTCAATGGTTGATGCGGAGAAAAGGCTCTTGGCAAATGCACTTCAAGATCCTGATAACCAGCACTTTGTTCTATTCTCTGAGAGGTAATTTCGAAATTCTGCTCACTTTTAGAATACCATTAAAGAGAGAAATTTCTCGCATTTGGTGCATATTATCAGACTTATAATTTCTCTCTTATTTCCGCAGTTGTGTTCCTTTGCAAAATTTTGAATACCATTTTTAGAATACCATTATAGAGAGAAATTTCTCGCATTTGGTGCATATTATCTGACTTATAATTTCTCTCTTATTTCCACAGTTGTGTTCCTTTGCAAAAATTTGAATTTGTGTATAGATATCTGATGGAAACCAACATTAGCTATATTGATTGGTGAGAACAGTTTCGTTTGATTTTTGTATTTTTTGTTTTTTTTCCCTCTTATTGGAGATGCCTTTCAGCTTTTCTTTAAGTTATACTCTCATATGTGGTTTATTTATTTATTTTTTTATTATTTCAGTTTCGATGATCCTGGTCCTCTTGGAATGGGAAGGTATTCCAGAAAAATGCTACCTGAGATTGAGAAGAGAGATTGGAGGAAAGGTTCACAGGTATGTCTTTTTATGCATATCGCCTGTCATCTATTTTTATTGAGTGTTGGAGTGGTATTTCTATCTTTTCACCCCTCCAGGGGTATCTAAGTCTTTGGCTTTTGGGATAGTTTCCCTTTAATTGCATTCTAAAAATGGTTGACAAGAATATCACCCGTAGTCTACCTTAGATTTCTAGAGGGTTATTTCTGTCATTTCACCCATCGGGGGGCGTAATATTCTAGTATTTTGCCTTTAGACTATTTTTCTCTTTAATGGTATTCTAAAAATGAAGGTAAGAGGATATATCATCCGTAATCTAATTTTATTTTTATCTACCTTAGACCATCTAGAAGGGTGTTTGTGTACTTTCGCCTTTAGACTATTTTTCTCTTTAATGGTATTCTAAAAATGAAGGTAAGAGGATATATCATCCGTATAATGTTATTCAAGAAATGAGGATTTAGAAGATATTACTAATGGAGGTCTGAGATTGGACATTAATCAAGATTAAGTAATAAATTCTCATCTCAAAGTAAGCACGGTCAGGTTTGAATATCATTCAGTGATTTTATTTTAACTTCTTTGCTGTAACTTTAACTTCTATGCACCATTTAAAAAAAATGGCTGATTTTATCATTTCAATTTTGAAAGGCTGGAATTCCCATGAATGAACATGTTGAGTTCTTTGTTATTGTCATTGGATATCTATTTACATATTGTGGGTGGGTTGTGGCAATGTGGAGATAAATATTTTCCTAAAAGGCACTAATTTATTGAATTTTCAATTCACTCAATTGGAATCTTAGGACACCGATCCCCTCAGAGCGTTGTCAGCCAATGCATCATTACTGCAGCGACTCATTCGTCATGAACTTCTCGGTTTCGACCTATCAGGTTATTTTTGCAGTATTGTTATTTCTTCTAGTGCCATCTTGCTACTACGTTCCTCTACTTGTAGATTATGTATTAGTAAGGCTAGCCACCTTATTCTCGAGAGGCAGGGATAAATTGAGATACCAACTAGGATCCTAGCAGTGAAGAAGAGGACACTTCGTTGTTTCTTACCTCGTAGGACGTTGAATTGGTCAAACGGGTTATTGAGACGTTGAATTGACTCGACGGGAGCTGAAAGAGCAGGGGTCCACCGAATTAAAAAGGAATCCATGGCTATGATTTAATCGTAGATGTTGAACCCCCCAAATACTGAGAACTAACGGTCGAGAAAGACTCGACCAAAATTGCCTCTCCCACTACCGTTACCATCGCTGACGACTTCAATCCGGCGACGAGAAGGCAGATTTCGCCAGATTTGTTAGCTGGAGATGTCGTCGGAATTGTTCCATATCCGGTCAGGAAGGTCCTAGGACCATTCCTGACCTAAAAAATGGGTGTAAGTTGTAGGAAATCTATCTTTTGCTGCCAAATTCTGAATAACATTTTTGAAATAAGATTTTGGTCGAGGATCCTCGTTCTCTTTCCCTTCCTCTTGATTCTATCAGCCAACGAGTGTGACACGCTCGTGACCTGAAGGGAGAACAATATGAAAGGGTAAAAACAGAAGAGAAAGTGAAAAATTTACTTGAAGGACGAAGCGGCCAGAGCGGGGTCTGGAGCCATCAGCGACCCCGAGCTGGCGCAGAAATCTGGTGAGCGGTTAGTTTTAAGCAGAGGAGTTTAATGGAATTTGAGTTAAGTATAATCAATGATTGATGAAACATCTCTTTTATCCACCTCCTTGAAATCAAAATAACTCGATTCGAGCGATATCCTAATAGTAAAACATCGCCTATGAGGCATTTCCACAAACACATTTCGTGCAAACTCCTTACAACAATCTTTTAACTCCCATATTGAAATACTTTTAAACCAATTGAAAATTTAAAAAATATATAATAAAATCTAGGAAGATATACTTCTTGATATATATACATATTATGATAAAAATACTTAAAATTGATTTCATTCTTTCTATAAATACAGAAAAATCCAATATCTTCTATTAAGCCTATCATCAAACACTTTAACTTCAATACTTGCCCCTGCATTTTCACATATATTTCTACCTCTAAAAACTCTATAGAAATTCCTAAAATCACTAATATAGATCTACTGTCTGTGTATGAAATTTGATGTATAAATAAAATCTTTAGGGAGGACTTCCCTCACTATTAAATTCTTCCCTGTTCACTATTAGACATTAAATACCTCTTTGTCTACTCTCCTACTCATTAGTTGAATTCTATCTCTAAGGCCCAATCCCTGTGGAGATGACCTTACTCAACACTATACCTATCTGAGTAAGAATACAAATTAAACATTTTATTTGATCGAAGCAAAAATAACGACGACAAAGTTAACACCCCATTTTCACTTTGTTGCCTCACATTAAAAAAACATTACTTAGCCATTAAAAATAAGTTATAAAGCATGCACTTTGGCCAGAATTTCAGTATGGCAATTGCCCCATAAAGCCTTCAACTCTATTCAGATTGGTTCATGCACATCATCACTCAAAAGAATTGGTTAGTTGACAGTAGTTTGACCACGTGAAATGTCAAACCTCCTAATTTACTCATATTATCACCTAAATAGCAGATATTAATTACATGAACGATAAAATGAGGTAGATGCTAAAAATGCTCGCAAGGCATGATAACGTACATAGTGTCGTGCGAGTTCTGTGTTAATTTCATTCATGAATGATGGAATGCATGTCATGGTCGCACGTTAGCATTGAGAAGATAAGGTGGCTGAGAGGAAAACCCACTTAAAAACTGCCTTGTTATGAGGAGGGCATCTGTGTGCTTCTTGTCGGCTTGCCTTGGTGGACTATTGTGATGCATTTATGTATAATTGTGTTTATTGGCCACAGGCTGGCTCTAATAGTTTATGACTGGTCCGTACGACTGGCTTAAGTGCCTGCACATCACTGATCCGGCCTTTGGAATAGAGCAAAACAATATTTTATTTATTGATTGATTTAAACTCATACCTAAAAACAAAATACAATAACCAGTTATAGACAATATTTAACACCTTAAAAAATGATAAAACATATTTTAAAAGATAATTCTTGGGCCTGAAAAGTATATAAATGTATCAGTAAAAAGAGACCATTATCTATAATGTGATAAACAGTAACCATTTTGTTATTTAAAGTATCAACATGGATTCATCAAATACCCTCTATTCATAGATTGGCTGCCCCTTAGCAATCACACATACCATGACATAGTTTTCTCATAAATATGCAAAGTGGCCTAAAATTTTATTTTTCATAAAGTGGGTTAGTTTCCTTGTAGTTTAAGGACGTGCGGCATGTTGAAATTTTTACCCTTGGTCCAAGGTACAAACAGGAAATTATTTAAAGCGAATGACTGATAATCGAGTTGAAAGCCACCTAGAAAACAACAAAGTATATAACCTAAGCATATATCACATCTATGATTTCTAAGATTTATAAGTATTTTGTGTAGAGTTACTCAATTATGTAGTCTCTACATATATCCACGTGATCCTGATTACACCACTTATCCTTGTTCACTGAAAAGTCCAAGTTTAGCAATTTGATACCGTTGTCTTAATTCACACTTAACCAACAATATTACACTTAAATATTCTATAATTAATGTATGGAAATAAGGGGTCAAGCCGCACAAAAGCATAAATTTGATGTCAGAACTTTTACTAAGCCTGGAATGAATAAAATCAATTGAAATAGATATATTTGTTTGGGATTTTCCTGGATTTTTACTTCATTTATAGAGTCTTCTATAACTTAAATTGAAATAGGAATACATCTAAAATGTGCAAAAACTTCTACACTAACTTTCTAATTTAATTAACACTAGAAATTGAAAATAAAATCATAATATTTTTTTGGAATTCAACTTATATCGAAAACCACTATAAAGATTAAAGACGAAAATTAAAATATTTTAGAAATTTTTATATTTTCAAATCATAGAAATTAATTATATTAATTTCTATGATTTTTCTTAATTTTTTGCAATTTCTAAATGTAAAAAATAATATTTACGTTTAACCTTTGGATCGCTTGCCAGATATTCGCACGTTTAGGCTGGCCTTAATGGGTCAACCGATTAAGGATCAATGCTGAGTGCTTAACGAAATGAGTGAGCCCAGTTAGGTTTACGCAAGAGGGTCAGGACTTAGCTGATTTGGCTAAGTCATGCTGAGGGCGCATCTTCAATGGTTTATAAGAAGCCTAACATTAGGGTGTAAATACATCGTTGTTTGGGCTTTTACACTCATGAAATAAAATTTATAATAACCATTAATCATTAAATACAATGTATAGAGCAAGCAAGGGGTCAAACCACAAGGAGACACTAAGCAAGAATTTTTATTGTATTTAAAATCAATCACTTCAATAATGAATTAATTTTGGATTTAATAAACCTTAACATGTTTAATTTTGTTTCTAATTAGTCAAAATTAAGTAGAAACTTAATTTTGATTGTAATGTTTTCAGTCAACACACTCAAGATAGGATAATATTGATTATAATATCCGATTAATTTGGATAACCTATTTCCCAATCAACATAATTTTTTAAAAATGATTTTTGTGAATTAAAAATTGGAAATTAACAATCGAGAAAAGGAGTTTTGAAATTGGACATAACAAGGACGAAAGTTTGGATGAAATTTTATATTTAGGTTCTTTATATATTAAATTGAACTTTCAAACCATCAATTTCTAATGTTAGAGAGAGAAAATAGAAAAGTTAACCTAGAGAGAGAAAGTAGAAGAATTTGGGGGACAATGGATTAAAGACGAAGATCAACCCTAATCGAACGATCTAAGATGCAAAATTGGATGAAAATCGATGTACAATAATGATTAAAAACCAGACCTTGAATCAAAATCAACCTCAAGGGCATATACATTTCGCCCATCATATGGCATTATAGAATCTTTCTTTTAAGAAGAAGTTTAAAAAAGTGGAATACTTATAACTTTCAATGGAAAAATAATGATATGTCAACTTCTAAAGCATCTCCTGTGTCCTTGTTGGCCAAATCCTCGGGAAGAGCTTCAAAAAGTGAATTTCTCTTTCTTCTCGACCTCTATTTACAATTCCAACCATATGGATCATAAAGGGGGAAAGAGAAACCTGCCCAAAAAATTTGGGCTCAATCGGACCGCTAGATCTCAATATATCATCGTTGTAATGAGGATTAATCTTAGCCGTTCGATCTTTTATATGTCCTGAAAAAAAATGAAATTCCCTTTTTGTATTCGTTTCCTTGATTTTTACGCCCTAGGATCACGTTTTGACTCATCTTTGCACGCTTCAAAAGGCCGCAATGATCTCTGGAAGATACAGACAAAATTACACTTTTTTTGTTTGAAATCATGCCACGTGGCCTTGTCAGTACTGGTAAAAATACCTCGCATTAAACATACGCAGTGTCGGTTACTGCGTGTAATAAATGCATGCCACTAACCAACTGAGCCTACGAGGTATCTTCTTAGAGCCTATTAATATACACGAAATTGATTTCTGCGTGCAATCAATGCACGGAGCTATCGGTTTGGCATTCATTGATTATTCAAAAAATCCTTTAATAAATGCACACAGAGATCGATTATTTGCATGCAATTTTTGCAGGAAAAGAATCAATTCAAATTTAATAGAAAATGCGTACCTTTTATTTTCGTTGTACGTCCCACATTGCTGCTTTTAATATAATAATTTGCTCATCATGACATGGCGCATTGCCTTGCCATCATGAAACCAATAATTTTCTATTTTTTTATGCATCCACTCATTCGCCCAAATTTTGGGCAAATGACGCGGATGCCACGAAAATTATAAAGGGAAATTATTTTAAATACTAAATAAATCATTGAAAATATTCTTTGAATTCTAAAATTCATTTCTTGGCTGTAGAATGGACAGAAACTTATACAAAATATGCAAAAATTTCCAGAAAATTAGTAAAACCTTAACCAACTTCCAGCCAAGTATTTTATGTATTGTAAAAAATATTTCTTCAATGCACTGAGGTTAAATACCATGTAACAAATACTAACAAATTAGAAACTATCATAAAATCAAAGTGCAAGTCATTTATATTTATTGATATATGATAACGTGCAAATATGGTCATTAAAACACATATATGTAATGTAATATACATCAATTTAACATTGTAATTTGCAAGTTATTATACCCCCCCACTGAAATCATTGCTAGTTCCTTATCAATGTACCATTGTTACTTTAGATGATTTCTTCATCCATCAATCCTCATTCACCTGCATGAAGTATTAGAGATATCAATAACATTCTCAAAAGGAAATCCCCTTGACAATTTGGATAGCACATTGTCAAGAATATGGGTGCCATCCCTCTTGGTTCGGGTAGAGCTAATGAAATGAGATGGAAAGATGTACTTTTCTCCACATTTGACACTATGATCTAAAGGTTCATCACTGCACTCTTCAAGTGGTGGACCTCTTGCCTCTTATATCAAGGTCACTCTCTTCCGTGTAGCGGCTACTTTTTTTTAAAATTCTCCACTAAATTTCCTCCTACTTTATGATAAAAGCTAGACATTCTCCGCCTCCGCCTCCCATTTACCAGTAAAAATCAAATGCTGTATTAGGGAGATATGTGTAATGGATATATTATTTCAGGTTGCCGTCGCCCAAGACTTAGATGAATAAGATGGATATAGAAAGAAATGAAATCATGTGTGATGCCCTCACTAGATTCAATAAGAAATATTTTGTATCCATGTTGATGCAATTTAACTCCTACCACAAAACAATCCACACAATTGGTTTTTTTTTACTACTCAGGTTTGCTTGAAGTTGAGGACCTTTTTATTTTCTTTTTTTTTCTTTTGTAAGGTGTAAAGAACATACTGAAGCATTGTGTAAGAGAAGAGAGTGATCATTGATTCTAGTGAGGGCATTATGAAAACTCATGGAAAAGAAGAGGAGGTATTAAGAAGTTGAAGAGCAAAATTAGACAGAAGTGGCGATAGAGAAAAGATGTAGATGATTGACGAGTCACATATCAGGCATGTAAATTGACATTTATTAGGAAGTGATAAAGTCATTTTAAGAAGTGAATATGCATTTTTTATGTTAAATTTCACTTCTTTGCAATTTTTCAGTCATTACGTAAAAAGTCACATTTTTAATAGGTTTTTGCATTGATAAGCATAGTATGAAAATTGAGGATTAAATAAAAAGAAAATATAAGAATAAAAAAATAATAAAAAATAACATTAATAATATAAATATAATAAATAAAAAAGGGGCCCCTAAGAATCGCCAAGGCTAGTAGCCATGGCCGGGTGCACCGCAGGCGCCACGCGCAGCTGCCGCTAAGGCCGTAGCCGTACGCGGCATGTGCAGCGCAAGCCCAGGTCAGGCCAACTTCAAAGTAGCCGAAAAGGGTTAAGTCAGCCCCCAAGGTAAGTAAGAGTTTGTTTTAATTCACTCTAGAGGGAAGCGCAGAATTTATATACTGTTTGCATTTCTTAAGACAATCAATATGAGATTGAGAAAGAACATTGTTTCTAAAATGCAATCGGGCGGGCCAAGATGGAAAGAGAAGGATTGCAGCCCATTGGGCTGCGGTCTAAGGAAAATTACATTTAAATTCCGAACGGGCTTCAAGCCAACCTGGCCCGAAGCTTGTGTCGGTTCGGGCTTTTCTTCAACGACACATTTTAATATTGACCGTCGATCTTCCTTCGGATGATCAAACTGTCAAGATCTTATTTTAAACTTCTTTTTCTTTTCTTTTATTTTCAGGTCGACAGCTCAGTGTGGGGCGTTATCATGGACAAATCAGTGGAGAACACGGGGCAGCTGAAGCTGACGTGGAGCCACTAATGGAGCAAGGGTATACTGGAGTTAAAGGGGTCCACGGCTATGATTTAATCGTAGCCGTTGGACCATCTAAACAGAAGATCCGACGATCATAAAGCTCTCTGATTGTCCTTTTCATTCCACCGCCGCCTCCGTCGCCGGCGAAGTCAATCCGGCAATGAGAAGGCAGATTTCCTCCGATTCGTCGTCAAAAACTTCGTTGGAAAAGTCTCATATTGGTCAGGAAGGTAGGTTTGTAGACCATTCCTGACCTGTAAAAAGATCTTAAGTTGTGATAAAATTATCTTTCGCCATCGGATTGAATTCAATGTTTGAAATAAAAAATTGACAGAGCGAAAGATCCTCCGTCTTCTTCTCATTTCTCCTCGGGCTATCCGTCAATGGCAGTGACAGAGCCTTGATCTGAAGGGATTTTGAGAAGGGATACGAGTGGAAGAGGGAGAAGACATCATGAGCTAAGCTAGGGAGATGCCGCCGGCGAGCCAAGAGATCTGAAGCCCACGACGATCTAAGACTCGACGACATAGTCAGGTAAGTCATGAATTTTGTTTCATCTAGGTCTCATCTTGATAGGAAATTGAGTGATTTGACGAAAAATCTTATAAATTAGGCATTGTTATTCTTGCGAGCATTTTGTTGAACATGTGATATGTGTGACTTCAACAATAACATTTTAAAAGAATATTTGAAAATTCTTTTCGACCAATTAAAAATGCTTAAAAAATAAAATAAATTCAAGGAAGATATACTTCATAATATACATCTATATTATGATAAAATTTCTTAAAAATTATTTCTTGTTCCTTATAAAAAAAAATCATAAAATCTCAAATTTCCTCTTAGGCATTTCAACAAACACCTAGTGGTGTTTGTTGACATTCCTACTCATTAGTTGAACTCAACTCTAAGTGCCAATCCCTATGGAAATGACCTTACTCAACACTATACATATCTGAGTAAGTTTACAAAATAAAAATTTTATTTGATCGAAGGGAAAATAACAACGACAAAATTAAACCCCGTTTTCGCCTTCGTCAATGATCCCATAGAAAGGGAGATAGAATTGCTTGGGAGATGGCTACCATCGATGAAAGGCTATTGGTTAGAGAAAGGTTTAAGGAAATGGAAAGGAATGGTGGTAATGAAAGGCTGAGTAAGTTCACTAAATGGTGGTCAGTGTGGGTCCTCAATTCACTCAACTCTCTGCCTTTTTGAGTCATAATGCTTCAATCCTTCGATTTTCCCATCCATTGCACATCCACTAGATGCGCCAGCCATTTGAAAATTGACTCCCACATTAGCCAAAATCAATATTTTTTTCATCTTTCATGATCCTGATGTGCTCTAAAGCCATCTCTACACATCTAATTCAAATTAATGGATGAAGAAGGTTTTTTCAAAATGGGTTTTAATTTATGAATGTGATGTATGACATAATGATCGAAGTAAAGGTTTACAATTCTAAGCCCATGAAATATTCTCCCCCCCCCCACTAAAATATGCAATGTCCTCAATGCATAGGAATGAACATAAATATAATTCCGAAGTTCAAAATTGCAAACCTGCTTAGGGGTGATCCTTGATTTTTGAAGAACTTACTAATGTTGAGGGACATCTCGTTGCCATGAGTAATAATTGTGCTTCTTCTTATTTTTATTCCTGGAAAACTAAAAATCAAAAGCAAAAAAAAAAAAAATTGCTGGAGAATTAGGTTAGTTCCCATTATCTGCGAAAGAAAAAATGCAAACAAAGAAAAAATATAGAATCCAAGTCCTAAGTTGGTGATTCTTACGCAGTAGGTGCACTCAGATTTTCCAATAATGTTGTTGTAAATGGTAGTAGATTTTCTGCTTCTACACACAATTTTAACCGCATGCCATTTAGTGTGAACTCCTTCGCTGTCTTAGGATCAAGATTACTCAATTATCATATATGTCAGTTGTTAATTTAGGTGGCCAAGGAACAACCTAAGAGGGGGTGGGTGTGAATTACGTTCCATATTTATATTTTATTTATATTTTAATTAGCCTAGGATTTTTCTACTTAATAAATGAAGTAGAGGAAATAGAAGACAGTTATTTTTTTATACAGTTTAGGCTAATCCTTAATGCTGTTGGGGGGAATCCGTCCCGAGGTAATGATGTGCCCTAACAAAGTTTGTGTGAATGCCCCCCCAAGCAAATCACTTGGAAATAACGCTGAACAAGGATACCAAGAAAAAGAAAAAGTCAATGAAGCTTTGTCGTCCTCCACCCTCAAAGGCTTCCACGGAATGACACTGTTTAATCTACTTCAACTTAGCCCCCAAAGCATTCTTCTGATGGCCCCCAAAGCCTTGACCTGAGTGATTGATAAGCTCAATTTTACTGTGTTTTTTACTGGTTATTTATCAGTAACATGTGTGAGGATTAAGCTTATTCAACGAATTTATAAACCTCACAAGTTAGGGCGAGTGAGGGTCGATCCACAGGGAGCAAAAGAAAACAGCAAGAAATTCCTTTTCAGTACGTTAAAGTGCAACTTAATCAAGCCGTCTACAGAGAATTTCTCTGTAGACAGATCCTTTGCCCTTTGGGGCAAAGGATCGAACACCTGCGTGCGAGGACAACTGCGCCGCAAGGTGCGTGCTTGGCGACCTCTGCGCGCTGACTATGCAGCGGCGGCTGCCTATGCACGGAATGCTGCACGCAACAGCGTGCTGGCGTGCGCGCTGCGCTGCGTGCTGCGCGGCTGCGTGCTGCAGCGGTTGCGTGCTGCGTCTGTTGTCGCGCAGCTGCGCTGTGCTGCCGCGACTGCGGCGGCTGGCTGCTGCACGCTGCCGCTGGCTGCGCGCGGCTGCACGGGCAGCGCTGCTGGGCCGCGGCGCGGGTTGTGATTGTCGCGCGGTGCGCCGGCTGCGGCCAGCGTTGTGCGCGGCTGTATGCCAGTGCACGCATTGCGCCGGGTGCACGCGGCTGCGTGCTGCGTCGGCTGTGCACTGGCTGCGCGGCTTTGCTGCACCACGTGGTGGAGATGCGGAGGAGTTCTGTTCTTTTGGAAGATTTGGGAAGACGATTTGAACAACAAAGGAACAAAGTTTAAACTGAAATCAAATCTAAACGAAACAATCCTCAGTTGGGAAACATTGGAAGATCTTGTGACTCTTCCAACCCAACCAAAATTGTCTGAGAAGAGAGGATTACAGGGCTGAAGCTTGCGATTTCCCACGCCGGGTGTCACGTCCTTGCGCGAGGCATGGTTCTTCAATCCAAGCTATCTTCAGTCTGTTCTTCCTCTCCAACTCCAAAAGCTCATCAGCTCCTGGAGGGTGCAGAAATCCTCTTCTCCAAGCCCTAGTTTCCTTAGAGAAAATTCTGAACACCTAAACTCCTCTCTCAAGAGAGTATTTATAGGTTTTCTCTTAAGTCATGCCCAGGGGCATTTTCGTAATTTTTGCCACTTCGAATTTTTGCCCACTTCTGTTGATCCTCCTCTCTTCCTTGATCTTCTTAACCTGTTTCTGAATGTTCACTAGCCATAAAACGTTAAATATATTCCACTTGATTCAAAGAATCAAGTGGGGTTAGTGATTTCATAAAACAATACATATGCATGAACTTAGCATGAATTCACAAGATAATTTTAATGAATTTAAACTTGAGAACTTGATTATTTGATGACATATTTTAGAGTCATCAGTGATCACAAAGATCTAGCCATAACAGTATATTTATGAATGATGTATTTGTTCGAGCAATTCTCCCTCTCTCTCTCTCTCTCTCTTTCTCGTGAACATGGTCAATAACTACCTCCACTATCTCCACGACCTCCTCTCCCCCTCTCATTCTTCTTCTTCTTCTCTCTATTTATTATTTTCTTCTTCCCAGAATGTATCACGATTTTTTATCTTCATCATTCTTCAAGATGGTATCAGAGCAACAGTGGCTCGATCCAGCGCTTCCTCCCTCTGAATCTTGCCAGCGATTCTTCCCCATCGTCGGCGATCTAAGAGAAATTTTTTTCACGGCATCTTCTTCCGCCGTCTCTACTGATCTCGGTGGAAAACACAAAAAAATTCTTTCTCACCGTCTATGCGAGCGTCTCCTCGTCTACACGTACGTGCGCTCCTTCTGTTGTGACTTCTTCCGGTGGTTTTCCTTCCGCGACATGTTCTTCTGCGGCGGCTTCTTCCGCGGAGACTTCTTTACCGGCGCCTACTTCATCTCCACTGACAACGTCTTTTTCTCCCACGGCTCCTTCCATGGCCATTTCTCTTCTTCTCCTTGGCCACCCTCCTTCTACGGCCATTTCTCTTCTTCTACCTTTCATCTTCTAGGGCCATGTCTCCTTTTTTTTTCCTTCCACGGCCATTTCTCTTCTTCTCTTTGGCCGCCCCCCCCCCCCTTCTACGGCCATTTCTCTTCTTTTACCTTCAGTCTTCTATGGCCATTTCTCCTTTTTTTTCCCTTCCACGGCCATTTCTCTTCTTCTCTTTGGCCGCCCCCCCCACCCCCCCCCCTCTCCCTTCTTCTAATCTCTTCTAATCTCTTCCCACCTGTCCCTCCATCTCATGGCAGATCTCTCTTCTTCACCCTCTTCTAATTCTTCTTGTCATTAATCTTCTATTTCTCTTCTCTTCCTGGCTGCAGACTCACTCCCGACCGGGTATTCTAATTTCCTCTTATTCTTTCTTCTCTTCCCAATTCCCCTCTCCTGATTCTTCTTCGAGGGGGTCCTCATTCTTCCAAGATCTTCACAACGTCTACCTCCTCTTCCTCATGGCGCCAGCCCTCTTGACGTGATTATCCTCGGCGCATCATCTTCCAGCAATTTCTCATGGAATATTCTGCTGATTCTCCCACGTCTCATCATATGTCTGCACCGGCGCTGGCGCCATGTTCTATTTCTCCTGAAGGGGCTCCAATTATATCACATGGTCGCCGAGTTTTCGTCGATTTCTCAAAATACATCAACATGAGTCCCTTCTGATGGAGGATCCACCATCACCCGATGATCTGTAGTATGCACATTGGACTACCCGTGGTTGTAGTGCTATGGCATGGTTACTGAAGATGCTTTCTCCAGATCTTGCTGACTCACTCCAACTTATCTCCCTGATAAAGAAGATATGGGACGAGCTCTTGAGAATGTATGGCCCGAAAAGTAACATTGCCTCTACCATTGACATCTTCGAGCGGATGTTTAAACTTCAAGGTTCAGAGGGCTCTCTCGAGACGGTGTATGCTACTCTTCAAGGATGTGATTCTCGGCTTCAGGTTTATCAGCCATATATTGTGGATCTCGCGGAGCAACAACGCTATCGGTAGGAGTAACAAGTTTCTATATTCCTTAACTCCATTCCCGCTGCAATTAGTACTCAGATACGGGGCTCTAACCTGAGTGGTGCGACTCTTCCTTCTCTGGCTGATGTTCTTAATGCGGCGCAACGAGTGGACAGCCTTACTCTTGCCCGGGGACCTTCTTCGTCCACCCCTATCGCATCATCTGATTCCTCGGCACTTCTTGCATCCGCCCCTACACTTCTGGCCACTCCTGGAAGAAGTTATGGCACTTCTCAAACATCGGATCATCGCCCTTCTGATCATCGTCGCAACAAGTATGCTGGCCCGCCTTGCATCCATTACTCTCGACCAGCGCACTCGTCTGCTAAATGCTATCAGAAGCAGGGCTATCCACCTGGACATCCTCATCATGTCTCGTCTTCTTCTTCGGCTTCTTCCCATGGTGGTTCTCCAATCACCTCGCATGGTGGCTCTCCGGCCAATCTCGTAGCCCTTACCACTACTACACTTGGTACTTCTCCCTCTGGTCCAGGTACTGCTTCTTCTTCTACTTCATTCGGGTCTTGGATTATTGACTCTAGGGCCTCCAGTCACGTCACGTGTGATGACACTATTCTCTCTCGTCTGGCCACACTTCCTCACCCTGAATCAATTTTTGTTGCGGATGGGCGATCCTGTTCGGTTACTAGGAAAGGCACTACATCTCCTACATCTCAGCTTCCGCTTCATGATGTTCTTTATATTCCAGGCTTTCCAGTCAACCTTATATCTATTAGTACATTGACTGAGGCTATTTTATGCTCTGTGATGTTTTTGCCCTATCACTATGTGTTTCAGGACTTGAGGACCAATGCACAGATTGGTTTGGGGCGTAAGACTGGGGTGGTGTTTACGAACTCATTTCTAATAACCCCTCCCTTGAACTTTCCTATCACCTCTCCCATTCTTCTTCCTCTCTTGACTGCCACCGTCGTCTTGGCCATCCTGGGATCACGAAGCTCCGTCAAGCTCTTCCTTGGGTTACTGTTAAAGATTTTTTTTGTGAGTCATGTCAGATGGGTAAACATTATTGTGCTACCTTTCAAACTACTAATCTATTAGTGGGAAGCCTTTTGATTTAGTTCATTGCGATATGTGGGGACCTTCGCGCATACAGTTTAAACTTGGTTTTCGCTATTATATGGTTCTTATTGATGACTACTCCCGAGTGTCTTGGGTATATCTCTTCACTGACCGCAGCGATGTTCTTCCGATGATTTGAGAGTTTCTTCAGGAGATTTCGACTCAATACTGCTGCACTCCAAAGATCATCCACACGGAAAATGCGGCAGAACTTGTTCAACATGACTTTCAAGATTTGTGCGTGGCAACTGGTATTATTCACTAAACATCGTGCCCCCCCACACTTCTCAGCAGAACGACGTCGCTGAGAGGAAACATCGACATTTTCTTTACAGGACTCATACGCTCCTATATGAGATGAATGTCCCACACGAGTTCTGGGCGGATGCTATTATTGCATCAACATTTCTCATCAACCACCTTCCTTCTACACCTCTTGGTGGTGCTGTCCCTCTTCATCGACTTCATCCAGAGCGAGAACTTTTTGCCTTACCACCATGTATATTTGGTTGTGTGGCTTTTGCTCATGACCATTTGACCACAAAATCTAAACTGGATCCACGGGCAATTAAGGGAATGTTTGTTGGCTACTCTCGCACGTAGAAGGGATACCGGATCTATCTTCCTGAAACTCGACGATATATTGTATATGCTGATGTTACCTCTCATGAGACGACCCCTTTCTTTCTGACATCTTCATCTTCTGGCAAACATGCATGAACTACTCCTTCCTTTGTTGATTTGGCTACTCTTTCTCCTCCTCCTTACATGCCTCTTCCACCACCTTCTGCTCCTATTCCATCTTTACTGCCAGAACCTTTGACGCCTTCACCTCTTCCTCTTCTTCCCGCTCGTAGCTCATCCTCCCCCGAGCTCCTTCTTGAAGACCAATCTGTGCCCTCCTTCAATCTGCCGTCAGATGATCTTCATCTTCCGATCACTCTTCAGAAAGGTACACGTTCTTGTACTTTACATCCCTACTCTAATGTGGTCGCCTACGCCAAACTGTCTGCTCCTTATCGGGCATTCCCCGTGGCTTTGGCCGAAATCTATTCCTTCATCCCCTGAGGCTGCATTATTGATTCCCCATTGGAAAGCTGCAATGAAAGAAGAGTACTTAGCTCTGGTTCGTGGCGGTACATGGGATACCGTGGCCCGACCAACCTCTACAAATATTTTCAATTGCCACTGGGTATTCACCCTTAAGTACCATCCGGATGGCACTATTTATTGATACAAACCTCGGTTGGTTGCTTGGGGTTTCTCGCAGGTTCATGGCATCAATTATGAGGAAACCTTCTCTCCAGTGGTTCGGCTTAAATCTATTCGTATTCTTCTTTCCATGGCAGTCAACCATGACTAGCCTCTGCATCAACTCGACGTTTCTAATGCTTTTCTTTATGGCGATCTTTCTGAATGTGTCTATATGAAGCAACCTCCTGGTTTTTTGGTTGAGGGGGAACATGATAAGGTATGTCCTCTTCGCCGTGCTCTATATGGGCTCAAACAGAGTCTGCGGGCATGGTTTGAGAAGTTTGCTGAACTCATCTGAACGTATGGACTAGTGGCTTGTGATGTTGAGCCCACTATCTTCCGCAAGAATACCTTGGCTGAATGTATTATTCTTGCTGTCGATGTGGATGACATGAATATCACGGGCAGTGATCATATGGGTATTCAACATATCAAGACCTTCCTGCATCAGCATCTTGATATTCGAGACTTAGGGGAACCTAAGTATTTCCTTGGCATTGAATTCGCATCTCGAACGGGTGCTCTTGTCATTAATCAACGCAACTATATACTTGACATTTTATAGGAAGCTGTTTTATCTGGATGCAAGCAATATGCATCTCCGATAGATAGCAAACCTCAATTTTGGAGTACGACATCTACCCTGTATACCGATCCCAAACGATATCGGCGTCTCGTTGGGAAGCTTATCTATGCTATGCTGACTCGTCCTAACATTGCCTTCACTGTAAATGTTCTGAGCCAGTTTATGCATGCCCCTCGAGGGGTTCATTGGGAAGCCACTCTACCTTTGGTTGCATATCTTAATTATGCTCCGGGCCGAGGACTTATCTTCAGACGACATGGGCATCTACAGGTCGTTGGGTACTCTGATGCAGGTTTTGCTTGTGACCGTCAGGAGCGTAAGTCTACGACGGTCTACTGTATATATGTGGGTGGTAATCTGGTCATTTGGCAAAATCACAAGTAATCTGTCCCATCGATATCTAGTGCAGAGACAGAATATGGAGTGATGGCTGAGACGTCTTCGGAGATGTTATGGGTATGTAATTTTTTATATGAACTTGGTTTTCCAGTCAAAGGAGCTATGCCGATGATGTGTGAAAATCAAGCAGCCATGTTCATTGCCAACAATCAAACCTTCTCCATGCGTACCAATCATACCAAAATCGATTGCCTTGTAATTTGCCACCGCATCGTCGCAGGACTTATTTCCACACCTTATGTAGCATCTGCATATCAACTTTCAGACATCTTTACTAAAGGACTAAGTATGACGTCTTACGACATATTCTCAGGAAAGCTGGGCCTATATGACATCTACGCTCCAGCTTGAGGGGGAATGTTAGAGAAATTCTCTCTCTCTCTCTCTCTCTCTTGTGAACATGGTCAATAACTACCTCCACTATCTCCATGATCTCCTCTCTCCCTCTCCTTCTTCTTCTGCTCTCTATTTATTATTTTCTTTCTTCCCTGAATGTATCAGGATTGTTTATCTTCATCATTCTTCAAGAGTATTCTCCTCAACAACACTTAGTATTGATGGCTACTCGAAATAGTATCCAAGGCGATGATCAATATTAAGTACTTCAACAAAAAACTTTTATATCAAAATTATATTGAGTTAAATATTCATAATTCTAACTATGACTTCCCTTCATCAATACCTCCTTGTTTGTGGTCGTTCTTTCTTCTATCATTTTCTCCTTCACGTTTTTCCTTGGATAAAAGTCTTAATTCGTGTTTGACCTTTGATGCTTAAAACACCGATATCTTTTCAATCCTGCACCAAATGCAGTGATTCTACCTGCAGTGGTTTTGTAACACAATTTCACAAAAATATTATCTCATACAAGATATTCAAAAATGAATCATAGAAATCTCCAAATATCAATCTGTCAACGTCCTTTGTTCACAGCTCAATTCCCCTCGTGTTTAACTTCAAATCCCTGTAAATATTTCAAAACTCAACCAAATAACATGATTCAAATTTTTTTAGTTTTTTATAGATATTAGGAACAATTCATATGTTGATCAAAAGCTCAAAATCGGGATTAAAAATATGCTAAAAATTACAAACGTATCACAGGGTCCAAGATGTGCGAAGTTCGGATCCCAGCCTTCTTTTCTTCAAACCTTGAGAAACATTGCACCAAAAACCACGATTCCAAGTTCTATGGATTTGGATTGATGCTAGGAAAAAATGATCTCTTCAAAGAATGCTAAAAAATTGCTTGAAAATTGCTCCAGGACTTGGAAGATCTCTCTAGCTTTTGGACTGCGATTTTCAAAGGGCAAGGAGAAAGGGGTTCGAGATTAGGGCTCAAAACTACATATAAAGATTTGGAAATCCAAAAGGGGCAAATTGGTAATCTGTCAAAAGTCCAACAGTCATATTCATTGATTATGATTAAACAATATAAAATATTAATCATTTTTATTTCGATTTTGTTTATATTTACAATTTTGCCTTCAATTGAAAATACCTTTCAAGAGTTAAGAGCAAAAATAGCCGTTATGCCAGGGACTTGAGATCTAAAATAATATTAAACTTTAAGATATGTTTAACATAATATTGAACTAAAGATATCAACATAACATTTAATATATCTAAGGCTCTTATTTTAGTTTCCCATACAATCAGTTAACTACTTGGCTGAGGGCCTATTGTGCTTTGATCACAACCCATATTGAGGCATGCATCACTTTGAACATTCATCAAAACATTGTGTTTAAAATACCCTTAAAGCTTAATCTTCATCAGTAATTATAAATTGTCCATCCCATCTTGATTTTAACCTTCCTGAAAAAAGCTTCAACTTAGAATTATATAGCCATGCCTTTTGCTGTTCCTGAATATGTCCGTAGCTAATGTTCTTGTCATTTAAATGCTTCATCCTGGCTTTATAAAATCTTGAATTTTCGTAAGCTTCATTCCATAGCTCATGGAGTTCGTGCATCTGTACTAACGCTGCTTTCCTGCTGCATCTTTTGTGAGATTAGGTTTTCATATCCCAATAAGCCCTATGTTCTATTTCCACCAGAAGGTGACAAGCCTTACATAAAACAAACCTAGAAGGAGACATCCCTAAGGGTGTTTTCTAAGCAGTTTTATATGCCCATTGAGCATCATATAGCTTACTTGGCCAATCCTTACCATAAGGCCAAATACTTTTTTAATAATTTTCTTAATCTCTCTATTTGAATTCTCAGTTTGACCATTTTCTTGTGGATGATATGGGGTTGTGATTCTATGTTGAACCCCATATTTCTTTAACATGGTCCTGAATTGAGAATTATAGAAATGACTTCCCTCATCTCTAATAATTGCTCCAGGACAACCATCGATGCAAAATATGTGTTGTTGAATGAATTTAATAACTACTTTATGATCATCTGACCTAGTGGGGATTGCTTCAACCCATCTGGATAGATAATCTACTCCCATCAAGATGTACTCATGCCCATCTGAATTTGGGAATTGTCCCATAAAGTTAATCCCCCATATGTCAAAGATTTCTACTTCAATTATGGGTTGTAGTGGCATTCTATCTTTCATTTCTAATATTTATTACAGCTTGAAACTTTAAACAACTAGAGCAGAAATTAAAAGCATCAGAGAATAAGCTTTGCCAAAAGAATCCACAATTTAAAACTTTAAATGCATTTAATTATGAGCATAATGTCCACCACATAAAGAAGAATGACAATCATCTAATATACTCCATTGTTCTTCCTTGGGTACACGTCTTCTAAACCCATGGTCAACACCTAGTTTAAAAAGTTCAGGTTCATCATAGTTATAGTAATTAATATATTTGTAAAACTTTTTCTATCACAAATATCCCAATCATTAGTTAACAACCCAATGACAAGAAAGTTTACGATATGAGGATACCATCAAAGCTTTTACCTTGAATTTGTAATTTGTATTCATCAGGAAATTCATCATGGATAGACATGGATAATTCTGTAGATAATCTAGAAAGATGATCTGCTATTATATTGTCTATTCCACGCTTATCCTTGATTTCTAAATCAAATTCTTGAAAAATTAAAATCCACCGTATTAATCTAGGCTTGGTTTCTTTATTATTTAATAAAAAAATTAAAACAGCAAGATCTGAAAAAACAGTTATTTTACTACCTAAAAGACAATAACAAAATTTTTCTAAGTCAAAAGTAATAGCAAGAAATTATTTTTCGGTGGTTGAGTAGTTTCCCTGTGTTCCTCCTAAAGTTTTACTTGCGGAGTAAATGGAAACTGGCTTCTTGTCAATTGTTGACATAGAATAGCTCCCACTGCACTATTAGAGGCATCACACATGATCTCAAAAGGTTTACTCCATTCTGGAGCTTGTAAGTCTGGTGCTTGAATTAAGGTCTATTTAATATGCAAGAAGGATACTTTAGCATTTTCATTAAAAACAAACAATGTATCTTTAGAAAGTAAATTAGTTAAAGGTTTGGGTATTTTAGGAAAATCATTAACAACCTGAAATATCATATATGAAATCAGCTTTAGCCATTTCATGATTTCTTTCTTAGAAACTCGTAACAAGGGTTGAGTCGCTGTTGAGGTTGTCTTGTTGCTTTAGAATTTTCTTCGAAGAAAATTCTATGCTCACAAATGTCTGGACTAATGCCCTAATATCATCTATTCTCCATCCTATAGCAGATTTGAAAGTAGATAAAACATTCAGTAACTCTAGTTCTTGTTTAGAGGATAACAATGCTTATATAATTGCTGGAAAAGAATTACATGGTCCTAAATAAGCATGCTTCAATGATGAAGGTAAAGGTTTAAGCTTAATTTCAGAATGCAAAGAAATATTTCATGGCGTGGATGATTTTCATTCAAGCACTCATTAGATTCATAAAAAAATAAATCATATGATCACGGATAAAAATCCAAATTGTCATCTTCTACCAACCCTAGAAAGCAAACATCCTCACTAGTGTCTCATGGGAATGTTATTAATTTTAAAATTGATAATTTAATATTTTCATCTCTTACTATAATTTCAACTGTACCCTTATCCCAATTCGTCGTGGCTTTTGCCGTATCTAGAAATGGTCTACCTAAGATTTAATGTTATTTTCATATCTGCAACTAAATGAAATCAACAGGAAATGTACAGTTTTTTACTTTCACAATAACATCTTATAATTTTCCATAATGTTTCCTAGTTGATCCATCATCTAATTATAATTCAAGAAAAATGTGTTCAAGTTCACCGAATTTTAATTTATCATATGAAGCTTTCGGCATTATGTTAACACTAGAACCTGAATCAAAAAGTGATTTGCTGAAAACCATTCCTCCTATTTCACATTTAATTAGAGGAGCCCGTGGATCGCTTCTTTTTCTAGGAATACCATTCAATAGAATTTAACTGATATTTTCTGAAAGTTGTACTCTTTTCTGTTTCCTAGAAGGGGTACACAGTTTCTTCGCATGTTTTGCATATGAAGGAATATTTCGTATTGCCTCAGTATGGGGAATAGGTATGGTTGCATTTTTAAATATTTCAAGAAAATGAGGATTTTTCTGAATTTTGCTTGGTCATATTTAATGCGCTAGGAAATGGAATGGGTGGTCGATAATCAACTGGATTAGGGTCTACCAGTTTTGGATGCCTTTCTGCATCCTGGAAAACCCTCATTTTGTTGATCATTATCCATTTCGCCATTTACTTCTTCTTTAGCTTCATGCATATCTGCACCTTTTTCAAGAGTTTCAAGTATAAGTTTTCCATTTCTAAGTTTTGAAATTGCATGCACTTGGTCATCATCGTTTTGTTTATTCATATCTCCTTTAGAATTATACCAAAAATTATTCATGACACTAGTGCATGATACAACATTATTATCTTTACCAATTCTAGTTTCATTTATATTTTCAGAATTTAAAAAAACATGATAATTCTAAATTCCTATCTACACGCAACATGATATTCTTTGGATTAATATTCAGTCGAGGAAATTGCTTTGATGCGAAGTTGTTGGTTGCTCCTTTGTTCCAATTCTGATTTACAAAATTAGATATTTCATTCCATTGAGTGTGTCTTGCATCTTGTCTCCCAAATGCATTAACCTGTTCAAGCATGGGGCAAGATTCATCAGAATGTTCTTGACTATATCAAAAACAACAAGGGGTGTTTGTGGATGTGTTGCCACCGTATGTGTTTGCTCTTCACTTAGTTTACTGCAAAAAATATTAACAATTATTATTCATATCTTTCATTAATTTACCAATATTGCTTATGAATCTTTCCAGTTTATCCATTCAGATCTCAGGTTCAACTGATTTGAAGTCAATGATTCCTTCATGCTTTGGGCCTGCATTTCAGTTAGTGTATAAAAAACTGTCTATAACTTCAATCTTCCACTAACGTTACCATAAGTTTCATGGATTTATCTGCATGAGTATCACGAAACATTCCTTCACTAGATATATCTACTAACTGTCATTCATGATCATTCAATCCCCCATAAAAAATTGAACTAATTCATGAGATGGAATTCCATGATGTGGACATTTCCTAGTAAGTGCCATGAACCTTTCCCTCACTTCTCCAAGGGAGTCGATTCCGTGATATAAACCTCTTATAGCCTTCCTAATTGAAATGGTCTTTCCATAAGAATATAATTCTTTTACAAAAACTAGATTGCATCTCACTCCGTGATTAAAATTCTTGACCTATTCCTTTGAACAGCTCTTTGGCCCTATCTTTCAAAGCAAATTGAAATAGCCTAAGTTTGACGATTTCCTGAGGAACACCTGCATAGCTATAAGCGGAACATATATGATTATATTCTTCTAAAAAGCGCATATGGTTCCTCATTGCTTTATACTTTAATGTAGGGAGTTGATTGATCATATTTGGGTCAATTCGAAAGTTGAGATTTTCAGGTAGAGGATCAGAAATTTTAGTGTAGGTTTCACTCTCTGCAGGATCAGAATACTCTCTGAATCTCCTTCTTCTTATTCCTTGTTCAGCTCTAAAATTTTGGTTGTCCTCCATTCTCTCACTTATTTGTTGATTTTTTCCTTTGGAGCTCTCAAAAATAATATCAAAACTAGGACTTCTTCTACTGATCGTCTCAAGGTTGACTGAATGGGGTTTTAAGGATATCCTACCATTCATGCAATGTCAATCACACCAATAGCAAAGACAGTCAGCATAGTTGAAGAAGAAAAATCAACACAATAGAAAAATTTCCAATTTTTACTGTGTTATACGAATTCTAAAATAAATTCAAAATTGAATTCAACTCCAGAATGTATCAAAAATAGTTTGGTCTACTAGGTAAAAATATTCTTCATGTATAATTTTTAATACTCACCGTGCCTCCTTGGCAACAGCGCCAATTGATAAGCCTAAAATTGGTGTCTAAATACGTTGTTGTTTGGGCTTTTAGACTTGTGCAATAAAATTTATAGTAACCCTTAAATCACTGAATGCTGTCTACAGAGCTACCAAGGGATTGAACCACAGGGAGACACTAATCAATATTTTTTATTGTATTTAAAATCAATTACTTCAATAATGAACTAATTTTGCATTTAATACACCTTAACATGTTTAATTTTGGTTCTAATTAGTCAAAATTAAGTAGAAACTTAATTTTGATCGTAAGTTTTTCAGTCAACACACTCAAGATCAGATAATATTGATTATAATATCCGATTAATTTGGATTACCTATTTCCCAATGAACATAATTTTTTAAAAACAATTTTTGTGAATTAAAATTGGACATTAACAATCAAGAAAAGGATTTTTGAAATCGGACTTAACAAGGACAAAATTTTGGATGAAAGTTTTTATTTAGGTTCTTTATATATTAAATTGAACTTTCAAACCATCAATTTCTAATCTTAGAGAGAGAAAATAGACGAGTTAATCCAGATAGAGAAAGTAGAAGAATTTGGGGGACAATGGATTAAAGACAAAGATAGACCCTAATCGAACAATCTAAGATGCAGAATTGGATGAAAATCGATGTAGACTAAGGATTAAAAACCAGATCTTGAATTACAATCAAACTGAAATGCCAACTTCATTTCAAATCAACCTCAAGGGCATGTACATTTTGCCGATGCCATGGCATTATAGAATCTTTCTTTTAAGAAGAAGTTTTAAAAAGCAAAATAGAAACTTATAACATTCAACGGTAAAATAATGATATGTCAACTTCTAAAGCAACTCATGTGTCCTTGTTGGCCAAATCCTCGGGTAGAGCTTCAAAAAGTGAATTTCTCTTTCTTCTCGACCTCTATTTAAAATTCCAACCATATGGATCGTAAAGGGGGAAAGACAAACCTGCCCAAAAAATTTGGGGTCAATCAGACCGTTAGATCTCAATATATCATCTTTGTAATGAGGATCAATCTTAGTCGTTTGATCTTTTATGTCCTCAAAAAAATATGAAATTCCATTTTTTGTATACGTTTCCTTGATTTTAACTCGCTAGGATCACGCGTGGACACGTCTTTGCACACTTCAAAATGTTGCAATGATTGTGCAAGATACTGACAAAATTACAATTTTTTTTTGGTTGAAATCATGTCACGTCGCCTTGTCAGTACTGGTAAAAATACCTCGCATTAAACACATGCAGTGTCGGTTACTGCGTGTAATAAATGCATGCCACCAACCAACTGTGCCTACGAGGTATCTTTTTAGAGCTTATTAATATATGCAAAATTGATTTCCGCGTGCAATCAGTGCACGCAGCTATCGATTCGACAGTCATTGATTATGCATAAAGTCCTTTAATAAACGCACGCGGAGATCGATTATCCGCAGGCAATTTTTGCACAAAAAGAATCAATTCAAATAAAATAGAAAATGCGTACCTTTTATCTTCATTGCACATCCCACATTGCTGAATTTAACATAATAATTTGCTCATCATGACATGGCGCATTGCCTTGCCATCATGAAACGAATAAATTTCTATTTTTTTATGCATGCACTCATTCGCCCAAATTTTGGGCAAATGACGCGGATGCCACGAAAATTATAAAGGGAAATTATTTCAAATACTAAATAAATCATTGAAAATGTTCTTTGAATTCTAAAATTCATTTCTTGACTGTAGAATGGACACAAAATTATACAAAATATGTAATAATTTCCAGAAAATTAGTAAAACCTTTACCAACTTCTAGCCAAGTATTTTATGTACTGCAAAAAAGATTTCTTCAATGCACTAAGGTTAAATACCATGTAAAAAATACTAACAAATTAGGAACTATTATAAAATCAAAATGAAGTTATTTATATCCATGTATATATGATAACATGCAAATATGGTCATTAAAACACATATATGTAATGTAATATACATCAATTTAACATTATAATTTGCAAGTTATCAGTGTATACGATTATAAAATCATGGTTTAATGGACCTGTCATGTATCTTCTTAAATTCTTCTTCTGACCATGATAACCACATGTGTCTCCCATTCACTATCGTATGACATATATATAACCCTGCTCATCTTCTCAAGTTCTCTTGACCTAGAAAGTTTCATCCCTCATCTTTCTTCCATGAGGAGACGATCCTTGCTCATCACTAGCGCACTAAACTATTTATGGTAAAATGTTTATAACTATTTTTGGTTAAACTCAATTTTAACCACAACTTCATTTTAACCTTCGTTTTTTGATTATCGCATAGTTTACTTAGTTTTATCTTACATGGATTCAATTTATTAGAAAACATCACATCTGTATTATAATTAATATATTGATCTAATTATTGTCATGCAACCCACGTGAATTTTCATCACTAAAGGGTTTTCTCACCACACATGAATCACCTGGCTCAATTGGGAAACCTAGGAGGTGAGTCCTTTACGAGCTTCTTTACACAAAAAGAAAAAACAATTCCTCACTTTGTTATGGTAGTATCCAATAACACTGGTGTCACCATCTAGCCCAGCACACACACCACCGGTCACTATATTTGATAAGAGATAACTAAATGAATTTAATGTCTTTTTCCCCGTTACCATACATATTGCTCCATTGCATTTACTTCAGTGGCATTGAGAATACTAGGCATATAAATGAATATCGTGTATGGCCCTCACTCCCTACCTTTCTAGTTGGAGTAACATTTTCGTTTTTCACATATTTCATCCATTTTAAATCTATTTTAGTATGGAGGATTGCATGATAAATTATACATGGATAATGAGCTGAGTCAAGTGATAAGAGATTTAGCGCCAGCCGAAGACTAAAGGTAGAGAAACAAGAACTGGATAACACGTTTATATTTTCTGTTTAGTCGTGTTCATCAAGGGCTATGATGAATAAAACCAAGTGATATGATTTAGCGCACACCAACTCAATCTTTACTTACAGTTAAGGAATAAGAGACTTTCAATCATGACAGGTGTGATCAGGACTTTAAATCCTTCTCTTTTCTTACGTAGTTCACCCTAGTATTTTTAAGGCTATAGATCTCTTAGCCACTCTACATATAATATCTAATTTGCATGTAATTGTAAAAAATGATAGATATCTATACACATAACAGGGTGTATCCAGAATTTATAAACTGATATGATATTCTTACATAAAAAAGGAACTAGGTTCTTTACCCCAAATATTAATCACGAGTATATATCCTGAAAACATAGCGTAGACAGGAAGAACCCAATGTTTTATGCTGCTTGAATGTGGGAAAAACTTGATTTCTGGTTGTTTGGTATCTTAGACAGCTTGTAACATGTCCCTACAAATTTATATTCACATTTTCTAGAATCATCGCACATTCTAACTAATGACCCATAATTGTGCAACAAAATGACCCCCACAAGGGTGCCAAGTTCACACAAACAAATTAGGAAGCACAGATTGCGGAAGCTCAATATCCACTGGTTTACTAGCTAAATGACAATTGGCACAAACAATTTGTCCCATTATTTCTCGTAGATTTTCAAACATTTAAGTGAGATAATTTAAGTGAGATAATTGATGTGTGTAAATTCAGGACTTGATGTGTAATTCCAATATGCACAAACTAGTTTATAATTGATAACACCCTAATTTTGGTTTTTAGTTCAATTAATTTAGCACAATTTAATGCATTTAACGAGATTAAAAGGGTTTGTTACCATATATTTACATGAAAATACTGTTTTCAAGTGATTTCTGGTTTTTCCCTAATTTTCTGTTAATTTTATGAATTTTAAAGGATTTATTTGTGCTTGAAATAATAATTTTTAAAATAAAAATGACAGGTTTAATATTTAATTTTGAGATTTATTAGTACGGAGATGAATTACTGAATTTTCTAGAATTCTCTAGGATTTTTTTAGGATCTTATTGGATTTTTCTGAGATTTATTTAAGGAAGGTATGCATTTTTTTATTAAGAAAATGATATATTTATAAGGCAAAAATGAGTATTAAAGCTATTTTCAAACTTTGAGAGGCCTGTTGTAACTTTCAGTTGCAATTATGCCCTAAAAAATATTTTTTGGTCATGTATGCAGGCGTAAAGCTAGTATTTAAACAATTATTGGGTTTTATTGCAATTATTTGTTATTTTATTAATGGTTTTCAGGAAAAATTCAGATGAGAGAGATTGCAGAAGGGGTATATTCACCATTACTTTTAGGCGGCGTTCAGCAGCAATTCTAAGATTTCTAAAGGACCTTTCTGCAAAAGAGAGAATTCAAAATCCACCCGCCAATGAGAGGGCGACACATGAAGGCATGTTAAAAAAATAAATTAATAAATAAATGAATTTAAATCCAATGGCTTAAATTGGTTTCAAATTCACTTATTAATAACTTTTGATCCTGAAGTTCGATTGAGATGATTTTTTTATCAATTTTCTCGTCTTGATCCCCTCTTTCTATTTGTATGGTTGAATAATTCAGATCAAGGATACATTAATAGATAAAAGGTGAACCGCTAAACGGGGGTAAAATGGTGATTTTTACCATGTAACCTAAGTATAAAAGCTAAATTTCGAGAGGGGGAGCTCATTCGTGATAGTTCTCTATCACAGCTGCAAGACAAAGAGGAGCTCCAGCTTGGATCAACCTATTTGGTTTTTTTTCCTTCATTGTATTTGAATTTTTGGGTGTATTTTGGATGTTATAAGTTGATTGTCTTAATCGTTCTTCTTAGAGCGGCATGTATAAGACCTGACTAGGATTGAGAGGAGTAATTGAGAGATTTAACTGGTTATTCAAGTGGATTTCAAGAAAATTATGAAAAACAACATAAAAAGGGTGAACTTTCAAGGAGATTGAATTTCCCATTTCAATATTCAGTAGAGTAGTTTTTTTCCTGAATTATCAAATCTATAGAATCAACCAAAACAAATCAAAATCTTATTCTCACTCTCTCTAATTGAACTCTTTGATCCTTTCAACTTTATCAATTAATTCAAATTAGTGCCCCTTATTTCTTCTACTCATCTCATCCCTTCTATCCCCCTTTCTACATTTCTCCTCTAATTAGGGTGATTTTATTTCTGTTGAAGATTAAATTAACCCCAATTAGGTTCAAATTATACAAGAATAACATCAAATTGATTCCTTACTAGCTTCCCTTGGATGATACTTGCACTTACCACTACAGATTCTAAGTAGAGTTTTTATAAATTTTATTTTATAAGCTAAACTTGACAACGACAAGGGTTTAAAACTGCATAAAATTCACCCCTATTTCTAGCTTATCAATAATGTTCCCTAACTTCACTATATACTGAAGTATAATGAGAGTAAAGGGTTCAAATCACCTTGAGGAATGTGTGATCGAGATTTATTTTAAAGCAATTGGATTGGTTCAAAAAGTGTTTTAGGCACGAAAGTGTAAAAAAAGATGCAGTTACATGCATATGATTTTGCATAAACAAATGATGTGTATAAGCTCTTAATGCCTCCTCTAATGTATTAAGAACTTTTAGCAGTTAATGAAGTGTAATTTACGTCGTAAACGATGAGATGAAGAGAGCGGATTATAAATGATGAAATCACTGATATAAAATATAAGGGTTACGTTCTTCCTAGGTGATCCTCCCAAGCACTTGTCTCATTTCATGGAGTTGTAAATTTTGTCCAGGGCTCTGCAGTTGCAATCAACATGAAGAATGAACATAGGAAATATACCTACCCACTAGAAGAAGAGGAAAACTACTTAGATTTGGATGGGAATTTATTGTTTCACATAGCTTGCTCAATATAAGC
This sequence comes from Wolffia australiana, assembly GCF_029677425.1. Classification (NCBI taxonomy): domain Eukaryota; kingdom Viridiplantae; phylum Streptophyta; class Magnoliopsida; order Alismatales; family Araceae; genus Wolffia; species Wolffia australiana. Next base: position 14,157,497 of record NC_135844.1, read on the forward strand.
AGATAAATATGAAGTACACTCATTTTTGGAGATCTAGACCCCTATTCATAGCAGCGAGTGGTCATATGGAATAATGAAAAGAGAGAAGACATACAAACAAATTTCACCTCTAAACACACATCAGACGAGGAGATATGAATTTTGGAAGAATGCATAACTTTTTATATTTGCATTTTCCTGTTTTTTAGGATTTTTATGGCCATTTAATCAATTTTAATCATCCACTTCAATTTAAGCCCTTCGATCCCTTCATAAAGTGTAGGATGCTCCGCAGCTATTCAATCGTGCTTGTCAACTGTGATGAGTCCAATTTAGTGGTTTTATGTCATTTTAAGTCAGAGTAAACCAACAACGTTTATGAAAATTCCCATTTAAATACTATACAGCTATTTTAGGGCAAGTAAGCAGCGGATCCACAAAGAGGCATGAATTTAATTTCAGATTTTTTATCAGGCTTGGAATGAAGAAAACACGTTAAAAATTAAGAAATATAATTTCTGGGATTTTCTGGACTTTTAGCTAGTTTATGTACTTACATATGGTTTAAATAAAGTAGAAACACAAAGAAAACACCAGAACTATTTAACACTGATTTTCATTACTTCTATTAACAGCAGGAACCTAAAATAAATTTGTTTAGCTCTTTGAAATTTAATTTACACTAAAACAAACTAGAAATTATAAATCACGGATACTTAATGTTTTTTAGCATTTTTTAAGATTTCAAATATTTGGAAATTGATTATAGTATTTTAGAGATTTTCCGTAATCTTTCTGTATTTGTAAACGGAGAAAATATTTTTTTTTCAAAATTTATCCTGATGTTTCATATTTTTAATGATGAAATCCTAAAAATAGAAATTTACCTTTTCCTGAAATCGTGACGGCGGAGCGATGGAGTGGCGGCTGACACGGTACACCATTAGGGCCTTTGTATTGTGGGGTCACCTGGGCCATTTAGGCATACCCTTGTGGGTCAGCCCACTAAGGATCCGCCCACTAAGTCACCGAATTAAGGCAGCTTATTGGGTCAGCCCAATTGGCCTTGTCCCGATAGGGTTAGGACATAGCCAATTTGGCTAATCCTTCACAAGGTACTTATGTGCCCTATGCTCACGCGCTGTCTGCGGGTGGACCAACAGGAAGAGGAGTGTCCTTGCTACATCAGCACCGTACAACACCGCACATCGGTAGTGGCAGGATAGGAGTTTTTAAATTGATAAAAAATATTATTTAATGGGATTTTCTTCAAATTTTAAATGGAAATGGAATGGGATCTATGGAAAGGTATGAGAGGATTTTCAAATAGATATACAAATGAATTTAGTGAGAGAAGCGACTGAAATTAAGAGATGGGTAGAAAGACAATGAAGGGAGAGAATACACATCGTTGGAGATAGAATTTGAAGACGTGAATGAATCTGATTTTATGAAAGAATTTGAAGATATTGTTTGTTATCCTGAATTTTATTTTCTTTCCTAAATGACAAGGAAAAAAAAGATTGGTTCAAAAGCCAAGAAGGGAGAGATATTAGAGAGAAGAAGAAACAGTTTTAGAGATATAACAGGTCAAAATAAGTAAATATAGAGAGAAAATGAAGAAGGGTGTAGATGAAGTTTGAGATGGAATTGGAAGATGAAAAGGAAGACATTGGTTTTTGAACATTTGAGTTAATGGACTTGGTTGATAGTTGAATGTCTAGATAGAGCCAATTCTGGAAAGAGAAAGTATGTAAAATAAATGTTTATAGTAAGAAAATGATGCACTTTAGCGATAAATGGACAGACACTGTTGGGAAAATGTAGATATAGTCCTAAAACTTCGGTGCAAGCCTTGTTAGCTCTCATCGCTTCCTCTGAAGTCTAGATCTTTTGCAAGAATAAGGAATTTTTCATTGCAAACAATAGACGAGATTGAATGAAAATTTCAACAAATTTACATTAAACAGGTTGAGCAACATGGATTCTAAAACATGCCTTGTCCTGTTGGGCAGCAACTTGCTGGAGGACGTCCAGAATGAGGGGAAACGAGGGATAAAAAGTGCATTTATACATTGGGAAAGTTACAAAAATAGCCCCTAAGGCATTTGCTATCCTCTTTTATTTCCATTTTGCATTTTCTCTATTGGTTGAGAGCTTCCCCTTTTAATTTTCAACCTCTTTCTTATAAGACTTTTGATATCACAATGGGCAGGTCAGGTAGTGGCCCATCTTCCTTAGATTTCTCTTTTGACAGTTCACAACCCAACTTTATTCTTTCAAACCCCTTTGTATAGTCACTAAGCTTTGGAAAATTCTCCGATTCCCTAAGAAGGTTTTCTCAGTCCTGTATATTTCTGCACATTGGGTACTAATATACTCATGAGTAATCTAATTGGTTAAATTCACAAAAGTTAAGGAGGTTAGTGGAAAACAACCATGATGTACAAAAAATGGAATTTCTAGGTAATACATAAATATTTGGTTAATTCAAATAATATCATGATAAGTTCTAAAATAATATTGCCGAATGCATGAAAAAGGTATGTAAATATATATGCATTCATCATGTTATCAAAGTGCGGATCGTCAATCAACCATCCTATCTCTTCAGTTCTGATCATGTATATTTCAACCCATCGCATGCAATCGCGCCACGTACCCTGCTGATTTTTTGTCTGCACTAAACAATGAAAAATGGATGGTAAGTACACTACTTACCTAAGAAGGCAATCTGATGCCTCCTATGATGCCACATTGTGCTGGTAAGTGGGCATGTTTACTCCCATATGGACTAAATTAGCGCAATAGTCAGGTAATAAAGTAGAGTGCTATCAGAATGTTACAAAATGTGCTCATATGCCCAGCCACCTTCTCCTTGGCATCCCATGCAATTGTGTCTGCCTTGTTAAGTGTGGCCCGACAACCTGGTAGATTGTGGGACCATTTTTTACTAGTTTACTTAAAAAACATACAAATAGTATATTAATACAATAAACCTCAAAAGATTCAAAAGTAAATAATTCTACATCAACTCCTTTTAGCTGAAATTTTTGCCAAATTATTTATTTTATAATCCAGTTGTCCATTTAAATCTTAATAAACCTACAATATCTCAATTTAATGTAAGAATAATAGTTTAAGTGGAAACATGTATTTTTTATGAAAATTACATAAAGTTATGGTAAGAGGCACAAAGATCACTTAGTAATGCTCTAAATGCAGGATTGAGCATGCATTAACGTGCCTAATTGACATGTTATCAGTCATCTTTATATGGACTAGCTCCAAAAGATAGGTATAATATCTGAAATTTAAATTAAAATAGAGGTGGATAAGATGCATAGTATGAGAAATTAGTTCTATAGTATATTAATAGAATGGATAAAGCATTAGGAATCAGATACTAAAAAGGTAAATAATAAGAAATACGCATGAAAACATAACTAAGGCAAACTGTTATTAATATGATACCTAGTAATATGTAACAAAAGGTTGTGTTGGGGAGAATGTAAATAGGTTTCACACGATTTATTATAAGTACAAAATTTTATTGATAGGATTATTCATAAAAATATTTTCCAGACATAGATAGTATTGTGAATACCCTATAGATTAGGATTAATTAACAGTATTTCAGTGAATTTACATACTAAGCTAGGTGTTGGAAGAATTATTTTATTATTTTATTTCACAAGAACGAGAAAATAGCTATATATATATATTAGTGCGGATAATACACAAAGTATGAGATATACTTAGTAAGGTTATTTTTTTGATATTATATTTAAGCTAAATTTAAGATAAAAGAGATGGATGTAATAATGAAAGAAGGATTCATAAGTAGCGAAAACCTAAAACACTCTACTTAGTTAGGTAAATACGGACAGTGAAAGATAAGATGATACCAAAAAGTGAGAGAAATTAAGTAGTAAATGTTTGATATTACTCTGTAATTAAGGGTGTGTTCAAATATCTAAGAATTGTAAAGCAATATTTACGTATTTTATATTTTAAGATATTCAAGGAAAAGATAAAACCAAAGAGAAAGTAAGCTCAAATGGGGAAATAGTAAATGTCTGGTTGATTTTTGCCTAAATGCGTCAAAGAAGTTTAACAATTATACAACATTCAGAGTGCGGATAAATTTGGGATTTAGATGTAATAAAGTAAGAAATGAACAGTAAAATGCTAATATCTACGAAAGAGTTTCAAAACATCATTATGATAGCCTTTATTTTGATGCCCAAGGAGTGATGCACTGTTCGAGACCCACTGAGTTCCATGTGCATCCCAACCATGGTCCTGCATGGTGGCATCCTTCTTGTGTCTTTTGGATATCACATGCTTGAGCATGGACCTCTATAGTAATACATCTCATGGTCCAGCCCCAAACGTATTGTAACACCTATTTGATGTCTCATAGTCTCCCCCTTTGTTTGGAATCTATCATGTGGCTGACGGAGTCCATGTCACAGGTTGAAATGAATGGATCTCTCCCTTGCCATTGATTTTAATACAGTTTGTGTATCATTGTTGAAATTACATCATTGTATGGATCACTTTTTAGTAGAAAAACTCTACTACAGCAGCTGTCCTATCTAAGGCCTCTTTAGTCAATCCATTGTCCATTTTGTAACCTAATTTGTTGGCTGAGGGCCCCCGCTGCCATTGTAAGCATTAAGAACCAAATAGGAGCCAACAGTAGAAAAGAAGGATTAATAACATTATTACCTTAAACTTCACCATTTTACCTTCTTATAGAGATCAAACACTCAATATGACACTGGCATAGTTAAACCGGCTCAATATGGTGTATAGTTTTGGTCATGTCGGCGATTAAAATGTATGCAATCGGGATGTTAATCAGACATGCAACATCTTGTTTGATGTTCAGCGATAAAATATAATTGTTATAGTGCACAATAGATGCCTATAAAGAAGTCAATGATAGCACTAGGATGATAGTAGAATATAGATAGCACTAGCCTATAACCCTATGCTCAAGATAATCATATTTGAAAGATATCATAACGCCATCAAAGTATACATATACAATCGAACTATATAGTCTCACCTATATTATGGGTTTTGTCAGCCCCACATCTATTTGTGTTGAGACACTATGGATAGATAGTGGGTGCTCTGGAAATTAAATAGTTCACTAGCTGATGTGTAAAAATTTATGAATGATATAATACCAAATGGTCAATCAACTTGAATCTTATCATGGCTGTGTACGTGGCCTTCAAACATGATCTAGCAAAGATTTCTTCTGAATGGATGGTTGTAGTTTGATTATTATATGACTTAATCATCATAGAATTTAAATCAGTCTTACTTCATGTGCATCACAAAAATCACAAAGATGAATGATTTATCAAATAGTATCATTTTCCCTTACTACAGTGTAAGATCATGCCATTAAGTCCTTGGCAAATGAAGTACAATATCGGATAACAATTCTCTGATGGTTTTCGAACGAATGAGTATGGACTCTAATGGATGGTTAGGCTTGATAGTTACCCACACCCTAAGTCACTCTCAAAGCATCAAGTGGATGAGGGACTATCGATACTCTGCAACTGATGAGAGACAAGCTCCATGAGTGTGCAAATACACACACTTAAAGATCTTCTAGATCAAGAGGCATAGCTTGGCACTCAATAAGCTATAGATGGGACATATCGATTTGGTTAAATGAATATGTAACTAATTTATGTAGAGGACAATACTTTTTATTAACTTGCTAGAGTAATAAAGGTTAGTGAGCCGATGGAGGCCTTAAGTAGAATAATACATGGGCCTATGAAGTCATGTACACCCTAGCATATGAACATGTATCTAAAGTTTGTAAGATACTCCGACTTGATACATAGATGGGAAAGTAGTAAATGCAATTCATTCAGGCCAGCATATTTCACCGCTATTCCCCTCTCCCTTCTTCATATAGCTTATCTCCATTCATGATGTAATCGGGCCAGTGCAAATACGATGACAGATTGTGAGTGTCACTCGTAAAGGTAAATGAGGAGATTGGACATTTAAGTAATTTCCATGCATCTGTCTTGAGGGTACATAGTTCAGCATCTCTACATCTCTCACTCGAGGATCCAACAAAATCATACACATGATCCATGGCCGGGTGGTTCATTTCAATTGTTTTGTTTACGTCATTTTGATTCCGTTCTCAGTAGTTGACAACAGGAACTGTATTTTTTTTATCTAAATCAAGGTTCTGATATTCATTAATGGTGTGTGACCAAGACAGCATTCATATGATGAAAAGGTGCATATTAAGTACATATATGATGAAAAGGCAAGATAAGGAAGAAACTGGAGGGATGGAAACTACGTTTCCTCTCCCCTGGAGGCCGCATCCAACTAATCTGACATGTCCTCATGAGTATCCCACAACACACTTTGGTGGTCCACTCACTATCACTTATGGTTCTCCGCTCTGTCGAACGCCTATGTGCACGCTTCCGATGGTCTGGTCATTTTGAGGGGGAGCGACGTCACCATTGGGTTTCTGGGGAGAAAGTATGTCGGGCGACGCTCGAAGGGGGTCTAGGGATCAGACGCCTCTCGGATGTCAAAGACATGCTTCAAAAGAAACTGGTATGGCATATGCGTACCACCCACTCCCCATTGGGGAGTTTCATCTTGGCTAAACACAACGAATGGGCCCGACGCGAGCTTGATATTCAGGGCACCATTGGCTTGAGATGAGTCACGTGACCCGTTGGCACATCGGCCGAGGTGACATTGGTGCTTGGTACGACACCTGGCATGCTGATGCGGCGCTCGCTTCTCATCCTCAGTTCGTACCACACCGTGTGCGCCTCACAGTGGCCCAGTTGCTTAGAAGCAACACACCACACCTATGGGAGCAGCACGGCCTTCCCTTGGCCACTTTATCCGATGTCCAGACTACCACCTCTTGACCTTAGTCCTGACTGTGCAATCTGGGCACTCACACCCCATGGAGCATACACGTGTCGTTCCTCGTGGGAGCATTTCCGTGTGAAATCTCCCCCACAGCACTCGGGTCAGCGCATTTGGCATCCGGCGATCCATACACGTGTCTCCTTTTTCCTTTGGTGACTCCTCCACCGAGGCCTCCCGACTGATGACCGAGTGGCTCGGATAGGCTGTTCTCTTAGTTCGCGCTGCCACTGCTGCCCCACTCTCCCGCACATAGAGATGATAGATCATCTTTCCTTCCATAGCGAGACGGCAGTGGACTGCTGGCGTCTCATCACCGACTGTCATCGTCCTTTGACACCGTCTGAGTGTTTCGGCAAGTTTATCCTCACGCCGACTCGCTTTGCACGGAGCCCCATCCTCCCCATCACCATAGCTTATCTTCTATGGGAGATTTGGAAAGGGCGAAATTCGTCTTGTTTTGCAGGTACACCTATGCGAGCTGTGGACATCACGCGTCGAGTTCAGCTGTGGCTACGACGCATTCAGCCTCTCCTCACACCGCGAGACAGCCGATCACCACTTGCATGCGACCTCCTCCGCTCTATTGGCATCCCGGTGACCCCCCTCGCCACCTGCATCCAGTATCGAGTAGTTTATTGGCTCCCACCGCCAGTAGGCTTTCTCAAATTGAATGTGGATGGTGCGGCGAAAGCAAACCTAGGGCCAGCAGGGGGCAGAGGCCTCCTACGCGATCAAACAGGGAGCCTCCTTCTTGCCTTCTCTTCTTTTTATGGCGTACAAACTAATACAGTAGCCGAGGCTATGGCGATAAGTGATGGTCTCCTCCTCTGTGATGAACGGTACCTTCATAATATCGTCGTGGAATCGGACTCACAGATATTAGTTGATATGTTTCGTACAGGCACATACTCCCAGTGGCGACTACGTCGAGCGTGGAACGACATCATGCGGTGCCGCTCGCGTATCGCGTGCTTTCGTCATCAGCTGAGAGAGGGAAACCAGACAGCTGATGCCCTCGCCAACCATGCGGTACACGCTCGCACCCACTCCACTCTTTTCTATTCTTGGTAGGAGCTTCCGCCCATGGCCCGAGGATGTCATCGGCTCGATCGTCTTGGCTTGCCCTCCCTCCGCACACGCCGCCTCCTCGCGACACCTGACCCACGGGATTGGACGATCGCCTGGAGCGCTGGCGTATGAGGCGTGGACCACGCCCGCCTCGACTAGAGCGTCACTCCGCCCACTCCGAGCACAAATGACGACGACGAAGAACCACCCCGACTAGAGCGCCAGCAATCGCTACAATGACCTTGTGGAATCGCTCCGGAGAAACGACGACGAACACACTTCCACGAGCGTCCGCGAGGTATCACTCATGTATCTTTTCTTTTCCCTAACTATGGGCGTGGACGAGTGGGATCCGAGTGTAATTGGGATATATATACTCAATCCGCGCCCACAAACATTGAAAAACACTACACTTTATAAATAAAAACCCCCTGGGTGGCACCTAGGGCACGGCTGGATCGGACTACGGGCACAACCCTAGGGTTGGACGTACCCGGCAACGTGATTTTTGCCAAAAAAAAAAGTACATATATCAACCATTATGTGCCAAGAGTGGCTTAAATTTTGGATTCATTCAACACCCCCATATTTAAACATTGATTGTCCCTTAGCAAGGTTACATCAGTAAGCCAAAAAGTTTACTCGTGATGTACATTGTCATTTGATGTGATAGTCTTGTTTCAGGGTGTAAGGTTCCTAAAGGAGGGGCATGCCGGTGGATTTTCTTACTACACGCCTGTGTCTAGCTCTCTTGGGCTACTTAAGAGTTGAGTCATCTACAAGCCTCCTTGCACACATAGAAAAGGTAAATTCTCCAACATTGTTTCTGCACTATACAGCTTACTCACCTTATTTGCGTTTTTTATTTTTCCTATTTTTTCCCTTTGTTATTGCTTTTACTTGGTTCAAAACATATGGCACATAGATCAGTCCCATCTATAGCATTTGCACTTATTTTATCACTATTTTTTCTTCCCTGGCTTTAACGTTGTACTCATTTTTATACGTTTGATACATTTATATGTGTTTGTGAACCAAATATTATAGATGAAGTCATATATGTATGCGTTGGGGCATGGGTCGAGAGTCCCAACAACCGCTGAAGACTATGGGGGTGACAATCATTTATTGGAAACTGAAGCGGTCATTTTTATCTATTAAGTGCTGTCCAGGATTAGACAATGACTCGCCTTCTACCCTTATATGAGACATCATGGATTTTATATCATTATTGATATGATAGGTTCTAAGCTTCATATGTCTTCATTTTCACTTGATCTGCCACACTAACATGTAGGTGCTTGATTCTTTGTATCTCAACATCTAAAAAATACTTGTTTTCAGGGTTTAAGAAAGAGCACTGCTTGTTCTCATAGATTCTCTTCACAAGTATCCTTCTAATATATCTCATAGAGTTCTTTGTGCTTCTCAAGCAGTATGTTTGAACATTTCAAAACAATCTCCTCAACATTGATGCATCATTTTCTTTTCACTCACTATGTATTAGAGGTATGATATTCCTAATGATGAAGGGCACCGAGCCAGCCCTCCTGAGAGATCTTCGGAGCTGTCATCTTCATCATCCATGGCCAACTAATTCTCGTCCAGCCATACCAGCTCGCCAAGGCAGAGATAAAAATGATCGAATTCAAGTACTGCAGGTAAAAGCGCGTCCATGCATTCTATGTTTTGATCTTCGTCAACACGTGTGCATTGTTTAACCGTGCTCGTGTGTTTGTTTATGTCGTGTCTATGTTCGTAGCGTCATGCCTCGTGTTCGGGGTCAATATGCCCAAGGGCCCCATCTTGACCTCCCATATAAGAAAGAGATGGGCGCCCTAGGTTGGCAGACCAGGTATTCTCTTTTTGAGTTGTTTCTTTAGTCCTTGGTCTCACGAAAGGAAGAGAAGGGAGGAGAGGATGAAAAGGAAGAAAAATGAAGAAGAGGACAGGGAAAGGAGGGGGTCATCTTGCACCTTCGACCTCCGTTGGGATCCGCTGATTCCTGGCTATGCGATCAGACTCTGCGCGACGCCTGAACAAACATTCGCATACGTCTTTCTACGACCAGCTGTCGGTCCTGAGCCCCCTCCTCCCCCCCCCCACCCCCCACCCTTGTGCGTGCTTGGCGCAACAACCAAGTGTGGCTGAATGATTGCATTCCCTGTCACGTCTGCGGTGCAACCTCGTGTCACCACGCATACTGCGACCGTCCGCGAACCCGACCGTGACCGACCAACACATCTGCGGCATTCTGTGACCGTCGACGTTGTGTGATTGGCACGTTGTTTGCCGCTAAGCAAATGACCCAACATCATGCGAGAAGCAATTGGCGACCACTGCTCTGTGTGTTGACGATTCCACGGCTCACCATGACTATGTCGCTGACCCTTTATGTTGCTCATGGCGCCCGCCGACCGGACATGCAAAAATGTGTGATGGGGGACCATCTCGCCAACGACATCAAAGGATGCCAGTTACCACTTTGAGCAGCCCGAGCCGACTTTTGCGACCCAACTTTAAAAAATATGGCCGAATGATTGGCGGTGACCATTTTATTTTCATTGTATTTTAATGTCTTGTATTTTCATTTCGAATTGTGGATGTGCCTCATCCCTTATACTTGTTTTCCTTAACGTTCGATAAGGGAAGATTGCTTGTCAAGAGGCAGTTTCTTCTCTGGTGGCCCAAAATAGCATACCTCTTATACTATATAAAGGGAGGCATGTCCGAAGAAAGCCTTGGAGTTAATTGAATTTTAAAAAGTCTTTTCACAATTTACTTGTGCCTTTCTCCTCTTAGAGTTAACCATTTTCTAGTCTAGAGAGATTGTGGGATGTGCTTGACACGACATCCTGGCTAGGTTGAGAATCCCGTGGGAAACTGTTTCCCCCCCATTCTCGTAGCTGTTCTTTAAGATCTGCATCAAGAAGGATAGTTTCTTGAATTGGGTATTGATCAAGAAGAATGAAGAAACAATTTCTTGGCCTGCTCTTGGAGGCATCTTTGCTGCCACAATTGTCGACATCATCGTCGCTACTATTACGATTGCCGCTACCTACAGCATTGTCGATCTTGTTGCCATCAAATGTCGACACCATTGATATGTCACCATAACCAACACCACCCAATCTTGTCCGCACTAGGAGCGTGCCTAGCCATAATCGCCGGTAGAGCTTGCCTCCCAGCCAGGAGTGCACCTTGCACCAGCATCACCGTGGCGCACGTTGCCCTCACATGCGATCGCCGTGTGCGCCATCAGACCCTCGCGCACATCCACGCGCGCTAGCCCGTTTCATTCTAGCGCGCCCCACCTTCATGCGCGCACACATGTGCACTCTCTTTCCCAGCACGCACGCGCGCGGCTAGTGTGCGCACGCATGCGGCCACTACTCACCCGCGATCACCACCTGACCGTGTCCACGTGCCCGCCAAGACCCTGGGCCATTGGTCCACGCTCACATGCATATCACTACCCATCTATGCACGAGCACACTGTTCGCCGCGCCGCACCCGCGTGCCAGCAGTCATCACCTGCACAAGCAGCATTAGCCGTGATGGCGCGTCATCATCGACACCACTATGCGCTGCTCAATTCTACATATGTGTGGCTCCAATCTTCGGACTCGTCAGTTGAGCATGCTGCAAAGTTAATCTGTTGTCTAACACCGTGATTTCACGTGAGCTCAAATCTACCTCAACACGGATGACGCTCCTGCCCTCTCAGGTTATATTGTTCCTTTTCGTTCGTAGTTAAAATTATGTCTTTCGATTCTGTTGACATGTGTTCCTATCGCCACAAATTCATTGCAATTGTGATAGGATTAGCCACCCCCATAGTAGGATTTAGTTTAATTCCCTGTGATTTGGCTAGGCCTTATTCATAGAGGTTTGGACGCTACCTGGTATTAACAATACCTCTCATTACTTAATCGTCTAGTTTGTCCAAATGGACATTGGGGAGTCTGCTTTTGATTAATCAAACTCCGCCACTTTAATTGGTCGTCTCAATCTGTCAGTATTGGTGAGTATTGTGCAATCCTAACCTAGGTTAGGTTAGGAGGAAGAAGATGATGAGAAGAAGAACAATAATCTCATACAAAGAAGGTTACACGAGAACGGGTACTTATACCCTAGGAGAGAGAATGTGAGTAAGACTAATGGGCTAATAGACCAGGACCCATTAGCCATATAGGGCCTATCTCACTAAGAGCCCCCCGCAAGCGAGGTATGGATGTCATCCATGTCGAGCTTGGAGACCGCACGTACCAGAAGAGGGTTAGACAGGCCCTTGGTGAGGACGTCGGTGGCCTTGTCAGAGGAAGACACAAAGTTTAGGTCGAAGATGCCCTCGTCCATCCGCTCCTTAAAGAAGTAGCGGTCACGCTCCATGTGCTTGATTCGACCGGTCTGGCCAGGATTTCTGCCAGGGCAATGGCTGACTTGTTGTCGCAATAGAAGTGAATCGTACCGAAATACTTGATGCGAAGTTCGCGCAAGATCCCGTAGACCACTAGCCTTTCGAAGCCCCATCTGCAAGGGCTCGGAATTCCGCCTCGACACTGGAGCGGGACACCTTGTCCTGCTTAATGCTCTTCCAACTGACAAGACCACCGAACACGAAGGCACAATACCCGGTGGTGGAACGATAGTCGACGACAGACCCGGCAAAATCAGCATCCGTATAAACCTTCATAGTGGTGTCCGTGCTCTGTGGGAAGAGGAGGCCCTTCCCGGGGCAGCCTTTCAGGTATGCAAGAACCCGATTGTCGGCCTAGCGATGAATCTCATGCGGAGCATGCATGAACTGGCTGAGGAGGTTGATGGCGAAGTTGATGTCGCGGTGAGTGTGAGTCAAATACAGAAGCTTCCCCACTAGCTGCTGATACTGATAGGGGTTGACCGGCGGAGAGTCACCCCCTTCACCCAACTTCACGTTGGGATCAATGGGTGTCCGGAGGGGAGAGCAGTCGGTCATACCAGTCAGTGTCAGCAGGTCAACAATGTACTTCTGTTGGGAGACAAAAATGCCGCGAGACGAGTAGGCGACCTCAAGGCCCAAAAAATAACGATGGGGGCCGAGTGCCTTCATCTCAAATTCCCGAGCAAGAGCACAGCCGATGCGAGAGGCTTCAGCCGTATCTGAGCCAGTAATCAGAATATAGTCGACGTACACCACCAGGATAGCTATCCCGGGCGGGCCATGCCGAAAAAAGATGGTAGCATCCCCGTTGCTCTAGGTGTAGCCTTTAGCACGCATGACGGAGGAGAAGCGACCAAACCACATCCGTGGCGACTGCTTCAGTCCGTACAAGGACTTCCGCAATCGACAGACGGTTCTCGGAGGGCCAAGAGGGTACACGGGAAGGTGGCTCATGTAGACCTCTTCCTCAAGATCGCCATGGAGAAAGGCGTTCTTGACATCAAATTGCCGAATCAGCCACCCATGATGAGTAGCGAGAGCCAAGAGGAGACGGACTGATTCCATCTTCGCGACGGGAGAGAAGGTCTCAAAGTAGTCGATCCCATAGGACAACGTAAAGCCTCGAGCAACAAGCCGAGACTTGCGAGGTTCAAGGGACCCATCCGCACGGTGCTTCGGGGTATGAACCCACTTGCACCTGACGGCCTTCTTTCCCGGCAGTAGAGGAACCACATCCCAAGTGTGATTCTTGACCAAGCCACACATTTCTTCGTCCATGGCCGCCTTCCAATGAGGACAGGCAAGAGCATCGGCGAGACGGCGTGGAACAGAGACCGAAGCAATGCGGGTCAAAAATAGACGGTACGGAGGACTCAGGCGTTCATAGGAAAGGTAGTGATAAAGGGGATACAAAGGGTTGCAAGTGCACTGGCGAACCCCTTTGCGAAGGGCAATCGGCCAGTCGATGGAGTCATCGTCAGCGCTAGGGGAAGCTGACGGCGAGGGAGGGCCAAGAGAGGGGGGAGCAGAAGCGATGGAAGTGGGAGAGGATGTCACAACAGGAGCGGATGACTCAGAAGAAGGTGAAAGCAAAGGAGAAGAATCGACATGAGGCGAAGGAGAGGACATTGGAGGTAGAGACTCTGTGGACGGAGAGGAGTCGGAGGCCACCATAGGAGAGGAGTCATGCGGAGGTGGTGGAGGAACTCGGGTGACGTCCATGGGCAGGGAAGAGGGTGCGACAATAGGGAAGGAGTCCAAAAAAGGAGACGACGAGGCCTCTCCCGGCGGAAGGCCGGAAGAAGAGGAGGAGCCAAAGAAGGGTTGGAATTTGGCAAAGGTGACGTTCGCAGAAATAAGAAATCGCCGAGTAGAAGGGTGATAGCATTTGTACCCTTTTTGAAGAGAGGAGTAGCCGACGAAGATGCACTTGAGGGCCCGAGCGTTAAGCTTCGTCAAGGTAGGAGCCGTGTCGTGGACGTACGCAGTGCACCCGAAGACACAGGGAAGAAGGTTGGTACGCAGCGTCACGGCAGGAAATGCAGCGGACATCTGATCAATGGGACTGCTGAACTGAAGAGGCTGAGAGGGCAGACGGTTGATGAAATGAGTCGCCGTCAAGATGGCTTCGCCCCAATACGTCCACGGAACCGAGTAGTTCAACAGCAAGGTGCGGGCAGTGGACGTCACATAGCGAATACGACGTTCTGCCATGCCATTTTGCTCCGGTGGCCACGCACTACGTCTCATGGAGAACGCCCCGCGTGGCAAAGTAGGATGTCAACTCGTGGTTGACGTAGTCACGAGCATTGTCCGAGCGGAACCGCTGAATAGGATGGCCAAACTGGGTCTAAACCATCGCACAAAATTGCTGAACCGTGGTCGCTACAGCCGATTTGGCTGGAAGCAAGTACGTCCACGTGTAGCGTGTGGCCTCGTCGACGAAGATCAGAAACCAGCGGTGCCCCTTCAAGCTGGACTACGGAGCCGGCACCCAGACATCACTGTGGATCCGATACAGCGGTACCGTCGTATGGGAAGCCGATGGAGCAAAAGACGAACGTCGATGTTTGGCTAACTGGCATGCCTCACAAACAACAATCTTAAGGTCCACGCCCACACATAACGACGGAAACAGACGCTGTAAAGTAGTGAACGGCGGGTGCCCGAGGCGCTGGTGAGCAAGTTGGAGACGGTCACGGCGAGACTTAGCAGCAGTGTGTAGACTGCGCTGCACCATAAAGCACGATCGGCTCCCATCCTCGAACAACAGCAACCCTCGGTCCCGCCTAATCCGTGTAGTCCTCCGCACCTTGTTAGACAAGAAGATCCCGTCAGGTTGGATGTGGAAGGAGCACTGAACCGCATCGACAAGGCGCTGCGGTGACATAAGCAAAGCACGGAGAGACGGAACATGGAGGGCGTTGTGGATGACACCGAGGCCATCCACATGGATAGTCCCGATGCCAGCCACTCGGAGACGTCCACCACCAGCAATGAGGACAGCCCGAGTCCCACTATGCTGCCCGTAGGATACGAAATGGTGATTGAACGGGGTCATGTGTTCCGTGGCCCCCGTATCAAGCACCCAAGTGGTATCCAACATGAGAGGGGCGGTGAGAGCCGTATGTCCACAGTACCACTGATCAGAAGAAGAGTCAAGGAGTGCACCAAACGTTCCGAAGGAGGCCATAGGCTGGGTCTGCAAGGTAGTCAACTGGGCAGATAAACGAGCAAGATCGGCTTGTCACTACTCCATGGAGACTGCCGAGCTGCTGGGTAGAGGAGCTGTAGTGGCGGGAGAGACGGCAGCGACATGAGCTTTTGCATCCTTAGCAGCCTGAAGATCAAGCTGCTTTTTCCTACACCTCTTCGCCGTGTGAAGACGCTTGCCGCAGTAGGTGCAGACTAGCTTGTCCCGCGGGTCGGAGGTGTGGTCTGGGGCAGAAGATCTAGGTGGCTCCGAGGGGCGCGGCAACAACCCAGTGGGATCCCCCGAGCGGGAGATCAAGGCGGTAGAGTCGGCCGGGGGGACCACCGCAGAGTGATCGCGCGAAGGTTGCTCTCCATCTTGATCAACTCCTTGACCACTGCGTCAAACTCCGGGAGAGTGCCCTTGGTGTGCAGAGTCCTGCGGCGAACCTCGGCATACTCCGAGTTGAGGCGGTCGAGGAAGGACAGGAACCGAAGACAAAGAGCATGGCGGCGATCAACGCCATTCGGATCACCAACGGGCATGTAGTAGTTGACCTCCGGCCAGAGTGCAGTGTGGGCCAAGCTATAGGCCATGATGGACAGCGTCCCTTGGCGTAGGGCACCCGCGCGCTCCACTGGCGAGAAGATCCACCAGTGATCGGCATTGTGGCCACAGTACTTGTGGGCATGATCCCAAATCTCCTTCCGAGTAGTCAAGTGAAGAAACTTGTCTTAGGCCGAGGGAGAGAGCGTGTGGTTCAGCAGCCAGGAGTGGACGAAGTGCTGCTCGGCGTCAAATGCACCATAATGCGGGTCAGTCACCAGCAGGGGCGGGCAGATCAAGTGCTTGTGGAGAAGACGGCCCTTCAGCGTGGATTCCACAAATTTGATCCAGGCCAGCAGTTGCGGAGCGCTCAACCGACAACAATCAGGAGCAGGCGGAAGAGGAAGGCCGATCTTCAGAGAGGGAAGGTCTCGCTGGAAGTCAACCGCAATGAAGACAGGAGGCTGCACCGGGGGAGTCCCATGTGAAGAAGGCCCCGAGCGACTCTAGACATGATGGGCTGGCGGCCGGCGGAGACTGCGGCAGTGGGCTGCGGCGACGGACTACAGGCTGCAGGCTGCGGCCTGCGCTCTACGGTCGGTGGGCTGCGGCGCGCGGGCGGCAGGTTGTGGCGCGCGGCCTGCGGCTGCGGCCTGCGATCGGCAGCGGTGGCCTGCGGCGTGGCGGCCTACAGCGCGGCGTGCGGCGGCTGCGGCGCGGCGGCCGCTGCGGCTGCGGCGGCACTGCGGGCTGCGGCGGCGCGCGCGGCGCGCGGGCGGCGCTGCGCGTGCGGCGAGGCTCGGGCGCGGCGGCGCTGCGGGCTGCGGATGGCGGCTGCGGCGCGGCGGCGGGCTGCGGCGCGGGCAGCGCTGCGGGCGGTGGCGACCTGCTGGCGCGGCGGCGCCTGGCGGGGCGGCGCCTGTAGCGCGCGCGGCGCCTGCGTCGTGTAGGCGGTGCTCGCGGCGCGGCGGCGCTGCGTCGTGGCGGCGCTGCGGGCTGCTGGCGGCGCTCGCGCAGGCGGCGCGCGGCGGGCGCGGCGGCGCTGCGTCGTGGGGCGGCGCCTGCGTCGTGCGGGGCGCGCTTGCGTCGTGCGGGCGGCGCCTGCGGGCTGCGGGTGGCGGCCTGCGCGGGCGGGCGGCGCCTGCAGTCTGCAGGCGGCGGCCTGCGGGTGCGAGCGGCGTCTACGGCGTGCGGGCGGCGACCTTCGAGCGCGGGCGTCACCTGCGGAGTGTGGGCTGTGACCGGCGAGGGGAGAAGGCACCTGCGGCGGTGGTGGTAGAAGAAGCAAGAAAGAAGAAAGAGGGAGAGGTGTCGGATCCGCTGGCTCCCTGGTGAGTATGCGGAGCAGACAGTGGCAGCAGGGCCAGGGATGGGAGGATCAAGAGATGGGCTCTGATACCATGTGCAATCCTAACCTAGGTTAGGTTAGGAGGAAGAAGATGATGAGAAGAAGAACAATAATCTCATACAAAGAAGGTTACACGAGAACGGGTACTTGTACCCTAGGAGAGAGAATGTGAGTAAGACTAATGGGCTAATAGACCAGGGCCCATTAGCCGTATAGGGCCTATCTCATTAACAAGTATTATTTCATTTAATTTACAAGAACATTTATCTGTTAGTCACGCATCATTCACCTAATATACCATCAACGTGAATGTGTAACGCTTGCCGAACTGATATGAGTAATCTGTGTCATTCATCTAGTGATGTAACATGATGGTTGGGAATCGACAATTTGTGTTACGTCACCGTGGACAATCACTAAGTGCAATGTTATGAGGTGACATGATGAGTAGATTCAGAGAATTTGACGAGAAGTACGACAGTAGTTTGAAGATCCCTAGCACAGCCAATCAACAACACGGATAGGTTATGTCAAGAGCAAGCTCGCAATGACCCACATGATAGGCTCGAAAGGTCTATGTGGTGTGGGACAATTTTCGTTCAATAATGTCCACACCACTTGACGTGAACAAGCCATTCCATTACCGTCAAAGAGAACTTCCTAACTCGATGGCAGAGGCTAAGTCCCATATCAAATACTGAAATCACTGGAGACCGCGGAGTACGGGAGGACGGCACTGAGGGAGATAATGATACTGAGAAAGAGGGGAAAAGGTAGAACCTGTGTTGATGAATAATCAAGGAGGAGAGTCATCCAAAAGTGCAGCCCAACCCGAGAGAGATTGTTACACGATCAACAATGGTGGTCGTCGAAAGGGCTTTCTAGGCAATTCTGCATTGTGGTTATGGGGACTTTAGGACGTCTCTTGATTGATAGAGATTCGTCGAGGGCAGTAGCACCGTTGACCAGCGAGTAATTTACTGAGGATAGTCTAAAATTCAGCTGGCGGATCGGGGCAAAACAATAGAGCAGTCAGAGGCGTGATCAAATAAGAAAAAAAATGGTCTGGAAGAGGGCCCCTCTACGAACAGGTTTAACGGCGTATTGTCACAATGGATTATGTCAATCTTTACACCAATACTTATCGCCTTCGACGGCGATTTCATCAAGGTCGCAGACTCAAGAACGACGGTGGAACGGCACCAGGCAGAAGTAATCAACAAGGGCTGAATGTTGTGGAGTACGCCATCATCGCCATCACTTCTTGATTGCCGGCGTCGTCGTATTCGGTTGCAATCAACCTAATAATGAGAAGAAGGGTACCGATTGATTTAATCGTTTAATATATTGACATTGCATATCCTTTTCAGTGATGGAGAACGGAATTCTGGGACATGATAAACCAAAATCGAACACTCTGTTTTCAATTTCAATGAATTCTTCTTCTGCGCTTGATTCCATTGCCAGGATGAGGCCTTTGATGACCTAGAAGATCCAAAAATTCTTACACTCGGCGGACCTTAGAACGATCAGAGATTGTGAATGACTTGATAGAGAGCGATTACGACTGAACGACAAGAAGTGAGACACCAGATGGCTGATTCCCTTCAAACTTCAATGCAGAAGATGGTAGTTGAATGGCAGTAAGAATCGGAATCTCCCTCGGTCGACGTTAAATTGGTAACTCGGTAAAACACCGTTGATGAAACTCTTAATCGGAAGGGGTTATAGATCGCCACCCTGAGGCAATAATCGTTGGAATATCCTCCTTTGAACAATAACACATATCAATTATCTTGAAGATTTTCTTCTTTTTCAGAAAAAAAAGGACGATAGGAAAAAGATAACTGCTAGTGGACAAAACGCGATCCAGATTTTAAAAACAACATCAAGTCTACTATCCCATGTCCACTCCTCCCCTCTATAGAGGGAAGTGGTAGTTGTGGGATGGCCCTATTGGGCATCCTTTTAAGGGAAAGCCTATTGGGCTTCCCATTAAATGGACTCTTTAGGGGAAGAAGAAGCCCATGATGGTTTTCTCCCCCTAAAGAGGACAATTAAGCAGAATTAAATAAAAGAAAACATGCAGGAGGCCGGTACTCATACACTAGGGGCCTTCCGACAATCCAACAATGACGAAAAAATAGAAAATTTACGTAAAGACACCTGACACGAAGCAAAACGATGACATCACTTCTCAAACATGATAGTATAACTGTAGATTCTTCACGTCGGCTGGAGCTTCGCGACATGGCTGACGACGGGTCAGGGCTTGGTAAACAAGATGGTCTTCCATCATCCAGCATCTCTGAACTGCTGCATACCCGCAACGTCTCGTGCCCGTCAGCGTGGGGCTGAGCGGCCATCATCCTGTGCCATCAGTTATGACGCATAGTCGCCACTCCAGTTGTGTCGTCTAGTGGGTCCAGTGCACTAACCACTAACCCTGCGAGACGTCAGCGTTGCCGTCTGACCCGCTACAGGGGGTTTCTACATTGCTACACCCGCTGCACAACTGGCCTTAACTGCTACACCACCACTAAACCATTGTGCCACATACGCATGCCATTTCGGAGTGCACTACACCGAGCCGCAAGGCACGTAGTTCTACTGTGCCATTGCGCCATCTTGCAGCCACCTGCCTCTTTGCACCCTGATTGTGCCACTTGCAGTGTCCTCACTCCTTCGCCACACTATTGCCACCAAGCCGCCAACCATCGCGCCATGTGCTGCCCTAAACTTGATGTTGCACTTCTGATCTCCTCGCCTCTGACCTCCAACATCATGCTCCAGCGGTGGGTCTCCACCACCTCTTGAGCAATGCTAAGTCCATCTCCACCACAACTCCACCACTCCTGCCTGTACTGGTTTGCATAGGCATGTACCCCGACAAAGGACGCCAATGCCAATAAGGTATGGTGTTCCTCTACTCACCAGTTATATTATCTCTATCAGTATATCTTTGGCTGCACTCGTCCACGCTCAGGTTAGTTTAGGCGAGAGAATTTATCATGAAAACTATGAGTTGAGTGATTTCCTAGGTACGGGTCGAGCCAGTTTGTTACGTGCGAGCGCCAACGAAATAAATCCGCTCGGCACCAAAGCCATCATTCTTGCTCCGAACGCGGATTGAAAGGTCACTATCACCGCCACCGGTCGGCCCATGCCTAGGTTCACTACCTTCACGTAGTTACACTCCCATAGGGAATTGGCCGATCGAGCAACATCACGATTGACACCCGGTATCACCTAATCTACCTAGACAACTTACGCCCTCCTTTCATAAGAACATTAAACTCATTCACATTACCTCTATTTAGTATAGGACTATCGCTCACTCATATACATTTATAAATGAATAAACTATCAGACCAATTCATGCCATCTAGATGTGGAAGTCAAATGATGATCCCAATGATCATATGTGTTATCATGTTTGGGGGATCCATTATACTCATAAAGTGTGACAAGATGACAGCGGGGGTAGAAATAGTCATCTATATACAAATGACAATAGGTACTGCTCTACAAAGTACATCACTAGACTGGAATTATGGGTGAGAGCCTATTGAAGACCCATGATAAGATGAGGACTGACCATGTTTGTGTCAGTAATACCCATATGGTGTGCAGTATCCAGGGGTAGGGCCATGTTTTAAGATGGCTGGATATGTTTTATGAGTGCAATAACCAATAATCATTTAATGAATCAAACCCATTATGTGGTGAGGATGTGTATTCATATTCATAAGGAAGAAGTCTTCAACTATAGTCACTATCCATGGTCAACCGTGATAGTCTACATATACTGAAGTTTAAATTAACATCTATGTCAAAAGTGAAAGATGATAAAATGAGTAAAAATTAAAACATATGATGGAAACTGTTAGAGCTATAAAAAATTAATCAAACTGAAAATCCAAACAGATAAATACACTTAGAAACATATGGACTGAGAAAGTTCCATTTCATACTATTTTAAAGGAGTTCATATACTTGAAACAAATTTAGTGATAATATGTGGCAGTATAATAATATGATATGAAGTACATCAAACTATGAAGTTGGAAATCTCATTTTCCATTCCTCCTAACCAGTTGATATCAGATGAAAACATCTTTTATCTTGTATTAAGCTTCATCAATATCTAATTTATATCAAAAAATGTACGGCAGAGGG
The DNA here is from genome assembly GCF_029677425.1 of Wolffia australiana. NCBI lineage: Eukaryota > Viridiplantae > Streptophyta > Magnoliopsida > Alismatales > Araceae > Wolffia > Wolffia australiana. Next base: position 14,179,184 of record NC_135844.1, read on the forward strand.
AACTAGGTTGAAAGTTAATCCACTCTAATTGATGGCGTCTCCAACAATGGTGCCAATTTGACGTAGGCAACTTAAGGCATTAGTGTAAACTTAATACAATGCAATAAAATAAAATGCTACTTATAGGAACTAACTCAAATACATAAAATGGCAGTGATATCATCTCCACAGGGACCAGTCAAACAGTTATTTTAAATTGAAGCTAATGTTAGGAGAAATGAGATGACAATAAGGATAATACAAGAAATTAGTTTTTTTTTAGTTTATGAGGCTAAGGAATAACCTAAGAGGAAGGGATTAGGTTATTTATCAAATGTTTTTTTTATTTAACCTAGGATTTTTCCACTTAAAGAATGATGTAGAGGAAATGGGAGACACAATTATGTTTTCACACAACTAAGGCTAATCCTTAAAGTTGTTCGTGGTCATTTGTCCCAAGGTGATGATGTGTCCTAACTATGTTTGAGTGAATGCCCCCAAAATAAAGCACTTGGAAATAGGGCAGCACATGGATACCAAAAATAGGAAAAGGTTGATAAAGCTTTGTTGTCTTCAACCCCAAAAGGCTTCCATGGAGCACATCACTTAATGTATTTAAACTTTGCCCCCAAAGCATTCTTCTTACAGCCCGAAGGCCTTAACTTGACTGAACACAAAAATCTAGCATGAACATTATATTTCTGAAAAATATATTTCAAAAAAAACACTTAGTATGATAACACCGTAAATAATATGAAAGATAAGGACATATTTCATGTATTTATACATTATTATTTTTAAATAAGAAATTTATTAGTCCAGAGATAAAAAAATTTAAATGTGACTATGACCTTCTGCAGTAGTACCTCATGTTTGTGTTCCTTCTTTCTTCAAGTCCTCTTATCCTTCACGTTTTTCTTTGAATGAAGTTCCTTGATTTCCTTTTGAAGTCCTCTTAAAACTCGAATAACTTTTATATTCCTGCCCTAAATGTAATGATTTTAGCGGTAATGGTTTTATAACACAATTGCACACTACTGCTATCTCAATTTAATATTTTCAATCCAATTAGATAAACCTTCCGAGATCAATCTTCTCACAATCTTAGTTTACTGCCTGACTCCTCCATGTCCAACTCGAAACCCCTATAACTCTTTCAAATCTTAACTAAATAATACGATTTAAAGTTTTTCATTTCTTCAGGATGTTAGAAATTATTTATATGTTGAAAAAATGTGAAATTCTGTATCAGAATGTAAACTTATCCAAAGGTCGAGGATATGCAAATTTGGGAGCCCAGCATTCTTTGGTTATAATCTTGAAACATGCTGTATGAAAAACCACGATTCCAAGTTCTATGGCCTTTATTGTTATTACAAACAAGTGATATCTTGAAAAGTGCTCAAACTCGGCTTGAAAAATTTTATCGGGGTTGAATGATTTCTCTAGCGTGTGGAAAACGATTTCAAAAGGGCAAGGAGAAGGAAGCTTGAAGTTGCCACTCAAAACTATGTTTATGGACTAGGAATACCACAATGGCATAATTATATTTGTTAACACTCCAATAGTAATAATTTTTTTTTACCGACTACACACTATAAAAAAATAATCATTTTAATTTGAATTTGAGTTTTTCTATTTTGGCCATAAGTTTTAAATATTTTTCAAGTGTAAGAGAACTAGCTAGCCGTTATGCCAAGGGTTTCAGATTTAAAATAATCTTAGACATTTATGAATGTCTACTACATTATTTCAATCAAGATATAAACATTTGATATTGATATGTTTATGAACTTATTTTTTATTGACTCATCAGTAAATTGAGCCTTAAATACTTGAAGGTAGTAATGAGGAATTTAAACAATTTGTTGAAAGAACCAAAGAAGTCAAATTCAGAAAATGTTTTTAATAGTATTAAAAAATATGTTTATCTTCATGTTATATAAACTACATGTCCAAAATATGTGATTTGAGTTTTGTATAACTAAGTAAGCTCTTTACTTTGCTTAAAAACAGGCAATTAGTTGACTAAGTATATATTGCGCTTGGATCAGAACCCTTATTGAGTAATAAATACTTTCAATAGTCATCAAAGAACAAATTAAACCATGGTTATAAAATCCCCTTAAAGGTTAATATTTAGTTGTATATTAGAATAATGGGAAGAATAAAATGATGATAACCAATGTAATAAAAAAGGTTGAAGACAAGTAAGAGGATAGAAGTAATAAAGCTAAGGCAGAAATCCGTGGGATCTATAATCACTTCGACTTAGTGCTCTACAGAAAAAGGGATTTAAAGAGGATAAAAGAAGATGGCAAGGAAGAATGAGAGTGAGTAAGGTGTAAATGTTTATATTACTTTATGGTAAATTAAGGGCAATGGGGCTAGATATATTTTTAGATTTGTTTTATATGGGCCATTTTTTAATGAAGAATTTCAGTACTTTAATAAGGCAACATTGAAGGACCCTAAGACAGAATCAAAAAGACCTAGGTTCTTAATAGATGTTTCACATAATGGCTCAGTGCGAACGTGCCAATAAATTTGAATACAAATTTTACTCTGCCTTTTAGTTAAATTTGCGTATTTATAAGGGAAATAGTTTATATTTGAATAGGAATGGTAAATAGTTTAAGATAAGAGATTCACATTTATGTGGTAAATATGACGAGGAGGCTCAGGAATACTAATCACCATTCTCCGAATTAAGTGACCTTCCTTGGTCATCCTCCTCCATTGTTATACAAATCCACATATTTTGGCTCTTCCTTCAGCACATTACCAAAACTCCTGATCTCTTCTATGGTGGTCATGAGCTATGATGCACCAAGATGCAGCTGAAAGCATCTCTAAAGTGCACTTATTTCCTATGATGCAAAATGTAAAAAGTCAGTTCAGCCCAAGTTTTTCAAAGGTTAAGAGTAATCCTCCATTGATGTTGAATACAATGGATCCCAGTCCAATGGCTCTCCCATGGCATTGGATTGGATTATAGCCTTGCTTTCTTGGGCACTGGTTGGGTGATGGGGACAACAATTGTGAGGTTAATGTTAGTTTAGGTGGCCAAGGAACAACCTAAGAGGGGGGGGGGGAATTAGGTTCTCTGTTTATATTTATTTTTTGTTTTAATTAGCCTAGGATTTTTCTACCTAAGAAATGAGGTAGAGGAAATGGAACACAGAGTTATTTTTATTTTTTGATAACTTAGGCTAATCCTTAATGCTATTCGGGGGTATCCATCGCAAGGTGATGATGTGCCCTAACCAAGTTTTTGTGAATGCGCCCTAAGAAAATCACTTGGAAATAAGGCTGAACAATGATACCAAGAAAAAGAAAAATTCGATAAAGCTTTGTCGTCCTCAACCCCCAAAGGCTTCCACGGAATGACGATGCTTAATCTACTTCAACTTAGCCCCCAAAGCCTTCTTCTTATGGCCCCCAAAGCCTTGACCTGAGTGATCACAAAGATCTAGCAATAACAGTATATTTATGAATAATGTATTCTCCTCAACAAATATTAGTATTGATGGCTACTCCAAATAGTATTCAAGAGAATGATCAATTTTAAGTATTTTAACAAGAAAACTTTTATGTCAAATTTATATTGAATTAAATATTCATAAATATAACTATGACTTCCTTTCAATAATACCTCCTCGTTTGTGGTCGTCCTTTCTTCAATCCTTTTATCCTCCACATTTTTCTTTTGATAAAATTCTCGATTCGCGTTTGACCTTAGATGCTTAAAATTCCAATATCTTTTTCAATCCTATACTAAATGTGATCATTCTACCTGGAGTGGTGTTGGAAAACAATTTTGCACTAATATTATCTCTTAAAAATATTTAAAAACGAATCAGAGAAATCTAAGGTCAATCTTTTAACATCCTTTTGTTCACTGCTCAATTCCTCCGTGTTCAACTTGAAATCCTTTTAATCCTTTCCAAACTCAACCAAATTGTGGGATTCAAATTTTGTTGGTTTTGCATGGATGTTAGGAACAATTCATAGGTTGAAAAAAAGCTCAAAATCAGTATAGAAAATATGCAAAAAATTATAAACTTACTACAGGGTCGAGAATGTGCAAAGTTGGGATCATAGCCCTCTTTTCTTTGGATCTTGAGAAACCTAGCACCAAAAACCACGATTCCAAGTTCTATGGAATTGGATTGATGTTAGAACAAATGATCTCTTCAATGAATGCTAAAAAATGGCTTGAAATTGCTCCAGGATTTGAGAGAACTCTCTGGCTTTTGGACTGCAATTTTCAAAGGGCAAGGAGAAGGGAGTTCGAAATTAGGACTCAAAACTGCATATATGGACTTGGAAATCCAAAAGGGAATAATAGTGATATGTCAAAAGTCGATCATTCATATTGATTGATTATGGTTAAGCAGTATAAAATAATAATCATTTTAATTTTGAGTTTTTTATATTTACAATTTTGCCATCAATTCAAAATACCTTTCAAGAGTTAAGAGCAAAAACTAGCGTTATACCAAGGACTTGAGATTTAAAATAATATTAAACTTTAAGATATGTTTAACACAAAATTTAAATAAATATATCATCATTGGATAATATTATGTTGATGTAATTAATTTTCATTAAATAATCTATAAATTCAGCTTTAAATATTCGAAGGTAGCAATTAAGATTTTGAACAAATTATTCAACAAATCAAATGAAGATTAATTCACACAGATATCAGAACAGTGGTAATGACTATGTTTATCTTCATTTCCTAAAATTACAAGTCCTAAATACACAGTTTGACTTGTTCAGTGTATGGCCAAACTAAGTTACCGTTTAACATATCTAAGGCTCTTATTTTATCTTCACATACAATCAGTCAACTACTTGACTCAGGGACATATTGTGCTTTGATCACAACCCATATTAAGGCAGGCATCTTTTTGAACATTCATCAAAACACACATCAAAGCATTGTGTTAAAAGTACCCTTAAAACATAATCTTCAGTTAACAATGAGGGATCTACCCCCATGGTCATTTAATTACTGGATTTTAGATTGAGCATTTGCGCTGAAGGCATCTCAGTGAACCCAACTTTTGGGGTATGCCCCCTTTGATATGGGTGTTGAGCTTGGTCAGCAGAAGCCCAGTCATTCCTTCTTTCATTTTTTCTTATGATTGCACTTGTCTAGGTGTTCATCAAGTTATTTTCTCACCCAGGCACTGAGAAGGAAAAACTTGGGCTACTCATTAATCCCTTCTCAAAGAAATTAAAAACAGAATGGCTATATAAATGGTAAGCAGGATTATAAAATAAACATAATAAACATAACATCCCCCATGTGTAATGTAAAACGAAATAACGGATTTTTCTATCGGCTTACGTCACAGGAAATAAATGATGTGCAATGTGGTAAATAAAGAATGCAATTGTTTTTATTTAAAAAAAAACAACTGACAGTACTCAATTGCCGTCGAATAAGTAGGCTTTGACACTTTGGACCGGGGACCGGTTGGATCGGACTGAACCGGGACCAAACAAGACCGGACCAGAAGCGGACGGAACTTCAGGTAAGGTTTAGGTCCATGCCAAAAAACTGGACCGGACCGGACTTTGTCCCCCACATTACCCATCCCCCTCCCCGTCGCCCTTCCCATCACCCGCCCCAAGCGCTCATCACTACTACTTTGTGTGCACAACACCTCCGCCACCTCATGCTCCTCCGCCACCCACCGTACCAGAACCGAACAAGACTGGACCGGAACTGACCAGAACTTCAGGTACCGTTTAGATCCACGACAGAAAACCAGTCCGGACTGGCTGGGACCGTCAAACCCTACAAATAAGATATTAGGACCGGAAGGATACACAGAAAATCATAGTAATAGAAAAGCTCCCAATGATCCATGGACGACTCAAACACTAACGATGGTGGAAGAGAAACCACAACCCGTACATGTTCCAACTTCCGTTGGAAGCGAAGCTAAATCGACACCAAGAAATGATAAAATTCTACTTCCAGAGACAAAAGAGCTAGCTATGGTACTCTCTTTGCCAGAGGAACAATGTCGTCGACATTGAAGCAAATAATTAAGCTGTAAATTTAAAGGGGTTATGGAGGGGAACGGACTGAGCTGATCAAAAGATGCCATTTGACGATGTAGCATTTAGAATAGCTGAGTAGCAGAATCCGCCACAATTAAGCGATTGGAATAGCCAATCCAAAAAAGAAGGTTGAAATCCCTTAGAGAGGCATAGTTAGATACTGTCAAATGATTCAACCCATAATCTAATTGATCTGACCAGCGCCAGGGCTTCTATCATGTGCGAGAAGTTCCGTCGGGCATAAAACAATGTCTGGCAGATGATAAATAACCGAAGGCGCACCGATGACAATATTACGCATGTAATGTATCGTTGTAGCAGTTCCCAACAGTTTTCAGGACTTCCTCCATTGTAGGACCGGTGGCAGGGGATGGATGAGTCAGGAGTGGGATTTCTGAAGATGAAACAAGAAGAAGTCAAGGTGTAACAATGGTAACTCACCAGCGGAGCAACCAACAGGGTCTTAAATAAGAAGTAGCGAGTAGTAATCAAATACATATTCTATAATCATTACATAATAGATAATATGAAAAAATATAAGTTTAAACATAAACTAGGATTCTAAGTTCAATATAGATAGGTCAAATATAGATAGGATCTAACGGTCATGAGCATATAAAGACATAGCGGTTATACCAGTTATAACAGCTATGGTTAAAATGGATCGAATGATCTAAAACATTCGATCCATAGCGGTTATACTTCACATAACTGCTATAGTTTAAACACTTATTATATTTAGCAACACTGGACAGTATATAATAAAAACCAATGTAGAGGTTGTTTTATGGGGAATAAGAGATTTAATAACTAGATCAAGCTTGTGTCTCTTCTTCTATATCTATCTTCTCTGATTTAATCAAACACCTTTCGGGTGTTCGGCTAAATTGACCCATTACTTCTTGAAATCAACTAAAAATATATATAAATCAACTACATGAAAATCAATCATATTAACCGAGTAAACCATATATATAACTCTTATCGCAACCATGTCTTGGGAATTGGGTTGAACACCTCTTGGGTGTTCGATTAAAGTACCCTGTTTTTTAATAAATCGACTATACAATAATATATTAAAATATATATAAGCCATATAAAAAAATATAAAAGTACCTATGTTAATTCTAATTCATTTTATATCACTATAAATAATTCTTAATACCTAATTACTCCCTCCGAATATCTCTCTATACTTACCTAAACTATTACTTCGTATATTACAGTTAGATAATTACGTGTTCTCTTCATATTTACCTAACTATTATATATAAGTACTTTCATGGACCTTTTATTCTATCTTAGTATATATATGAACATTACTCTGACCCTACTATTCTCTTTTTATATATTTATCTAGCTTCTTCTAGTCATTCTTATTCTTTACTCTTATTAAACGACTCATTCTTCTAAATTCTTATCTATTTTATTATTCTTCTTAAATATAACATCTAACCTTTTCAATTCTTTAGTACTCTCAGTATATCTAGTACATATATAATCTTACATATTTCATCGTCTCTAATTATCTTATTAAACTAGTATTTTCTCTACTTATCTATTCTTATAATTGTTATCTCTAGTATTGTTACTATATCTTATGAAATAACAACTCAATTATTGAATCTAAACCTAAAGGCCAGTCCTTGTGGAAACAACCATACTCACGTTATACTCTTGAGTAAGTTCCTATACTTTATTAAATTTATTTGATTGTAGGCAAATTAATTTTACAACAACATTCAAAATTAAGTATGTAATTTGCCTCTGTCACCTGTAGTTGGGGATTATATAGTCATCAGCATGGTAGCACATGGGGTACGGGTAGTCCAGACCGCTGCTGAAGGTGTGTGCCCAAGGGAGAACTCATTGCTCTCCACTATACTATAGGTCTGATCCACTAATGTTGGGTTCCATTCCAACCCCTTAGCTCTTAACTCGGGACGAAGACCTGAACCTGTGGGCTATCGACAAAGTGGCAGCGCATAAGGTATTCCTCGAAATCCTCAATCTAAACATCAACCTTGCGCATGCCCTACTTGAGATCAATCTACTTTAGGAGGAATCGTGTCATATAGTGCTTTGGGATATACTTATTCTTAAGCTTTCTCAACATGACTTCCCAAGTGTCCGATGGATCTCCTCCTTGTCTTGCGGCATCCATCTAGTTCTTCTAGAATATCTTGGCGTGGGCTCCAAGTTTGGACTCGACATATGCGCCGCAAAGGTCATCCTCCATATCGTACCACTAGAATTCCTAGTCCGTGTAGTCCTTCGAATTCCGTGTGCCCTCATAGAAGGGAACTTCAATTTGAACACTCTTCTGAATCATGGCTTCATGGGCCTCTCGTCTATGATCACTATCATTGTCGTCGTAGTGATGACATGCGGGTTGGTTTCAACAGGCGTCACGTGGCCCGTAGGGATCTCATGGATCAAATGCCGGTGCAGGAGCCGGAACCTAATGGATTGGATAATAATCATGTGGTGTAAGTTGTCCAGGCGGTACGTTGATATTCCTCGGGCAGGCGGTGCTGGTTGGGTATAATGGTCGTACTAGGTGGGAGCCGCGTATTGCACGTAGGTTGCTGGTGCGGGCACTGGTGCAGCGGGTGGTGCCAAAATGGCATAGGGATCACATGTCGTGTAGGTCAGCACTAGCGCGTAGGTTGGCTATATCAGTGTCGTGGGTGCACGAGGCGCTCCATAGTAATCCTAGGCGCCGTATGGTGGTGTCTAGGTCGGCACTAGTCTGTATCATACCAAATTTACGAGAGGGGGCGGCGTATAATACGAATCCTCTTGGGCCAATGGATTGCCATTCTAATACGACGACATATAGGTGTCATGTGTCGGGTAGTTAACTAGGGCCGGCTTTTAAGGTCGGCCCTGGTAATCATGGTGTGGTCCTCTCGGCTGATGTGCGGCCGTTGCAAATGCTTCCTCTCGTGGCTGAAATCTCAATTACAGATAGTGCTGTGGTGGCTCCTTATAGTAGTATCAGTCCTCATTGCGTTCCGCAGGATGGTACCGGCCGGCCAGTGGTTCACGTTGTTGTTGTTGTCCCCCTGGCGTTTGACATCATTGACAGGGGCATGTAGGGGGCTCGAGCTGTGGAGGTGGTATGATAGGAAGCGACTGGGACTCCGAGCTATCACTGGCTGGAACTTTTTGGCTCGACCATAGTACCCTCGGTGCAGGCACCGAGGGTACTATGGTCTGTCTTCGGTCAGTGGACCGAGGTGGGACCGTGGCCACCGATGGGCCGCTAGGGGGAGTAGGGTACATAGGTGTGGATTCCCTACTAGCTCGAGTAAATTACTCAGCCTCCACAAAGTCAGGCCTAGCGTCCTAAGGTAGTGGCAATATGGAATCTTCTATGGGAACATCTGAAAGTTCTAGAGCGAAAGCAGGATCCTTGCCATGCAATGTGTTGTCTACGCGGGACCATAATTGGCTGCGTGTTTGAACCCACCTATGCCCAGATAATTCGTTCTCTAGGGTTTCCTATATAGGGTGCTGCGATGGAGATATATTATGTATGTACGCACGTGGAATGGATTTCAAAATATGGGATGCGTGGAATTTTAAACGCAAAAATGAGAAAATGTGATTGATAGTGCAAAGCGAGAGGTTAGAACGATCGGCTCTAATACTAATATGATATAAAATTCGTCAATCCAGTTACACGATAGGAAATAAATGATGTGCAGTTTTGCAAATAAATGATGCAATTGTTTTTTTCTTCAAACAAATGACGAACAGTACTCGATTGCCGTCGTATAAGATATTAGGACTGAAAGGATACATGAGAAAATCTTAGGGAGCGAAAGGCTCCCAATGAGCCACGAACGACTCAAACACTAACGAGGGTGGGAGTACAATCAGGGCCCATAGATGTTCCAACCTCCATGGGAGGTGAAACTAAACCGACACCAAGAACAAAGAAAATTCTACTTCGAGGGGCAAAAGAGGTAGCTATGGTACTCTCTCCAGCAGAGGAACGATGTCGTCCGCACTGAAGCAAATAATTAAGCTGTAAATATGAAGGGGCAACGGAGGGGAATGGAGTGACCTGACCAGAAGGCGTTGTTCGATGTAGTGTTTGGAATAGCTGGGTAAAAGACCCCTCCATCGACGAAGTGATTGGAATAGCCGATCCAAAAAAGAAGTTTGAAATCCTAAGAGACGCACGGATATAGAGGATCAAACGACCCAACCCATAATCCAACTACTCTGACCAATGTCGAGGCTTCTATCAGGCGCGAGAAGTTCCGTCGGTCATAAAATAATATCCGACGGAGGATAAATAACCGAGGGCCCGACGATGACAATTTTGCCCAAGTAATTGTATGGGCATTGCAGTTTCCAGAAGTTGTCAAGACATTCCTCTATTGTAGGACCGATAGCGGACGATGGCCGAGTCAGGAGGCGGATTTCCACCACAAGGTCGAGGAGGCGGGGAAGCGACGGGTGACGGAAGTCCACTTCGGATGTGGAATGACCAGTCAACGTTCGTGAAGGAGAATCACAAATCTTGGCAGAGAAGTGACATGGAATCTCAAACAATGACGATCTGAGTTATTGGGCATGCGTACATTGAACGGGTTGAATATTATGATGGCGACAGCGACTGATTCTCCGACAGAGCTTCACGAGGGTGGTGAACAGACGACCACCAGATTCATCTTTATTCTTCCGTTGAGTTCTCCTCTGGCGAGCTCGTTCACAAGGAGGATGGGTAGACGGCCACACGACTCACCCTTCTTCCTGTCGGGCTACTGTGCAAGAAAGAAATTGTGTTACTTCCAAATGAGTGGTGGGGACCACGACGTAGAGAAAAGGGTTATTACTATGAAACAGCATGAACTTTCAAATTTCTGACATGTTCAAAAAATAGCACGCACCAATAAGAAGACGCCAAGGGGTGTCTTCTTTTTTTTTTTGTCAGCGATGGTCAAGTGCTGATGTGGCTTCCACCATGGTAGCCAGGTGGACTCCACGGTGGCATCCACATCTCCAGCCGCCGCCGCCGCCCGTCTCCGGCTGCTGCCGTCGCCCCCCGTCTCCCGCCGCCGCCAAACTAGTTTAACAAGCATAACTAGTTTAATACGGTAAAAGAATAAGAACAGTAATACATTCAGATAAAATAGCCACAGGTAGAGTAGAATTTGTATAGTATAAGAAGATAGCTAAAGAGATTGTATTAAATAATTATTTAGCTATTAAATACTATATATATATAATTAAAAAAAAATGTTAAAAGGTAAGGAGGGAGTAAGATAAATTAATAACTTCTTAGAGGCATATAACCAGAATTCTACGCGTAGTATACTCCATAGAATAAGTATAAGTATTTTATATGTATTTATATGATTTATATAGATTTTAATATTTTCTTATAGTGAAAAGTCGTGTGTAGAATGGGTTGTTTAAACGAAATAGGTGTTAAGAATGTAGCTATATAGTTTATATAGTGTTTATATGAATGCTATATATTCTATATATCTGTTTATCGTCTTTTAAAATAGATGGGTCAATTTAACACCTGAGAGGTGTTCGACTAAAAGCTCGATAGAGGGTTGAAGAAGATATATATATATATAGTATTTACTTGGTAGCAAGTTTTTGAATGCTTTTATATTGATATCATAGAAAAAATTGGAGGTGAGGGGCTATTTCTGTTAGACGCCCCTTGGGTGTTCGAGGAAATGCCCGATAGAGAATGATAAGTGTTTTTTAAGATTTGGTTTCAGTAAAAAAGGAAGAATGGTTATTTATGTTTAACTATTGTGAGATGTTTGACAGAGTTCTGGAAAGAGGTTCGCTAATAAGGATCTGTGTATTTTTAAATGTTTATAAAGTGGAACTTAGACAAATCGCAATATATTCACCGAAAAAACTAGTTGTTCAATGAAATGCCCCAACAAAATCCGCGAATCAAAATCAATCAAATATGCACGATATGGTGAATTGCTAGGAAACATTCTTCTGCTAATATTAAAATGGATGTATGAGGGATAATCTACAAAAATCAAATCTTACTGAACGCCTTGATTTAGAGAGCAGGAGTGGCGGTGCCGGTCGCCTTTGACGAGCCTATGCTTAGTTCTTGTTTTGCTCTCCTCTTCTGTCTAGGTGCGACTATGCGATGCTCTGACTTTCAAGATGTTCTGGAGTGTTATTTGAGCAGTTGATGGGTGTGACAGCACCCCAATTGGCGCTTGGGTCACCTGCGAGAGTCCTCCACCTTCCCTCTTTTCGTGGGGGCGGAGATGGTGAAATTTGGGGCTCTCGACCCCTTTTAACGGCCTCAGAGGGGTCCCTTAGGCTGTCAGATGGAGGGGGATGGTCTTGGGAGTCCTCCCAGGCCGTTGGATCACCCAGCAGTCCCCGCTCGCTAGTCGAAAACATCCTCCGGCTACCGGCGTCAACGTCAAGGGGCGAGAGAGAATGTAAATGTCCCTAGCCATTCGATGGGGCTCATCTTAGTCCAACGGTTGGGATTAAATCGCAGACGTGACACAAATTAAGTGGTGTACACCTCTATTGCCCCACCAGCTCCCCGCCACCGTCTGCGTAGACCATCCACGTTATCGCCTCCTTCTCTCATGTGTCTACCGATTGGTCCCATGGCCATGTCAGTTGTAACGGGACCCGTTAGAGGCCTCTATTGCGTGAAAGTCTTTAGGGGCATTTGTGAACATGTTCTGCTTTAATGGCCGGCTTCGACTGTCCCACCGGGCGCATAAGCCCTACTGGCTGTGGGCTGGCTAACTATTTGCTCACTGGGCTACGGCTTGCTTGGGATTTGTGTTCCTGGCCAGCTCCTTAGCTGGCCCCAGAAACCCTTTTTTATTTTTTTATTTCTTTATCATTCTTCCTTTTTCTTCTTCAATAGTTTTCTCTATTTCTTTCTTCAAATTCAATACCGGCTTCACCCTTACGCTTCCATGACATCAAATTGAGTAGAACATTGGAAAATTAAACAAGTCTTAAATGTATAGCTTAACTAAGAAATATCTAAATTGTATAACATGCATTAAAAAATGACGTTAAAATGCAATTTTTTTCATTTGTTCTGTTAAGAGCATGAAGTGAAATATTTCATAAAATTTGCTAAAATGCACATAAAATAATCCTAAAATGTCGTTAAACTATGTATAATTACATGAGTCATTTTGGATTTATCGGCCCCTAAGAAACTCACTTGGAAATAGGGCTGAACAATGATGCCAAGAAAAAGAAAAAGTTGATGAAGCTTTGCCGTCTCAACCCTCAAAGGCTTCCGCGGAATGACGTTGCTTAATCTACTTCAACTAAGCCCCCAAAGCCTCCTTCTTATGGCCCCCAAAGCCTTAACTTGTGTGATCACAAAGATCTAGCAATAATAGAATATTTTTGAATAATGTATTATCCTCAACAACACAGTATTGATGGCTACTCAAAGTACTATTCAAGACAATGATCAATTTTAAGAATTTCAACAAGAAACATTTTATGTCAAAAGTTTATTCATTCAGAGATCATGACCCATAAATATAAATATGACCTTCCTTCAGTAATACCTCCTTGTTTGTTGTGGTTCTTTCTTTAGTCCTTTTCTTCTCCACGTGTTTCATCGGATAAAATTCTCGATTTGCATTTGACCTTTGATGCTTACAATTCCAATATATTTTTTAATCCTACACCAAAAGCAATGATTTGACCTGGAACAGTTTCTTAACACAATTTTGTACAATTGTTATATCAAACAAGGTATTCAGAAATAAATCAGAGAAATCTCCAGAGATCAATCTTTCAACATCCTTTGTTTACCGCTTGATTCCTCCCTATCCAACTTCAAACCCCTTTAACTCTTTCCAAACTCAACCAAATGATGCAATTCATACTTCTTTGGTTTTGTATGAATGTTAGAAACAATTCATATGTGGAACAAAATTTCAAAATCAGTATAAAAATATGCCAACAGTTATAAACTTATCACAGGGTCGAGGATGTGCAAAGTTTGGATCCCAGCCTTCTTTTCTTTGAATCATGAAATACGTGCACCAAAAACCATGATTCCAAGTTCTATGGACTTGGATTGATGTTAGCAACAAATTATCGCTTCAAAGAATACTCAAAAACTGTTTGAAAATCACTCCAGGACTTGAGAGATCTTTCTATCTTTTGAACTATGATTTTCAGAAGGCAAGGAGAAGGGGGTTTGAAATTAGGCTCAAAACTGCATATATTGACTTGGAAATGGGAAAGGGCATAATAGTAATCTGTCAAAAGTCTAGCAGTCATATTCCTTAAATATGATTAAGCAATGTAGAATAATATTCACTTTAATTTGGATTTTATATAATTAGAAATTTGCAATCAATTCAAAATAGCTTTCAAGAGTTAAGAGCAAAAACTAGATGTCATCCCAAGGATTTGCGATTTAAATAAATATTGAAATTTTAGATATGTTTACCACAGCATTTAAATAAACATACCACCATTGGTAATAGCATCTTGAAGTAATTAATTATCATTAAATCATCAAAAAATTCAGCTGTAAATACGTGAAGGTAGTAATTAAGATTTTTAACCAGTTATTCAACAAATCAAATGAAGAGAAATTCACACCAATACTGAACAGTGGTAAAAAATATGCTTATCTTCATGTCATAAAATTACATGTCCTAAATACACAGTTTGACGTGTTTAGTGTATGGTAAAAGTAAGTGACCTTTTAATACATCTAAGACTCTTATTTTGTTTTCACATACAATCAGTCAATTACTTTACTGAGGAACTATTGTGCTTTGATCCCAACCCATACTGAGGCATGCATCACTTTGAACATTCATGAAAGTATTTTGCTAAAAATACACTTAAAATTTAATCTTCAATATCCCCATTTTAGATGAGTTTCAAAACATGCTACAATACTCTTATTTTTCTCCCCCTTTTTGGAAATGGTGAGAAAGATCAGAATGGCTCCCCTTAAGCTTGAGCTTCCCCTACATTCTAGCTCCACCTAGCACATAACTTGCATACTTAGAGATTCCCATCAGCAAGGGTTAGTCAAATTAGAGATCAACAAATAGGGAAAGATTCAAGAGGAGAATGGGAATTTTTGAGACATGGATCTGTGGGAATCCACAAAAAAAACAGAAAAACAAATCTTTGTTTGGCGTATGGATGACTGCATGAATAATTGATATAGACGAATACATATCATTAAGCGGATCCAATCCAAAACCTTTGTATGAACATATTAAAGACTAAAAGCTTGTGCATATAAGGAGTAGATTCCCCCAAAGTCTCAGTTTAATGTGGTCCTTAATGGGAGTAGGACCATCATGTTTGATGTATTATCCTTCATAGATACAAAAAAAACGTTGATAAAAAACATTGTGGATGGGCATTAATCATAAATCCCTAGCATGAGCCATGGCCAGCTATCTCCGTATAGTGCTAACCCGATCTTCACTTAAAGGTTTAACGAAGGTGTCTGCAACTTGCTGTTCAGTAGCTATGAAGCGAAGATCAATGTCACCTCTACTTATATGATCTTTAATGAAGTGATGCTTTACTTCAATGTGCTTCATTCATGAATGCGTGATGGAGTTTTTGGCTAAATTAATGGCACTTGTATGGTCGCACATTATGGGTATTTTGTTTGGTGTGACTCCATATTCTTCTAGGTGCTGTTTAGCCCATAGAGCTTGAGCGCAACATAGTCCACCTGCTATATATTCGGCCTCAGCTGTGGATAAAGCAATTGAGTTTTCCTTTTTAGATGTCCATGATATGAGGCATCCCCCAAGAAATGCACATGTGCCACTTGTACTTTTCCTATCAACTTTATATCTTGCAAAGTCTGAATCACAGAAGTTGACCAATGTTAAATCTTGATTCATAGGGTAAAAAATCCCTAAATTAGTGGTCCCTTTGAGATACCATAGTATTCTTTTCATTGTCTTTGGATGGGATTCTTTGACATCACTTTGAAACCTAGCACAAAGACATGCACTTAAAAGTATGTCTGGTCGAGTAGCTGTCAAGTATAGTATGGATCCAATCTTTCTTCTATACATCTGTTGGTAAATATGTCGGCCAATGATGTATATGTCCAGCTTAGTGCTTGGACTCATGGGAATGCCTTTGGCTTGGCAATCCTCTACTTTGAACTTTTTCAAAAGTTCGTTCATGTACTTCTCTTGGCATACAAAGATGGCATTATGCTTTTGTAGAATTTGAAGTTCGAAGAAATAGCTTAGTTCCCCTATTTGACTCATCTCAAATTCATTCTGCATGAGGTGTGAAAATGCTTTGGATAAGTTTGAATTCATAGATCCAAATGCAATATCATCAACGTAGATTCAGACTACTATGAAGTACTTTCCCCCTCTTAATAAAGACAATAGAATCTACACTGCCTCTCTTGTATCCATCTGAAGTTAACTATGTACTCAACTCCTCATACCAGGCTCTAGGTGCTTGCTAGAGGCCATAGAGGGCTTTATGTAGCTTTAGGACCCAGCCAGGTTGCTCTAGGTCTTCAAAACTTGGCGGTTGCTTCAGATATACTTCTTCCTTATTCTCTCAATTAAGAAAGGCACTCTTTACATCCATTTGGAATAGTTTATAATTATTGGCACACGCACACGCACACGCAAAGTCTTACCACAAGAGCGTCTGTCTCCTCATAATTGACTCCTTTCATTTGGACATACCCTTGAGCACAAAGCCTCACCTTCTTTCTACTGATTTCTTCTTTTTCATTCAACTTATTCTTAAACACCCACTTAGTGCCTATGACATTCTTACCCTTAGGTCTTGGTACTAGCTCCCAGACTTTATTCCTTTCGAATTGGGCTAACTCCTTATGCATAGCATTTACCCAATCCGGCTCGTTTAGAGCCTCATCAACTTTCTTTGGCTCAATTTGAGATGTAAAGGCTACATCTACATTGTCTCTAAAGGAGGATCAAGTTCTAATTTAATGAACAGGACTGCCAATAATGTTCTCTCATGGGTGGTCCTTAGATAGTCTGAGTTTTCTTAGTTTCTCTCTAATTTCAATCATCTCTTGATCTACTTCCTCCTCCATATCATCCGGTTCTAAAAATCTGTAAGTATTTCTCTCTCAATAATCTCTTCATTTAACCTCATCCCCTCCTCACTCTTTTCATTATCTTCAAGACCATCAATTGCATCATCTTCTTCAGCCTCTTTAAATTCCACAAAATTAACATGAATATGTTCTTCAAGTTTTCTTGACTCTATGTTATACACTCAATAGGATCTTGATGTCTCTGAATATCCAACTAAAATCCCCTAATGACTAGATGGATTAAATTTTCCTAGGGCCTTGCTACTGATATTCAAGATGTAGCATTTACAGGTGAATGGTCGAAAGTATCCAAGTATAGGTCTCTTACCTTTCAATAACTTATATGGAATCTTCTCCATATGAGGTCTAATGAGAAACCTGTTCTGAATGTAAAGGCCGTGCTCACAGCTTCTGCCCATAGGGACTTCTTTACCATATATTCTTCTAGCATAGTCCTTGACATTTCAATCAAAGATTGATTCTTCCTCTCAACCACCCCATTCCGTTAATGAGTTCTCAGGGATGAGAATTGATGTGTGATCAAATTCTCACTACAAAATTCAATGAATCACACATTCTCAAATTCTCTCACACGGTTACTCAAAACCATCTTAGTCTTAAAATCAAATCCATTTTGGATTCTCATTGAAAATTTCATCAAAATTTCAAATGCTTCATTCTTATGTGTTAGAAAATACACCCAAGTACATCTTGAATAGTCATCCACAATGATTAGGCAGTATACTTTTCCACTCAGGGTTCGAGTCTGGTTTGGCCAGAATAGGTCCATGTGTAGCAACTCAAGTGGTCTCTTAGTAGACACATAAAACTTTGAAGGAAAACTTTCTTTCACTTGTTTGCTCTTAAGACATGTTGAGCACACTTTCTCAGTGTCACCAAAATTATTTGGTAGGCCTCTAACTAACCCATTGCTAATCAGCATCCTTGGCTGATGATGTCCTATATGACCTAGACGCCTATGCCATAGGTTGATAAGGCCCTCGTTGCCTCTCGCCATAAGGTAGATGCCTTCTCTACTGATTGCATCTATATCTACAACATAAATGTTTTGTAATCGCTTTCCACTAAACAATATTTTTCCGGTAGTTGAATTAAGGACATTACATGTGTCTTTTGTGAATTCAACTCGCCAACTGCTATCACACAATTTGATGGAGGACCATCCAGCAGATGACGGTTCGGCGACGACGATGCCACACGAGGATGCCACGATGACGCGCCATCAGCAACGCCGAGCCGCTCGAGTCAACGTCCGTCATCTGGGGTTAAGTACTCCGGGTAAGCAAGACTTTACCATTTTATTATTTTCATCATTATTTTGTATTTCTTTCCGAATTATGGATTGGGCCATTACCGTAGGGCCCGTCCTCATCTTTGATTTTATATTTTAGAATTGTATTTGAATTTGTAAGGAGAGACCGAACCACGTTTCACGACGGTTCGATCTCTCCCCACGTTCTCTTGGCACCCCTCCTCCCTATATAAGGGGAGGGCATGCCCAAGGAACATTTGGAAGTTTTTGAATGAATTGAATTTTTCAAAGAGCTTCCCTTATCGTAGTCTTAGCGTAGGGGGTGTGGCTGGCCCCAACCACGTCGAGATCACTCCGTGGTTAGAGCTCACAATCCGCTCGTCGAGATCACTCCGGACGGGTCGTGCTAATCGTGCCGTCGAGATTACTCCGCACGCTTAAAGATTCAAGAAGTCGGCATCGCCTTGCGCGGACGGAAGCCTGCATCGAGATTACTCTAGAGGCCTCCGGGCACACGAGACGCTGTCGATCTGCGCTGCATCGGGAGACTTGTCTTCATCAAGGAGACATGCCCGCGACGATCAAGAACTTCTACCGCCAAGGTTCTTGATTCCCTCCTCCACCTACACCCTTCTCATCCATTCGCCCACCATCTTCTACCCGGTTTCTTGATTCCCCGCCTCGTCCCGCCATCTCTTGATACTACCCGCATTCCCTCCCACACCGCTTTCTTGAACCTCGCCATTTCTTGATCTTACACCATCCTGCCTTCGTTCTTGAACTCCTCGCCTGTTCCCTGCTTTCTTGATCCCTACCATCATCGTCCCCCATCTTCTTGACTCCTCCCTCCCCTCTACTCTTCTTGATCGTTCTTGCCTACCCGTCTTCGCACCCCTTGTTCTTGACCCCGTCTTCTTGATTATCCGACGCACCTCTCATCCTTTTCCTCTTATCTCCCGCGGTTCTTGAATCCTAGCGCCATCCCGTCATCCTGCCCGAGCCTACGCTCCTCCTTGTCTCGCTTCGCATCCCGACGCCTTTGCCCGTCGCTCCCGCGGTCATCGTCACTCCCGGGATCGTGACCCCGACGCAGCCGCCCTCGCATCGCGGTCCGGCACCGGCAGCGCCGCTCAACCCGCGTGACGGCCTTGCGCCCAGTCCGTAGGCCTCTATCGCGCGGCAGGCCCGATCTCGTGCTCGGTGATTCCGCGCCGCCGTCACGATCCTGCGCCCTCGCCGCGCCTCGTAGGGCACCGGGCCCTTGCACCCCCTGCCCTGCCGCTCTCCTCTCAAGCCGTTGATCGACACCTACGCCACCTCAACACGATTCGCTACACGGAGTTGTGCTCACGCCGCCGTTGACCCACGCGCCCTCGGCTATCTCCTCTACGACCTTGACGCATCTCCTCGACATCCCGGTCGTCGACTAAACTTCTTCAGCCTCGGCCAGCCTTCGCCTGCCCGTTCTCTGACCGCCGTGGACTAAGTGCCTTCAGGTCAGTCTCTTCTCCCCTCCATCCATATCCAGTATCATTACCGCTTGCAGTGCCGTCTTCCGCTATCGCATCCTCTGTCACGACTATACGAGCAACGCCAGAATAGGACGAGCCACCGTTGACGAGAATAGGAACTTTCTTGAGGTAAACGGACTGTCCTCTAACCACTTAAATTCCGAACTAGACAGGGCCGTCAGACGCCCCTCGCGTCGCAGACGTCTAGTTATCTCCAGGGTCATTGGGAGTTTGATCTACGGATCACTCACCCTTGGTGTCCGTCATAATCCTCGTTCTTATCCCCTGAATCTTAACTGCTTGTTCATTTACATATCATTTCTTACTCTGGTCCACGCCATATCATCATTTTGTCCTGTGACGTGAAACACGCCGCTCGATCCCGGCCAACGGCGTTTCGCATCACAATTGGCTAATGCTAATTAAATTATGATGGAGCCCTTCCATGTACAAGACATTCCGGATCAAAACCTGTTGATTCAAACTCACGTCTCCCATACCTAGGATCTGTCCACATTTGTTGTCCCGAAAAGTTACTTTCCCTTCTTCTGTGTTTCTTATATTTGTCAGCCATGACGAGTCACCAGTCATGTGTCTTGAGTAACCACTCTCTAAGTACCAGCTCCTCTTTGACCGTGACTAACCTGAAATAAATCTAGGTCAATGTCCTAACCCATGTCATCCTAGCAAGTGGGCTAGGTTTAGTGGTATAGACATGGTGAAAATTGAGTTCCATATCATATTTCCTAGGTATGGTGTGTGTCTAAGGGAATGTATATGTCTGAATAGATGTAGGGAGATGATGATACATGCTAGGATAATTCACAGGAGAAACATATACAAAAGAATAGCCATGTGCATAGTGTTGTCTTGATATATGACCATAGTCATATCTACATGGCCTCACATTTCTCGGAACATGTATTTGCTGATATGGGTGCATAGTCTCACATGGATAAGAAATATACTTGCCCATGTTGTTCTCTATCCATTCACTTTCATAAATGGGATATGACCTCCTATGTCTTTTCTATTTAGCTTGTGTCTTTTTGAACTACATGTCTATATTCTCCAATGTCTTCTTCTTCTTCTCATCAATCGATATTGATGTTTATGTTATCTTCTTCTTTGGAGTGAGAGTTATCATTATTTCCTCTGCCTACTTCACGGATGTCATTGTCTTATCCGTCCTACCCTGGTAGGAAGGGTCGTATCCTCGCCCTTCTATGATGAATGATGGTCTTTGAGATCCCGACATCATGTTGAGGATCCTTGAGCTATATGCATATTTTTCTTTTTTTTTTCCTAAGTCATCTCTCTCAGTTCTACCCATTCTATGGGAGATCCTAAGTTCTTCTAGTTCTTCAATCAATTGATTTAGACGACTTATTTGTTTTCCTAATGTATCATTCTCCTTCAATAGTCTACTATTGTCCAATTCTAGTTCAATAATTTTGGTGTTGTGATCAGCTTTGGTATCAACTACTTTAGAGGATACACATGTATCATTTTCTTCTCTTAATCTAGCATTTTATTTTTCTAAATTAGCTATCTCGTTTGTAAACAATTAAATATTTTTCACCCTTTTTTCTTCCTATTCTATTTTTTTCTTAGCATCCCACTCATTTTCTTAAAACATCATATGTATATGTTTTCAATTCTTTATTATCCATTAAATCAGCTTTAGGAGAAAATTTATACGTAAATTCACCTGAGGCTGATTTTTCCATGTGGCAATCATCAGCATCTTCACCATCCTATCCGCACTCCTTCCCATTCGGTACATGTTCTTCATTTTCTTTCTTCCATGTTGTTAGAAAGGCTCTATTTATCTTCTTATCTTTTTATCTTCAAATCTTCTTCGTTGGTCACTTCCATCCTTTGTCTTGCTTCTCATTTCTTCTTTCTTTGCATTTCAGGGCGTTAAAATATGAAGTGTCCCTTTTTCCTACAGTTCTGGTCAGATCTGGACTTAGTCAAAATTTGGCTAAAGTCCTAGATCTGCCTGAAAGATGCGGCTGTACGTGGGTGTGTGTAAAAGAGGCGCACGGCTGCACACAGGTGTGTGCGGAAGAGGCGCACGGCTGCGCGCCGGCAAAGGGACACTGTGGGCGGTCTACGGCAATGACGAGGTCAAAATAGAAATGCCTGAAATGTGGACTACACCGATGCTAAACAGGTCCGGTTAAGTGCGTTAAAAAGCTACAGATCTGTACTTTCCAACCCAACTTAGAGCTTTCTTAAAGAATGATTAAACAATTGGTGAAAATCTGATCAATCACACATACCTTGAGTCACTCCCCTTCACGGCTAGGATTCGATCTTCTTTATCAGCTTTCTGCTCAGCTTTGCTCAATCACTCAACTCGATTGTTCATCAACAATGGAGGGTCTACAGAACTTCTACTCATTCAAGGCATCAACTTCATTCAAGAAGAAAATCATACACGACGTAAAAAATGTTCTTAAGAGAGTATTTATAGGGTTGGTTCTTTCTCCTCTGCTCTTGGATCTCTTGGACGGCCAGGCTGAGAATATGGGCTTCATTAGACTTCTAATGGGCCAACTGCTTGATCCAGGCGCCCTCCTTCATGTGCCTTTAGCCATGCTTATCACTTCTCCTTATCATGATGTATGTACTCATTTAAATAAAGATGAGATCCAATCCACTTGATTCAATGAATCTAGTGGGGTTAGGAAAAATTCATACTTTGAATAGTAAATATAGAAATCATCCTTATTTTCATAATTTAGTGGTATTATATATGTTAAATAATGATATGATTAATGCCAATTGCCTGGTTAACTTACCACAAAATTATGTTTATTAACTTTTTTAAACGCTAACCACTTAACTCTCTTCTTGAAGACACATCCAGGCTTGTGAGAGAGCATGGCAATCTGTTCTTCTTCATTGGTGGAGTTTTCATCGCTCGTCAAAACTATGTCCTTTGTCTTCTCCTCCTTTGTCTTACTTGAAGTAGCTTGGTCACGTGCCTTTAGCTCCGTCTTTCTCTATTTGTTCATCTCCTGTGTGATGAGAGAGCCCACTAGCTCATCAATGGGTGTTTCATCCAAGTCCTTTGATTCTTCAATTGTGTCACTTATAATATGCTCTTCCATTCCAATTTCAAATCCAAAAAACATCTCATTAAGAAATTAGTTTTATCTTGTAAACACCTCATTTTTCACTTTATTACCACTACCACGCGGTGCCCTGCGGCGCTTTTAAGGCGCTTTAGTGATAGTGACAACCCTCTGCCCACTAGTTTGCATGCACGACCCCTATAGTACCCTATGTAGGACACAACCAAATTGGCTAAGGCCTGACCCTATTGGGCCAAGCCCAATTTGCTCACCCAATGGGCCCGACCAAACAGGTTGCCCTAATTTTGTTGACTTAGTGGTTGATCGTTTGGTGGGCTCACACAATAAGCCTTGCGTAAACAGAACTGGTTGGGCCCACCAATCAAAGTCCCAAATAGATATACCAGCGGTGCCGCCACCTGCCACCACCACTACCCAGGATGATCACCAGAAATGGAAAAATTAAATTTTTAGAATTTAAAAATTCAAAAACTCAGAAAACTTGGAAAAATTATTTACTGCATTCTACAATTCACAAAATTCGGAAAAATCCAAATTATAAGTATAATCAATGTCTAATGATTTGAACCTCTAAACAGTTCTAAGAAATCCCTAGCTCTCTTTTAAATATTCATAGTATTTTTTATGCAAAAAAAACTTTATAAAATTCTGAAAATATTCTGTTTTTTCTTCATGGTGTTAATTAAAATTAGAGAAGTTAGTTTAAATATTTCTAATGTTTTTTGTTGTATTTATATTTCAGTTTAAATCAAGGAAAATAATATAAATTATTTTAAAAATCTTTAAAAATCCCAGAAATTATATGTTGCACTTTTGAAGTCATTTTGTTCATTCCAATCTTAAAAAAATTAAGATTAAATTTTCCCTCTCCATGTATCGAAACTTTATTGGCCCTGTGTTATGTACAGAGCCTTTTAAATGGAAACGTTTATGAATATTGTTCAAATTAAAACAACGAAAATTATACCATAAATTTGGACTTATCTACCAAAACAATGATATTTTTACCACTTCAAATACATGTTTTCTTACGATAGTGGAAAAAGGAAGATCTAAAAAGAGTGTTGTAGACATTTCAAATGAAATATCAAAAAGAATTTATGGATTTTTTTAAATTGAGTAATATTTTATAGGTATTGCTGAAAATTTTGGCAAGTTATTCTGAACTATCATTAAAGCATCATTAAATAATTGAAAGATCAATAATGTGATACAAACTATGTTTTAATATGCACTGTGAGCTGCACTTATTGTGTAACGGACTTGTCCCACTTGACCTCAAATAAGTCATTTCGTTAATGTCTCAGCTTGTATTCATATTTATTTTAATATAAAAAAATAGATATATTAAATGAAAAAATGGATCCATATCACATAAAAGAAAAGTCCCATTTCAGGACATTTCCTATAAGAACACGTGCATAGCGTGGAATCTCATAATCCGACCAAAACTCAGATGCGGAGCTCCTCCCCAAGCTTAACTAATATTAAGACATGGGAATGATACTCATATTTGTGTAATTTTGATAATCCATTATAAAATTCACAACTTAAGATCACATGATTCCAGAATATGAGACTCTGACCAAAACTCAGCTGTGGATCACTTCTCCATGTCTAACTAATATCGAGACATGGGAATGATACTCATATTTGTTTCATTTTGATAGTTCATTGTAAAATTCATAACTTAAGACAAGTCTGCGTCACTAGGAAGCTTTATTTAGTATTCTATTCTAATTTATAATGTTTGATATTTATTCTAAAAATGGATCATCCTTGTATGTACACAGAAACAATGAATTCAAATAACTCCTATGTTTAACAAGGAGATAAAGAGTTTGTGCGCCACTGGACTTAGGATTGATACTTATTGCTGGTATATGCACCCCTTGCTCTACATAAATATGCATGCAAAAAACTCCATTAATTAATTAAAATATCTATAATTTCAGAAAATCTACTTTTCTAATCAAACTAAATCTTTTCTTCTGTTTGCACCTAAAATGTTGTGCCAGTGCCCATAGTTTGTGATTTTTCTTGAGATGCGTGTGTCTCGTGCCAATGAAACCTAACTCTCTTCCATTTTAAGAGCCCCATTCCACCATTCTACTCATCCCAGTCAAACATTATGCACATGCTGTGTACCTATCTCTATTGAAATGTGCTTGAATTATCTGGGTTCAAAGAATGCTGCTAACCAGCTCTTTTCTTACTTCAGCAGTGGAATAATATTTCTTTTCATGATCTGGAACTTCCAACGATGATTTTTAACCTAATTTTTTGGTTATCATCTAAAATCATATATTAAATATATTGGATTTAAGTTTTTGGAAATGCTTTAAAAATGTATAAACGATCAAGAACTTATTTTATTTCATGTGACATCTATGCCATTGATATATATTAGTCGAATTTGAAATGGATAACTAATTTGATCTACTTAAATTGTGAATCAAATAAATACGGGTAGTAGAAACACAGTGATAGTTATTAAAAAAGTTATATGATATGCAACTTTCAAATTTTATCTTATCAAGCAGTGTGTAATATGTTTCTAAATCAGTTAAAAGATGAGAAAAATCTTTTGATCGAGACATTTCCAAATCCGGTTTATTCAATAATGTATTTGATTAAAATATTTAAATTATTCTACTGTGCCATTGTGAAACTTAACTTGCACTCAGATTTCTTTCAAAATCAATGTGGCACGCCTTTTTAACTTGGAGGAAGTCTCCAACATAGGGTTATGCTTAAATAGATAGAACTAGTCCACTTAGCTAGAAATAAAATATTTTGGGTGGAAAGCAGGGGTGACCTCCGAGTGGGCATGGCTCCTAAGCAAAATAAAATTATTTGCATTATGCGGAAATCAAATTATTCAAAATTCAAATATGGCTTGAGTTTACCAGCCAGCACATATTTGATGATTTATTATGCAGGAAATTACATCTCTCTTGATTTTTGGGTTCTCTAGTCAATTTAATTGATTAAATAAATAAGAGTTACTATTAAAAGTGTGTGGCACCATTATCTTCAGAACAATGGTTTTAATAATTTTATCATCTTTGAAAGAGATTATGGGTTGATATAACTGATATCGGTGTAACAAAGAATTATTTAATTCATACAAGATACCCTTTGAGGTATGAATATTTGTCTAAAATATTTGGTTGAATAATATAAAATATTTTGTATTCAGCTGAAGCAATAAAATCAGTACATTTCATGTACCTTGTGGGGAACTTGTTCCATCCTTGACTTGCTCTCTTTTAAATTTTTCTGAAGTTTTTCATATGCCCTGCTTCTAAAAGAATCCACACAATCATATTGCTCTTGGATCTCCACTTTTTGTTCGCCAACTCTTTGTGACAATCTTGTGTACCTTCCCAACACGAGGACTATTTTCTTGGGAGTGTGTATGTGCTCAAATTGAAGAAAGGGGAGGGAGGGTGCCCAGCTCTACTTAGACTGGGTGCCTTAAATGCCTCTTTCCTTATTTATACTTTATTTAATTTTATTTTCTCAAAAACCAATCAAGTAAGATATATTCACCAATGCCCTTATGATATTATGAGTATGAGCCTCTAAGTGCATCTATCAATCAAGATAATGATTTTAGTGGAACAAGAACAATTATTAACCAACCTTGTTAATTTTCTATATATGTTCATAATTTAATTAATTAATGATCACTCAAACTCAATAAATGAGTTAAGTTTCCTCCACATGGGTGTGGAGCTACACCTGCTCTAGAAGATATCAAGTAGTGATTTAACTCTCTCATGAAATCTGTGTGGTTATCAGATACTTTATTTGTACAATCATTCATACATGTGAGACTATCGAATGAATAAAGGATGGTTGATCCTCAATCTCTAAACCATCATTCAATTTGTACTGATCCAATATGGGAATAATTGGAGAACGCCTTCTCTAATAATTGCCTTCATGGTCTTCCTTGAGTGGATCTTCAATTGAATCGAGGGCATAAGATCTCGTTTTAAACACTTACTTATCTTCATGGGTTCTTCTTATAGCTGAGTTATGACTTGCTTGACCTCGTGATAAGAGACTCGTAAGTCGTGGTCAAAACATATTCATCAATCCAGGAGATGTCCTTCTCGTTTTATGTCAATGGATCAATTGCACAACCCTGACACGCATCAATCTGATTGATGTTTACTTATATATTACTTGGAATATTTTGTATCTATTCAGTGGACTCTTTCTCTAATGGGCACCCACTATCTATTCTTAGAGTCGTCATACTAACAGCCACAAAATCAACCATATTTATGACATACGTGGGATCAAAAAGTAATGCTGAATCCAGATGATTTCGTCTCTATCTCGACTATCCATCAAGTAGGATTATTTAGAATACATGTTCAAAGACTAGCGATCACTATATTATGACCTCATCATAATTCATTAGTTCATTGCACATATTCATGTACTTTATTATAAACATCACACCATTATAATAATGAATTAATATTTTGTTCAATGAAGTTATATAAATATGATGGTGTGAGTTGGCTTGAGGGCCACATAATATCCATTGCTTGTACTTATGATCACGTAGATGAAAATGTCTAGCTGTACAGTTTGAAACAAATATCTTGAACCTGAATTTCAACAATAGTTATGCCATTAAGAACCTAAACAAACAGAAGAAGACATCTAATATGAAGAAGATAAGATGGACTACGTGTCAATCCTATGATCCTCTTTTAATTAATCATAACAAATTGCGTAATGTTTAGTTGTGTTCATCATCTTCCATATATTAAATGGAAGAGATTATTCCCAATATTTTTATATTTTATGGATGAGTAGAATCATAATTTGATTGGCTGTCATGAAGAAATACATCCCCATATTAGCCATTTGGAAGAACCTTTTTTTATTGATATTTATTTACTCTTCTTGGACGATATTTTGGTAAACAAACATGATAATTTTCATAGTCGCATAAATGACAGCAAGAGGACTAGTTTTCTCAGAAAACAAATGTCTCAAAGTTTAATAAGGCTCCCTGTAATGATCAAATGATAACTTATTGCATCGTATTTCGTTAAATTACTTTTGAATAGGTTATTTTAGCTTATTGATGCTGATGTAAATCAATAAAAACATTTATTTACATATTTATATTATCGGTAGATATTAAATATGTGTTTATTACTCATTAAATATGTGTAATTATCGGTAGATATTCAATATGCCTAATTTGAATTTAAAAATATATTCATTACTCATTGTCCCAAACATTTGAAAAAATCACACGCACGGTTATGAATGAATATAAATGACTTCCCTGCAGGAAAAAAAGATGAATATCCTATCATGTTTTCACTTCATTATTATAAATTTATCTTCAAAGTTCAGATGGTGTGTGATTAACCACAACTTTTGTTAAATAAGTCGCTTGAAACTCTGATTTATGCAAAATAATTTCAAACAATTTCCTTACTTACAATAGGATAAGTAATAGTTGAATCCTTGAGGAGCAACTAATGAGAGAGTAATTTCAAATTCATCTATATTTTGAAATAACTTTCATTGCTGATTTTATATATTTTTTTATTTTTAACTATTTTGTACAGAGAAAATCAACTAAATCATAAAAACTAGGCAAAACTATGTTTTTTATTTTAACTTCTGATAATCTGCTATGATTTTGAGAAATTTTTCTAGGACAATAAAAACTTTAGAAATAATTAGAACCTTAGATCGCATTTTCCCTCATGAAGTTGCAAGAGAAATGGGGTTTCTAGGAAATCGTTATAACTTTTGCTACCACATGCATTTTTTAGCGCTATTTAATGTGCTGAAAAGCTCTAAGCCTACCTATCCTCTTAAATGTTTACCTATACAAAATGGTCCGAAAATGAAAATTAAATCTTCAGGAGATCACACGGACCTTGTTGTCACGTCCCCCAAGGGCTAAGTGGTGCTTTTTCTCCAAGAATCTTGATCTCCCTTGAACTTTCTATCCCACACTCTTCTAGAACAAAAATTTATCAAAGAATCAGATGCACTAGGCCTCCAACAAGAAGTGGGGTGCAGAAATCCAATGTGAGATACAAATAGAGGGGAGAAGAGACTAAATACAGGTGAACTAACTCTCCCAGCCATTGGATTTAATTCCATGGGATTGGAGGGCTAAGATTTCTTGATTTCCAGCCTGGACCCACGTACCCTCCTTGTCAGATTTCAAAATAGACCATTGAAATTCAAATTGTGGGTTAGTTCAACAATTCTTGACTTTAGTTGGCCCGATCTATAAGGATGTTTGAATGGATTTCTGGAATGGGCTTCTTGTGTATTGGGCATCCTCTCATTACAAGCTGAGTTTTAACTTCCTCCCATTTGTATCTCAAATTCACCATTATATTTACCTTAGTCCAGTTTATCAAATAATACTCCAAGAATATGTGAGAAATCCACTCAACTCTAAAGAATCCTGTGGGGTTAGTCCCGAAAATCAATAAATATATAAAATAGAACATATTAAAGTAAATCATAAACATATCACCAATAACACCTTAAACTTAGTACTTAATTTAAGTAATTAGCCCCATTTTATGCATTTAAAGAGTTTTAAATATGGTTGTTATCACATGTTTACGTGTAATTAATGTATACAAGTAATTTCTATTTTTTCCTAATTTCATGTTAATTAATGAAGTATTTGGAACTTATATAATCTTGACTAATTATTTTTAAATGAAAATGGCAGGTTTATGATGTCGGGTGTCGTCTAGGATGTCTGGTTGACACCGAGTATGATAGCTCGGTGCTGATAAAGGATGATGGTATCGAACGTCAACAGTGTCGTCGTCTAACTGGTAACCCTAACGCGTCGATGTAACTACGATGCGCAAAATGAGTGCCCTACGTGTCGTACGTGCAGGCTCTGACTCGAGGGAGGCGCCAGGCTCCAATCTTGGATGGGGTCGCCAGGCGACGGCGACGATGGCCTCTTGAACCTCGTCGGAGCGACGTAGGCGTCTACGGCCACACAGATTCCATCCGTAGGGCTCTCAAGTAACGAACGTACTTGTCCGTAATGGTAAGACACTCACAGAATCATAGTTTTCTCTCAACTTGTCTCTCTCACCTACCTAGCCCGAGCGTGGAGGAGTCGAGACAAAAGTATACTACAAAATGTAAATAAGTGAGCATTGGGAGTGGGTAGCGTACCGTGTCAGCGTGGTTCACGGTGCAGGATCTCATCGAGGTCGACGGCCATTCGGAGCAGGTGGAGCGGAGACACGGCAGAGAGCGTATCGGGACAGAGAGGAGGGAGCAGGAAGCCGAAGGTGGCGGCGGAGAGCCTCTCGTGCGTCCGTTCAAATGTGGCAAGCGCGCCTAGCACAATTAACGCGGCGAGACCTGATGAAAGAGGTGAGCAGCACCCCGCGCCGGGGTTGTGGCGCGGAGATTTCGCGACTCGGCGTGCGCTTTGGCTCAATGTGGCATCTAGGTGAACAATTGTTGGGAGGGGGGGGAAAGAGTACAACTGGTCCACCTTACCCCCAGGACGCGGCCGATTGGCACCTGATGGGTCGGTGCAGGAGAGCACAGCCAAGAATGGCCGTGAGAAGCCATCGTAGGAGGGAACATACCAGGGCGAACACCATCAAATCCGGCACCAGTTGTACGCAGGGCACCGGATGCAGCAGCAATCCTCCGGATACCGTCCTCCCCTGCCCTTGCTGCCGTGGTCAGGCGGACAGACCGTAGTTGCAGCTCACTGTCCCGCGGGCGGAATAATGGACGGACGTCCAATTCTCAGGGTACCGTCCTCCAGGCGGAATAGTTGGCGGGGGTTCCTTCCTCGGCAAAATCGAGAGGACCCTCCATTTCACCCACCCATTGACAGATGTGTCAAGACGTTCGCGTTGGGCACTCGGGGAAGGGATCCACCGATCCCCAGCAGATGTAGGCACGCCACTCTTGCGTTCTCACGTGGGTCAGGCCACCATGAAATAGAGTAACCAACGATCGTCCAAATCTCGCTGCATTTGCGGAGTCGTTTGTGCCTTGCAAAACCGTCACAGATGGTATTGCACCGTGCGACGGATCCCAATGCCTTAACGGTATCGTTCACAACTCGTGAGGGGGTGAAGAATGAATCGTAGGAGACACCTAGCATCATGAGATCAAGGCACTGGTGAGATTCTCGTAGGGTTCTTCCCCGTCCTTCGATCTTCAGCTTCTTCCTCTCTCTCTTGAACCCCTTTCTTTCTCTCAAACGGGGTGAGGCCAAGAACGATCGATAACAATCTTTTTCGATAAATTTTCCTGGTCTAAGGGATTAAGGCGCCCCCCTCTTCCCTTATAAAGGGGGAAAGGATGGGCCCTTAAGAGGGTCCACAAAAGGGGGGGAGTGGAATAGGTCCATTAGGGGACCTTATATAAATGGACCCCCAATTACTCATCAAGGGGAAACAGAAATGAAAAGAAAAGGAAAAGAAGAAGCCAGGGCACAAGGGAGGGGGGTCCAAAAATGACTAAGAAAAATCAGTAATCCTGTGTCGACGACCTATGGACACGTCACGAACGAGATGAAAACACAACGACGAGACGAGAAAACATAAAACACGAGAGAAAGAACAATGGAAATGAAAAGCAATAATGGAGCAATTTTTATCCAAGCTTGGACGGTGGCGGGAGGCGCTGACGATCTTTGATGGCGTGCGCCATCAGTTTATAAATTAACTTTTATCTAATTAATGTGGGAAGGAACTTCTGATTTTTCTAGAATTTTGTAGGACTTTACTGGAATCGGTAAGAATCTATTCGAGGAAGAAATTAAATTTTAACTAAGAAAAATGATATATTTACAAGGGGAATATGAGTTTTGAAGCCATTTTTAAAAGTCGTAGAGGTTTTCTTAATGTTTTGTTTCAATTCTGCCCTTAAAAACAGCTCTCAGACGTGTATGCAAGCGTAAAGATACGATTAAAACAGCTACATGGTTTATTACAATTAATCATGATTTTTTTAATGTTTTTGAGGAAAAAATGTAGAAAGAACGCAGACGGGCGTAGATGTAAATACTTCTAAGCGGTGTCAAATTGTGCATATAATTTTCATAAAGGACTTAATATCAAAAAACCAAAGGGAATTTACGGGTTAGCGACGTTGTCGAATCTCTGCAAATGGATGAGAATCCAACAATGTCCAAGGAATATTCCTCTGGATGGTAAGTTCACTGCCCGCATGGCGTATACAAAGAGCACGCACGGGCAGTGACGTGGTTCTTTCTGATTGCCCGAAGTTATGAAAAACACACAGGCTAGTGCGTTTTAAAGGTACTTTTAAGTTTTTTTGGATCTTTTTCCTTTATTTTTATTGCCTCCACAAGGTACGTGGCGCTAAGAGAATCAACTTGAAAAATGAATGAAATTTCTCCAGCCAATCTGCCTTTGACACATCATTGCGTGTAGAGAAGAAATTAAATTAAATAGATGAAATGTGATCCAAAGGCTTAGATTGGTCAACTTTCATTATTAATAACTTTTGATCCTAAAGTCCGATTAAGATAATTTTTTGTGAATTTCCTCATCCTGAACTCCTCTTTCTATGTGTATGTTGGATCATTCAGATAAAGCCTACATTCATGGATATAAGTTAATTTTCCCCATTTAACCCAAGTGTAAAAGTCAATTTTTGAGAGGAGGTGGTCATTCTAGATGTGGTTCTATCACAACTGCAACACAGAGAGGAGCCTCTATCACACCTGAATCACAATTTAGGCAATTTTTGTTTTATTTTCTTTGATTTTTAGTATTACTTGGACTACCTGATAGTAAATTTTGTGATTATTCTAAATTGCTTGGCTTGAGCAGAATGTACAAGCCCATATTAGGATTGAGAGAGAAATAATAAAATAAATTGACCTAGCTATTCCATTTGCACATCAAAAAAACAATAATTTCAAGAAGATATTAGATTGCCTTTATGAAATAATAATAAATTTGGATACCAAATCCCCCAAAAGAAACTAAATCCAAATCATTTTATGTTCTTATCCTCTCTAATTGACCCCTTCGATCCCCGACGTAACAGGTCTTGACCGGGATCATTTGGCACGTGTTACAACAAAAGAGAATGTGGATTCAAGCAAAGATGTGTTATATCAAGGAATTTTGAGTTATAAAATCAATGAAAAGTACGCAGCAGTTTTGATTAATTACGATGATCAATTAAGTTAAGGAAGTTTGATAAGTCACTACCAGACTCCTCAACATCCCATTGAACCAAATGAGACGTCTACGGAACTGAGGGGCAATATTATTAGCCAACGGTGTCCAATCCTCCTCAGCAAAGACTAGTGGTACCATAAAAGAAGTTATCCCTACCTCTCACAAGTAAAAGGCGATTAAATCCTAATACTTTGTAATTGAATTCTGGAAGCAACGGGAGCACACGTCAACCATACTGGAAGAAATAACTGGTACTGCGAGCGAAAGCAAATAGTTGGCACCTGATGAGCTCAGCTACATAATCGCAGAGGGGAAGTCCACAAAGACAATCGGGCTGGTTCAAAGAATCTCTGGCGAGAGGGCATTGAACAGCACATAGACAAATGGAGGCACAGGCGTAGGTGCATGGAGCACAACAAGCGTGGCCGTCAGGACCTCGGGGCACACCCGCAAATGGGAAGGGCAAGTGCGCATGGTCATCAAAGCGTATGCACGCTGGCACAGCCGTGCATGGGCGGACCCAGCAAGGAATGGACCTGCGCGGTAGCGGCGCACACGACTTACCACGCGCGCAGGGCGCAAAGAGGTTGCGCGTGAGAGGACATTTGGTGGCGTCAGTTGAGCACACGTTGATCGCACTAGGGACCGGCCTAAGAATGCGCATACGAGGCTGGATCATCGTGCGTTCTTGGGAAATTGCGATGTCGGTTGGCGATGAGAGGGGAGGCGAACCATAGAGAAGATGCGTACACAAAAGGCGACGATGGCTGATGATGCGGTGGCAGATATGGTAGTAGTGACAATGGACGAGAGCGTTAGCAGTGGATATAGCAGCAGAAGCTGAGCAGTGATGAGAGATCCAAGAATCCACCCAAGAAAAGATTTCTTGGTACCTTCTTGATCAAGATAGAATCAATAAACTAACCAATGGCAAAATGAATGACTAAGGCGCGCTGGTGACGGTTCCGCACGAATTTTTCGACGTGGCAGAAGGCATGGTGAGCATTTTCTTCCCACGATCTAGACTATAGACGATAAAAGAAACTATTTCCTGGAGAAGAGGATGGAGCCAAAATAAAGAAGCAAATTTAAATATTCAAATCAACTCCAGGTCTGGATCTTGGGATGCCATCCTTTATATTGAGTAGGTGCATGCCCAATAGGGGCAAAATGGGAAGGAACCGTCTCGTGATGAGCAGCCTTCCCTCAACGGCAAAAATAAAGAAACAATCCAAAGGATGAGGAACAAACACGAGTAGGCCCATAAACAATTCGAAAAGAAATTTCCAATTGTGCAAATACGAAAATATAGCATCCGGATGACTCGTCTTTAAGCCAAGTACTTGAATGATGGGTTGCGGACTTTGCCTCCTATTGCTCGGTGTGGCTGTTGGCATCATTTGGTGTCGGCGACGTTATGGTCCCCCATCAATCCCTTTTTTTGGATGAAAGAAGTTAAGCTAGAGCAAATTAGGGTGCATTAATCTCTTCATCTTCCCATCTCTTCTACCCCCTTTTCTAAATTGTTCCTCTAATTAGGGTTCTTTGATCTTCATTGAATATTGAATTAACTCTTATTAGGATCTACTTATTCAAGTATATTACTAATTGAATTCCTTGCTAGCTCCCCTTGGAAAATACCTGTACTTATCACTATACATCTTAAGTTAGGGTTATAGAAATTTTATTATATAAGCTAAAATCAACAACAAGTGATTAAATAAATTGCAAAATTCACCCCTATTTTTTGGCTTATCGATCATTATAACATTAAACGGTGACCAATGCAAGTGAAAATATAAAAAATATTTGTTAAAAATTAAGTATAAAAGCATAATTTTACTGATGAATTTGACGCTATCAAATACCCCCCAACTAAATCTTTGTTAGTCCCTTAACAATGTTCATAAATTTAGTCTAGAGTTTTTAGTCATTATTGGGAACATTACTCCCAATATTTTAGATGAAAGGGAGGGAGTTAGAAAAATGATCGAGGAAAATGATCATAATACATTTCATCATAATTGGTTGGATAGTACATTATTATTGAGTAAAAGTTTAGTATTAAAACCTCACTAGTACTTTTTCTTTATTTCTTTCTTTTTTTAAGTTTTTATAGATGTTTTTTTTACTGTTTCTTTTTTTGTCATATTGTTTTTTTGCGTTTTTATTGAAAGGGGCACATCAAAAACTGTACTAATAAAGAAATGCCAGAAGTCATAAGTGAATCCATGTAATTTACGCATCACTATTAAATATATATTCCCAGTGAGAATGTAATGTCAAATAATAATAAATAGAGAGAATAATGGGATTGGAAATATGAATACTGAAATTAGAAAAGGGATAACAAAGAAACAAATATCACAAGGGTATCTCAAAGGGGAAGATAGATGGACTTGGCTATCCAACACATGAGGTAGAGGTGTTCCTATACTACTTTCACTTACTCTCATCACTCATACCCATAGAATTTATCCACTTTGATTTTTCAACCCCCCAACTCAGTCCACTATTTATCCTTACTATTTGGAAAGTATCATATATGCTGTCTAAAATCAATGTTGGTATGATTGTGAAAAGCTCATGATATACTCAAAGACTTTCACTTATCAACTCACTCTTTTTGGACCAATGATGGAATGCATTTGTCAAGATGGGGTTCTTAACAGCTTCTTTTTAGCCAAAGAATTCCTCCCAAGGAAAAATGATGCATGAATAAAACTAGTTTTTTTTTTTTAAATAGATCATATGAATTTCTCCCCCCAACTTGAAATAAGTATGGTCCCTAATTCCTTAAGAAATAAAATTATTTTACGCATGCATAGCGAGGGGCAATCTTCTTCTTCATCATGCAACATTTACTTGTGGTCATGGATCCTAGTGTATCATAGGTCGTATGAGTCCAATATCTGAAAAGAAAAACAAAAATAAACAACAGCTAAAGAATGGGAAATTAATGTAAATCAGAGAATAACTATGTTAAGAAGTTATAGAGACTTGCTAAGCAATCATATGGATTCGTCAAGATGTTGTTCAAGGTGGATGGAGATAGGATCATGCAGTGATTCAGCTTTTAGACTGAGCTTCAGTCTTTGTCCATTTACTGTATAATCCTGCCCTGTCTTGGGATTCATAATCATCACCGCTCCACTTTCATACACTTTAGTAACAATGAATGGTCCATCCCATCTAAATTTCAACTTACCAGGAAATAATTTTAACCTGGAATAATAAAGCCATACCTTTTATTTTCTTCAAATCTCTTATTCTCAAGCACTTATAAAGGAACGCCTCGATCCTTTCTTTATATATTCGTGAATTTTCGTAGGCTTCATTTCTGATTTCATGTATTTCATGGAGTTGGAGCAAATGAGTATTTCCTGCATCATCTACATAAAAATTTAGTCTTTTAGTAGCCCAGAATGCTTGCCAAAGGCATAGGTAAATGACATGGTTTGCCAAAAAGTAGTCTAAAAAGAGACATACCCAAAGGAGTTTTATAAGCTGTTTTGTATGGCAATAAAGCTTCATCGAAATTATTCAGCCAATCTTTACCATCTGGTCTTACTACCTTTTGAAGGATTTTCTTAATTTCTCTGTTTCAAAGCTCGACCGGTTCATCTGATTGGGGATAGGAGGGTGTAGCAACTCTATGTTGCACACCAAATCTCTTTAAGAAGGCTCTAAAATGAAAGTTAGATAAATGAGTTCCACCACCACTAATAATAGCTTTGAGCGAATCAAGCGCGATAAAAATATGTTTAACAACAAACTTTTTCTACCATGTTGCTATCATTTATCCTAATAGTCATAGCTTCTATCCAATTAGAAACATAGTCAACAGCCACTAAAATATACTCAAGTCCATTAGAGTTAGGAAATAGCCCTATAAAATCAATTCCTTGTAAATCAAAAATTTTAACTTCTACGATGGGTATCACAGTATGTGATCTTCCTCATTCATGTTTAAAGATACTTGAAAAGAAATGCATTTGAGATAAAAGTTTTGCGCATCTTGAAATAATGTAGGCCAATAAAAACCAGTTTTTAATACCTTATGGGCTGTTACCTTTGCTGAATAATGACCTTCTGCTGGCTGTGAATCACACGAGTCTAAGATATTATTTTGCTCTTCCTCTGGAATACATATCCTTAAATTTGGTCCACTCCATGTTACAAAAGTTCTAGTTTCTCCCAAACGTAGAAGCGGCAATCCATAAGGAACTTCTTCCTCTGATTAAATGTCCACTCTTGAGGCATCTTATCTGTCACAATGCCATTCAGAATATATGCATACCAAGGAAATTTCTTACCATTAATGGTTATTAACTGCTCATCAGGAAATGTATCTCCATATGGGGGAAATCAGTTACATTAGTTCTAGACAAATGATCAGCAACAACATTCTCACGTCCTTTTTTGTCTATAATTTCAAAATCAAACTCTTGCTATAGTAATATCCACCTCATTAGTCTTGGTTTAGCCTCATTTTTATGTATAATTTTCAAAGCAACATGATTTGAAATAATTATTACCTTACTACCGATCAAATAAGAGTTATATTTTTCTAGTGCAAAAATAATAGATTGTAATTCATTTTCTGTAGTGAAGTAATTGACCTGAGCATCTTGTAAGGTCTTAGTAGCATGGTATATTTTCAATGGTTTATTTTCTGTCCTTTGACCCAAGACTGCTCCCACTGCAAACTCGAATGCATCACACATTTGTTCCAATGGCAGGCTCCAATCTGGACCTTAAGAACAGGTGATTGTATTAGTGCATTCCTAATACTTTTGAAGTCAGTCTTTAACTTTTCATCAATTACAAAATCTACATCTTTGGCGAACAGATTAGTCAAAGGTTTAGAAATCTTAGCGAAGTCTTGAATGAATCTCCAAAAGAGGCCTACATGGCCAAGGAATCCTCTAAGTTGATTTAGATTAGTGGGTAGAGGTAAATTCTTGATTACTTCAATTTTTGCCATGTCTACCTCCAGTCCATCCTTGCAAATCCTTTGTCCCAACATTATCCCTTCATGCACCATGAAATGAGCTTTTTCCCACATCAGTACAAGAATATTTTGAATCCAAATTTGTATTATTGTAGCAATGTTAGATAAGCCCATCTCAAAAGAGATTAAAAAACTGAAAAAAAACATCCTTTACGCTTTAAAAATCATACATAATAGCCAGAAATCATGGCATTCATGCATCTTTTGAATGTGGCAGGAGCATTACATAATCCAAACAACATTCTTCTAAAGACATAGGTTCCTACTGGAAAAGTAAAATTAGTTTTCTCCTACTGATTGGGATGAATACTAATTGGGTGTAACCTGAATAACCACCAAGAAAATAAAATAGTTCTGTCAAGAAAGTTTCTCAAAAATCTGATCTATAAAGCGTAAAGGATAATGGTCTTCGTTCGTAACTAAGTTAAGTTTTCTATAGTCTATGCATACTCTCCATCCTGAAACTAACCATGTTTGAACCTCTTCCCCTCCTTCATTCATGTTATCAGTAATAATTATCTGAAACAGCGTAAATGTTATCAGCTTGCAACCATTTAATAATTTATGATTATAAAACTTATAGCATGTGAGGGTTTAACCTCCTTTGACACTCTTTACATCGCGTGGAATTTTCTTCAACAAAAATCCTATGTTCACATAGATGAGATGGAATTCCTTTAGGGACATCAAATGTCCATGCTCTATGATGGAGGACCATCTCGAGGACGACGCCACGATGACGAAGAACCATCTCGAGGATGACGCGACGGGATGTCGTCAGCCACGCCGAGCAGCTCGCGCCAACGCTCGCCACCCGGGGTTTAAGTACCCCGCGTAAGAACTTTTATCTTTTTACTTATGCTCATTTTCATGTGTGTTTGTATTTTTGGATTCGTAGACTGGGCCAATGTTGTTAGGCCCCGTCCTCGTCATTTTTACTTTTTATGTTTGTATTTTGAATTTGTAAGGGAGGCCGAACATCGTCTCGTGACGGTTCGTCCTCTCCCACGTTCACTTGGCACCCATCCTCACTATATAAGGGGATGGCATGCCCAAGGAACACCTTGGAGTCATTGTTGAAAAGTTTATTCACAATTCGTCTCCCCCCCTATCGTAGAGAGTAGTGTAGGGGGTTTGGCTAGCCCCACCCCACGTTGAGATCACTCCGTGGGTAGAGCCCACGTCTCCCCGTCGAGATCACTCCGAGGGAGATGTGTTAAAGCGCGCCGTCGAGATCACTCCGGTCGAGGAAAGAGTTTCGAAAAGCCGCCGCCATCAAGAATCGAAAGAGGCCTTCGTCGAGATTACTCCGGGGGTCTTGGGAGATTCAAGAAGCGTCGCCGACACGCCATCAACCGGGGAAATCTGCTCCGTCGAGGGAGCACACCCCAGATCCGTCAAGAACTCCTCTTTCTTGGAGGGTTCTTGGTTGTTACAGTTCAAGAAAGCCATTTCTTGGTACCTTTTTCCACCCTTCCACCATTTCTTGATCGCCCACCCCCCTTTCCCCATCGTTTCTTGATTCCCAACCGCCTCGTCTTGCCTTTCTTGATCGCCCCCCCCTTTCCCCATCGTTTCTTGATTCCCAACCGCCTCGTCTTGCCTTTCTTGATCGCCCACCCTCCTTTCCCCATCGTTTCTTGATTCCCAACCGCCTCGTCTTGCCTTTCTTGATCGCCCCCCCCCTTTCCCCATCGTTTCTTGATTCCCAACCACCTCTTGCCTTTCTTGATCGCCTACCCTCCTTTCTCCCATCGTTTCTTGATTCCCAACCGCCTTGTCTTGCCTTTCTTGATCGCCCACCCTCCTTTCCCCATCGTTTCTTGATCCCCAACCGCATCCTCTTGTCTTTCTTGATCGCCCACTTTCTTTCCCCTTGAT
Source organism: Wolffia australiana (assembly GCF_029677425.1). Taxonomy (NCBI): domain Eukaryota; kingdom Viridiplantae; phylum Streptophyta; class Magnoliopsida; order Alismatales; family Araceae; genus Wolffia; species Wolffia australiana. The sequence goes on from NC_135844.1 coordinate 14,219,351, forward strand.
TTCTTGATTTCTTGATTTCTTGAATTCTTGATTTCATGATTTCTTGATTTCTTGATCTCACCATATCTCCTTGATTCCCCTTCGTTCTCCCCTTCGCCCTCATCTTTCTTGATTTCTTGATTCCCACCCTCTACGCCATAACCGATTACTTGGTTTTCTGCCCCACCCCCACGACTATTCCCACGATACTTGGTTCGCTGTCTTGCCCGCCCACACGACTACGCCGTGCGCCAGCCAAGCGCGCGCCTTGTGCGCCCTCTGCTCCGACTTTTGTTGCACGCCACCCGTGGACTCAGCTCTCTGCTGGTAGTTACGACCGCACCGTCCGCACCCGGTTTTGTCCTCGCCAACGACACTCGTCGGCACGACCCGACACTAAGCATCCGCTCGACGACTTGGACGCCTTGGACTAAGCGATACAAAGGTCAGTCTCGTCTCCCCTCTATAAACTCCAGTATTATTATCTTCGACAGTCTCGTCTTCCCCTATCGCGTCCGCTACCGTGATATTCTCGAACATCATCGGATAGGACTAGCCACCTTGTCGAGCATAGGGATTCTTGTGGTAGACGGACTGTCATCCGACTTGGACGCCGAACGCTCCAGGGCTGTTAGATGCCCCTCACTTAGTAGACGTCTAGTAGGTCCAGCGGGTCATTGGGAGTTTGATCTTAGGTTCACTCGTCTCTCGTTGATCGGTACGGCCGACGTCGCTATCCGTCAAGTCCTTATCTGCTCATTCGTATTTTCTCATCATTCGGCTTATATCCCATACATTCGCATCATAACCCTGTGAGGTGAAACGCGCCGATCGATCCCGGCCGTCGTCGTATCACATCACTATAGCTGCTTTATTCTTCTCCAACACATCCATTAAATCTTGTTCCTGTTTACTAGTTAAGTTAGCTGAAATAATGACAAGTAAAGTTTCATTAGAACCTAAAAAAGCATATTTAGTTAAAGAAGGTAAAGGATTTAATTCAGGATTTTGGGTGGAAGAGAGTTCAGAAGGCTTAGAGATAATGCTCTCTTTATGATTTTCTCTATAATAAAGAACATCTACATTGAACACATCATCATCTCCCACAAAGTCACAGAAGTGAAGTTCCTCTTGGTCAACACGAGGATACTTCATAAGTCTTGCTATATTGACTTCTACCTTTTCAGTTCCCACTTTAAGTTCCACAATTCCTTTATCCCAATCTGTTGTAGCTTTTGTTGTAGCAATGAAAGGCAACCCAAGGTGATTGGAGAATGACTCACATTTTGAGTCTCCTTTGTACCTGCCCTATGATAAAGTCTCAAGGAAACCTGCAATTCTCAACACTCACAATGACATCTTCTAACATTCCCTAAGGCTATCAAATAGATCCATCAGCAAGCTGTAATTCAAAAAATATATATTCTAAGTCTCCAAACTGGAGTTTATCATAACGAGATTTAGGCATGATGTTTACACTAGAATCTAAATCTAGTAAGGATATATAATCATACTTTCTATCTTACATTTAATGAAAGAAACTCCTTGATCTTGTCTTTTTTTGGGAATCTAATCCAGGAAGATATAACTAATATTTCTCCACAATTTTAATCATTTCTGTTGTCTACAAGGCCTGCATAATTCTTTCACGTATTTAGAAAAACTTGGAATAAGCCTAATTGCATATTATAAAGGTATGGTGATATTGGTCTCTTTAAAAGACTCAATCAGGAAGTTAGTCTAAAAAAGAGGTTTTGAAATATTTAATGCATCAGGGAAAGGGATAGAGGTTGGCCATCTATTGGTCTAGACTCCACCTCAATGGATTTATCTTTTGGATAATTTCCTTGCTTTTCATCTGTCTCATGAATTTCTGAACCTACACTATTTCTATAAGGCTCGTAAATGTCTTTTCCGTCTCTTAGTTTAGTTACTCCCAAGATCCCCTCATAATTTAAACTAGAAGATGGCATGGAAGATAATAATTCATAGTTCACATAAAATAAGTTCAAAGGATTAATCAGAGGTTGTAGGAAAATGAACTTTTTGTGAGTCTATTTCAACTCGCGTACCTCTCTGCATTTGATCCGTGCTCCATATTATTTCTTCAAAACTTTATTCGCGTCGCTGAAGCTTCTCCATTACCTTGGCTTGTTGTTCCATCATTTCTTCTAAGATCTCTAATGTGGAATCTTTAGAATTACGATTAGTTAATCTCCGAGGTAAAAATTGAGATTGTAAACATGATTTATGTTGAGTTGGATGTTGAGAATATTGTGGAACGAATTTATGATTCCACGATTGTAATTAGAGCTGTCCTGATTTCCCCTTGTGTTCCACTGGCCTTGTCTTTGGTTGAAGTTCATGGCATTCACTTCTTCCATTACTTGGTACTCTCTTTGAAAATGCTCAACACTAAAGCAAACAAGGCAACAAGAATTCTGCATATTAGAATTGTTAATTTCAAGTAAATTATTTTCTAACATTTCTGTTATCTTTGCCAACTGCTTACCAAGTTCACTATTTTCCCTATTTCTAACATCATTCTCAATTTCTTGTTCCATGATTTTCACATCCAATACTACTCATTTTGGACCAAAAACCCTGCCATTTCTCGTAACTCCAATGTTATGCACATCATATTCAGCCAGATTTTATATCATTTCAAATAGTTGTTTATCATATGTATCCATAAACGTACCCTCAGCAATTATTTCAAGTTTATTTATTCATTGATTATTTAAAACATCATAAAATGTTTGAGCTAACTGATAATATTCGTATCCTTTATGAGGGTGCTTTTTAAGTGAATATTTGAATCATTCCCAAGCTTCGTTAAATGGCTGATCACCCTCCATAAAATCAAGAAGGGCACATTTCAAAGTATGGGTTTTGGACATTGAATAAAATTTCCTCAAAAAATACTTTTTAATTTAATCTCATGATTCCACTGTGACACCCAAATGCATGAACCATTCCTTTTCTCTATCTTCCAAGGTTAGTTGAAAATATTTCGTCATCATAACTTCATTTGAAATCCCTAGAAGTTGATGCAAATAACACCTTTCAAAAATTTCATCTAAATACACATATGGGTCGTCTAAAGATGAACCATAAACATATTTTAAATAATTTACAAATACATTATCTATTTGAAATACTACTTTATTCCCTAAGGGTGCATGCACTTAAGTTGGTTTTTTTTCTAATTGCTCATAGTGCTATTTTAATCGTCTATTCGTTTGAGGAATTTCCCTTTCTCCCTGATTACTCATGTCAGAAATAACTTCCTGACTTTGATTCTTAAAAAAAAGGTTTTATTTTTTTACTCAAGATATGTCAATTCAGGCTTTTTAGACATTGTACAGTTCATAAACAACTAATCGATTGTCAGAAAATACTTGAAATTAGAACAAAGTTATTAACACAATGACACCTGCTCCCCCGCAACTGCGCCAGTTCATAAACCAGAATTTTGGTTAAATAACTTGTTTAAAGCTCTGAGTTATGCAAAATTATTTATACAATTTTCCTTACTTAGGTTAGGGTAAGTATGGGTGAAATCATCAAGGAGCAGGTAATTAGAGAGTAAAGTAGAACCCAAATATATTTTGAAATTGCTTTATTTGGTGATTTTATATATTTTTGATTTTGAACTTATTTGTAAAGAGAAAACAACTAAATAATATAAAACAAGTCAAAGCTATTGTAAATAAATAAAAATAAGTATTTACATTTTTAATCATAATTTCTAATAATCTATTATGATTTTAACAAAATATATTAGGGAAATAAAACCTTTTAAAGATAAGTAGAACCTTAGGTCGCATTTCGCCCGGTGAAATTGCGGCAGAAATGAGTTTGGACAAAAATCGTTGCAACGTTTGCTACAAGAGGACTTTTTTAAAGTTGTTTGATTGTTTTAAAACTTGAAAACTATGATATCCTATGGAATCTAGAAAAAATGGTGAGAAAATGCACATCAAACCTCCAAGAGATCACACGAACCTTGTTATCACGTCTCCGAAGGCGCAAATGGTACTCCCCTTGTACTCCCTTGAACTCTCTCTCCCACACTCTTGTAGAAATAGAATGGATCAAAGAGTCTGATGCACTATTCACCCAACAACAATTTGGGAGCAGAAATCCAGGATCAGATACAAAGCAGGGGAGAATAAACAAAATAGAAGTGACCTAGCTCTCCCAGACATTGGATTTAATTCCAAGGGATTATAGGGCTAAGATTTCTCGATTTCCAGCCTGGACCCACGTGCCCTCCTCAGATTTCAAAATAGACCATTGAAATTCAAATTGTGGGTTAGTTCCACAATTCTTCCCTTTAGAGTATCCGGTCTTTATAGAGGTTTGAATGGATTTCTTGAGTGGGCCTCTTGTATAGGGGCATTCTCTCATTATCCATTTGATTTCTAATTTCGTAGAATTGTTATCTCAAAATCACCATTATATTTATCTAAGTGTTGTTTATCAAATCTCTACTACTATAATAGGAATTCATGTACCCTTCTGGATGCTGATTGGCTGAGCAATCTCTCTTCTATCTCTCTTGATGGAGCACCGAGGACGCTGTGAAGAAGAAACAATGGCGGCGATCCACACAAACGTGAACATGCTTCCCCCCACCAAAAGATCCGCTCCATTGCCTCCTGGATATTCCGCCGTATCTAGTTCAGGGAAGAAGCTGAAGAGGTTCAAGAATAAGAAATGGAACACCATCGCGCGCTAGGCGTGGGGTGCATATTTTCCTGCCCTAGGATCTTCCTCTCTATAGATTCCCTTTCTTTATTGTGTTTTCTGGCTGAATGCCTCGATTTAAGGTTTCACTTGTAGTGGATAATTACGTGATGTGCAGGAATCATATCATGGACCTCTATGAGATTTAATTTTTCACAGATATTTATTTTCAATTTAGGAAATTTATTTCTTTTGCGGTTTTGCCGATTTAGGTATCGAGTGTCAGGCAAATCAGTCGAGCAATACCAACGATGAATGCACCGTTGCCTGGTCCTTGCCCTCGATCCTCAAATCTGATTTCTATAATAGGAATTCATGTACCCTTCTGGACACAGATTTGCTGAGTACTCTCTCTTCTATCTCTTTTGATGGAGCACCATGGACGCCATAAAAAAAAAGAAATGGCGGCGCTCGACACCGACCTGAACATGCTCCCCCCTGGGCAAAGGATCTGCTCCATCGCCTCCTGGATCTTACGTCGCCTCCACCTATGGGAAGAAGCTAAAGAGGTTTGAGATCAAGAAATGGAATGCCATCCCGCGCTGGGCGTGGGGTGCGTATTTTCCCCCCTTAGGATCTTCCTCTCTCTCGATTCCCTTTCTTTATTATGTTTTTTAGCTGAAGGCTTTGATTTAGGATTTTATTTGTAGTGGATAATTGCACGATGTGCAAGAATCATATCATGGACCTTTGTGAGATTTAATTTTTAACGAAACATTTTTTTCCGATTTAGCAAATTTATTTGTTTTTCAGTTTTGTGGATTTAGGTATCGAGTGTTAGTCGAATTAGTGTTAGTTGAATGCACCATTGCTTGGGGTATAACATTTCTGTGTTAACATAGATTTCATATAATTTCAAACTTCCTGTTAAATTCTTTGTTGGTTTCATGATAGGGGTGTAACCATGCTTTCCATTTCCACTGCATCAGTAGATGGCTGAAAACGTGCCAAGTGTGTCCGCTCGGTGAGGGAACATGGTGAGAGAGAAAGAGAGAGAGATGGTTGGATGGGAGAGAGAGATAACTTTTCCAATTTTGGTTACAGAAGTACGGTCACTAGGGGGGTATTCATCACGTCTCTGATTTCCATTCCTTTGAGTTGCTTTAGGCTTTACTATGTTTGTCTCTCTATGGTTTGTTCCTGTCTGAACAAGGAAATTTAGGCATTCACCACTTCTTGCAAGCGCTCTTCTTGTTCTTCTTCGTGATGCGATTGGGGACGTGAGAGGAATGGTTCTCTATATATATTTATATAGAGAGAGTTATATATATAAATAAATATATAGAGAGATTGTGCGTTATATAAATAAATATATAGAAAGAGAGAGTGTGTGTGTGTTATATAGATTTATAAACAGAGAGAGAGGGAGAGAGAGAAAGAGTGTGTGTGTTATGTCAATCTATATAAATAGGGAGATTTTAATATATATATATATAGAGAGAGAGAGAGAGAGAGAGAGAGAGAGAGAGCGAGAGAGTGCCTGACAAAGGAACCATTCGGTGGCATCATAAATCTTGCTGTTGGCGCAGACGTAGGCCACAAGGAGTTCCATCTGCATTAAAGATGGAATATTTTACTTAAAAGAGTATTGATTAGGCAGCGCTGATCATGATCAGATGGATGAACTATCAAAGATGGAGTATTTTACATAAAATGGTAACCGTTAGGGAGGGCTGATCATGACGCAGATGGATTAACATCTGCACCAAAACTGGCATACTTTACTTAAAATGGTAATTGATAGAGAGGGCTGATATTGGTTGGATGGATCATCCTTCAACAACAAAGATGGTATATTTTAATTAAAATGGGAATTGCTAGAGAGGGTATTCGATAGGGGAAGGCTGATCTTGATCATGGGTATTTCGTACGATGGAGATCAGTGATTGGACAAATAAATGGTCTGACTTTTTGGTCTCTAGGGTTGATCGGTCAACAGTTTAGGAAAGCTTCTACGTGAACACATGTTACTCCTCCAAGAGAGAAAAAGAGAGAGTGCGGAAAAAGAAAGCACTCTTCACATAGAGAATTATTCTATAGGCTGCTAAATAAACACAATTAAGTTTTAACATTGTTATAATTAATTAGTTCGATCAAAATTATACAAAATTTAGATAGACGACACGTTTCCACCGGTGATCAGGTCACCAAGGAGATCGTGGGGGTATTTTTATGATTATTTTTTATTGCTGTCGGATTTTCAAGTGTGCAAGTTCACATAATCGACGATCATCAATTACAAATCCCATTCGGATGGCCGATCTATCAGACTGAACATCAGAAAGATCATGTTGGATGGCTCTTAGCACACGTGCAACATGCGTAACAATATGATAACATATGGGAACATGGATCAAGAAATGACAACAGTTTTCAGCAATGATATGTTGAAAATCTATTTTATGCAATGACTTATCCTTTCTATTGATTTTTGAAGTTATTCAGAATCTGGAGATGATTTATTTTTAACATTTCTGATTGAAAGAATTTGAGTTTCTGATTATCTTCTCTTCTAGGATGAGAACAGCCCTACTTTCTATCTCTTCTCTCTCTACCCAAGCGAGCATTGTGAGCGGGCCCCCTAATGGAGGACCATCCAGTCGATCATGCCCAGATCCGTCGCCAACCACGTCTTGAAGCCCGAGCGGACTTGAAGAATCTACAATTCCACTACCAAGCTTGAGAAGCAACTTCATCGCCTCGATACGCGTCAATTACGTCTAGATGTAATTTTTCCTGTTTTCTGTTGTCATCATTGTTGGAATGGCGGGAGGCCCCTCCTGCGCGAGTACCGGCCTCCTCAATGTTTTCTTTATTTGAGTTTGATGTATTGTCCTCTTTAGGGGGAGAAAGCCTTGTCGGGTTTCTCTTCCCCTAAAGAATCCTCTTAAGGGAAGCCCAATAGGTCCTCCCTTAAAGAGGAGGGGCCCAATAGGCCCACCCCCTCCACAACTACCACTTCCCCAATATAAGAAGGGAAGAGTAGACGTGGAGGGGGAAGAAGTCTTTGTTGAAAATACAGATCTCGTTGTTCATGTTGGCAGTTACTTTGGAGCGTTGCGTTTGTTTGCTGTAGTAGTAGAAGAAGAAGAAGACTCCTCAATTTTCCTGATTGTATATCTGAAAATTTGACTGGGAATGCCACCGTGGTGGAATTGCTCGCTCAGTTTCCCTTCTGTTGATCAGAGGCACTCCCGTTGAAAAAGGCTGAGTCGATGCCCGTCCGTTATGTTTTATCATTCCAGAATTGCAGACAATCTTCCATCTCACTTTCCTGGATTGCCGTCATTGAAGATTTGGCGAAATTGATCATTCCATCGACGATCTATAATCACAATCTGCTGCTGTATCCCTCAGTCTCAACCGATAAACTATTGACTGCTTGCAAAGCCACCGATCGATAATCTATTGGAAGGAGGCATTTCTCCTTTCACCCTAGAGAGCTTGACTTGTACCAGGATCCACGACGCCATTTCCATTGTAGTTTGCATGTTCCGTCGTCAAATACCCCTGGCCTGATCAAGCTGTTCGATCCACATTGTGATTGAATCGTCGCGGGGGATATCTGCTTGCTTCTTCCGGTCATTTGATCACATGGTTTCGGAAACCCTTCGGAGACAAAACAGATTTCTCGGTGAATTTTTACTCTATCATGAAGCCTTGACGGTGAACTCTTCCGTCGGGAAAGATAGGGCACCGTTGACACTGCCGTGAGATCCTCCTCTGTGGCGTCTTCTCCACCGTCGTCGACACTAGTGAAAATCTCCCCGTTCAACGGTCGCCCGTTCCAGATTTCACCTTGCATATTCTTCCCTCGATCACTTAATGGGCCCTGTTCTTTATCAACGTGAAATATCAGCTACGTTGATGGATTGCTTACCGGTGAACGGCTATTAGATTGGAAGGCTTATGGGTTAAACGAATGACCTATCCCGGCATGAAATGTTGTGAAGAGACTCCAAACATCCTGAGTCAGCAATTCCTTCATATGTTCCTCAACTGTGGAAGATTATGTCACAACTTTTAAGGGTTCTTAGATGACGACGCCTCCAGCTCAGTTCACTCCATTCCTCTCCGTGTCGAATCTCCACTGCTCCTCTGCCCGGTGAGAATTGACTGTGAACATTAGGATAGCCACCAACTTCTGTGAGTTAAGTTTCTTTGTCGGTATTGGACCATTCGACTACTTGACGGTGTGGACGCTCCTACTCGTCGTCTTTCAGACTGTTTACACAGGTCATTGGGAGCTTGACTGTGACATGACCCGTCTTGTGTCGTTTCCTTATCTACGTCTCGGATCATTCCACGATCGATATACTTTCTCGTTATTATTTTCTTGAAACAACAATTCATATTGCACGTCAGTTCATCATTTCTAGAGTCCATTTGTGGGATATAACACGGCGAGTCAGTTCTGACCGTCGTGTTACATCACCCCCCTACTAAAACTCCAAGAAGATGTGAGAAATCCACACGACTCTATATAGGCATGTGGGCTTAGTATCAAAATCACTAAAATATATAAAAATATCAGATAGGAAAATAAATCATAAATCTATCACTATATGCTTAAATGGTGAACAAGGCTAGTGCGAATCTAAACAAATTAAATAAAAGTTATGTATAAAAACATAATTTTAGTGATCGAATTTGACTTTGTCAGTGTGTAAAAGTAATATTAGTTTATTTTATGTCACTTTACGCATGTTTAGATGTCTACACTTCGAATTCCCCGAGCAGGATAGCCTTTAGGTATTTTACAAACGGCAGTTTTTACTATTCAAAACTTACTCACAATATGCTCTAGGATCCCGCCTTTTCCAATAATATTTAAATAAGAAAGATAACCGTGGATTGTTTAAGATGGTGTAACCATACGTCAATGATAAAAAATAGGTAATCAGTACTTAGAAACCGTGCTCCTTATGAATAGATAAATGACAAGGATACAAGTCACTCATCACTCCATTAGGGCCATCGTAATTTGACACATTAAATTTCATTTCTAATAGTTTCGTATATTTTCATCCAAATATTTTGGTTTCTTCGGTATTCTCATAGAATTTTATGACGTTGAATTCATACATAAAAGACAAATATGTTTTCATAAAAAATGCTTTTGCATGAACTGGTACACTTTTTCAACTTATTAAATTTTATGTCACTATGGCAATCCACCACATAAATTTGAAGCGAGAGAAAATTGGATGGCTCAGATTACTTGGTATAAATGTCTTTTAGGCTATTTAATGAAGATATTACTTGCAAACAATGATTTCAGTATGTAGGTATGGTAAAATGCAAAATAACTTAACACAAATCATGCATGTTACATAAGTATTTCGGTAATATTGGCCGTCTTTAAATGTTATAGTGAATTTAAAATAATTAAAATACCCTTTAGCCTGGTTTTATGAATTTTCTGCAACGTTTTGGTATGTTTACTAATGCTCACATTATATTGACTGCAAAACCAACGCTAGGTGTTGTAGAGTAATTTTAATCAATAGTTTGAAGAACTTATTGATTTTTAATTTATATTTCCCACATTACTTTCCAATTTCTTGACGACTAATTCACTCTGAAGTTAACCTTTCAGTCGGAAAATATTTTCTGTTTTATTCAAAAACTTTGAAGAATCTTTAGATTAAAATTTAGGTCTATGTGTCATTGCGCCATGTGTCATGAACAAATTTGTCTATAATTATCAAATTTAATCTGCTATTGTGTGCCAATCATGAGCAAGTTTGCGGTCATCTTAAAATTTTCAATGCATGTTGTAGATAGCAAGCGATATTTTTGAGTTGCATCTAGATCAAACAATAAATAGATAATGTGACCCAATGAGAATAAACAACCTCTTCTTTCATAATAAATGCATGTGGATTTTAAACTTATAGAACGATTAATATAATAAAAAATTTTCCTCTTTGCAACTAACGCTTTGACCAGCACCGAGAAAAAAGAGGGCGCGTGACTTGACCGCATCCCGAGGTGATGTATATTCTCTAATTTTCATTATACAAAAACCTTTTATTCTACAGAATTAAAACATGGACACAGAATTTCTAGATCAAAATGACTAATGGTGAATATGATTGTGCATATATTGCTCAGCAAATCAGGACATAGAAACCAAAATGCACTGGCAGGTGCATGTGGAGTGAGCAACAAAGAAATCTGACACCTAGAAATGAATGTTTTTTATACTCTAATATCTAGAAATTCAATAGTTAGATCAACGATAATTTTACCATTTCCTTTTTATAGATAACTATCTCTTTTTTCCGTTTCTAGGATGGAGATTGGACTGTTTTTAAAAAAATAATAATATATTTATATTATTCTCATATAGGTGTTGTCTCCAAATTAAGTTTGTTTTAATCTAAAATTATGTTGTTTATAATGTTTATCTAATCATTGAAACCTACAGAAATTTCGTATTTCTCTAATAATTATCTAACATGAAGGATGCGAGTAATTCTGCATTTTTTCCTTTCACTAATAACAAGAAAAAAAATATATTTATGTATAGTAGCTTCCCTGTGTATCAACCTATTTCATAACCCATATTTTCCATAGTTTTGAAAAATGATGAAAAATTTATTGCATAAGCGTAAACACTAACAAAAATGTTAAATTTACAGTCAACCACGCCATTTTTAGCATATCTTGTAGTTGCACCTTTTCATTGTTTATCCATTGACGATATTAAATTTTTAAATAGAACCTCCATCCTCTTTAAAAAGGCCCCGTAGGATTGTGTTTCCACATACAATAAATAGAGTGATTATCTAATAGAAAACGTCGCTTCGGTCCACTCTTATGAGCAAGGATTGAAAAGTGACATTTGGCCCAAGACATGTGAAATGAAACACTGCTCAGTTTGTTGGGCAACTGATGGTATGAAGAAAAAGCATCCCTCACACTCTCGTTTTTCATGCACCCGCTCTGTCAATCATGTGCTATCTAGCTTGCTCCCTCTCCATCTATCATGGTCTCTCTCTTCAGCTTTCCCTTTTAAACACAATTTTTTGTGTCAAACCCTATTCTCTTAATCAAATTATATGAATTACTCTATTTATATATATCATTCTATTGTTTGATAGAAGAAGGGAGCATACCTGTAGGTTCTGTGACTGTAGAATATGTCCCCTCACCTCCTTCAATCTCCTCTAGTGGCAATGGAATGGCTCCAACAAGTGATGGCTTCATCTGTGGTTCAAGGACCTGGAAGACAAGGTAAGCAACTTGATAACAGGATGGTGGTAGACATAATATGTCACCTTTTATAAGGTCAAATCATTATGCCCCTATAAATAATGAACCTTAATGTGTTATCTTCTCCCATGAAAAAGCCCTTAAGATAATGCCCTTATATGAGGCTAGTCATCAAGGTCAAAAGCCAACAATCTGCCACTTGACCTGATTGATGCGCCTCTTTAGTGGACATTGAAAAAACAACTCAAGGGTCATAAGTGCACTTGTCATATAATCAGAATATGGCTTGTAAATATCAGTAATATTACTAATATACCATACAGGCATAAGTCCCAATTATGTACACAATACTTACGTTAGACATTAAATGTCACTATGTAGGATATTCAATAAGCTTGTATTTTCCTAAAAGTGATTAAAGTTTTGTTCAACCATTTTATTAAAATTAAATCATGATTCATATATAATCAGTCAGAGATGTAGAGTGATATCACGTGAATACATCAGTATATTGAGTAAGAACTCTCACAGCACAAGTCAAGGGAAAATGGTCAACCCCATACTTAAGACATGTTAACAATCGGTACCAGGTGGCAACGCCCTAGTAAGCGGGTCAGTGAGCATTAAACCAGTCCCAGTGTGCTCAATAGAAGCTCACCCATTGCTTAACTTCTCATTTACAACCAAGAACTTTATCTCCATTTTTCTACAAGCACTTTAGATATTTTTTTTATTGGAGAACCTAACAGAGGCTCTATGGTGTCAATATATTTGTATGGGCTTCATTATCCATAAAATATCTCCAAGATGTAACATGAAAATCTGCAACGATATGGGTTGTGAAGATGCGTGGAAACAAGGCACATACTCAGCCTCCATTGTACATGTTGTGATTGTCTTCAAATTGGTTGTAGACCTTGAGAGAGATCCCTTAAAAAGTACAAAAATATAACCAGATTCAGATCTTCACATATCAAAGCATTAGTTTAAGTCTGAGTCTGAGAATCCGATGACTTCAAAATGATCTTATTTTGTGTATGTAAGCAGCAAATCGTTTGGCAGTGCATGAGTCCAGAGTCATATGGTATCTGCCAAGATGTATAGTGACAAAAGCAAGGTCAGGTTGTGTACACATTTGTGAATAGTTGAGAGACCCAACAACTAGAGCCTATTGTTTGTCCATAGCCAATCATTCATTATCAGAATAAGAACCTTCTAAATTTCCCACTTTGCCACCCTTGAAAATAAAGGCCTCTCCTACATAACAATTTTCAATCAAAACCTCTGCAACATATTTGATTTATATGATATTTGTGGTAGTCCTAGAGTACCTACGGATATATCTCGTTGTATTTTCATTGTAATATCATAGTGGGATTTCACCATGTCCTTGATATCAAAATTGATGTGGAACAACACGTAGGGATCAAAAGAATATTCTAGCATCAATCAGATATGTAAAATGCAAATGATTGCCAATGCTGATGCGGTGAGGAAATTAATGAGATGTCCAAACCTTGCATCAACAAATATCACTGACCAATAAATCACATAAAGGTGGAATTTGGGAATGCCAATACACTCTCAAGGACCCGGTCCTCATGTTGAAGACCAACGGTGCATACGTGACTACTGCTCCTAGTGTGCGCATCCTCAACCAGTCAAGCCAAGGACATACTAATGGAGTCCCAAACTCTCAGAGCCTTATATGTCCATAGCTTAACCTTGGCGATCATGATGGGTTTGGGAGGCCCAAAAAGAAATATGGAAAGCCTAAAGATGAAGAGGTGTGAGCATCCTAAAATAGATACGGTCCGGTAAGCCATGACAGTGACATTGGAGTTGGTATTAGACCCAAATGTGATGTCGATAGCAAGTAGTGTGCCAGGCACACTGTTAGCGGAGACTGAGTGTTGCGATAATGCAAGTGATGGGAGCAAAGATGGTGGTGACGATGTGGATGATGGCATGGCTATCTGTGCAAAAGTTAGTGTACATGTTAGCAACACCAATGATATGGCCAACGGCTCATGTGCCCGCACTGGAAGCAGATAGTATGGGACGATATCGCTAATTTAGAGCATCAACACGACGACCATGAGGATGGTGTGTATGGGCAGCGGTGGTGCAAACGGAGCAAGAATGAGGGGGGCATGAAGGTGGGGAGGTGGCGTACGGTGGTGACGATGCGTAGCGGCACGCGTGGAGTAGAGATTGATGATGCGTTGCGGCTGTAAAGTGATGTATGGCATTCGCCTCGCGAATAGAGCGGATTGCTGTTGACGGCGCATGGGGGCGACAAGGCAACGCATGGTGATGGAGAGGCATTATGAGGCATGGTGAAATGCAAGGTGACGAAGACAAATAGTGGAGTGGTGTGGGACAAGTAGTGGAAGCCACATAGACAGTGATAAGGTGGTGCACATACATCGACGAGGCTGTGAGCAGAAGGTGATGAAGTCATGTGAACTGGAGCGAGGCAAGAGTGACAGCTTGAGCAGAGTGCAGGCGGTGGCTTGAGCAGAGCACAGGTAGCGGTGACACAGCAGTAACATATAGAGGCGGTAGTGATAGCTTTGGCAGTGGTGACAAAGTTAGGGTTTTGTATGGAAGGGGCACAAACTCTTAGTGGCAAAACCATAAGACAGTTTTTCCCTTTCTTTTTCTTACACGTGTGAGGCTAACCCAGCCTACATAAGGGTACTAATTGGACTCTATAAGGCCCATACTTGGGGTCCACCTACAAATTCATGACAATAGGCATGCGCTAGAATGTGTAGGCCAACAGAACGAGAGTAGGTGCTAAAAATATGAACGTGGATAGCGTCAACCTCTAGGGGTGGTTACCTAGGCTGAATATTTGAAGGCAGAGTCTTTCACCTTTGTCCTGGTGTCTTGGGCCTGTTGAGACAGGGTTTTTTGTGCCAGATATCCCCCTCAAAATGGTCGGATAATAAATCCTTAGTCTCCTTCAACAAGCCAAAATTTGAAGTAGCAAGAACTATATCATCAACATACACTGCTAGCAAATTCCAGCTACTCCCACATTCCTTAAGATATATACATTGATCAAGAATATTTATCTTAAAACAAAACGTTATGATAACTTCATGAAATTTAAATTACTAACTGCAAAAAAATTGCTTTGAAGCTAAATAGATATTTATATGAGCTAAAACAAGCTCATATAGAACCTTGAGGTTGTTACACGGACACTTCCTACTTTAACTCACAATTTAGGAGAGTTGTTTTTCACATCAATTAGATGTAGCTCTAAATAGAATTGAGGTACTATGTGCATTACAATTTAGAATGTATCATTTGGTGAAATAAGATAAAATGTCGCATCATAGTCACTACCTTTTCTCTATATCAACCCTTTCAGAACAACTCCGACATTGTAGCGCTTGACAAATCCATTAAGATTAAGCGAAGTCTTGTAGACCCAATTAGACAAAAAAAATGGTTTCTTCCTTAATGTTAAGTCCACAATTTCTTAGACTTGACTGTGATCCATCGATTCAAGCTCATTAATAACTTAAGCTTACAAGTTTCTAGATTTGATGGCTTGTGAAAATGTATCAGGGTCCTCTTTCCTTTGTCTGATATTATCAACTCACAACTAAACCACATAATCTGGTGAAATTACTGGCCTTCTTTGTCTACAATATTTTATCATGATAACCTCTTGACCTCGATGCATAATTTTTCCTACCTGAGATTCCTCTCATGGTTGCGTTTGAGGTGGTTCTTGGACTGGCACATTTACCACTTGAGTATCATCCATTGCTCAAATAATAATTATTATGTGTGAGTCACTTCACAATGGCAGATACCAATGTCCTATGCATCTTGATGAGGTTCCATTGTACCTTCTTCCAAAACCTCAAAGACAAAGTCCCTCAGTATATTCCCATGAACACAATCTTTTTCTAAGAAGAAGGTCAAAACAAACTCAACAGTCATAGTGGCATGCGTAGGACAATGGAACTTGTAGCACTGGTCGTCCTTAAATCTAGAGACCACTAATTTAAATTATAAAGATTGACTTCAACTCGGCAAACCCATGTATGTCTGTAACCTAAAGGTCTTTTGTCAACCATAACTCATTAGTTTGCTCTACAAACTCTGTATGAATCTTCTTAAGTATACGATTGGCTATTCTCACAACTTCACCCCACAATGAGACAGGTATTGGCGACTGACTCATCATAGCTCTAACCCTTTCTTTCTTTAGCCGCCCCATTCATGTTGAGCTTGCCTGGCATAGTGTATCATGGAACTATACCATGTTTCTTTGGAAATAGAGCCAAAGTTCCTAGCATTTGTCCCTTCTTATTGTATCGACTATGGTACTGCCCTCCTCTGTCAGATAAAATTGCTTTGATGTATTTACCCAATTGTTTTTCTACCTTCGATTTAAAATCTTTGAACATCCTGAAACATCAGATTTCTCATGAATGAAGTAAGGAGACATTTATTTGCAGTAATCATCTCTCAAGGTGAAAAATACTTCTGCCAATGAAGCAAGTGACAAAAGGGTATACACACATTAGAGCAAATCAAATATAGTAGATTTTGTCTTTTAGTATCAGATTTCTTGAATAAATTGATTGTAGTCGCTTTTATACAACTAACACAATTGTGGAAGTTAGTGAGAGCTAGGGAACCTAAAAGCCACTGCTTTACTAGTCTTTCCACTCTTACTTAAGATATAGGTTCCAGCCTCCGATGCCATGAAATACCCGACTCTTGAGCAACTCTTGTCCTCTTGAGCAAGATAGCAAAAGAAGTGGGTCAGTCAATTGCAGCAATGCTTAGTTTAAATAATCCCTCTATTATATAAGTGCAAATAGAAGTATTTCTCATGATTATGGACAGTCCAGATGAATCAAAAATACTTTATAGTTATCTTTAACTAGTTTAGTTATAGAGATCAAATTTGTGTAAAGGTGGAATGAAAAAACAATCTTTTAAAATCAGCACTTATTTTGTGCCCCATATGAGGCAATAACCTGCCACTAATTTAACATGGGACCGCTGCCTCTTACTGAAGATGATAAATTCTTTACTTTCATGTGGGGTTGTTCTTAATTAAAATATCTACAAGGTGGTTGAAAGGTACATTGTGGCACCAGAGTCAATCCACCAATTCGATGGAGGAGCATATGCTAGATTGTACTCATACTTATGTATGAAGGCAATATTAGTTGACTAACGCTTGGCTAGCCACGCCTTTCGCTTAGTGCAATCTTCCTCTGTTTAGCCGAGCTTTTTTCAGAAGTGACACTTTGGTTTATGGGCCAACCTCTTGGCTTTGGAGTGTCCCAATGCTGCATGGTTCTTTGTCTGGAAGATAATTGACTACTATTTCATATTATCATGAAATGATAAGTTCATTCTAATAGGAGCATAATAGTCCTCCATAGTTGAGTATTTATTTAATCTCAATTACGAACACACAACATTGAAATCCAAAGAAATAGACTAGAATAAACGTTATGTAGCTTAGCAAATAACGACTCTTATATGGTGCAATGTTGGTGATCATTTCAATTATCTTCATGAGATGCTGAGATTACTTGACATTTCAATTTGCAATCACACATGTTCCATTGTAACGCCATGAATTAAAACTAAACATGTAGAAAATTTTATCGTAATAATTATGAAATTAAAATATCCAAACCCATGAAAAGATTCCAAGCAATTAGATTTTTTCTATAGATAATTAGAATAAATCTAATGAGATTTGTATAAAATATAAATCTAATTATTTTAAGTTAATTTAAGCTGAAAATAACTAGGGCATAATATTAGATATAGGTCTGAAATCATTTATCAGTCATATTCAGCCTAAAAATAATATTTAAAATTTCTCAACTTAGTATGACCCTTAAAAAAACTAATACTTTGGGAGCTAGCACTTCACGACCTAGGCTAGGTGATGACCATATGCACGCCAAGCATCGGTCCCTATGGGGCCGATGCTTAGCAGGCCACGAAAGCGGTGTAGATGGTGTCTATGCTTAGGGGGCTGTGCTAAGCAGCGATGCAGCTGGGCTGCTTGAGTGCACGCCTATTAAGGATGCGATGCTTAGTGGTCGTACTAAGCGACGAGCCAACTGGGCTGCTTGAGCACTAGCCCCTTAAGCGGGTCTATGTGTAGCAGGCCTTGTTGGGCGGGGTTCAGCTATGCTGTCCCTTAAGGAACCTGTTCTTAGGGAGCATCCTACATGTGTTTTAGAGAATTCCCGAACACGGATTTCATCACCATAATGGCTGAAGGGACTAATAGGGTTACTCAAAATCTGCCACTATACATGTAATTGGCTTTGCTAGCATTGATGGAACAATGTGGCATACCTGTAAGTGCCATGACCAACCAATATGTCATCTTAGCTTCTTTAATATTCTAGAGTGCCTATGAAATGGCTCCGCTGAACCTAATATATTCATCTTTCACATGGATTAACCATAATACCTCTTAACACAGTTAACCATGGTTAGGAGGTAGAGAAAAGGTGAAAGACCCTTCAACTATTTCACTTATTCAAAGGGTCCTAGAGATAGACATTATCCTCTTTTATTATTTTTGGCATGGCTTCTCGTTTTGTGGGCCTACATGTTCCCCCCATGTCTTGTGTCTGGACTTGGATAGGGGGTCCCTGAATATGGGTCTTCTAGAAATCCATCAAGACCAGTACAAAAGATAGGCGGTAACCCCTCAGATATTAGAAAAGAAAAAAATGCCAAAAAAATGTTTCCTCACTTATTTTGGTAGCTATCTTAATTTTTGTCAATATTTATGATTTGAACATTATGAACTTGGCAACTCTTGGAAACCCTATCCCTCAACCGTCCTCAACCACCCTCAACCTACCACCATTGTCGGCGTGGCTGCCACTGCTGCACTTGCCACCATCGCTGCTGCGGTTGGCACAACTGTCACCATGGCTGTTGCCGTTTGTTACTGCCAGTATCGCTACCGCCATTGTCGACATTGTCTCCTGCATAGTTACCATGGGGGATGGTGCCATATCTTATTTTGTGTTCGCCACTAATGTTGTTGCTGTTATTGTAGCCACCACGCTTCGTCCCTTCTACCTCTGCAAGTGTGGTTGCCATCCATGCCAGCTGTCACTAGCCATTGTGTGTGCCCACCCATGTGCCTGCACCCTGGCGGTGCACCAACATTCTGCACACGACTCACGCGGTGACCATTGTTTGGCTTCATGTCATGCCTTTGTCATTGTTGATGCCCCTTTAGTCATCGATGCTGCTACTGCCACTAAATCTTCCATGGCTGTTGTTGTCACTGTCGCTACACGCCCCCCTCAAGGTCACTATGTGTCATTTTGTCACTTGATTAGTCTCCACCCATCGACGCTGGTGCCAACTCCAGTGCCATCTTTTGTGCCATCACCACCCCTTTTGCCCGCACCATTCTGCCATCTCCGAGTTGGTGCCATAATCGCCGCCTGATCTGTCGTCTAACCACTATCGCCAACACAACCTTAGCAAGCCTGTTTCTATCACTGGGGTTAACAGCCGATTGGTTTGTATCAATACATTGTAGAATAATTTTAACAGCTAATATTAGTAATTTATAAATCAAGGTTTATAACTTCATTTATAGATTAAATCTTCACCATTATATTATCTAACATTTTGTTAACCTGTTATAGACTTAATCCTAACTACTATTTATCCTACCTCTATTTAATCCCAGCCATCTAGGTTTTAAAATATTTAATACTAAATTTCGATATATCATAATGAGCATAGGTACGTGTTCGATTCTTTGTCAAAGTTGACTCCTCCCTGGACAAATTTTAAGCGCTCATTGATGGAATCGTAGCCCTTGAAAATGCGTCTGAGCATGTCAAATCAAAAACCTGTACCAGTAAGAGGGGCTCTATTTTCACCATAAAACCATCTTCCTAGTTTTACCAATACCCTCTTAAGGCCGCTCAAGCTCGCCACTAGCTGCTCACCTCGGGCCTTTGGAGTCGCATCAGCTGGCATCCTTCTCTTCCCACTTTTTTTGCGTCTTTATAGATACAAGTTCTCAAAAGTATTCTTGCCCTAGGTAGAAATTTTACTTTGAAAAAAGCTTTGCCCATAGGTTTCTCCTCAGCTGTTGCAGTTGATGTGATTCGAAGTTGTGGCGGCTGCCGCTCAAGGGACACCGTCCTCTGCATTCTCTTTGTCAGACGCGTTCTCTCTTTTGCGTTCTCCATCTCTTTCCCACTTTCTCTATCCCCCTGTCGCGTGCTCCCACTCTCTCAACCGCAAGGTATCTCTCGCTCGCCCGCTGTCTCTCTCTATATTGTGTGCCTTCACTCTAACGCGTGTCTCTCTCTTAATTGCGTGGTCTCTGTCTATGACAACTCTCTCTCTCTCAATTGCATGCTCTCTCAGTTAAGTTATACTTGCCACGTCAACAAAACAATGTCTCGCCAGAGAAACGGAGTCAACACAACGTGGACAAATAGTGACTTGAATAAAGAGTAGCTAGTAATTAGTGAACACGTACCGCATATACTCGTTAGAGAATTAGATATAGGATTCAATATAAGTTTTAACATAGCATAGGATTAAATATGGATAGGTATCCACATAGATTAAAATAGATAGGCCCATATTTTTTGCCGAGATCAATGGCTGGTATTTGTTATAAGCTAGCCATTATAACATGTTATAACAGCTATGATTATAACAAAATAACTATATTTGTTATAACCATAACTTTATAAAATATAAATACAAACCAACATTAATGTACATTTTCTTCAGTATTAACAACGATTGTAACTACCTTGTGGCTTGTTCGTGTTGCCTTTTTCTTTCTTCCCTCTCTCTCATTCTTTTCACTTTGCTTCTCTGGTTGAAAACGAATCATCTCAACACTCTCGCCTGCCTCCTCACTCTCAACCACGCGCTCTCTCACGCACACTCTCCCATTCTACCTCTCCTATTTTTTATCTCAAACGAGTTTTCTCTCGATCTAGCCTTCTCTCACTATATCATTCTCTTTATTGCGTTCTCTCTTTGTACTGCGCTCTCGCACCCTAGTGCAGTTTGTCATCCCTGCACTCCCTCTGACTATGACTCTCTCTCTTTCTCTCCCTCGCATTCTCCCTGTCTATTATCTCTTTCTCTCTACTCCACTCCCTCTCTTTCGCTCTACTATGTTATATATGTACTGTGGGCTTCCTCTACTACGCTCCCCCCAAATGCACTCTCTCACTAATGATCTCGCGCTCTCTCTTCCACCTAGTAATCTCTTCCAGGTCACTAACATCCCTTTTCAATGAACTAGTCAACAGTCCATTCAAGGACCAGTCAGCGGTAATTCAATTTGCCGCCAACGCTCATTGTTTGGTCATCATTAGACATCTGATCCGTATTCACAAAAGAGCATTATCAGAAGGGGCGCGTCTCTCCCAACCGGACAATGTTCTCTCTTCTTGTTTATTGTTGGTCTTCATCCCTTTCTGTTTCTGTCATTCGGAAGGCCAGCCGCTGTTCTCTGGGAGGTAGAGAGAATTGCTTGACGGCAAAATAAGAAAGATAGTAGTGTGAGTGATATTGTTTTCTAAAAAATCTAAATATTTTACTCACGTATGCATGAGTGATCTCGATGAAGGATTAATAATCATTTAGTCCCTTGGAGTTCCACAAAGCAGTAATTTGTACCTAAGTTTGACGATTTTGTTCTTTTAGTTGTCTAATATTTTTATTCTTCGCATTTAAAAGCTGCTAAAATTGTAACTAGCTTAGGAATAACAAGACTAATTATATTTGATTCTATGACTTTATACATTAAGTATATAGGAAAAATATTCATCACCCGAACGTCAATGTTCCTCGTTTAATGAAAAAAGGAAAATATATTCATTTTGGGCTTGGATAATACGTAAGTTATCTTCAGAGTTTGTATGAAATACTGTATAATATGTAGGTTTTTACCAGGATGGGGGACCATCCAACTTCGAAATCCTTGTTTATCCAGTTCGTCACGTGAAGGCTCACGCATAAGACCCAGCCTTCGGAGTACCCGGCCTCGTCAACGGCCCAACAAGGTTTGACATTATCTTTACTTGCATTTCCTTGTTTAGTAGGCCATATACGTCGGCCAATTATTTGTTTGTTTTTGTTTATTCGCACGTGTATGAACCATTGTACAAACCTGCACATTGCGTGTGTGTTAGCGCACGTGTCAGTGTAGTCGTGTGCCGCTCTCTCTCTCCTATTAGGGGGCCCTAATTTTTAATTGGGCCTTTTTCTCCTTTATTTTTTAGGGGATAAGGCCCATATTTGCCCCTATAAAAGGTGGGACCCGCCCATAGGAAGGGAGAAAAAAAAGAAGATTCAAGAAAATGTGACTTTCAGCTATTTTTTCTCATTTTTAGTGTTTTTTTTAGTTTTCAACATATTTATGAAAATGCCACTACGAAGTTAGGAGAGAAAGAGGAAACCCTAAAGTTCGCTGGGAACCGCTGCCGCTATCACCAGAAACTGCCATCTCCGCCATCATCGCCGGAGCTCCGGCGACCGCTCCTAAGGCTCTTCAGCACCGCCAGCGGCCCCTCCGAGCCATCAGCGGCCGCCTAGGGCCGCCAGCGGCCGCCCAGGGCCGCCAACGGCCGCCCACGGCGCCAAGGCCGTGGAACTAACCGCGACCGCCAGGGCCAACAGCGGCCGCCCAAGCCGCCGCGGCCGCCCAAGCCACCGCGGCCGCCCAACCTTCCGCGGCCGCCCGTGGCGTCTGCAACTGCCAGGGCCAACCGCGGCTGCCCAAGCCTCCACGACCGCCCGAGCCACTGCGGCCGCCTGAGCCACCGCGGCTGCCCTAGCCACCGCGGCCGCCCAAGCCTCCGCGGCCGCCGGGGCCAACTGTGACCGGCCGAGCGGACCGCGGCCGCCCAAGCCACCACGGCCGCCCAAGCCACTACGGCCGCCCAAGCCTCCGCAGCCACCAGCGGCAACCACGGCCGCCCAAGTCTTCGCGCCCGCCAGGGTCGACCGTGGACGCCGTCCCTAGATCGGCAAACCCAAAACCACCCCTCGGCCATCTTGCCGCCATTCTCTTGGACGCGCCGTCCAATCCTGCGGCCGCCCCATAGTCCCCCTTAGGATGCCTCGCGCCCGCCCCCGTGGCCGCACCTCGGTCAGCCCCAGCATCCAATCTCGGCTGATCGTGGTACCGCCGCACCTTGTTGCTCACCCTTCACGGTTGCCGAAGAAGACACCCCCCCCCCAAGCCTACCGTTCCTGGTACGCTCTTTGACTTCCAAAGCGGCGTTATATTATTTCTTTTAGTGCCTCCGAATTTTTCTGCACTGTCGGGGTTAGATTAGCGATAGATAGGACTCGCATCCTGAGGGTTAGGATTTTCTTCGGGACGCCCTTGGTTGGGACCGTCGAGGGTGTGTGCAAAAGCGGCTGTAGCCGAGCTTGCACCGTCGGCCTTCAACTAGATATCCGGGTCATCGTGAGCCTAGTGGCATTCCCAGGTCCTGCTTGCCATAGACTAGTGGGTGTTGGTGCATGTCGACGCCAAATTCATACTTCTCATCGAGTTTATTGTCGTATCATCATTAACATGACATCATCATAACTCGTCTCTGCTCTATGATATGATCGCACTAGCCCTTCCTTTGGCGTAACACGAGTCGTTCGATCCGAGACCCGATCGTGTTACATCATACTATCTTTCATGCCACCAGCAAATATGTCTCGCATAAATATCTTATCATTTGCATGCTCTTATGCTTGTTGGCACCTACTTCAGCAGCGTTTCATGAGTACAAAATGGCTACACCACATTGATTCCACAAACTGGTCTCCTATCACTAGCAGTGCAATACCACAATTTTGATAACTTTTACTCACACTACTTATTACTACTTGCAAAACAAATGATTTCTTTGTCCATTTTGTAAACACTAATTTTTATAATTATTTTATTTACTTTGGTATATTAGATTTCACCAAAATTACCTTAAAATAAATATTTTATTATTATTTTGGAAAATATTATTCAGTAAATAAAAATAAACTCATAATTAGTTTTATATATCATCTAAATAAAATAATTTCAAATTTCCCTTTTCACACTACTCCATGTCGTTTCGATCCTCACCTACTCTTCCAAGCTGGTCCCAAAGTGTTTGAGTATCACTCACCTCGAGATCTCTTAGAGGCCACCTAGCGGCTTTTATCCAAATGACGCCATGGTTGGTAAAATTGGAATGAGAAGCTCTTGCTGGTTCTTGTTGACTGATTTCATACTGTGTTCTTTACACACGATCTATCAGTAGTTTGACAAGTTTAGCGGTCCCTATCGAGTAACTAATGAACTCTCTTAAGTAATGTTTTTTGGCATCACACTTCTATATTGTCTTTTGAATGTTCTCGCATGTTGATTTGTAATGAAATGAAAGGTACTCTAGAGGTCACCCTATTTAATGATAACACTTTGATTATTTACATGGAAAATATGTTTTCCATGCACTAGAAGCTCTGAATCAATTATCAGTTGACCCACAAAATAACAGATAATGCCATTCACTTATTGATGTCGGGCGTCGTCCAGTCGGCCCCGAGTATGATTGCTCCGTACGGATACTGGATGATGGTATCGAACGTCGACGGTGTCGTCATCCGACAGATGCAATCGTAACGGGTTATGTAACTATGACATGAGGAATGGGTGTCCTATGTGTCATAGTTGCAGGTTGCGACTCGAGGGGGGCGCCGACCTCCAAGCTTGGTGATGGCAAATGCCATGGAAGATCATCGACGACGTCGTCCGTGCTGCCGGCCACTGTAATTAAAAGCCGGGTGAAAGATGCTCAATATCACCTTTTGATTTTTGTCGTTTGCTAGTTGTTAGTTTTCTTTGTGCTCGACGTCTTGTTTCCGTCGCGTCCTGTTCTCATCGTATGTACGTCTTCGTTGTCACAGGAAGGGCCCCCTAGTCCTTTCCCTTCCCTTTTTCTTTTTATTTCGTCAATCTCCCCTTTGTCTTTCTAATGGGGGGGCCCAAACTATAACGGATGCACCGTGAAAGATGTACCTGATGCACGACAACTAGATCTAACGGATGCACCGTGAGTGATGAGATAAGGAAAGGATGACGACAAGTGCTAGGTACTGGGATCGTTTAGGAATGGAATGGATCAATCAGACCAAAAAATCACACGATCGATTTAGAAGATTTAAATCCGATGAAATAGTAGTGGTGCAGCCCTTTTCCTCGTCAAGGGCGGGAGTATTGCCTTCAACCACCACGGCAATGCGAAGCACCAAAGTCAACAAACTCGAATTCACGTCCGCTAGAAAACTCAAAAAAAAGCTATTCCTGTAGTCATTTGAAAATTCTAGAAAATCCAAAGCAAATCCGATGGCGGTTCTCATGGAATACTTGACGAAGAACACAGGACACCAAATAGTTTAGAGGTACCTCTGCACCAGGGGAGCATGACAAGGTTGGGGGATTTCTTGACGTGTCACTGATAATCGTTGGACGTGGCGGTGGAAGTTTACGGAAACTGTATAGAATCTGAGATTATCTTCCACAAGGTCGTGTGCAACCTTCCATGGGACGTAGGAAGGATTTGCGATGCTCCTCCGCTTGACATGGTATTGACACTCGTTTGAAGGAGTTCTAGGGATGACACCAAGAAGAGCGCTAGTGGAGAAACGATGGTAAGTCTTGAAGATGTCATTGTTCTACGTCGATTGCGCGACCAGCTAGTAGGGAGTCTTTCACCGCCATAACGTGATTCGATCGAATGGTGGCCCACTCATTACATGATAAAATGGGGAATTTAAAACAAAATAAAAAGAAAGGAAACAAGAGACAAGGCACAAGGAAGGGGTCCAAAATGGATGAGGACCCTTCCTGTGTCGACGAGGAGGGACGTGCAGAACGTGTCGTAAATGTAACGTAAACACAACGACGAGTCGAGGAAAACATGAATCACGAGAAAGAATGGCAAAAAAACAAAACGCAATAAATCCAGCAATTTTACTTGATCTTCAATGATAGTGGCGAGCGGCGCAGACAACGTTCTTGGCGTAGGTTGCACTCCGTGGTGATCGGGGCTTCCGCATCTGCATATAAGAGCCTTCGTAGTACCCTGTCCCCTACATCATCGTTAATTATCCCAAGCAGTATACGATCGAACGACTCGTGCCAATCGGGCGAGAACACCGGAGAAGTGGTCGCGGCAAACTCCCTCACATTGATGGGGCATAGAAAGGGCAGGGTGGAGGGGAGAGAAGGGGCTTAGTACGGGATTGGGTCCGCCACATTAGATATGGAGTTGGTCCCCCACGAAGGAGGGACTCTGGTGACATAGGAGTATCCACCCACTCGTCGGAGGGTCAAGAACTGGCCGGCACTACAAACATGTCGCATTGTGGCCGGCCCAGGAGAATAGCTCTCCGACCAAATTCTCAACAACACTCGGTCTCCCACGTCGGACACTCGGAGTCAGCTTTGCGAGTTCGCAGCCAGCTTGTACTCTGCATGCCTATATAAACATCTAGCATGATGTTCATGATGCAACGACAAAACATGTTGGGCGAATGCATAATGAAGACGTACTACGGGTGCTAGGGGGTGGAGTCATTGAGAGACTTCGCCGTTAACAATCTCAGGTGAGCTCAACCTGGTGGTGCGGGCCTCCAGGGAGATATGCGCATCCTTCGTTGGCTGAATAGGGCAACGGCGGTTGGCCATTACCTTGCAAATGGTATGGTTCTCGCAAAGCATCCACCGCTCATTATCCTGGCCGTGGAAGAGCGGTTGGTCTGCACCGGGTCAAGGAAAATCCTGAACAAAGCCAGCGGGGATGCTACGTGTCTGCTCTGGGCGAATGGCGCGAACGGCTCTGGCAGATGGACGAGCAGCTTGGCTGCCGGTGTGCGTGGCGCGGGTCTCCTAACTTGTAGCATGGGCTGTCCAGCAGGCAGCGCGTTTGGTTGGGCCTGATAACATGTCATCGTCTTTGTATCCCAGCTCTCAAAGGGGTGCGGGATAACGGACGATCGTTAGCCCAACCATCTTGGTCGGGGCACTCTTCACTATTTGCTTCGTGGTGTAAGGGTACCACGTGGCCCGTCGTCCCTGATGTAGAAACAAGCACATGTTTGCTCTGCCACCTATGGTGACGTCATGCTCATAGATCTAGGGACGACCCAAGATGATAATTCCTACATTATAGGAAGGACGTTATAGAGGACGATCTCATCATACACTCCCATTTTTAACGGGACGCGGCATTGTCGATTCACCAGTAGTCTTACCGGCATCCACTATTTGGATGTACCCGACCCGAGCATCAAGTGATTTCTACTTGTTCGCGATCTCCTCGTCTGCACAACCATCATCGTCGGGTAACGGATCCAGTTCTCCATTCGCTTCCTGTTTGGCCTCTCCCATATCAATCAGGAGGGCCGTAGACGGACATGGGCTAGCTCTGGGCCCTTTGCCTTGGCACTTGAAGCACATAAGTGGTTCTTGACTGAACGGTAGTGCTGTAGGCTGGAGTGTCGCTCGTGACGGCCCAAGCATGTCGGGTAGAACCTGTGGAGGTGAGAGGGGGGGGCGATTCCTCGCCACCTGGTGCTCTAGGAAGACTGAACGGTAGCGGGAGGTGTAGTGCAAGTGGGGGTAGCTCGAGGTGCAGTGTGAATGGCGTGAGCGGAGTCCTCGTCGCCCGGATGCTCCATATGCTCCACCAAATGGTATGCTTTGTCAACCTCGACAAGGTTGCACTTAAGAACCTCATTGCGTAAGGTTGGCTAAAGCCCGTGGGCAAACAGACCGATGATGACTCGCAGGTCCTCCATGAATCGATACCGCATCTGGCCCTCCTTGAATGCCTTGATATATTCCGTCACGAAGAGTCGACCTTGCTTAATGTCAAGCCACATGAGATTTAGCGACATCTGGTGTTGTCGTAGCACGTACTTAATCCTTAGTTTTAGCGCCATTTTAGCCTAGGATGTGATGGGCCGTCCTCGTCCCTCGGCGACGACACGCTCGTTCTCCCAAAAGATCATTACCTGCCCGCCAAGTCTCATCTCCGCATATTAGATGCACACGTCCTCGTCCATGCGGTACTACCAGAAATAGGAGTTGATGCTCCAATCCCAGCCGATGAACTCCTTGGGTTTTCTCAACCCCTTGAAGACAACGATGTCACCTTGCATGCTCTTCTGAACTCCTTGGGTCAAGTGCTCCTCTCGGCGGTGTTTGTCGTCATCCGGGCATCGTTGGGGGGCTGGGTGATCCTCGTGACACGAGTCAACACGTCGTCGAGGTGGGGTCTGGTTGTGGTCATGGTCATCCTAGTGTCGGGGATAACCGTCGTGCGGTGTGTTGATGTTGGGCATCACGCATGGCGGGTACCGAGGAACCTCGTCAGGTTCCTCGTAAAAGCATAGGTGGAGCCCACGTAATTGTCATCGTGGGGCGGTGGATTGGTGTCGTGTCTATGATGGTGGGGCCGAATGTAGTCATCACGGCGGGCCGATAGGTCGGCGTCGTACTCACGATCATAACGCCGGATGTATTTGTCTCGATGGGCTAGTTTGTCCGCCTCGTATCCTCGACCATGGTGCCGGACATGTTCATCTCGACGGGCCGGTGGGTCGGCCACGTAACCACAATCATCTTGCTGCACATAGTCCTTTGGGCAGGCCGGTAGGACGGCCCCAAGTTCTCGATTTTAGGGCTGGACAAGTTCGTAACGGCGGGCTGGTAGGTCGGCCGAGTAACCACGATCGTCGCGCCGCATGTAGTCATCTTAGCGGGCCGGTATGTGGGACTCGTACCCTCCATCGTTGTGCCGGACTTGTTCGCCACGACGGGCTGATTGTCGTGCCATACAAAGTCAACTCGGCGGGCTAGTAGGTCGGCCTCTAGTCTTCGGTCAAATGGACGGATTATTCGTCCCGGTGGACTGGTAAGTCAGACTCGTACCCATGGTCAGAGCCGTCACGTGGGTATTGTCTATCCTCAACATGGATGTCTGATGGGTCGCATGCGGGGTGTCGGGCGAGGCGCCATCTCGAAGCACCTCGTCTGGCCTCTAGTCGTTTTCCTTGTACTTGTCGTCGTCATAGGGGCTCCTTAAATGATCCGGGTGTCACACGGCCCACGGTGGGTCGCGGGCTTGCTCTTGAGCCATGGGCGCCGGTACGACGTCGGGTACTAGAGGTGATGGGCACGTGAGCAGCTGCTCCACGCGCTTGGTGAAGGCAGCCACAATGTGGAGATACGCCCCTCGCTCCTCGACGAGTCCTCTCGGGGTCGGTGCTGTTGGCGCGGTCTTCCTCGTGCACGCCTTGCACCTCTACAATGTGAGGCAGTGGCCCGAGGCAAAGCCTCATCGATGGGAGCTTTCCCATGTGGGTGACGACTTGTTGTCGCCCTATCCTCATTGTCACTACGTGGCGAGATACCTAGTGACCGCTGGGAGATACGAAGGGAGCGTCGGTGTCCACAGTGGGCACGGGTGTGCTCACGTGGACTAGGTGGTCCTACGGCACTCGAATCAGCGAGTGCGGTCCATGCAGGCTCCATAGGTGGCTGTGGTGGGCCGCCTACAAGTGTCACGGGACAATGTTGCAAGAGTGCCGTGGGATGGCCTCTTTTGTCGAGTGAGGATTCGATGTGTCGTGGGGAGGTCAAACCTCCAGGTTGCGTCCTCCTGCTTGATCATGTCTCGATGGCCATGTCCCTAGGGTACTTAGATGGTTTTTCGAAAGACGATGCGATGCATAAAGGATGACTATGCGTAGTCAGAGATGTGCTGTGAGCGTCCATAAGTGGCTCTGACACCAATTTGATGTCAGATGTTGTCCGGTCGGCATAGAGTATGATGGCTCAATACCGATAAGGGATGGTGGTATCAAATGTTGATGGTGTCGTCATCCGACGGATGCAATCCTAACGGGTTATATAACTACGACGTGAGAAATGGGTGTCTTACGTGTCGTACATGCAGGTTCCCACTCGAGGGAGGCACCAACCTTCAAGCTTCGACGGGTTGCCATGTGAGGGCGACAGTGGCCTATGGAACCACGTCCGAGCGACGAAGGTGTCTACAGCCGAACAGAGTTTATCCGTAGAGCTCGCACATAATGAACGATCTCGTCTGTACCAGTAAGACACTCACAGAGTCATAGTTTCTCTAAGTTTTCCTGTTTCACCTACCTAGCTTGGGCGCGGTGGAGTCAAGACGAAAACAATACTATAAGTGATAATTAAACGAGAAACGGGAGAGGACGACGTACCTCGTTGTGTAGTTTTCAACGATAGTGGGCGAAACTCAGAGTGGGTGGGGTGGAGAGACACCAGAGAAGACACGACGGCTTGCCTGACGATAGCTCATAAGAGTACTTAGTAAAAGGTTGGAGGAGAACGTGAGTGTGAGTTAGTGGAGATAGTGTCAACCAATGGCGTGATGACCAATGAGGCCAACCCCCGACTCAGCTGGCTGCGATATCGACAATGGTGACAGTCAACTTGCGAGTGAATTGGAATCCAAGACAGCTTAAACGTCCAATCGGAGAGGTGTCGTTGGTCACATTCTGCTCGATGGAGGATTCGATGGTGGAAGCCCTCAGTGGAGGGGGCCTCTGCCGCAGCACCCGTGGCTCATCGGTAGGGCAGTGCCGGGTGAGACTGGTTGTGAACAGGCGGAGCTTCTCAGAGTGGGCATAGAGCCTGATTGGGGCAGCCCCAACCCAAGAAAACAGACCAGGGTCGCGTGCGGCCTTCCATAGGGTGTAGGAAGAATATGTGTCCAGTCCTATGCGGCCATTAGGGGACCAGCCACTGCCAACACGGGTGGGCGCCCCGACGTGGACTTAAGTTACGTTAGGGGCATGGGAACGATCGTCGACGGTCCCCCGCTTGAACTTGTGGCAAAGGATCCGACGGGTTTTCTGCGACAGAATTTCGGTAGCGAAAGTTCACGGAAATTGTGAAGAATCTGTGATTATCTTCCACAAGGTTATGTGCAACCTTCCATATGACGCAGGAAGGATCTGCAATGCTTGTTCGCTTGAAATTGTATTGTCACCCCTTTAAAGGAGTTCCACCAACGACATCGAGAAGATCTCCAGCGGAGATCCGATGGCGAGTCCTGAAGACGCAAGTGTCCTACTTCGTTTCTACGACCAGCTCCCTGGGAGTCTTTCACTGCCATAACACAATTCAATCAAATCTGAAAACACCGATGGTCTTTGAAGACTGCGGAAAATTACAGGTTCCACGAAGGGTAACGGGAAATTGAGGGCAGGGCTCGGATATTCCTCCTTCCTAGGTTATGGATTTGTGGACCTCCCTCCTTCCCGATTCTTCCTTTTCTTGCTTCCTTCTCCTTCCCTTTTATTTTCTATCTCGATAGAGGAAGGGGAGACCAGAAAAAAAACTTCTTCTTGGTGAACCCATGGTCTGATTCTTTTAGGGCCCCCCCTCTTCCCTTATAAAGGAGAGAGGAAATGGGCCCCCAAATTGGGTCAACCAAAAGGGGAAAAGGTGTCCATTAAGGGGGCCCATACATAATGAGCCTCCTCATTACATGATAAATGGGGAATTTAAAACAAAATAAAAAGAAAGGAAACAAGAGACAAGGCACAAGGAAGGGGTCCAAAATGGCTGAGGACCCTTCCCGTGTCGACACTGAGGGATGTGCGGAACGCATTGTAAACGTAACGTAAACAAAACAACGAGTCGAGAAAAACATGAAACATGAGAAAGAATGATGAATAAATAAAACGCAATAAATCAAGTGATTTCACATGATCTTCGACGATAGTGGCAGGCAGCGCAGACGAGATCATCGACGATCTTTGATGGCGTGCGCCATTACTCATTGGAATATTTTTTAAGAAATGGAAAAAATCATGGTGCTGGGTACGACCAATCTGTACGGTTGTGCCCGTAGACCGATCCAGCCATGCCCTAAATGCCACCCAGAGAGATGTTATTTATTAAATATAGTGTTCAACATCATTTATAGGCGTGGAGTGAGGGTACATTTTCCAATACACACGGACCCTACTTGCCGAAGCCCTTGGTACAGAAAAAAAGAAATACATGTTTGGTATCGATAAGTGGCTAACAGAAGGTTGCTCCTCATCGTTGGTGTGTTAGAGCTCGGATTATGGTAATGCATGGAGTGTGCGCTGCCCCTATAGCCCCCCCCCCCTTTCCGCAGATGTCACTTTGTGGTGCATGGCAGGTAGGGCTATCAGGTGAGCGGGTGAGCTCTCCCGCTTCCAGCGCTCCATGAAATACGCGAGTCCCACGGGCCCTCCTTTGATAGTGTGCATCGCGTACAAAGAGCAGGCAAGCCGAAGCGCTCAACGTGAATGGCACTAATGTCCACTTTTATTTGATCCTCTATAGAGTTTCTTTACGCCCTAAATGCTTCTCCCCTAAATCTCATGACATGATTGAGGTGATGTTGGGCCTCCTCTCTTTTGTATTTAAATCCTCTTGAAGATCTACTCAATATTTTCACCGTGAACTATCTCTTTATGGGTCAGTGGAATGAACAAAGGAGAAAAAAGGGGGGTAGCAAAACATGGGTTCTTCTTACACATTTTCAAATATTTTTATACAGATATGATAAAATTTAACAGTTATCCACCTATGTACATAGATGTTATAAGTGTCACTCTTGCCCTATTTATTGGCATACTTAATAGTTTTGATGATGTATTATTATTTATCAGCTAGCATATTAATGAACTATATTGACATATTAATTATTAATCAATGATCCATTCCAACAACTTCAAAAGTTAATTTTCTAGTTTTTCGGACCCCAAACTATACTCGTACTAGATGCTACATAGTGGCAGTTGTACTATCACATAGAAGGTTAACCGTTGTCGCTTATGGTGTAGGTATAATCTTTTCTTATTACGATGATAGATAATCACTCAAGGTATGGTTAATTGGGGAGACCTAATCCATTACTCCTGTTAGTACTGATGTGTCATGAAGATATCAGAAAACACCTTATCCAATATCTCGATTACCTTGGAAAGAAATTTAATGCACCCTTGTGCTGGACTCTGTCTTCTCTTGTATCAAGGGGAAATAATTTCATCTTGAAAACTAGTTCACCTTCATATACTCTTTGCTATTTCCCTTAAAATACTTATTAGAACGAAATGATAATAGACCCATAAGACATAATCAAACTTTAGATCTCCATCCATGAGGTATATTTGGTGTCTCATGCGAAGGAAGGCAACTACATCTCGACTTTAATCCACCTCATTGTTCTTTTCATATTATATGATTCAGGGGTTCATCTGGACCAATCCAATGTATTCCTTTTCCTAAAGGCCCACACTATATGACATTAATGTGTATTTATTACTTGCAACAACATAATTCATACTACAAATAAGATCACATAGCATTATTTTTTCTGGTAATATTATGTCCCTCTTGAGTATCCACCAAATAGAAATATTCAGAATGCATATAATATCCTATTATGATCTCATCATAATTTACTATACCATTAGAGATACTGACAGCTTTCATTATGAACTTCACAGGAGAATAATCATGGTTGAATATTTGTCCATCGGCTTGACAACACATATTATCCATTGGGCCTGCTACATTATTACAACCTCGTCGATTCTTTATTCTTAATAAATGGGCTTTTTTCAAAGCCTAACACAATTTTGTTAAAAAGTCTTCCAATAGGCTACTAAAATATTGAGATTGAGTAGGCCAAACATCCTTTTTCTACTGCTCACATAGTACATCTAAAAGAATGGGAAATCAATCTACCATTACTACGAGTTCTGGTCATACCACTGATTGGTCCTAACTAAGGGGTACAATTTGATTGAGAGTCGTTTGTAAGGATAGTTAAGTACCAATCAACAATTTAATTTCCTTACTAGTAGTATTTTAGTAAGGGTCGATCCCTCAGGGAGCTAGGTAGTTAGTTAGATATATTTTCAACTAGTATTGCAAGTTCAAGATTCATATAACCTTTTTTGTAAAGCTTTTAGTGATTATGAAGGTAAATGTTCAATTAAGAAGGATGATATGAATTTTACCAAGTGTAAAAAAATTTCCGTAGAAAGTTTAGATTGAAAACGATTTTTGAGAATATTTTCAGACTTTTTTATCGTCTCTAGAGAGAGATAAAAATTTCTGAATTAATTGAATGGAAAAAAGAAGAGGAGGAGAGAGAGAGCGCACAAGCCTGGGCGCTTCCGCCACTGCTTGTGCGCTGGGCTTCGCCGCTCCGCCGCGCGCGGAGGTCCTCTCACGTGCTATGGACCAAAACGACGATATCTGGAATTCCAGATATCGGTTTGACACGTGTGAGTAGGCGTTAGAAAGCTTGAGACGTTGGCTATCTGCCTATGTATAGCCAAGAAGCTTAAGAGAATTCTAAAAGGAGATAGAGTGGAAAGAGCAGCGTAACCTTTTTGTCACACCACAAATGGCCCAAGATTGTTGCTCCAACTCCCTACCAACTGGCTTCAAGATCCAGGACGCTTCTAGAAGACTCCTTGCACCTTCTGAATGAAGATGGACCCAGGAACAAGCTCAAGAAAGACACAAAGTAAAGAAAACAATACTCAATTCTTGGATGCCCTCAAAGAGGGCGAGGGGGGCCCTTTTATAGGGGTACATGTGTTTGTTTCAGTCATTCTTGGTGGTTGGATCATGGATGAATGTCCAGGATTGATTTCTTGAAGCTTCAATCCAGGTGAACAGACCCCAACCAACCAGATTCTTTCCCCCCAGGTCGAATTTGGAGGGAACAGAACAAGTTGGTTAGAGTTGGTTAGAGTTTGTTACAAATCATCTCTAGCCCTTGGATTTGGGCTGGAATGGATGGATGGATGGGTTCCACCTCATGGATCCTGGCCTGGATCTCGACCTTGGGCTCTCATCCAACCAGGATCTGCCATCTGGAGTCACCCCCATATGTCTTGATCAACCTGGAAGCCTCCAAGGACATTCTAGAAGGTCTCCTACAAGCTCCTTTGCACCAAGCCTATCAATTGAGTCAGCTCCACTGGTCAGCGTGTATCTTTTTGATCTTTGCTCCTTTTGACTTGAATTTTTGTCCCAAGCTTTCAGACTAATTTTTTGACTTTCCCATAAAATTTCGTAATTTTATGACCATGAAAAGTCAACCTTGACCTGAAAAGTCAACACACTAGGGAAATCGTTAGATTCATATCCCACTTGACTCATTGAGTCAAGTGGGGGTTAGAAATATCCCTCAAATCCAATTAAGAGTAAATCCAGAACTGTTTAACTTGTGAAATTCATGTCAAATCATTGATGGAAACACTAATTAAGTAGAAATGTAAGTTTTTTCATCTTTAGGGAAGTGAAAAGGCATGATCTCATTACTATGCAAAAACAAGCAGTTTTGGCAATGATGTACTTACTTTTAGAAGATATAAGATGATTAATGCATGGAAATAACTACCCTTATTTGAGTTTATCAACCACCATACTGGCTCACTCATGAAAGCTAACTCTATCTCTCTACTACACTCTTTACCTAGTAAAACGCTATCAACTATTTACCTTTTGAGCAGCTTTCAGTCTCTAGTGTTTAAAGATATTAAGCCTCATGATCTCACTATAAATAATCTAATCCTTAAAAAAATAAATTATTACTAGCAAGCTGACTGGTATTTCATTGAATAATTGGAGTTACATTTTACGAATAATGTTGTTTAAACTTTACTCATATTGTTCACATTAATAAAATTGGTAGGTTAACATCCATGAGAGGACTATGATCCAGAAGATACAAATATATGTAGCTAAGTGAAATGAGAAGTATCTTCACACAGTAATTTAATTGTGTTTAGGCATGTTAAGCTGTTATTTATTTTGAGAAAGCATTTGAAAGGGTATGTGTTAATTTAAAAATAAAGTACAGTTTGTTTTCTCCAAAGAATATACTTTTTTTTTTCGATATTACTGTTTAAATAGAAAAGCCTGAGTCAACTAAGTAAGAACTGAGATATATTTTCATCAAATGAGAAAAAATATCAAGGAAAAATTTGAATGATAAAACATATGGTTAAAATATCATTCAATGCGTTGAATAATAATGGTATTAAAATGCAATTCAGATATCGTTCCGCAGATCAACATCAGTCGCTTACATCAGTTGTCACAAAAAAAATATTTCAATGGCGTAAAACTTAGAGTTGAACAAATTTATTTATTATGATAAACAAAATAGAACCTTGTACTACTAGCTCCTAACCTTCGTTGGATTCGATTTTATTATTTAGATATTGACTATCTAATTATTTCATGATTTCATTCTTAAGGTCTCAACAACATAAATATTTTGTATGGTGATTTCTGAGAAGGGAACAAAAAAGCTTTATAATAAAATATCAGTTCTAATGGTAATATAGGCTCAACAGCACACTTAAAAAATATACTGTGCACTGTGTTCTGATGGGTTAAAAAAACCTATCGTGTCACCATGCAGTATCCTTAAAATTGTATAATTGACTATCTTTTATGGGATGGGTAAACAACTCATAAATTATAAAGCTATTCTAAGTTCTCTGTTATTTCATACACTTGAATAGTGTGATCATCTTATAAGTTAAGTTCGTAATGTTTAATTTTAATGCATAAATTATGATGATCTTGACTTAACAGAAAAGTTAATTTTGATATTTCATTCAAGCATTGTGTCGGCCTCATATTTTCTATGAAAAGAATACCTAACTAAACAATGTAGTTAACGCTGATATGGTTTCTGACTTAAATAATATTCCTGTCTAAAACACGACTTCGACAATCGGGTAAGAAAAACGATTGAACGCGTTAAAGAAATTCCGAAGTTGTAAAACTTCTACGTGCTAATAAAAATTAATAAGGGTTTGTTGTGGGAAATAAATAAAAAAACTGCATCATGAGATTTTCAGCGGTAGATTAAGGATACATAAGAGCAAAATACTAAAGCTTTTATTGGAGCAGTAACATTTCTGCGAACTCCATATGTCAGCGGATAAAACGTTTAAACTATGTGGAGAGCAAGGGCGTGGAAACATAATCCGGGCCATACAGAGCAAATAGAACAAAACATTGGCGCGTGTAACTACAAAGTTGATGATATGGAAGACGCTTCAGTGTGAACCCAAAGATATTTATCAGTTCTGGTTTTCAAAAAACTATGTCGATTATCGACAAACGTTAACGACAAGTGGCTAAACATAGACGAAGAGAAATTCTCCTTCGGGATTTGCTTTTTCTTTCTTTTTTCCCCCGTGGAACAGCATTACTTATATTCACGTGAACTCAGGGTAGTGTCAGTCTATGGCCATGCTGGGGGCTGCACCTCACGTGAGTTTAAATTGCAGTTGCCAACAATAACCGCATCATCTTGTTAGATCAGAAACGTCAACTACCACTCCCTCTCGTTTTTAACCTATGAAGAAAGTCTCGGTCCCCTCTCCCAAGTACAACATACGCCATCATCCCCGACCTGGAAAGATAGACTGAGAGAGATGGCCGAGGAGCTGAACCATCCATTCTAGATTGAAATGAGAAGCCACGAGGAAGACGACTCCTGCGGCGGTGTAACGTTCTCTGTAGAGCTACCTACTATCACAGGAGAAGCTGCGCATGTCCTTAGACGCGTGCTTCCTCTGTTGGAGGGCCCTCGACGTGTCGTCTGACGTCTTCATGTACCGTGGTGACACGCCCTTCTGCAGCAAAGACTCGACGCCGGCGATTGGGAGCACCGCCACCGGTGGAAGACCCACCGCCGCCGCCCTTCTTTGTATGTCTTGTTGAGGAACGAGTGGAAGAAGGAGTCTCAAACTCGGCGACTTCCAGTTAGGACCTAAGAAAGATTAATTAGTAAGAATTATAACTATCGTAGACTCGTTAGAGGCTTAGATGTTTAGGATAAAATATAAGTTCAAACGTAGAGCAGGATTAAACTTAGACGGTTAGGATTAAATCGTAGATAGGATTATAACGGTTAGGATTAAATCGTAGATAGGATTATAACGGTTAGGATTGCGATGGGTCCACGGCACCGATCAACGCCTGTGATCGGTGCACCCATCTAGTTATAACGGCCACGATTTAACCTGGCTAACCGTTGTAAAAGGGGGCACACCGCACCGATCAAACGGCTATGATCGGTGCACCCCGTCTTGTTATAACGGTTCAGATTGCATCATATTTTGAATGAAATATACCCGTTGTAATCTGTTACAACGGATATACTAACAACGGATACTTTCTATTATTATCCTATTATACGTATTATAAGAACCAACTAAATGTAATCATCTAAGCGTGGGGAATAACAACGATCTTTTCTCTTCTCGTGTCTTCTTCTTTCTTCCTTCTCACTTCTTCCACTTCACCTCTCCTCTTGGATCCTCAAGATTCTCAACATGTCTCATGCTCACTATGAGACCACTGTCGCGGTCTGAGATGGATCAGCTTGTCATTTTTATGGAACAAATCAGAAAAAAAGTTCTGTCTCATTTTCTGGTTGATAGAAAGAAGGCGTCTTGTTTCAATTTTAAAGTTGACCCATTGGCGTCGATATCAATCTCGTCCGACTATTCGCCCTTAGAAGCTTTGCGAGAAAGATTTTAATATTTTATTTACGAGACTCTTGGTTTGATTATCTAGGAGCACCCAAAAATATTTCTTCCCATGGAATGGAAAAGGATATAATTCAACCCTGAGGAATTCCTCTTCGATGACGATGATTCAATCCGCTTCGGATGTGCTTTGAAACCATGGCTCACTTTGCAAACATTATTGACAGGGTACATAGAGCAGACAGCTTAGATAACTAACGAAGAAGAGCAGCCTATTTCAAGGTGTGCTGTAGTAAAGGGAGTTGATCTCCTCGTCTTGATACAAGAATGCAGCTCTAGCCCTCAAGTATTGCTTGAAACATGATAACGAGAGGAATATTCAGTTAGAAGGCCATTAAGGCACCCCCAAACATGTTTCTGGAATGTTGAATATTCCGCTTATAGAAAAGTAGTCATGCATACAGAACTGAAGTTCTAATCTCTTTCCAGAGTCTTCTTCTGAATCTTATCAAAACTCATGTTTGGCTCCTCGTTATGGGAACTCTTCATGTTGAATGCAAATCTGGAACCCTTGCTTGGGGAGCACCGCCTGGATTTCCTCGTGTGCTTGACCATGGAAAAACCTCCACGACAGCTCCCTCACGCCACTATCGGCATTTCCCAGAAGTATAACTCATTCTGAAATCACGTGGTATTCATCTACGTGGATGCACCGCGCTGGATTCTTAACGAGGACTAGCGCCACCTGGTATCGACGTGTGATAAAGAAAATTGCAGAGGCCGTACAATACCTTTGGCAGTAAGAAGTAACGGCGTGATTCTTAACGAGGACTTGCGCCACCTGGGATCGACGTCAGATTTGCTAAGAATCATTCTTCATATTTCACACATAATTAGAGGAGCGCTGATATCTCTTCTTTTTCTAGTAATATCATTCAATAGAATTTAACGGATATTTTCTAAAAGTTGTACTATTTTCTGTTTCCTAGAAGGGGTACACAATTCCTTCACATATTTGGCATACGAAGGAATCTTCTGTATTGCCTCAGTAAGGGGAATAGTTTTGGTTGAATTTTTCAATATTGCACTAGGAAATGGATGGGTGGTCTATAATCAAATGGATTAGGGTCTACTATTTTTGGATGGCTTTCATCATCCTGGCAACCCTCATTTTGTTGATCATTATCCATCTCTCCATTTAATTATTCCTTATCTTCATGCATTGCTACACCTTTTTGACAAGGGTCAGGTAGAATTTTTCCATTTCTAAGTTTTGAAATTGCATGCACTTCCTCATCGTCATTTTGTTTATTCATATCTCCTTCAGAAGTGTACAAAAAATTATTCATCAAACTAGTGCGTGATACAACATTATTATCTTTAGCAATGCAAGTTTCATTTATATTTTCAGAATATAAAAAACATTATGATTCTAAATTCCTATCTACACACAACATGATATTCTTTGGATTAATATTAGGTTGAGTAGGGAGTTGACCTTGCTGGCTTTCTCATCGAATGATGCCTTCCAATTTACCTTTCATTCGGAGGGTAGGTTGTCGTGCTTGTGCGCCCTATCCTCGCCTGAGCATTCAACCTCTCTCTCGTGTTCTACTAAGGTTTGTATCAACATTTTCCTTTCTTCATGCATCCTCTTTCTCTATTCCTTCATTAGTATTGTTAGGATGGGAGTAAAAAGGTTTAGTGATGCAGGACGATGACAGAGTCATCGTCCTTTAGGGGGTTATTCGAGGGCGATGCTCGGATACCGAGGGAGATGATACGCGGATGTCGTCGAAGATGTCGTCCGTTGGTGTGGACCTACCGAGATGCGATTACGTGATGCGATGATAACCCGAAATGACGGTATGTGCAGGCCCTGACTTGTGAGCTTTGCTGGGCTTGGTGCTCTTGGGCGGGCGACCGATGACGACGATGGTGACCTCCTGAACCTCGTCAGAGTGACAAAGGAGTCCATGGCGACGAACAGATTAAATATGTCGGTGCTCTCACATATCGGACGGGCTCGGCCCATACCTAGGGAAGATGCTCGTTGGATGCTCTCGTGTCCGTTCATCCTCTTACCTACTCTTACCTGAGCGTGGTGGAGTGCGTCGACAGATATACGACAAAAGACAATTAACAAGCAATCAAGAGGAGCGAGGTACCTCATGACGTGTCATCCCACAGTCGTACGCAGTCAATGCAGAGTACTAGTGGCTGGGTCGGTGGAGCTAAGCCGGTGGCGACTCAGTGTTGCTCGACTAGCAGCATGGCACGGCTCACGAGCCGTGGTGCAGGAGCAGAGTTCGTAGGGGAGAGGCACAGAGCGCAAGCGGTGCTCGGGACGGTGGCCCTCATGGCGGTCTGGGGGCAACGGCCCTCAGTGTGGAGTGGGGCGCCAGCCCTTGGGGCAGTGAGAAACATCAGCCCTAGGGGCGGCGGCCTTCAGGATGTCAAGGGATGGCGGCGCATGGGCGGCGGCCCTCGGGCGCCGCAAGATGGGGCCGCTCGGGCAAGGTCAAGCAGGGGTGCCGATTGAAAGAAGGATCCCTTAGGAGGATGGAGGAGAAGTATCAAAGCTTGGAGGGCGAGCTAAGGAA
Source organism: Wolffia australiana (assembly GCF_029677425.1). NCBI lineage: Eukaryota > Viridiplantae > Streptophyta > Magnoliopsida > Alismatales > Araceae > Wolffia > Wolffia australiana. The sequence continues at coordinate 14,260,546 of NC_135844.1, forward strand.
TGAGGACCCATTGTGCAAAAGCATGCAGGAAAAGGTATTGTTGCTTAGAGATTTCTGTACAAAAAGATAGCCCTTTCCAAAACTGTGTTGAATGAACTTGCCGGCACAAATGAACCTTAGAGATCTGAAAGGGCAGCTCCAAGCCAAGGCAAACTTGCAAAGCTCATCGAACAAGCAATAGCTGCTGCAAGTCTCGGAGGCGTTGAAGGACAAGGAAGAGGCATGCTCGACGGTGCAACAGGAGATCTGTATAGCTTGGATTTCCTTATAGAAATTTGAAGCCGGCCCACTTGCTTCAAGAGTCTCGGGGTAACTTTCAGTTCAGTTTGGTGCAATTGCTTTTATCTCCTTGTTTTTCTAGTTCTGTTCATTGTTGGGATCGCTGGTGGTTATTCCAAGGTGCCGATGTTCGTGCAAGTTAGCCGGTCGGAGAAGGACTACGGCGGGATGTTGAGCTCCCTGAATTTTGCATACCGGTTGAGGGGAATAGAGCTTGGCCCTACGAAGAGGCAAGTCATCAACAGGGCACTTCAAAAGACCAAGCAACTGGTGAGAAGAAAGATAGTAATCCCAATTCTAGTATATAATTCAATTGAAAATAAAACGCCATCCCCCTCAATGTCTCTGTCGATAAAAGCTTGACAAGGTCAAGCAAGTGTGCCGATTAAAGAAGGATCCCTCAGGAGGATGGAGGAGATGTATCAAAGCTTGGAGGGCGAGCTGAGGAATGAGGACTCATTGTGCGGAAGCATGCAGGAAAAGGTATTGTTGCTTAGAGATTTCTGTACCGAAGTATCCCTTAGGGGTCGCGGGACCACGACGCTCAGGTGGTGGCCCTCGGGTATGATTGGACGGAGTGCCCAAGCGGCGGCCCTCACGCGTCGTTGGACGGCGGCGCTCGAGGGGCTGCCCTCAGGCATGGCTGGACAATGGCGCTCGAGTGGTGTCCCTCAGGCATAGCTGGACGACGGCGCTCTGGCGGCGGCCCTCAGGCGTTGCTGGATGGCGGTGCTCTAGGGGTAGCTCTCTGGCGTCGCTGGACGATGGCACTTGGGTGGCGGCCCTCAGGCGTTGCTGGACGGCGGCGCTTGGGTGGCGGCCCTCGAGCGTCGCTGGACGGCGGCCCTCAGGCATCCGTGGACAGTGGTGCTCGAGCAGTGACCCTCACGAGGCAACGCACGGTGGCCTGGGGCTCTAAGGGTAGGGTGGCAGCCATCTAGGGTTCCAATGGGACTCTACCGCTCGAACAGGAACCCGACGGAACGGGCTCGGCCAGACGGGACGGGACGGGGCGGGCGACAGCTGTTGGCCCTATTCCCGTTCCGCCTCCTCTCTCTCTCTCTTTTGTTGTTCTTTTTTTTATTCCTTTCTTTCTTCTTACTCTCACAAGTGGACGGGACGGGTTTCTTCATTTTCAAAAATTCAGAAGACTTCTCTTCATAGGGCGCCCTCTCCTTCCCTTTTGTAGGGAGGGTGATGGGACCTAAGGAGGGACCAAACGAGGGGTAACCCATTAGGAAAGGGGCCCCCTCTTAAGACCATTTAATACAGAGTTCTTAAAACAAAACAAAGGGAAGAAAAGGAAGAGTGTTCAAAGGGGAGAAGACGAAACGAAAAGGCCTTTGCAAGGATAATGGCCCAAGAGAAATCTATCAAGATACCTTTCGCCCTTGCCTTGGAGGGCTGATCTGGCGGGGCTCGAGCTGGCGGGTGTCGCCGACGATGGCGGGGTCTTTGGCGTGAGAATCAAGGAACATTAGTCCACTAGATATAGCTACTAAGTGTCGTTCATGATCATTCAGTCCCCCATGAAAAAATTGAACTAACTCATTAGATGGAATTCCATGATATGGACACTTCCTAGTAAGTGCCGTCAACCTTTTCCATGCTTCTCCAAGGGTGTCACTCCCCTGATAGAATTCTCTTATAGCCTTTTACTGAAGTGGTTTTCCCATAAGAATATAATTTCTTTACAAAAATAGATTGCATCTCATTCAATGATTGAAATTCTTTACCTATTCATTTGAAGAACTCTTTGGCTCTATCTTTCAAAGCAAATTGAAATCGCCTAAGTTTGAGAATTTCTTTAGGGATACCTGCATAGCTATAAGCAGAACACATTCTCAAACTTATAAAGTTGACATTTTCAGGTCAAGGAGAAGAAATTTTAGCGTAGATTTTACTCTCTGCATGATCAGAATACTCTCTCAATCTCATTCTTCTGATTCCTTGTTCATGATGTCAGACGTCATCTTGGACGTCGTCCGGCCGACACCGAATATGATTGTTCAGTGCCTGTAATGGATAAAGTATCGGATAACGGCGGTGGCGTCATCCGAAGGTACCCAAATGGGTATTTAACTACGTGAAGATGAATGCCCTACGTGTCGTACATGCAGGCTCTGACTCGAGGGAGGCGTCGAGCTCCAAGCTTGGACAGGAGTCGGTGGGTGACGGCGACGGGGGCCTCTCAAACCTCGTAGGAGCGATGAGGACGTCTACGACCTAACGGACTCAATCTGTTGGGCTCGCACGTAACAGACGTACTCGTCCGTACCGATAAGACACTCAAAGACGTAGTTTCCCTCGTTTAACCTCTCTGGCCTACCTAGCCCGAGCGCAGAGGAGAGGAGACAAAAGAATACTGCAAGAGATAATTAAATGAGCCACAGAATAGGACGGCATGCCTCGCCGACGGTGGCTCGTAGTGCAGGTTCTCGTGTTCGTCGGTGGCGTGTCGGAGCGGGTGGGCCGGAGAGGCCCCGGAGTACACTCGGCGGCTCAACTAACGATGACTCACAGGAGCTCTTGATAAAAGGGTAGGTGGACTGCGTGAGCGCGAGTCGGAGGGGAAGGCGTCGTCCAACAGCACAATGATCTTAGGCGCCTGATGGAAGGGATGTCGGCAGACACAATCCGTGTGTTGGGGAACCCTTTGCAGGAGGTCGTCCGTGGAGGTGAGGGGTAGAAGAGGATCTCCGCAGCGATTCCCGTAATCCACCGGCAGGCGAACACCGGGTGAGACTGATCACGAGCTGGGGAAACTTCTTAAAGTGGGCGACGCTTGATCGGTATCAGCCACAACCCGGGGCAATCCTCGGGGTCGCGAGCGGCCTTCCACCGGGAGCTGGAGGCCGTCAGCGATGCTCACTGCGTGAAGAGTTCCACGACCGTGATATGGCCATTCACCTGCTGATTTCTACAGCCGTGAATTTGTTCTTGCCGTCGCGTGAGAATTTGCCACGACCAAGAAGCTGTCATCGCTGAAGATTTCCACAGCTGTCAGTTTTTTTCTTGCCGTCGCGTGAGAATTTTCCACGACCGAGAAGCTACCGTCGCTGAAGATTTCCAAAGACGCCACCAATAGGATCCGCGCCGAGGGTCCGACGGCGGGTCCTGAAGACTCGTAGTCCTGCTTCGAGTCCACAACCAGTTTGCGGGAGCTCTCTCGCGTCCGTTACTGGATCGGTAGGTTGTGGAGAAAAAAAGAAGGGCGACGATCGTCGCAAGAAAATGGCGGCAAATTCACCGGCTCCGGGGGTAAGGGGACCTAGGCACGGCGCTGCCGTCCACCCTCCTGTTTTTTGGATTCAATGGGCCCTTTCCTACCGATGCGTCATTCTCCTTGTCCTTGCTCTTCCCTTTTCTATTCTCTCTCGGTGGAGAAAGAAGAAACCAGAACGATGAACTAACTTTTCTTCTTAATTCCTGGTCTGCTGAATTAGGGCGCCCACCCTTCCCTTATAAGGGGGGAAAGGAAGGGCCCCAAATGGGCCATAAGAGTCCTTGGGGAGCCCTTATAAGTACGCTCCCCCCATTACAAATAAAGGAAAACACATAAACGAAGGGGAAATTAAGGGGGAGAAAAGAGAGGGAAAGAGGGACGGGCAAGGGGAGAGGGCTATAGGACGGCCCCTCCCACTTGACGACAAAACATGGACGAATGAAAGACGTCGCGAACACGACAAACATAACGAAAACGGGACGAACAAGACGGAAAAGGACAAAAACACACGAAGAGAGAGACAAGAAAAGGAAAAGGGTAACTCGAGCAGCTTCACTCGGTCTTCAACGTCGAGGCCACGTGGCGCGGATGACGTCGCTGACGACTCTTGATGGTGTGCGCCATCAGTTCAACTCTACAATTTTGGTTGTCCTCCATTCTCTGACCGATTTGTTGATTTTCTCCCTCTGAGCTTTCAAAATATTATCTATACTAGGATTTCTTCTACTGATCGTCTGAAGATACACTAAATGGGGATTTAAAGATCCACTACCATTCATGCAATGTTAATCAGACAAATTGTAAAAACAATAAGATTAGCTGAGCAAGAAAAATCAACATACAAGAAAGAGAAATGACAATACATTTAAAAATAAAAATGAGAAAAAATACATATTTATTTCAATTTAATTCCAGAATGTAGCAAAAACATTAGGCAAACTACATATGTATATTCGTGATTTATAATTCTTTATACTCACCGTGCTTTCCCGACAACGGCGCCAATCGATAAGTCAAACTTTGGTGTATAAAATATGATGTTACTTTTGTTTTTAGACTTATGCAATAAAATTTATAATAACCCTTAATCACAAAAGACTATGCACAGAGCATGCAGGGATCGAACCACAAGGAGGCACTGTGTAATAATTGTTATCTTATTTCAAATGAATTAATTTAAGAATGAATTAATTTGGCACTTCATGGGACTTAATTGTGTTTAATTTTGTTTTGTAATTAATCAAAATTAAGCAAAAGCTTAATATTGATCTTAGTATTTTCGATCAGGGCACCCTAGATAGGATAGTTTTGACTATTATATCAGATCAATACGGATTTCCTACATTCCAATCAAGAAAATATACAAAGAGAGATTTCTAGGTATTAAAATTGGGAATTATTATTCAAGAAAGGGATTTCTGAAATTGGACTTGAAGATGGACGAATTGTTTGATGACGTTTTGTATTTAGGTTTTTTATATGTTGAATTGAATTTTCAAACAAACAATTTCGAAATCTATAGAGAGACAGTAGACGAATTAACCTAAAGAGAGAAAATATAATAAATTTGGGGGAAAATGAATTAAAGGTGAAATTGACACCAAATCTAGAGATCTAAGATACCAAATTGGATAAGATAAATGTAGAACTATGGTTGAAAGTCAAATCTTGAATCAAATTCAAATTGCAGTGCTAATTTTCATTCAAATCAACTTCAAGGGCATGTACATTTTGATTCGTTGGTGTTTTTGATTAATTTACCATGCCTTGGTGTTTTTGATTCGTTCAAGAAGAAGTTCAAAAAGCAAACTATAAATTTACAACCTTCAATTATGAACCAAGATCTATCAACTTCCAAAGCATCAGATGTGTCCTTCCCGGCCAATTCCTCGGGGATAGCTTTCAAAAGTGAATTTTTCAATCTTCCCCACCTGTGTTTTAAAATCCAACTGTATGTATTGTAGAGGGTGAAAAATAGAAACCTACCCTCAAAATTTAGGCGCAATCGTATGGCTAGATCTCAAGATATCCTAGCCGTTGGATTAATTTTATCTCTCCTGCACGCAGATAGAAGTAGCATTTTCGGATTCATTGCCTTATTTTCACTGCCCTTGGATCACGCTCTGCCATGTATTTGTGCGCGAAAAACAATGAAATGAAGAGCATCAGCGAGATGCCTTTTTAACGACTGGAGAAGCGCCACCTCGCATATTCGCTTCCCTATAAAAAAAATATTTAATACAAAAATGCACGTGTTTTTTTTGCTTTCTTAAAATAAATATGTGCATGATGGATTTCCACATGCAATAAATGCACACGGCTAATCGATTCTGCGTGCGTTCATTACACAGAATATTCCCTTTTCATAAATGCACACGGAGATCAATTCTCTACGTGCCTTTATTGCACGAAAAAACCAAAAAACTAACAAGGCGTACCTTTTCCTCTTCGGTCACGCCAGCTGTGCCTTTTGAAGTAATGATTTGCTCATTAAGGCATCACTCATTGCGATGCCATAACGACAATGATGCAGTGATTTAACGCATCCAATTATTTCTCATAAATTTCAGGCGAATGGCGTGAATGCCACCAAATTCGTAAAACTATTATTTAAAATACTAAATAAATTATAATAAAATATTACTTTAATTCCCAAAATTATTTCTTTGCTATATAATGGCGAGAAAATTTTAAAACATACGAACAAATTCTAGGATATTTACGAAAACCACTAACAACCTCTAGCCAAGTGTTTTACGCCCTGCAAAAAACAATTCTTCAATGCATTGAGGTTAAATATGATGTAAAACCTACTACAAAATTAAAAACAATCATTAAATTACAGTGAAAGAGATTTATGTCCATTCAATTATGATAACGTGCAAATATGGCTAGTAAAAGACATATATGTACGTAATATTCTTTAAGTTGACATTATAATTTGCAAGTTATCAACTACTTGCAAGACAATCCTATGGAATTTCTTATAATTATTAGATTGACATAAATTAGATTTCAGAAAAATAAAACTTCATCACCTTCGAATAAATAATCTTGAATTCTGGAAAGTATTATCTAGTAAATAAAATATTCACAAATACGTACATATATAATCTAAGTAAAGTTTTTTCAAGTTTTACTTTTCACAGTATTCCATATGGGTTTTATCCTTACTCCCTCCTCCATGTCGATCCAAAATTGTTTTGGTTATTTCTTACCTAAAAATTTATTTTGAGGCCATCCAATGGCTTCTATCCAAATGCCACCATCATTGGTTAAGTTGTAATGGGAAGCCCTTGCTGGTCACTGTTAGCTATTTTCTGACTCTTTTTCTTTTCACATGATCTATCGTTATTTTGACAACTTTGGCTGTCCATATTGAGTAACAAATGAACTCTCTTAGGGAACGTTTCCCTCCATTTCCCTTCAAATAGTCTTTTGAACCCACTCGCATGTTCAGTTGAAGTGAAATACAGGTACTTCAGAGGTGACATTGTTTGATTCTAATGATTTTTTATTATTTACATGGAAAATAAGTTTTCCATGCACTAGAATATATGAATCAATTATCAGTTGATAACTTAAACAATAGATAATCACAGTTACGTTTTGGAACTAATTCCCACTTTGATTTGCTCCTTGGGAGGGTTTTTTAAACCATAAAACCTTCCCCTCCTAAATGTATTGGAATGATTGATGTGTTGTTGGGTCTCCTCTCCTTTGTATTTAATGATTGATGGCATCAAAGCAGGAGCCTATCCCGATGACACTACTAATGTGGTCAAAGGTTATCCATTTGTGTTGCTGTCTAGCGGTACTTTCTAGAGCGAAGCTGCCATCGACTTTCTGGAAATGTTTATGGAGGTGAGTAGGGTTCATTTAAAAGTGGATACGATCGACTCTTTCGAGAGAAGTAGGGAACAATGTTATTAACCTTCTCACCAAGAACTCCCTCTTTCTGGGTGAGTGGAATAAACAAGAGAGAATAAAGGGGGATAGCCAAATATGGTTCTAATTACACATTTTCAGTAAAATTCATAAAGATGATAATTTTAACACATATCCACCTTTGTGCAGCGATCTCAGAAGTGTCACCCTTGGCCCATGTATCCGTCTACTTAATCACTTTAATGATATAATACTATTTATTGGCTAACATATTAATGAACTATAGCGACATGGAATTATTAATCAACGATCAATGCAACCAACCTCATAAATTAGCACTGCTAAAGCTTCACTAGACGACACATAGTGGCCTCCGGTCTTCGTTTACTGTATATGTATAATCTTTTAATCTTACGAGAATAGAGAATCACTTTGGGTATGGTCCATTGTCAACTCCTAATCCATTGTTCCTGTTAGCACTGCTATGTCATGAGCATAATTGGAAGACACATTATCCAATATCTTGTCTACTTTAGAAAGAGGATTAATGTACCTTAGAACTGGACTTCGTCTTTTCTTATATCAAGGGAAAATAATTTCATCTTGAAAGCTCAATTACCTTCATATACTCTTTGCTATTTCCATGACAATACTTATTTGAATCTACTGATAAGAGACCCGTAAGACATAATCAAACTGTAGATCTCCATCTACAATGTATATTTGGTGTCTCACGTCGAAAAACTGCAATTACATCGTGACATGAATCAGCCTCGTTGTTGTTTTCATAGAATATGATTCATGGTTTCATTTGGAACAATGCAATGTATTACTTTTCCTAACAACCCACACTATATGTCCTTGACGATTATTGTCAACTAGATAATCCTTCGTAGTAGTTTGATCACATAGCATTAATCTTTCGTAGTAGTTTGATGTCCCTCCTGAGTATCCCCAAAATATAAATATTTAGAATGAGTAAAATATAGTATTATGATGTCATCATGATTTACTTAATCATTAGACATACCCACATACGTTATTATTAAAATCACAAGAGAATAATAATGAATTGAATATTTATCGATCGGCTTGACAACAAATATTATCCATTGGGCCTGCTACATTAAGTATTACCTTGTTGATTCTTTATCATTGATAAATGGGATTTTCTCAAAGGTCAGCACTACTTTGTTTAAAAAACTGCTAAGAATGATTCTGACATGACTCGCAAACATACAACATGTCTTCCAATAAGATATTTAAATATCAGGGATGAATAGGCCAAACATATTTTTTCAGAGCTCAAGTAGTATATATAAAATAGTGGGAAATCAATCTACCGCTACTCGAAGCACTCGTCATACTGCCATATTCTCTCACTCAATAAAGCTAACTCTATCTCGACAGGACAATCTTGAGCTAGTAAAACACTATGAAGTATTCAACTTTTAGGTATTTTTCAGGCCCTAGTATTTATAGATGTAAAGTCTCTTGATCTCACTATAAATAATAAAATCCTTTTAAAAAAATAAATTAATACTGACGAGGTGACTAGACTTTCGTTGTATTATTGGAGTTATATTTTATAAGTAATGTTGATTTAACTTTACTCTTATGGTTCCCATGAATATAATTTATAGTTAAAGACCATGAGAGGGCTATGATATAGAAGATAAAAAATATATCTAGCTAAGTGAAATAAGAAGTATCTCCACATGTATTATTCCAATTGTGTTAAGGCATTTTTAACTATTATCTATTTTGCGAAACTATTTGAAGAGTACGTGGTAGTATCAAAATAAGTACCATTTTTTTGTTCCGAGGATTTACTTTTTTGTATCTATATTACTGTTAACATACAAAAATCCTGAGTAACTATGTAAAAAATGAGGTATTTTTCGATAAGAAAAAACAAAATATCAAGTGAAAAAAAAACAAAGTTAATAAAAAATGTTAAACATGGTTCAATGCATTGAATAATAATATTATTATAATGCAATTCATAGATGGTTCAGCAGATTAACCTTGGTCGCTTACATCAGTGGTTACAAAAGAAGACATATTTCAAAGACGTAAAACTTAGAATTCAAAAAAATTATTATTATGATAAACGCAATAGAACCTTGTACTAGTCGTTGTTATCCTAGTTGGATTTAATTTTATTATTTAGGTATTGACTATCTGATCGTTTCATGATTTCATTCTTAAGGTGTCACCAACGTATATATTTTGTGTGGCGATTTCTCGGAAGGGAACAAACAAGTTTTATATTAAAATATCCATTCTAAGGGTAGTATAGGCTCATCGGCACACTTAAAAAATGTACTGTGCACTGCATTCTGATGGATTCTGGAGTTAAAAAAGCCTGGTGCCTCTATCCAGTATCTTAAAAATTGTATAATTAACTATCTTTTATGGGATGAATGAACTCATAAATTATCAAGCTATTCTAACTTCTCTATTATTTCACACACTTGAATAATATGATCATCTGATAAGTCAAGTGTGTAATGTTTACGTTTAAGGTATGAACCATGGTGATCTTAAAAAGTATTCACATAATAAATAATCTTGACTCAACGGAAATGTCAATTTTGATATTTCCTCCAAACATTGTGTCAGCCTCAGATTTCCTTTGGAAATAAAAACTAACGAAACAATGTAGCTAACGCTGATATGGTTTTCCGACTTAAATTATGTTCGTGACTTAAATTACGACATAAACAGTTGGCTGAGGAAAACGATTTAACGCGTTAAAAGTTAATGAAGCTGTAAAGCTTCCATGTGCTAATAAAAGTTAATAAGGATTTGTTGTGGGAAGTAAATAGAAAACTGCACCATCAGATTTCACCGGTAGATTAATCAAACATAAGAGCAAAATACTGAGTTTTTCTTGAAGCAGTAACGTTTTTACGAACTCCATATGTCAGTTCGTAAAAACCTTTGAACTATGTGGAGAGCAAGTGCGTATAAACATAATCCGGGCCATACAGCGCGGAATGAAACATTGCTGCGTGTAACTACAAAGTAGATAATATGGAAGCCGCTTCGGTATGAACTAAAAAATATTGATTCGTTCTTGTTTTCAGAAAAACTATGTCGATTCTTGAGAAATGTTAACGACAAGTGGCTGAACAGAGATGAAGAGAGATTCTCATTCGGCTTTTGCTTTTTCTTTTTTTTTCCCCCTCGTGGAACAGCATTATTTGTATTCACGTGGAGTCGAGCTATGTGTCGCCCTCTGGTCATTCTGGGAACTGCACCTGACGTGGGTTTAAATTGTGGTTGCCGACAATAACGTATTCCGCTTGTCCTTTCAGAAACCTAAACGGCCACTACCTCTCTTCTTTAACCTATAAATAAAGTCACAGTCCCTACTCCCGACTATAACAAACAACATCGTCCCCCGACCTGGAAAGATAGACTGAGAGAGATGGCCGAGGAGATGAACCATCCATTCTTCGTTGAAATGAGAAACCGCGGGGAAGACGACTTCCGCGGAGGTGTAACGTTCTCTGTGGAGCTACTATCAGAGGAGAAGCCCCGCCTGTCCTTGGACGCGTGTTTCCTCTGTTGGAGGCCCCTCGACGTGTCGTCCGACGTCTTCATGTACCGCGGTGACACACCCTTCTGCAGCGAAGACTGCCGGCAGGAGCAAATCGAGCTCGACGCCGCCCGCGAGTGGGAGCACCGCCACCGGCGGAATACCCACCGCCGCCTCTCTTCTTTGCATGTCTCATGCCCACGCTCCCGCTATGGGACCACCGTCGCCGTCTGAGATGAATCAGCTTGTCATTTTTATGGAACGAATCACAAAAAAATCTGTCTCGTTTTCTGGTCGATAGAAAGGTCTCTCGTTTGAAATTTTAAGTTGACCCATTGGCGTCGATGTTGATCTCGTCCCACTATTCGCCCTTCGAAGCTTTGTGAGAAAGATTTGAATATTTTATTTAAGAGATTCATGGTTTGATTATCTTGGAGCACCCAAAAATATTTCTTCCCATGGAATAAAAAAGATATAATTCAACCTTGATGAATTCCTCTTCAATAAGGATGATTTAATCCGCGTCGGATGTGCTTTAAAACCATGGCTCACTTTGCATACATTAGTGACAAGGTAAATAAAGCGGACAGCTTAGATCACTAACGAAGAAGAGCGGCCATCTTGAAGGTGTGCTGGAGAAAAGGGAGTTGATCTCCTCGTCTTGATACAACAAGCACGCAGCTCAAGACCTCACGTATTGCTTGAAATATGATAACTAGAGGAATATTCAGTTAGAAGATCATTTGGGCACCCCCCAAGCATATTTCTCGAATGTTCATAATTCCGCTTATAGAAAAGTAGTCATGGATACAGAACTGAAGTTCTAATCTATTTTCTACAGTCTTCTTCTGAATCTTCTCAAGACTCGTGTTTGGGAACTCTTTATGTTCAATGGAAATATGGAATCCTTACTTGGGGAGCACCGCCTGGATTTCCTCATGGGCTTGACGAAGGAAAACCCTCCACGACAATTCCCTCACGCGGCCATCTTCATTTCCTAGAAGCATAAGTCGTAAAATCACGTGGTATTCATCTACGTGGATCCGCCGCGGTGGATTCTTAACGAGGACTAGCGCCACCTGGTATCGACGTCAGAAAGAGAAAATAGTAGACGGCGTACAATACCTTAGGCAGTAGGAAGTAACGGCGTGGTCCTTGAGATAAATAATTCTCTCTCTCTCTCTCAGTTTTTGCGTGTCGCTCTAATAGAAAGCCTCGTGTCTCTACATCGATACCCGCCCACTTTCCCTTTCAGCAACGTTTTCTTTTTCTACGGGTTTATGAAGAGAAATCACAGAGGGGTGCGTCTGTCATCACTGGACAGTGAGCTCGCCCCCACAATCTTCTCCCCTTCACCGTAACCTGTTTCATATCCCTCAGCCCATTTATCAAACGAAATAACCATTTTGCTCTGTAATTTGATTTCTTAAAACTTGCAAGGCATTGATCAAGGCCATGCCTCCTGATCATCTTGATTTTCAAATCTGTGTATACAGTTGAGGAGAATGATGTTGGAGCGAACTCCAGATGACAACACAAGAGCCTTTTCTCACTCACACAGAAAAATAAAGGAAAAACACTTGTTGTTATGATTTATCTTTGGTCCACACAGGTATTTATACAACTCATGGGGCTACCACCTTGGTAGGCCACTTAACGACCGTTCAGTTAGAATCACCTATCTGTGATTATCTCAACCATCCATTGATCAACAGAAAAACTACCGTGAAACAAAAACAACAAGAAACAAACTGCTCCTGTAACCGCTTTCTTCTAGATTACCTGTATCATTCTCCCCCTTAATCTTGAAGACTAATCACATTCTGAACTCCAAGTCTTGTTCTTCTCTGATGGCCTACAAGAGAGCAGATACATGCTCCTGTCCTGTGTCCATTAGATTGGCCCTTTCATCTTCCTTGTCTTCGTCGTCGTCACTTGGACAGTCTGCTGTATAATGTCCATATCGATGACAATTATAGCATTTTACTTTTGACTTATGACGGGGCTTGTAGTCATCATCTTTGCCTCTTCCATTGCTTCCACGACTTCGTCTTCCATCTTGCCTTGTAAGAAGTGCTTGCTCCTCGTCCACTGCATCTCGTTCTCAAAGCTTGTCTTCTTGCATCTTCCATGAGCCCACAAGTTCTTCAAGGGACATTGATTTGATGTCACAAAACTGCTCTATCGCCACAGTGACGTTGTCGAACTTTGTCGGCGTCGCTTGCAGCAACCTTCCAATGACGTCGCCTTCTGTGAGCTTCTCGCCTAGATTGCCCATCTCCGACACAATCCTAGACAACGTGCCAACAAAATCAACAACTAAGTCATCCTTACCCATCTTCAGGTTCTCATACTCTCGCTTCAACGCATGAATGCGAGTTTGCTTTACTCGGGCAACACCGATGTTCATCACTCGAAGAGTCTCCCACGTCTCCTTCGAGCTTTTGTCTTCGTCAAGCTGAAGCTGAAGATCTTCGGGAATCGTTCCGAAAATGGTCGCCATAGCAAGACGATCCCTCATTCTTGGCACATCATCCTCGATGACGGCGCTCCACAAACCGTATGCCTCAAGCAATATCTTCATCCTCTTCGCCCATAGAGGATAGTTCGTCCTAGAAAGAGTAGGGAAGGTAGTAGAGACACCCAACGTACCCGTAGCTCTAGGCACTCCCATGTTGGCTCTGTCTCCATCCACACAGGACCCTTCACCAGCCTCTGGTACCGGCACCGCTCCTCGTCTCGGCATCGCCACGCTTCTAAGTCCATGAACCTTGCTCTGATACCGCTTGTTGGAGAGAAATCCAGATCACAACACAAGAGCCTTTTCTCACTCACATAGAAAAAGAAAGGAAAAACACTTGTTGTTGTGATTTATCTTTGGTCCACACAGGTATTTATACAACTCATGGGGCTACCACCTTGGTAGGCCATTTAACCACCGTTCAGTTAGAATCACCTACCTGTGATTATCTCAATCATCCATTGATCAACAGAAAAACTACCATGAAACAAAAACAACAAGAAACAAACTGCTCCTGTAACCGCTTTCTTCTAGATTACCTCCATCAAACGATGCTCTTCTATTATATTTTATATTGGTATATGATTTAGACCCCAACAACTCTTTCACCTGGCCCGATCTCATCTGATGTTGATTTAATATTACTTCCCCTGTTAGCCACTGAGGTTTCAGGTGCTCCTAACGAAGTATTTTTTGTTTACTGCGTAAGAGCCATTTCGTTTCATAAATTTCCCCAAATTTTAATGCTCTACTATAATAATTTGCCGGTTCACTCATATGTGACTATGTTTTAGGCACATTGGGAAACTAAACTTCTGAATATATGATTTTGGATTGATGAGTTAATACAAGTTTAGGAGAAGATGTGTGGTAGTTGCTGTCCGGTTTCTTTATTTTTTATACACTTTAAAGAGGGAGAGAAACAGTAACATGATCGTTTTTCAAATTTTTAAACAAGGGGAGATTTTAGACCCATATTTGATTAATAAGTATTTTAAACACTTTAAATTCTATTCCACACAATATTTAGATGAATTTATAAATGGACAGTTGAGCATTTCTGTCTATTGTCCATGTGTAGATACTGTTTGCCAATGCAAATATGAGTTCTTCACGCGTTCAACATGTCCACACACAAGGATACATGAACCATTGGGGTTAGGTTATTAAGGTGACAGTTGTTCATTAAGCAACTGACCAATTTTTTAGGCCTTTATTGTGAGCCCTATATACTTTTTAAAGACCTTTCTTGATTCCTGAGCTTATCGTGATTACGGTGTGGCCAATTTGTGATTGATATGTTGAAATATTTATTGGTCGGAACTGATCTTCATGGTAACGAAATGTTCGTTGCAGAATTAAAAATAACTCCTTTGGTAGATGTCACCTTTCTATCATTGGCTACTCCACAAAGGAGAAAGTCGCAAAGGAGGTGTAGTTGAAGTCTGTCACGAGAAATGACAAGAGTGAAGCTGGAACTATTATCTGATCAAGTACTTTGCCTCGGAATTTTGAAAGCTGTTGGATCAGATGAATGGTGAGCCAGTGTACTTAAGCATTTGGCTAACGAGCGTAGGATAATAAGGATATGTTGAAAACCCAGCGAAAACCTTGACTATGGGTGCCATGCTATAGACTGGTAAAGATAAGAGAGCATCCCGAACCAGAGTATTTAGACTCGACATATAGGATTAGTTTCTTTTCAAAACATGCATAGAAACAGCTTTCTCAAATCCATCTCCTGCTCTTGGTATAAGCATTTACAATTAAACTACTTATAAAGGAAATCAAACTAAAAGGATTTATTTTACACGTTTAATATTCTTTTAGAAATGAACATCATGAATCAATATTGTCATTAAACGAATTAATCAAATCTTAGTAGACATTATATTAATGTAAATTTATAAATATTAATGATGTCCTTTGAAATATCTCATGGCATAAAATTTTAAATTTGTCCAAATTAGAAACCTTAAATAAAAAAATTCACCCTTATTTGGTTTATGAACTTGCATCGTTGTTGGGGAGTAAGGGTCATTGAGTTCGTAAATTTTATATTATTGAATCTGACATAATTTTCCGAGGATACACTTGATATCAAAGTTTCATTTATATTATGTATTCCTATTTCTCATTTTTATGCTCAGGACTACATTGAAGAAATATAATTTTTATTCTGTAAAGAATTTATTACTTCCAAAGATAAAAGAATAAAGTAGGGGACTATGATGAAAAATTGCTACCTCAATACCATGAAACTAGGATAACTAAAATGAGTTAGCATTAGGATACCAGATTGTAATGCTAATAGCAATATGCATGCTTTATTAAACGAAATGAATTGATAGTACTTTCCTCGATGTCATGCCTACCTTTCATGGTTTATCTACATTACGCTAATGTGTCCAATCAGAATAACTAACACATACCTGTTGCTTCCACCAGGTAACAGGAGTATACATTGATATTAGGAAACTAGTGGTATTTTCTTACTTTGTAAAGGATAAAACTCAATAATGGTATATAAATCTAATGGTGAGATTTGAGTGATGGGATGAGATAGAAAAAAATTCAAAAACCAGTTATTCTTTGTATAAGACTAATTTTCCCATGAAGGCATAAGAGAACTAATACAGACATACTACTCGTATAATATATTATGTGAACTACTTTATGACCTCGCTAAATAATGCACTTATCATGGACATTCTAATGCACAACTAATTATTTTTTACTGTTTGAATAAATTTCAAAGGAAATGGCTTCACTTAGCTTGTTCTATCATATTTCTAAATAACAACGAGGGTCGCCTAGATGATTAAATAGATCAATTGAGCAAAAATAGTATTCATCACAAGACATTCCATCAAAATGGTCAAATTGAGGACCAAAAGAGGAAGCATTCTAAATGTGAATGGTTTGGAGCCAGATATTGAGGAAGAGAGATACAGATTTGGTTTCAAAAAATGAATAAAATATTGAGAAGCTCTGAAAATGTATCTATAATTTTATGTACTCACATGATAAATTATATGCAATTAGTTCTGACACACATGTGTTTTTCTTCATGCCTGTTATGCAGAGGGATAATTACAGCAGGTAGAACAAGTTAAACCTTCGCATTTTTGTACCAATGTAACCATAAGGGAATAGACGGAATATGGACTTCCATTGTGGACCCAAGTGTCCACTTTAATACAAATCTAGCTATCAACTCTAATTTCAGCCTGGACGTGCAACTAATGAATGCTTTAACGAATATATAACTCGGATAAAGAGAAAATTCATAAAACTGAAATCATGAATGATGATAGAGCAGAATTGAAAAAAATAAACGGAGATAGAAGATCTAAATAAAAGTGAATGGAATCAAAACCATCCCTGTTATGATCAAACTAGGAATTACTAGGTCAATATAGATTCCCAAAGGTCAAATTCAAATTCAACCCCTGGTACATCTAAGAAGTGTTTTTTCATGTTATCTAATGGGGAAAACTGTGAAGGTATTCTTATTATAGGTAAATTGATAAAAGCAAATTACATCCGTGATCTTTTTGAAAATAGTATATACAAATTTTTAACGTAAAAGACCAAAATAACTATAACCTATAGATACAGGCCTTATTTAGTTCCTTGTTTATTGAAGTGTTTCAATCTCTATTGTTAATATTATTTGGCCTCCAACCAGTCATAATTTCCTAATTTTCTTAACTCGATTGAAAAAAACTATTCTCACTCTGCTTATTGTGTGATGCCGAGAATGAAGTCCCTTAATATGTACAACTAATTTATAAATTATGATGAGGCCGTCACATCATGATCTCTAGCTTTCGAACATGTATTTTAAATATTTCTGTATATTGATACTAAAGATATAGATCAGGTTATCCAGATGAATAATGCTAGTGGATTCTACTCATGCAATATGTACGGTTAATCTTGTTCCCATTAGTGTAGTCACAATAAAGAGGTTTAGAGAAAAGTATTATAGAAAACTAGTGGGGGATTTTCTAAAATTTCTTATTTTCAGAGAAAAGTATTAAGGGTGGGTTATTTTTAGAGAAAATTAGTTTAGTAAAGAGTTTTATAAACTTTCTTATTTTGAATATATGTGAATTAGGTTCATTCATGTCATAGTTATATAAGTTATTTGTGAGCCTAAGGCAAGAATGACATCTTGTATATCGACATCATTTTTTGACTAGAACATTACAGTATTTAAAAATGGGATTCAATCATTGTTTGATAACTTGGCTTACATTTTCTACGGCATCCCAGGATGTTAGACTTGTTTCTAAATGATTGTTTGATAACCCATAAAACATAATTTGGGTTACTGATGTGGTCTTACGGCTCTAATTTATCCAAAACTATGTCTCAAATTTTATCATTTAGCATAGAACAAATAAGAGTTAAACCCATAAGGATTAGATAATGAAAAATTAAATTAAGGTTCAAATATATTTTAAAATACATTTAAGGGTTTTTTAAAGTTGTCTTAAGTATCTACGGAGAAAAATAAAATTCAATGAGGAAACGCTAGTCAATATTTGAAAAATAAAATTAAAATGTGTATTTTTTATAGGTTCTACCAATTTATCATGAGATTTTAGGAAGTTTTGGATTTTATAGAAAACTAAATCATTTGAAATACATTTGATAAGTACTTCTGCGATGAAATCTTTGGCCAGTTACAGTAGTAGGTGCACAATATTGTGATAAATTGTGTCACTAGTTGGTGATACTCTAAAAAATTACGATTTTAATTCGTGATTGGGGTTTTTTGAGTTTAATCAATTCTGTAGAAAAGCTGCAGTGGCTCGAGTACAGATCATCTATGTGCAAGACGTGAATTAAGGACTAAATATTATTTAAACAGTGATTATTGAAATGATATCAGGTACATATAAAATTCAGAGTCGACAAATGATAAAATGTAAGCTGATGGGGTAATGTTTTAATAAAATCACTATGATTAAAGTAGACGGTTGATAGTGATAATCTCTTCACCTCATTAGCAATATCAATTCCTCCATCATTCGTTCATTCTTAGAATCTTACTACTAGTTATCATTGATGCAGTTGCCTCAACTTCTAAAAGTGCAAATTCGATGCTTAACATATCTCTACGGAAATGAAGAAAAGAATAAGGTATTTTCTAATTATTTAATCCTTATTGATATGGAGGCACATCGCCATGTGACATCACCATCTCTTTCCACTTTTTTCTCATTATGTTCAATGGCATACTGATGTAGGTCCTTTATGTCAGATAAAACTGATCCTTTTGTGATCCTGCGTCATATTTGTGGTGCCATATTAGCATCATTACTACTTTAACCCATTGCGGGGGTACAATATTTGTGATGGGATACTGTCATCTTTTTTGAAATGATTAGCTGTGCTAGTTGGCACCCGTTCGATCCAACCGAATTGTAATGTGTGGCAGGCATGATATTTACACTTTAAATGTATCTGTTAATCTTATATAATCAATACTTGTAAATACATAATAACTATATAAAATGACTTACAGGATTCATGTGTTCGTAGCCAAGCAATTTGGGTAAAATACGTCGTTTAAAGTTTCTGCACTCTGCGACAAAATTTATAATTTTCCTAACTAGTGTTTGGCGAGTAATGGTTGAATCAAAATACATAAATATTCAATAAGTGAACTTTAACTTTAATTATTTTGTTTTGGATTTTTAATTTCTTCTTTTACCAACTCAACAGATAATAGTAAAAGAAAACTAGTCGCATTAAATTCAAAGTATTACTAAGATGAGTAGAAAAATAACTGGCCTAATTAACCTTCTTTATTTAAATTTAAAATAATGTTTTTGCACGTTTTAATATGACTGACACTAAAAACAAATAACTATTTCTAATTATATTTCTTTAGCTGGCGCCTTGGGAGAGTCGAATGGTGGTTGACGACAAATAATGTGAGTAGGCTGGAGTTGACGACAACAAATAACCATCTTGGTTGCAATGGAGATGATGTGGAATACGGGCTTCAAATCAACGAAGCACTGCTGGTGGTGTTGATTTTATCATTACCAAAACATCTGAGAAGGAGGTGGATATGTACCGACCGGTAATGGAATTGGATGTGGCACGAGTGATTGTTAAAACATAGCCTACCAATAATGATAACCTAGGAAAAAAGGATGAAGGTGTGAATAAGATAGATACAAAGCTAAAACAAGTCTTTTCCTCACATGCCCAATGGGGTCAGTGTATTTGTTTCAAGTGCCTTGACTTGAACGTCACTCCCTCAATCGTTCATTCTTGGAGTACAAAAACATATCCAAATGAGATATTGACTGAGAATATCACTCTGGTACTCCTAAGAAGGGAAAAAATCCAAGGGTGCCTTATTTACAAGCGTGAGTAGCTCTATTAATAAATCCAAAACGGTGGACAGATAGAGGATGTAAAGATGCAATTATAATCCAAGTTTCAGCCCAAACTCCTTTTGGATCATTTTATATCATTGTTTGATTTGAACAAACCTGAGCCATCTGAATTCCTCTCCCATTAAATTTTCTCTATATTCAAATCAATATGGCGTCCTTTGACTATTGCCGCACTTCTCGTACTAAAAAATTCAATTAGTTGATTAAAATATGAATAAATCCAAATTTATATTTCATGGCTTATAGGTATATTTTCTATATGAATTTAACTTCAGAAAATTCTATAAAAGTACTTAAAAATCTGAAGAGATCATTATCACAGTTGAAAACAATCATGCCCTTTAAATATTTCCCAAAATTTTAATTTTTTTTTGACTTGTTAAAATATCTTTTACAAATAATGCATACTACAAAAATACTTTAAAATATTATTAATGTATAAAAATTAGAATATATTTTATAAAAATAATCATTGTAAGATTGATAACACATGTGCATAGTTATATTCGTACCTATAAATATGTAAATGGTATAGAAATAACCTAATAATGCATTGGCACTCAGTTTGTAAAATACGGAAGCACTTGATATATTTCAGCATACTGCCATCGGTTAGTATATTTCGCCATTGGGAATATTTTAGCATTATGTGATGTGCTAAATTACTTCTTTTGTAGATGATGGGCGGGGACCATCCTGAAACCCAGGCCCAAGTCTGTGAGTAGTCACGTAGTGAAGCTGAAGCCAACATGAATAACCTGGACTTCAAGTATCAAGCTTGACAGCGGGTCCCCATTCGTTTATTTTTTCCCTTTTATGTGAGTGTGTCTTTGTGGATTTAGGGAGGCCCTATGTTTGGGCTCCCCATGTTTATATGTTTTAAGATGGATTTGGGCCAATAGGGGCGATGCCCTTGCTACTTTGGGAATTTCCCCCTAATTTAGCCTATTAGGGCAACCTTTCCTACCTCTTTTAAAAGATTGGGCGGCTACTTGTGTTTTTTGAAATCCCACCATGAAACTTTGAGTTTTTTTTTTAAAAAGGCCTGTTTTATTTTAATTTTAATGTATTCTCTTTTTCAGTTATTTTGGAAATGGCCCCTACAAATTTTGGGCATCCTTATGAAATCCAACATCGGTGCCACCGTCACCGGCGCTGTCATTGGTCCCCAGTCGTATCGCTAGCAGCCAAGCAGCTCGCCCACAGCCACCTCGCCATCTGCCACACTACCCATGGTCACCTTGCCACTTGGGCTGCCGCGACGACTGCCTCACCATTGTGCCAGCGGCCACCATTCGCGCCAGCCACGCTGGTGGCCAACCCGCTAGCGGCGCCACAACCACCTTGCTGCCTACTCCTATGATTGCCTCAATGCTCACACTCGTGGCTACCCTGTGACCTGCAAAAGCGACCGCACCCTCAATGGCCAGCCGTGCCGCCAACTGCCTGCCCAACAACTTGCTCACCATTGCCACTAGGCACTATGCCAACTTATCCGCTGTGCTGCGGGCGGCCATCCACACTATCCAGCCATCTACTACCCGCCTAGATGTCACACTCCATTTAACCGATGTACTCTGTCCAGCCGCTAATGCTCGCTAGGCCGATCGCGCCCTTCCCGGGCCTTGTGGCCCATTTGACCTTCCCCTTTATAAGGGAAGGAGGGCGCCGTAAACATTTAGATTTGTTTTCCTTGTTTATTGAGTTGAATTTTCTCTCCGAAGAAGACAGGTCTCCCCTCCCGCACAGGAAGAAGGGAGGGTGAAGAAGAGAAATAGCAGGGCGAAGGAGGAAGACACAACTGGGAACATTGATGGGGTTTAGAGGATCCGTTGGTAAGGGCTGTAGCTGACCATTCTACTATCGTCCCCCGTGGCCCCTCTCTTTTCTCTCTTCCCACTCTCGGACAGCAGCCGCGTGTTGGCTTCACGCTGAGGGCCGACGAACGATCGGCAAATTGTGACGCCCAATTCGCTACCCAAACTGTATTTCCAATCTGCCGAGTGATAACCGACTCAGGGAAGAACACAACCACGGAGCATGACTTAACATTTCGTGTAAATTTTGGAGCGGTGGCGACATTCAGAACCGTGGTGTCTCTCCGCGCTGCCCACCTGCCGCTACTAGCCCCAATTAAGGCTATGAAGGTGCAGTTTCGAATGCCCTAAACCTGGACAACTCTTGAATTTCCTCTAGTGATTGTTTTGGGGCCTAGACAAACAGGAATTGGATCACTCAGATACTCCGACCAGCCAGACGGGAATTGTCGCTGACTGTTGAGAAACCATTTGCCAACGGGCATCCCATTGCACCGACAATCAGATCAAAGGCTCAGCCCCTAGTTGGACTTAAATTGGACACTAGTTCAATTCGATCAGTAGTTGGCGACCACGACCGAAGCAGACGATGAACGCCTACGGTCGCCTAGCATCCAGCCCCAAGTCTGACACCCTTTGACCCTCGCGCTGTCTGCCACGCCACGTCCGCGTCTTCTTTGGACCGTTCGACCGCACGAGTTGCTATCGCAGCCCGCCTTGGCCCGCGTCCGAGCACTCAGACGATTCAGCGCTCGTGGCCTCCACCAGACCACGCCCGCACCGGTCCTCGTACGGACATGCTAATTGGCACCCTCGTCGCTGGAGCTGAAGCCTTGCCTCGCGTTGTCCTCCTCAGTCTCTTCTCCACTCTTTACCAATCGCTTTCTGGCTCCTCTCCATCACATCCGCTCCAATCGCTACATAGACGAACTGCCTATACAATGAGCTGCCCGACAACGCGGTACAGCCGCTCTCGCCGCTCATTACTTACCTTATGCACTATACTTTTCATCTTGATTCCAACCCGTTCGGCCTAGATAGGTGAGAGAAAACTACTAATCGAATGAGCGTCTTACCGGTACGCACAAGTCCGTCCGTTATATGCGAGCCCTACGGATACATTCCACTCGGTCGTAGACGTCCTCATCATTATGACGAGGTTCAAGACGCCACCATCGCCCTCACCTGGCGACCCCGTTCGAGCTCGAAGCTCGGTGCCTCCTTCGAGTCGGGGCCTGCACGTACGACACATAGGACATTCAGTGCATCGTAGTTACATCGACCCGTTAGGGTTTTGATTTGTCGAACGATGGCACTGTCGATGTTTGGTACCATCATCACTTATCCGCACCGAAACATCATACTAGGAGTCAACCAGACGACGTCCTAGTTGACGTCCAACTTGAAATTGGTATTAGAGCACGGCTGTGGATGCTTACAGCACGTCTCCGACTCCGCTTAGCCGTCATTTCTGCATCGCATCGACTTTTCGAAAACCATCTTGATACTTCATGGACATGGCCATCGAGATGCGATCAAGCAGGAGGGCTCAGCAAGGAGGCTCTACCTCCCTGTGACGTAACGAACCATCGCTTGACGAGAGAGGCCACACCACGGCCCTCTCGAAACACCAAACACCATCCCGCGATGCCCGTAGGCGGCCCATCACAACCACCTCTGGAGCCTGCACGGACTGCATCCGCCAATGAAGGTGTCATCGGATCGCCCGATCCACCTGAGCACACCCGTGCCCAGTGTGGCCACCGACTGTCCCAGCGCACCTCCCTGCGGTCACTAGGTATCTCGTCACCTAGTGACAACTAGGATAGGGCGACAACGAGTCATCACCCACATAAGAAGGCTCCCACTAACGAGGCTTCATCCCAGGCCTCTGATGCACACAGGCGAGGAGCAGGACGCACACAAGGAAACCTTCGCCCACATCATCGATTGCAGGAGGACCCGCTTAAGGAGTGAGGGGCATATCTCCGCACAACGGGCGCCTTTGTCAAGCGTGTGGAGCAGATGCTCATGCGCCCTTCACCTCCAGTACCAAACGTTGTACCGGTACCCGTGGCTCAAGATGGAGCCCGCAACTCACCCCGAGTCGTGCGACCCCCAGAACGTCTGAGGAGCCCCTATGATGACGACGAGTACATGGAGCACGATTGGACGCTAGACAAGGAGCTATGAGATTGCTGCCCGCCCGACACCCCGCACGCGACCCACCGGACGTCCGTGCTCAGGATAGATGATACCCACATGACGACTCTAACCGTGGGTACGAGTCTGACCTACCGGTCTTTCGAGACGAATACGTCTGGTCAGTTGACCAAAGACCCGAGGCCGACCTATTGGCCCGCTAAGACGACTCCATCCGACACGACGATCAAGGTTATGTCGCTAACTTCTCAGCCTGCCGAGGTAAACACATCCGCCACCATGATGGAGGTTACGTGGCCGACCTACTAGCCCCGCAAGATGACTACGTCCAGCGCGATGATCGTAATTACCCGGTCAACTTACCAGCCCACTGTGACGAACCCGTTCAGCCCCATGACTCTGAAGATGAGGCCGACCTACTGGTCCGCCGAGACGACTATGTTCGGTGCGATGACCGTGGTTACGCGGCCGACTCACTGGCCCACCAAGACGAACATGTCTGACGCCACGGTCCAGGATACGAGGCTGACCGAGTGGCCCGCTTGGACGAATGCGTCCTACGCTATGATCGTGAGTACGACGCTGACTACCGGCCCACCGTGATGACCACGTCTGACCCCATGATAGTAGACATGATGCCAATCCACCAGCCCACCGTGACGACTATGTCTGGCCCCACATCCGTCGGTACGAGGAACCAAACGAGGTTCCTTGGTACCCACCATGCGCGATGCCCAATATCCCCGCACCGCGCGACGGTCATCCTTGACAATGGAATGACCACGACCACGACCTGACAGCGCCTCGACGATGCATAGACCCGTGTCATGAGGATGACCCAGCGCGCGAACAGTGCTCGAATGACAACGAATGCCGACGGGAGGAGCAGCGCGCTTGCATCAAGAAGAGTGTGTGTGCCGACGTCGCTGTCTTTGAGGGGTCAAAAAACCCAAGGAGTTCATCGATTGTGAGTCGAGCATGAACTCCTACTTCTAGTGGGACCGCATGAACGACAACTTTTGCATCGAATATGCGGAGACTAGCCTTGGCAAATAGGCTAAGATCTTTTGGGAAAATGAGCACGTCACCGCCGAGTGACAAGGACGGCCCATCACTTACTTGGGCCGAAATGACGCTGAATGTGATGAGTAAGTATATGCCACGACAATACCAGATGTCGCTATTCCTCACGTTGACCTTAGGCAAGGTCGACTCTCCGTGACAGAATATATCGAGGCATTCGAGGAGTGTTGGATGTAGTGTCCATTCATGGAGGACCCGCAAATCATCATTGGACTATTTGCCCATGGGCTTCGGCCGACCCTGCACAGCGAGGTTCTTAGGTGCAACCCCGTAGAGGTCGATGAAGCCTACCATTTAGTGGAGCACATGGAGCATCTGAGTGACGAAGCCCCCGTGCATGCCACTCACCCTAGACCTCGAGCTACCCCTGCTTGCACCGCACCGCCTGCTACTGCTCGGGATTCTCAAAACACCGAGGGGAAAGGAATCGCCGCCGTCACTTTCGTGGGTTCTACCCCACCTGCTCGTGGCGTCACAAACGACACTCCGGCTTGTAGCACTATCGTAAATCAAGCACCACTTACATGCTTCAAGTGCCTAGGAAAGGGCACAGAGCTAGCCAATGTCAGTCTACTGCCCTCCTCGTTGATACGGGAGAGGGAGAACAAGACCCCAACGGAGAACTGGATCCGTTACCTGATGACAACTATCATGTAGACGAGGAGATCATGAATGGGTATGAGTCACCCCACCCCCGGATGGGGTACATCCAAATAGTGGATGGCTGTACCACTCCAGCACTTGCTCCATGCCCTAGCGCTCGGCGACTCCTTAGTATCGTCGCTGATCGCCCAAGAACTAGTGGGACATCCATCCCACCTTGTGTTACCTCGCATGTTAATCTTGCGCCTGTCCCGTAGAGGACATCACCGATGGCTGACACAATGCTATGAACATCAGTCTTCTACACATTTGTGAAGATCAATGACAAAGCGTGTAAGTTCACGGTGTATAGTGGCAGTTGCGCCAATACCATTTCGAACACGATGGTCACCTGTCTAGGGATGGCAACAATGCCTCATCCGACACCATTCGACGTGTCGTGGGTTGACACTTTGTCGCTACCTGTGAAGCGACAATGCCACACCCTGTTGAAAATGGGGATGTATGAAGAGACTATCCTGTGTGACGTCGTTCCTATGAATGTAGGAAGTATCATCTTGGTTTGTCCCTGGATCTATGATCATGACGTCACCATAGCCGGCACAGCGAACACGTGTTCATTTTTTCATAAGGGACGACGGGTCACGTGGTACCCTTACACCACGAAGCCAGCAGCAAAGAGTGCCCCAACCAAGACGGAGGGGCTAAGGATCGTCCCCTATCTCGGGCCCCTTGGAGAGCCGGGATACAAAGATGACGATGTGTCCTCGTGCCTGACCGATCGCCCCGTCCACTAGATAGCTCGTGCCACCAATCAGGAGACCCACACCACACACAACGCTGTCCGAGCCGCTCGTCTAACTACTAGAGTGGGTCGCACCAGTCGTCCGACCAAGTGCATCACCAGCCCGGCTTCCCGCGCCATTCACCCTGAGCAGAATTTTATCGTCCCCGCTGCCTTTGATCAGGATTTTCCTCAACCCGGTGTGGACCACCCGCTCTTCCACGGCGAGGATAATGAGCGCCGGGCACGTTGCGACCGTTGTAGAATCAGCAAGGTAACGGCCAACCGTCGTTGCCCTACCCATCGTACTAAGTACGCGCTTGTCTCCCCGAAGGCCCCCGCCACCGGGTTCAGCTCACCCGAGATCGCTAACTGCCAAGTCCCTCAATGACTCCATACCCTAGCACGCATAGAAGGTCCTCATTATGCATTCGCCTAGCATGTTTTGTCACTACATCATGATCATCATGCTAGAACTTCATATAGGCATGCATAGTACAAGCAGGCTGCCGACTCGTAGAGACGACTCTGAGTGTCCCATGTGGGAAACAGAATGTCGGTGAGAATTTGGTCGGAGAGCTATTCTTTCGGGCTGGCCACAATGCTACATGTTCATAGTGCCGGCCTGTTCTCAATCCTCTGACGGGTGGGCGGATATGCCTACATTGTTGAAGTCCCTCCTTCGTGGGGGACCAGCTCCACGTCTAACGTGGCAGGCCCGATCCCATACTGAGCCCCTTCTCTCCCCTCCATCCCGGCCTTTCTAGGCCCTTTTAATGTGAGCGAGTTTGTCACGACCACTTCCATGGTGATCTCGCCCAATTGGCACAAGTCACTCGATCATATACTGCTTGGGGTAATCAACGATGCAGGGGACACGGTGCCGCAAAGGCTCCTATGTGCAGGTGCAGATGACCCGATCACCACGGACCGCGACCTCTACAAGGGACAACCAGGCCCTTGCCAAATGCCGCTGCCAGCAAACCACACTTGAAAGAGCCGAGTTCTTTTGACCCCGAGAGGATACATGCCGCACGCCATCAACGATCCTTAACGACATCATCTACGTCGCCCGGCACCGTTGTTGAAGATCGGGTGAAAGTGCTCGGTTTTTGCATATTGATTTTTTTAGTCATGTTTCCTGTTTTATTTATTTGTCATTTTGTTTTCGACGCACCGCGATGCATCCCGTGTCCATGTTTTCACTGTCATGGGAAGGGGTCCTTAGCATTTGGATCTCCTTCCTTGTCCCTTCGTCTTATCTTTTCTTTATTTTTAATATTCCAATTCATTTTTTTATTGAGGGGGCCCATTATATAAGGACCCCCTAATGGATCCTATCGTCTTTTGTTGACCCACTAATGTGGCCCGTTTGACCTTCCCCTTTATAAGGGAAGGAGGGCACCCTAAACATTTAGATTTGTTTTCCTTGTTTATTGAGTTTAATTTTCTCTCTTAGGAAGACCGGTCTCTCCTCCCGCCTAGGAAGAAGGGGGGTGAAGAAGGCAAATAGAGGGCGGAGGAGGAAGACACAGCTAGGAACATTGATGGGGTTCAGAGGATTGGTTGGTAAGGGCTCTAGCTGACCATTCTGTTATCGTGCTCTGTTGCCCCTCTCTTTTCTCTCTTCCCACTCTCACACATCAGCCGCGTGTCAGCTCCACGCCGAGTGCCGACGGATGATTGGCAAATTGTGATGCCCAATTCACTACCCAAACTGTATTTCCGATCTGCCGAGTGATAACCGACTCAGGGGAGAACGCAACCAGCAGAGCATGACTTACATTTTGCATAAATTTTGGAGCAGTGGCGACACTCAGAACCCTGGTGTCTCTCCGCGCTGCCCACCTGCCGCTACCTCTGCCAATTGTGGCTACGAATGTGCAGTTCCGAAGGCCCTATACCTGGACAACTCTTGAATTTCGTCCGGTGATTCTTTTGGGGCATGGACAAACAGGAATTGCATCACTGTGCAATTCCAACCAGCGAGACGGGAATCGCCGCTGACTGTTGAGAAACCATTTGCCGACGGGCATCCCATTGCATCCGCACTCAGATCAAAGGCTCGGCCCTCAATTGGACTTAAATTGGACAGCGGTTCAATTTGATCAGTAGTAGGCGACCACGACCAGAGCGGACGCCAAACGCATACGATCACCTAGCGTCCATCCCAAGTCTGAAGCCCTTTGACCCTCAAGTTGTCTGCCACGCCACGTTCGCATCTTCTCTGGACCATCCGGCCGCACGAGTTGCTGCCGACGGCCTTCTTGGCCCGCGTCCGACCCTTGAAACGATTCACCGCTCGTGACCTCCACCAGACCGCGACAGCACCGGTCCCCGTAGGGACGTGCTAATCGGGACCCTCATCGATGGAGCTGAAGCCTCACCTCACGTCGTCCTCCTCCGTCCCTTCTCCACTCTCCGTCAATCGCTCTAGCCCCCGCATCGACGAACTATCTTCACGACGAGCCGCCTGACGATAAGGTATGCCCTCTCTCTGCCGCTCATTGTTTAGCTAATGCACTATAGTTTTCGTCTTGATTCCACTACGCTCGGGCTAGATAGGTGAGAGATGAAAGAATTGGGAGAAAACTACGAATCAAGTGAGCGTCTTTCTAGTATGGACGAGTCCGTCCGTTGCGTGCGAGCCCTAGGGATACATTCCGCTCGGGCGTAGATGTCCTCGTCATTCTGACAAGGTTCTAGAGGCCGTCATCGCCCTCACCCAGCGACCTCATTCGAGCTCGGAGCCTGGTGCCTCCCTCAAGTTGGGGCCTGCATGTATGACACGTGGGACATTCAGTGCATCATAGTTACATCGACCCGTTAGGGTTTTGATTTGTGAGACGATGGCACCGTCTACATTCAATACCATCATCACTTATCGGTACTAAGCCATCATACTCGATGTCGACCGGACGACATCCTCGACGACGCCCGACATCAGATGGTATGTACCTTTAGTTGGATTTCGTTTCCACATACTCTAATATGCATTGCACACTTAGAAATTCATTGCATGTGTGTTTACATTCATGTTGTCCCCCCAGTCTCAAGAAAACTTTAGTACACAAATTACCTGGTCATTCGAATGGTTCAAACACGTGGCCAAGTACGGTCTGCATTCAGGAATGATCCTTTAGACCAGGATTATAAGTATTGTCATGTGGTTTCCGATTTTTCATCAAGAGATCCACTTAGCTTGCATTATTAGGGCATTTCTCCTGATCTTGCTACAAACTGCTTGTCTACTCAAGCTGGTACGGACTCTCCTCCGAGAGACCCTACACTTCTTAAGGAGCCGCCCATGAACGTGCCCCCACCTAGTACTCTGACCGAGGATAGGTGTCCTTGACGTTGGCGTCTAAGCCAGCGTTGATTACCCTTCATATGCCAAAATTGACTTGAGGTGTTTCCTACCAACCCGGTAAGGCCTTGATGAGGGATGGTTCTATGCCACCCCTCCCCTACAACGCATAGTCAGAGTAGTAACAACAGCCTCCTCGGCAATATCAGCAGCACGATCGCCACGTGCATCACCCGCAACAACGTTAGCAACCTTGAGGTCATTTGAGATGCATGTCTCGACTGCCCAGTCGATATCGACAGCATCAACAATAGGACGACCGCTATTATCAGCATATTAGTCAGTTGTACTACTAGAAGATGAGATACCCACCTTGAGAAGAGACGCCTACCTCGATAGCTTACCATATGAGTCGGCCTCACTATGACTATCAGGGAGGACCTTGTGAGTCAGCCTCCATCTAGTATCCAACCCAATTATAGTATGCTGCACCTTACGCGCGGACTACCCGCCAGCACACGGAGACACTATCCCCACCCGCCCCTTAGATAGCAAAGGCCTCACATGGTCAAGCGCCGACCCATTCACCGAAGTAAGCCCATCACGCTCCTCCCTCACTATATCCTCATGGAGTGACTCTTGCACCCCCGGTACAACACTTGCCTTATGCGCCAGCACCAACCCACACGCCACATGCTCCTTATGCTGCACCTTATGGTCTGTCGACTGCTCATATGTCTCCGCCCAAACATGTCTACCAACCGGGACTGTCAATCGGTCATTACACTACCGCAACACCTCCTGCCCCGCCACCAGCATTGCTCGCTCCTTATGTGCCCTATGCACCTAGGGTCCAGTAGGGGCAGTATGCCCCAACGGCACCACAAATCCCCCCATGCAGGAACACACCAACAGAACCGCAGGTTCCCGAGCATTCTTATCTGCTATAACCGGGTGCACCTGTAGTACCTGCACTTGAACGCAAACGAGTATGGACTAGAGGATGTTTGGCAACACCAACCTGCCCGTCAGTACCACAACTACGATGATAGAGAATGAGAGAGAGAGGCTTAGCATGCTATGATCTAGAAGAACATCCAGATAGAGGTTCTAGTTAAAGAGGGTACATGAAAACAGAAGGACTTTCTGGATTGGGAGTCAGGGTTAGATAGCTACTTCCAATGGTACCACATGGATGATGACCCGTGTACGTCTTACGCCGAGACCAGACTCGGTGGTCAGCCCAAGATATTCTGGAAGAATAAGAAGGATGCCACAAGATAACGAGGAGATCCACAAGTGACATGCGACCTCATGTTCACGAATGATGTGATTAAATGCAAGTTTAATTGTGTTGTTTGGATTTAAGCTTATGCAATAAAGTTATAAAATTTCCCTTTTTCAAAATATAGAAAGCATAGAATGAGAAAGGGGTTGATCCACAAGGAGGCAACTGTCCTTAAAATCAGAATGTATTTTATGTTTCTATAAGCCAAAAATTTTATGAACTAATGGAGTGCCTAATAAATGAGAGATGATGCAAATGAGAGAAGGGGAACAAGAAATTTGAACCTTCTGCTGCAGATTCAGACACCTTAATGAATGATCAGAATGATTTTAGCGTTTAGGGATTAATCCTCTTGAAAGGATCATTACCTAAGCAAAGAAGTGGATGAAAATAAATCTTCATATTTATTCTCCCTTTGGCAAATCTAGATCTTGAAGGGATATTGAATACAAGCGCTAAACAATATGTAGTTACTAATATCTTCAATCTAAATGAGATCCTTGAAATAGTAGATGACCAATCTAATTTGTTTCTGATCTTATATTGCACTCTTTAACTAAGGTGATGCTCTTCCCTCAATAACTCCTACTAGAGCATGAATACTTCGCCCATGCTTTGCGTTTTGGTAACAAACAATAAGAAGAAGAGGGGAAGAACAAAATCACCAGATTAACTCAAGAACTGTAGAAAAAACACATCACATCACTTACCACAGGTAAATAAAAAAATAAATATTATGACGGATAGTGTAGCAGGATCAACCATCAACTTATAGATGTTCATCAGGCGTACCCACCTCACTCTCTCAATGACATATCAGAATATGACAGGTAAAAAAAAATGTCTAGCAAACTTATTTCACTTATCACAAGTTTCATTTCGACAACTTCTATAGATTTAATCTTTATGAAACAATACAAAATGTACAACTAATTCATGTATGGCTGACTTAAAAAGAAGACGCATAAATTAATTACTATTTGAACTTTCTCAATCTAAAAGATATATATTCACATAATTATGTAATTAAATTTATTCCATTCTTAATTCATACCAGGGAACATTTATTTGAAATAAAAATTGATCTGATGCATATTTTATTCTAGAGAGTAATTAATTTAAACATTCCAGGTTACTCATAAACAGAAACCGAATCCTTGTCAATATTTCTGAATGACCATACAAATTTCAAATGATCTAGAAATTTTGGGATTCCCACATAAAATATATAGTTCACATTCACATTTGAGGTCAACATTTGTTGGTCTGTTCCATTGACTTTATGCACTAAGTTTTCTATTGGATGGTTCTGAATCCACAGCTCATCTAAAAACTCTATCTACGTGATTTCAATGGAATTTGAAAATAGAATTTTTATTGGTCAATAGAGTTGTATTGGTCGACCAAGTTCTACCTAGATTTCATAAGTTCATCAAAATCTATATATTGGCTTGAAGTTAATCCTTCAAACTTCAACACTGGATATGCATGTTATCATCACTAATGTCTTTGTTGTGTTAGAGGTTATCCATGAAGGAATTGGGACAAGCAACCGACACATGGAGAATGTATATCGATAGATATAGGTCCAAGAGGTTGTGAGGGTTCTTGATATGGTCGAATAAGGGTAGTCATTTGCGTGAATTCTTCATCCCAACTGCCCTGAAATTTAGTTCAACACTACCAAAAAATCTCATTTTACATAATAATGTGATCGTGCTTTCCACTTTTTGCAATAATCAAACAGATAATTTTTTCTTACTAACTTGAGGTGTTGCGGGACATTGTCAAGGAGGTCGGTACCGAGTATGATGGCTTGGTACCTAGATAGTGGTGTCCGACGTTGATCGTGTCGTTGTTCAACGGATAAAGTAAACCCTAACGGGTAAATGTAACTATGATGCGATGAGTGATGCATCCTACTTGTCGTACATGCAGGCTGCGATCCGAGGGAGACGCCAAACACCGTGCTTCGAAGGGGTTGCCGGTGACGATGACGGTGTCCTCTCGAATCTTGTTAGAGGGACGAAGACATCTACAGCCGAACGGAATTCAAACTGTAGGGCTCACACGTAATGGACAGTCTCGTCCGTACCGGCAAGACGCACACTTGTACTCATAGTTTTTTCTCAATTCTTTCCTCTCTCACCTACCTAGCCCAAGCGCGGTGGAGTCAAGACGAAAGTACACTACAAAAGGTAAAATAACAAGCAATGAAGAGAGGGCATACCTTGTCATCGGGCCGCTTGTCGTGCAGGTTATTTGTGGATACGACGATTGAAGCGGGTGACGTAGAGAGGAGTCGAAGAGGGAATGGCGGTTCTAGTGACAGGGGCGCAGGAGCATACTTGTAGAGTTTGGGGGCGAGGAATCAAGGGAGTTGCAGCGAAGGGAGTGACTCAAACGGACACCCGGAACTCAATGGCCTCGTCTGTAATAGTGGACTAATATGACCTGAGCAAGTTGGAGCATCGCTAGACGATGAGCAGTCACCACGAGTAGCTTTGTCACGCCCAACGGCAGTCGGGCAGCAATACGGTATCGAAGAGTCACCAGCGTGGTCACACACACACCTAGGAAATTGGCATAGCCCGACCATTCAACCCACTTGACACCACCAGCGAGTAACCTGGAGAAAGTCTGTCAGGTTAGTGTCGGTGAATAACAGGCTTAGTGCGCGTGAAGCCGCTGGTAAGGCCCTTAATCACAAATGGTGCAAAATCGACCGTGATTTTGGAGCAGGAAAGCATCCGATTGATGGGTGGAGTCGTCGGGGAGGGAGGGCCGAAATTACTCAATGTCCATTGTTCCTGGCACACATGCGCGTCTAGCAGATACCACACAATGTCCATCTAAATTGATGGCGCTGGTGAGTCAGTGGGTCCTGGCTGTTGGAAGATAAAATTTTTGAACAGTAGCTGAGCAGATCGATGAGTCAAGGGGCACAACAATTCGGGCGTAGGATCAGCTGGCCTTCGCCCCTAGAAGTTTGTCCTGAGAACGTTGATGCCTCGCAACTCCCTTAATAGGTTGGAACGGCGATTCAGCCGGAACCAATACAATCGATCTGAGACCAGCCGGTTGGAACCGCCAGAATTTGCGAAAGGGGGCTAACGGCGGATCTAGCGGAGTGAATCGTTTGGTCACGCGCGTTTCCCCTTTCTTATGATCTTTTGATGTCCCTTCTTCCTTCCTGAATACTTTTTCTCTAGAGTATCCTTATTCCTCACCCCTTCTTCTCCATTCTTTTTGTCAAAGGGGGAGACATGTCTTCCTTAGAAAATTCAACCCAAATGCAAGAAAAACAAGTCTACCTCCATTGGGTGCCCACTCTTCCCTTTAGTAGGGGAATTAAGGGGCCCCTAATGGGTTCTTAAGGGGAGGGAGTAGTGGGCCATTAGGGGGGCCCTTATATAATAGGCACCTAATGTGTTCTTAAGGGGGGGAGTAGTGGGCCATTAGGGGGGCCCTTATATAATGGGCCCCCATTACAAAAATAAAGAAAAAAATAAACATAAGAGAAAAGGGGGATGAAGGGAGGGGGTCCAAATGGCTAAGGACCCCTCCCTACACACCGACAAAGACACATGAGCACGAACAAAACGACGGACGCGTCGCGATGTGACATAGGTGACTAGACGAATGCATAAAACACAAAATACGACTAATGAAGATGAGGGAAATAAAAATGTGATAAAATGAGCATGCTTTACATGGGCTGTCAACAATGGCGGCTGCGGCTTGGATGACTACTTCGTGGAGTCACGATGGCGTGGGCTATCATGAGATTTCCATCAACGCTCTGACATATATTTACCAGTTACACAGTTTTGAATTTGTTTTTATAGGCTTCCAGGAATATTTCTGAACCCATTGGAGTCAATGAGTCAAAGTGGACGTGGATCTAACAATTTCCCTAGTATGTTGATTTTTCAGGTCAAAGGTTGACTTCTTGGTGGTCAGAAAATTACAAACTTTTATGAGGACTTGAACATGAGTCTTGAGGCTTGGAACAAAGTTTCAGAGCAGAAGGAGCTATAATGAACAAGATGCATGCTAATTAGTGGGGCTAACTCAGTTAATATGCCTGTTGTAAAGGAGCTTGAAGAAAACCTTCTTGAATGTCTTTGGAGGCTTTGAGGATTGTCAAGACACCTAAGGACTCTAGCTGGCCGATCTTGTTTAAATGAAAGCCCAGGGTTGTATCCAGCCCAGGATTCATGAGGTGGAACCCATCCATCCATTGATTCCAGGTCAAATCCAAAGGCTAGGGATGATTTGTAACCAACTTTAACCAACTTGTTCTTTCCCCTCCAAATTTGACCTGAAGGGAAAGAATCAGATTGATTGGGGTCTGATAACCTGTATTGAGGTCTCAATAACTCAATCCTGAACGTTCATTCATGATCCAACCTCCATGAATGACTGAAAACAACACATGTAACCCTATAAAAGGGCCCCCTCAACCTCCTTTAGGGCATCCAAGAATTGAGTATTATTTTGTTCCACTTTCTTCATCTTTTAAGCTTGTTCCTGGGTTCTCCATCATACTGAAGGTGCTAGGAGTTTTCTGGGAATGTCCTGGATCTTGAAGCAAGTTGGTAGGGAGTTGAAGGGATCACCTTAGGCTCCTTGGGGGTGACAAAAAAGGTTACTATCTTCTTCTCATTCTACCTCCTCCCATTATTTTCCTAAGATTCTTGATTACCACTGAGGCAGATAGTCAACGTCTTAAGCTTCCCAAGGCCTACTCACACGTGTCAAAACAACTTCTGGAACTCTAGACATTATTTTTTTCGTCCACAACACATGAGAGCACCTCCATTGGCGCAACCAGTGGCGGAGCGTTGAAACACATAGTACATTTCGCGCACTTTTTCCTGTGCAATCAGCAGCAAAGCACCCTAGGCCTGCACGCATCTCTCTCTCCTCACCCAATTCTCAGGAATCATTCACAAATTTAGTTGACTCAGTTCGGTAACGGTTCTAACAATTGTCTCTGATCCGCTTTAACAACTTTGAACTGGATAAGTCCTTTACAATCTTATTAAATTCGAAACTTTTTGTCTCTCTTTATAGACGATAAAAAATCCTTAAACAATTCCCACAAATCATTCTTAGTCTAGGATATTAACTGAAAACTTTCTATATCTAGTTAAAATAGTATTCATCTCTTTTGTTTAAAAATAAACCCTCTTAATAAAAACCTTATGAAAGAGACTTCTAAAATTTTGGAATTTAAAATACACATTGCGGCTTATCCTAATTAGCTACCAAGCTCTTTATGGGATCAACCCTTACTAATTACTACTAGTATGGTAATAAATATGTTGATTAGAACCTTGTTGACCTTACAAATGACCTAGTTAGTGATATTCCCATCATCAACATTGAACCTCTAGTTTGGATCAATCAGTTCTCCCAGTCCATCGACATAGACACGATTGTCAAAAGGTTTGATATGCAGAACATCAATAGAGGTCTTATACTGATGAGACATTGAGTTCAAGTATCTTAAACTCACCTAACCTCATGAAGATACAAAGATGTTGTAAAAGGACTACATGCTTATGCTATTGAATCCATTCTCTATGAAATACTATGTACTAGAACTAATGTTTCAAATCCTCTACACGTTACTTCTAGATAGTGGGATAGACATCCTTATGTACTTGATAAGGACTAAAGATTTATTTCTAATTTACAAGGTAGAGAAGCGACAAGTCTATGATTATGCTTTTTTAAATTTTGAGGCAAAACCAGATGATAGTAAGTGTTTATTTGGATCCCACTGCCCCGCCCCCCAGCAACAAAGGAGTGTTTTATAAACTTTTTGAGCATAGCACTACGAGGCACTAGACAGTCAGCCATAGACAAAAATTCACAATGGTCATTGAGTGGTCAAGATAGGATTGTGTCCCTTAGTATTAGAGGTGGTTGACTTATGGAAGAAGGTGCATGAAATCCTCGTTCAAGGGTGTAGATATTAATGAAATCATTCTTTGATGAGGGATTGTAAATATTGGTAGTAACTCAGTGATAGATTTGGGTTGGTTGATCAGCTATACCTAAACTAATTTTGGAGTGTCTCACAAAGAAGGATTATCGATACAGGAATGATATAAAAGTTCAATGAGATTGTTTTAATGGTTGGGTTCGAGAGGCTTGAACATGGATCATGAAGTCAAAACAATTCAAAATGAAAGACTTTCATGGAATCATAATGGCATCAACAAGACATTGAAACAAATCATCAGTGCATGCATTGCATCTGCAAATGGTTGCAACCTCCAGCGAGATGAGCCAAGTTTAGCCGTATCTACACCATCCATTGCAAATCGAATCTCCTTCTTTACCTTGACAAGCTCCATTAACCATCCATCGTCACCCTTATGCCGTCTCGATCGCATTGGGAGTGTAGTGAAGCTATGAGGAGAATGGAGAGGAAGGGAAAGACCTCTGAACAATTTTGGTAAGGGTGAACTTATTTCAAGGTCTTCCCTTGTTTATGCTATGGAAAGTATGAATTGAGTGAATTCTTTGGTATGGGTCAAGCCCGTCCGTTACGTGCGAGCGTCCATGGAAAGTACTCTATTGGGCACCATAGTCGCCGTTGTGGCTCCGAAGAGGGTTAGAAGAACACCGTTACCATCATCAGTTGTCTGCCCCATAGCTTGGAACCTCGCAAATTCCCACAAGTCCGTTCTGCACATACTACAACATAGGATTCACGTCCTCACTAAGTCACATCCCGTTGGGGAATTAATCGTCAAACAAAGTCATCAGCCACGTGCGACATCATTTTGGTATCAGAGCCAAGTTGTGGTCACTCGCAGTACGTCTCCGTACCCGCATCGTCATTATCTACATTCCCACTTTTGAAAACCCATCTAGGCACACCATGGTATAACCATGGCCATCGAGAGGCGATTGAGTGAAAGGATGAAACAGGGAGGTTTAACCTCCCCACGAGAGAGGCATCACTACACGCCTCTTGGACCACTGTCCTCCATTGCCCAAAGGTGGCGCATCACCATCTCCTTCGAAGCCTGGACAAACTGTACCCAATAGCTGGGATGCCGCCAGATCGACTGGTCCATGTGGCCACACTCGGGGCCGCCGTGGATGTGCACAATCCCGCCATAGTACCTCAGAATCGCTAGGCACCTCGTCACCTAGTGACAACGAGGATAGAGTGACGACGAGTCATCCCCCACACGTGACGAGTCCCATGGACAAGCCTGCACCTCGGGTTCCCCTCGCACATGGCCAACGAGCGTACCTAGGCACTGTGATAGTCGTTGCCAAATGCGTGAAGAAGCTGCTCGCACTCCCCGCGGTACCTCTAGTACCCGTCGCACCAGAAACACCGACCCCAAGAGGACCCGTCCAAAGAGCGAGGAGCGTATCTAGGCACTCAGATCGCGGTCGCCAAATGCGTGAAGCAACTACTCGCACGCCCCGTGGTACCTCTAGTACTTGTCGCTGCACCCATGCCCGTGGCTATAGACCAATCCCGCGACCCATGTCGGGTCGCGTGACAAGTAGAGCATCTGAGGAGGCCGTGCGATGAAGATGAGTACCTGGACGTTGACAGATCACAAGCCCAGGAGCATAGAGATCGACACCTTGATTGATATCCCGCGCGTGACCCACAAGACGTCCGTGGCGTGTCTGGGATAGACGATACCTACTAGACAACTACGACCATAGGTACAAGGCTGACCTACCGGGCCACCGAGACGACTACGTATCGCCTTTCGACCGAGAGTATGACAAACCTGACAAGGTTCCTTGCTGCCCCATACAATGGTAAATCCGGACGATGGAATGACCACAACCGCTACCTGACCCCAAGTCGACGACACGCCAACCCGTGTTATGGAGGCCACCCGATGCCCGAGCCTCACCTAGATGACTACGAGCACTGATGAGAGGAGTATCGTGCTCGGATCTAGAAAATTGTACAAGCCGATGTCCCCGTTTCTGAAGGGTCGAAGAAGTCAAAGGAGTTCATCAACTAGGAGTCGAGCATTAACTCCTATTACAGATGGTATCGCATGGACGATGACTTGTGCATGGAATATGCTCAGATGAGACCAGACACAGAAGCCAAGATCTTTTGGGAGAACGAGCGAGTAGTAGTAGATTGATGAAGACGGCCCATCACATCATGGACTGAGATGCCATGGAAATTGAAGAGCAAGTACGTGCCAAGACAATACGTCATGACCCAATTCTTCATGTGGCTCAATCCTTGACAAGGTCAATAGTATGTGACGGAGTACATTGAGGTCTTCAAGGAGTGCCAAATGCATTCTCAGTTCGTGGAGTCCCCATGGATCGTCATTGGCATGTTTGCCGAGATCGGCGAAGCCTACCACATAGTGGAGAACATGGAACATCCAAGTGAGGAGGACATCTCTCATACTACCCCAAATGGCCCTTGAGCAATACCCGCTCGTACTATCCCATCCATGATTGCACGAACCTTGTAGATCGCCAGAGGGCAAGGGAACGCCCCCCACTTTAGTGGGCTCTGCCCCACAAGCTGGTGTTGTCACTATTGACACTACCTGCCACAACACGACGGCAAATCAAGCACAAATCACGTGCTTCAAGTGCCAAGGAAAGGGCACCGAGCTAGTCAGTGTCCGTCTTCGACTCTCTAGATCAATACGGGAGAAGTCGAACAATACCAACAGGAGAGATGGATCAGCTGCCCGATGATGACCACCATGTAGACGAGGAGCTCTCAAACAAGTATGAAGAACCCAACACTCGAGTTGGGTACATCCAGGTCATGGATGCTCGTGGGACCCCAGCACTAGTTCCACACCGTATTGGTCGATGACTCGTCAGCTTGACGGTTGACCACCCTAGCACTAGTAGGACGTTAGTCCCACGTCGAGAGACACCGCATGTTAATCCTATGTGCGTCCCATAGAGGACAGACCCGATGGGCGATACGGCTCTCAGAACCTCAATCTTCTACACTTATGTCAATATCAAGGACAAAGTGTGTAAGTTGATCGTGGACATCGAAAGTTGTATCAACGCTCTCTCTGACACGATGGTCGCCTCAGTAAGGTTGACACGCATACCTCATCTGACACCTTATGGCATGCCATAGATTGGCGCTTCATCGTTGCCCATTAAACGTCAAGGCCACGTTCTGTTATAGGTGAGCACTTATGACTAGAGCGTCCTTTGTGACATCCTTCCTATGAAAGTAGGAAGTATCATCTTAGGTCGTCCTTGGAGATATGACAAAAATGTCACTATAGCCGGTAGAATGAACACGTATTCGTTCATATACCTGGGATGAGAGGTTATATGGTACCCTTGTACCCAAAACCCAATGAAGAAGAGTGCGACCACTAACCCAGTTAGGTTAGTGGTCGCTAGTCGCCCTATCCCCATCAAAAACACGCCGTCACGCTCGGCTGACCGTGCCACTCAGCTGGCTGCTTGCACCCACACCAGAATACTCGCGTTGTCTGTCCTGCTACATGCGCTATCCGCCCAGAGCAAGAATGTGTCATCCCAACAAGCTTTGATCAGGTATGCTTGTGCGAATTCCGCACTCTTCATCCCAAAAAAGGATGGCACGATGGGCATGCATTGTGATTGTCGTGCCATCCATGAGACGATAGTCAAGCACCGTTGTCTCCATCATCCCGTCTAGTATGTGTGCAACTCCCTAGATGACTGCACCGCCAGATTGAGTCCTTGCGAGATCGCCTATGACCCAATTCCTTGTCAACCCCTTGCCTTTGCACTCGTACATCGTCATTGTCTTAGATTTGACAAACATTTTTTAACCATGCATCAGCGTCATCATGGTAGAACCACGAGTCTTAATGCATCGTACAAGCATGGTGCCGACTTGCATTGCCAATTTTGAGTCTTCGATGTGGGACACCGTGTGATGGTAACACTAAAACTAGAGAGTTATCCTCGCAAGTCGACTACAGCGCTACATGTTCATAGTGTTGGCCCATTCTCGATCATCCAACGAGGGGGCGATCACACCTACGTCATGAAAATTCCTCCCTCGTAGGGAGTCAACTCCACGTTTAACGTGGTAGACCTGGTTTTGTACCGAGCCCCTTCTTCTCCCCTCTGACCCAGACTTTCTAAACCTCTTCAATGTGAGTGAGTTTGCCGTAGTCACTTCCCCAATATTTTCACCTGATTGGCACAAGTTAGTCAATTCTGTACTACAAGAGGTAATTAACTATGCAGGGGATGAGGTATCACGAAGATTTTTGGTGCGTTGGCACAAACGTACAGGTGCGGACGACTCGTGGATCATGGAGGATGAATTACAATGTCTGTGGCCTGATCTTCTTCAGCTCTGTCTACTATCTACACGAACTCGTTGGAGCTGAGTTCTTCCGACCCAAAAATGATTGATGGAAAACACCTGCCCAACATCATTGCCACGTCTTCGAAGCCATCGTCATCGTCTTCATCAAACCCTACTGGCTCGCCTCTTGTCTGATTGGTCTGCCAAAGGCTACAGCAAAGAAATCCAGGTTTAACAACCCGGGTGAGAATCACGACCGTGACACCGACTGAATTGAATCTCTTGTTGGCTCGTGCTCATTTTATTCGAGAAGTTCTCATTTTTTTCTAGTCGGTATTTGTTGTGTCGTGCTCGTATCATTTTCTTATTTGCTCTATCATGTTTGTAGGTGTCATTGTTTCCAAAAGTTTATTTTTGTTTTTAATGAGGCCCAATTCATAAGGGCCTCATAGTTGGACCCTTTGTAAGAGCCCATCATTGCCCTATATAAGGCCATGATGGGTGCCCAAACATGGAAGATCTGGATTTCATTTGGTGGCAGTTATTCCCTATTCTTCAGATCTCATATTAGAAGAAATAGAAGGAGAAGAGAAAGAGGTAGAAGAGAAGAAGGATGAGGAAGATGAAGTTGAAAGGAGTAGAGGAGATAAGGAGAAGAATGCTGGGACGAGAATACCGTTAAGGCACCGCCGATCCGCTACCGTGGATTTCTTCTTGTTTTAGCCTATCTCTCAGGCTGGGTGATTGTGTGCCACCGTCACACTCCGTCCATTCATTCGACGGTCATCGCATGGATCAACAATATCTGCCCTCAAGGGTGGGTCCTGATAATTGCCAGAAGGAAGAAAAGTCACAG
Source organism: Wolffia australiana (assembly GCF_029677425.1). Classification (NCBI taxonomy): domain Eukaryota; kingdom Viridiplantae; phylum Streptophyta; class Magnoliopsida; order Alismatales; family Araceae; genus Wolffia; species Wolffia australiana. The sequence continues at coordinate 14,302,645 of NC_135844.1, forward strand.
GGTGTGTGTTTGTTTGGTCCACTACACCCATTGACACAGCAGCCAACAAACTTTGGGCCCACGTGGTTGTCGTGGGGTCTTGCTGCAATGTTCCATAGACGTACACTGACGTTGGCGTTGGTTGTGAACGCTTTCTTATGCTTGTGGTGTCCGACAACATCTTGGGGTTGGGAAGTTCATCGTCAATACTCCCAGCCATGCTAGAAGAATTTTGGAGCAACGGATGGGTCGTTCGGGCCACACCACAATGGCCAACTGTGAGCATGCGGTCTCCCAGCACCAACCCTTGTCACATCCTCTCGCCCACCTCCCCAAGTCGCCAATCATGTTCCCATTTGCGAGTGTGATCTTGCTGACCTCCCGGTCACTACATTGACTATCGCCCCTACATGAACTCTATGCTGCCTTCCTGATCATCAGAGGATCACCCTCGGTTGCCTAAACACAGTGCTGACCGTCTTTGTTGTCTATTTGTTCCGTTGCATGCTGACGCCCAGGCCACACTACACCAGACTATCTCCCATTTACTTTTGCCTTGACTCGCACCCAACATCGTGTCTTCTGTCATCGCCCACAACATTCGACATCTCCACTCGCATCGGTCCTCTAGAAAAGGGGTCATGTCCACCAAGCTCAATCGTACCCCTAAGCCACCACGCTGTCGTACTTCTCTCTCTCTTGCCTCCGAATTCCATCATCCCGCTCGTGTGCCTCGTCACCACCCGCAGTCAAGCCAAGCCATGCCCGTCAACGGCACACCTCCGCCTACCTGCCCACACTGACCTAGGCACCGACGACAAATGCCGCCACCACCGAGGTGCGTTGTTCCCCTTGTTTGTCAGTTAAATTACTTTCTTTAGTAATTTTCAACTGTACTCCACCGCCCTCGGCCTAGTTTAGGAGAAATAATTTATCAAGAAAATTACAAATTGAGCAAATTCTTTGGTACTCGTTGAGCTCGTCCGTTATGTGCGAGCGTCCACGAAAAGTACTACATTTGACGCCATAGTCGCCGTCGTCACTCTGATCGTGGTCACGGTTATTGTCATCGATCGTCCGCCCCCGAGCTTGGAACTCGACAAATTCCGACGAGTAGGCCATGCATGTACTACCACCTAGTATTGACATCATCATGTAGTCACATCCTGTTAGGGAATTACCCTCGGACGACGTCATCGGCAAGGTCCAACTTCAACATTACTCATCATATGACTGAGGTTAGATAATGTTATTCTACCTGGATACCTCGATATCCTTCTCAAGTATCATATGAATATAAATATTTAGAACTCATGCTTAATTTTTATTAATCACCATGTTGTCTCATCACAATTGACTAGTTTTGACCATGTATTCATAAACCATAATAGAAGTATCGTAGCTAAACTAGAAGAAATGTATTGTATGAATGAACATGATCTAAGATATGGAATGTATGATTGGTTCACCCATCACATATATTTCCATTAAGGGCTTATAAATAAAGAAGAACAGGAATGGTGGTGATGTAAAGAATAAGAGATTTTGAACAAGTTGATTTCTGTCACTTTTCCAGTTACCAACAAAAATCTGCCAAAAAAATGATGCCAATTTCTGATTAAAAGGTTGAACAAGGGGGTCTGTGTACCACATACATCATAAACTGATCTTTGAAAAGTATTTTGAGTGATTTATGTTCAGATCTTCATTATTCATCTCCCGAACCCACAGTCTACCCTAAGGAAGATGAAAACCAGATTGAGATTAACAGATCCTCCCATAACTATCTGATTTCACCAAGACATGCTAGAGTGGCTGTGATCAAATTCTCGACATTTTTTTATGGACTGGTGGATCAAATTGTGAGCACCTTCTGCACAATAAATTCCCATTACATCTGTAAATAAATCTATCCTCAAAAGCTAGCACTACCAAATACAAAACCTAAAAAAATCAAATAAAATATTAAATGTGGATTTTTTGTCTCATCATTTGGTTTTTTCAATTGATTACACAAAATGCAACTTAAAATCTTTTTCTGTGGATTATTATTGTGAATGATAGCCTGGTTTTGAATCATAATGTACGCCACCATCAACTCCGCCGCTAACTGTCCTGTACCTGTCTATGTCTGCTATTGTCTAGAGAAAAAATATCATATCATTTGCAGGCTTCTTCCCTTTTTTGGCATGCATCGGTCTCAATCTCCATCGCAGTTTGGAATTTGAAAACCCTCCGTTATACTCACTTCTGTCAGTCCACTATATACTAATCGCTTCCCTCCATTTAGTTCTACTCAGCGATAGTAATAATTGTCTTAACTATATATACTATCTTTAAAATCCAGCAAAAGCTCATAAGATCGTTATTTTACAATTATATCATATGTGTTAACCAGGATTAACTTTTTATCACCTACCAATTGTTAATATTTATGTTTACATGGAATTATTTCATTGAATCATATTTAACTACTAAATAAATTATAAATAAAATAGAAATCATAGGGTATCAGACCAACATATGCCGGCCATAATATTGATACAACAAATCATGTTATTGATTTGAGAATTATGGCTATCCATACGAAGTGATCATTTTTTTCCCCATTCAATTCTTTTTTCTTTTATAAGATTGAAGCAAGCAAGAGAGGAGTTTAAACCCAATCCCGTGATCATTTGGAGTGACTCAGACCTATTTTGTTTCCTTTCCTTAACAAAAACTGTATTATAAATTTCAATACACTTTTGTCCTCAAATTAAAGCACTTTCTAGGTGAAAGCAAGATCTACAAATTTGGTGCATGCAGCACGAGAGAGGCCTAAATACTATTGATAGTAGATTATGAGAATTAGATTCAGCTGGTAGTAAGATTTCCATAGGTGTTTTTATATTAACAGGATAAATCGTAAAACACATTCAAGAATTCAAAATGGGCGATGTAGAATTGTCAACCTCTTGGGCATCAACGTATATGGAGAGGCAATTCAGAATAGGTAATAAAAGATTGTAACCTCTTAATTAGGCATCAAAGCTAATCAGCGGAAGAATCTCATTAAAGTGATTTTTAGTCTAAAGCTACTTCACTGAAGAGGAAGGTGTGAATACAAAGCCTTCACACTCTGGAAGTGTGATTTAAGTTCAGCCCATGAAAAAGAATCCCTCCAACTGATCTCTCAACTATTACAAGCATATCTGGGAGCTAAGGTATCGAACTGCACACATTCTGATCTAATGTTTTCTGTTGGCTATGTTTATAGAGATCGAGAGGAACCTACTTTGCAACACATGACAGCTGTCAAAAACATCCTCAGATATGTTTGAAGGGCTACGGACTTCCAGTTAACCTATCATAAGCATTATGCAATTTGAATAGGATTTTGTGTTAATGACCATGCCAAATATCCTACTTACCAGAAGAGCACAAGTGCAGTACTTTTATCTTGGATCAAACCTTGTAAGTTGCATTTTACCCACAAAAAAGGATGTATCATTAGGTTCGAGTGAAGCAAAGTATATAGCTGCAACTTCTGAAGCATACCACGTAATGTGGTTACCAAGATTGCAAATTGAGTTGAAGACCGAAGAGGATAATGCAATGTGACGCACTAGCTACAGGCAAGTGCGTGCAGACGAAGATAATGTCATGAAGAGGTGACTTTGAGAGGAAGCGGTGACACTCTAGACCCTTTCTTCTAACTATAATTTCTTTGAAATCTTCTGTCCCTGTGGGTAGGTGTGACGGGAGGGCTTTATATAGCCTCCAATTGACGTCCCTTCAAAGAAAAGGAGAACGCAAGGAACAATAAAATTATTTTTAAAAGAGAAAAACGAGAAAAATTAGGCTTGGCGGTCTTCCTCGGGCCGATTCCCCCAAGAGAAGCTATAATGAATGGAGACTACCGAGAGATAGAGAGAGAGAGAGAGATCCCTGTAAGATACTGTAGATAAAATTGGTGAAGCACGTCAACACAAGTTGCCGTCTGAAAATAAGGCGGTGGTGCGAGCTCAATGCCTTGTGTTCCGTCTTTGGTCAAAGAAAACAATCTTCGGTTATATCACTTTACAAACCCCAGGTAAAAGCATACGTTGTTGCAATGGAAGCTCGGCGGGCCTGTATGTGTGGACACGAGGCTTCGTATCATTGCGACACGCAAAACCTGAGAGAAATAATTGGACTGTCTGTCCCCTAAATTGAAGTACGATGTCTGCCCTGTCAGTTGCGAATGCTTTCTGGCGCCGATACCTGATGGCACTAGTCATCGCGAAGAACGAGGCGTAACCACAGATGAATATCACGCGAGTTTAAAACCATGAGAGGGAAAGATCAACCGGCGCCAGACAGTCGCGTGAAATATACGCGGTGGAGGTATACCCTTGGTAAGCACACGAGGCAGTCAAAGGGGAACTCCCGAAGCAAAGATTTACTTACGACTGAACAGATTCACCGATACGTTACTGCACTCGGCATTACATTTAACATGAAGATTATTACCCTTGAGATGGACGAGCCAAACATAGCTTCGAGGAGATTCACAATAATAGAAATTCAATGTTGTACTGTTTTGTGTTTCATTTATAATCCCATTACTTACCAATCTGTATTAGAATCTAAGGCGGCATATAAGAGGCCTTCTGAATGAATAATGCTGTCGTACCCCTGTTTCTCGATACATGAGGTCTCGATCTACGTTTTTGGATGTAGACGAGAAGATCCATTCGGTAATCTTTAGCACAACTTGTGAAAGAGCTATCTTCTTCATTATTGAACTAAGGCGTCTGCCATTCGTACCTTGTCAATGGTGTTCACAAATTCAGTCATGATCTCCAGCAGATGCGAATGGGAGTAACATAATCGTACTCGAGAATTAGCTCCTCCAGATTGAGTAGTACAGTTTTGATATATCTGAAAAATGATTTTTAGATGCAAGATAAGCTCAACGAGAATCGAGCTAAATATGCTTTCAAATCTTTCTTAAACAGATACTTGGACCGACTAGACCGACGACAGTATTTAGGGGTGGTGGGTCTTCCGCACGTCAATTTATCTTCTGGAATGCTCGTCGTAGAGGTCGTATGGTCATTCTACTCAATTCACTTAAGCTTATGTGACATCCGTCCTGTATAAATTAGGGATGAATATGGACTGTGCATAAGTGATTTTCATCGCGTTTTTCTGGGTCGATTCCTCTAGTCGTCTTGCTTCTCATTCTCTATTACACCTTGCTCTATAAATTCTTCCACAGACAGTAGCCCCACAAAGTACGTTGGAGCGCCGTGGCTACTCAATTGACTGCAAAAGGGATGGTTCAACTCCTGGGTCATCTCTCTCTGTGAATCTTCCAGGTCCTGGATGATATTATATGTTCTGAATTGGAGTGGGGAATGAGATTTTACTTATAGGTCTTAGAAGATGATCGTGGCTGTGGATTTGTCTCCCAGTACAGAAAATGCTTTTAGATATTAAATTAAAACTACATCTTAAATCCGCCTATTGCATGAATTTTACATAAATTGCCATGATGGTGTTACTTCCACTCCCTTTTTTGAAATGCATAAAAAATCAAGAAACTCAATGGAAACCACGTAAAATCTCCGCCAAAACTTGTGATAACTAATGAACCTTAATTTGGGCATTGTGAAATGTACTTTCCCTTCGTACCTAAAACATAGTCGCAGATGACTGAGTTGACAAATTATGTATAGTAGGGGTTTGAAACTAGGGTGAAAATATTAAACCAAAACAAGATCAGAGGTGTCTGGAATGTTGTGGAGTCAATAACAGGTACCTATATGAAAGATAAAAAATGATATCTTTCTCCATAATTGTAGACACACAGGTTTTAAAGTCAAGATGATCACGAGGCATGAACTTGATAAGTGCCTGCAGGATTAAATTAATCAATTCACAAAACTTCAATATGTATTTCGTTTCATAAATGGGTGTCGGTCGCTGAACCACATCACTGTTTGGGAAAGGTTGTGGCGGCGACGTCATTGTCCGGTTGTCAGAGACCCACCCACTGTTATTTCTGTATAAACCGGTGGTAAAGAAAACGCTACGACGCAAAGTCCGTGAGTATGTACGTTGAGATACGAGGCTTTCTAATGAAGCGACACGCAAAAGCTGAGAGAGAGAGCGAGAGAGAGCGAGAGAGAGAGAGAGAGAGAGAAAAATTCTTTCTAGTTTATGCTGCCTGTCTCGCGAAGTACTACACCGTCACTCGTTCCTGTCAGGTATTGCATGCCTTCTGCTAATTTTCTCTTTCTGACGTTGATACTACGTGGCATTAGTCCTCCACCAACGTGACGCATCCACGTAGATGAATACCATGTGATTTCAATATATGACAGATTACTAGTGTGAGAGAGCGATAGATAAGTAGAGCTAGAGAGGTAAATAGAGAAAGTGAGAGAAAAAGGAGAGAGGGAAATAGACAACTAGCAGAGGTAGAGAGAGATAACAAGACATAGCAAGATACAAGGAGAGGGAGATACACAACTAGTAGAGGTAGAGAGAGATAACTAGAGAAAGGGAGATAGATAAGTAGAGGTAGAGGGATAACTAAAGAGACTGAGAGATAACCCGAGATAGAGAGAGATAACTAGGCTCTTTATAATTTAAACTCCGTAGAGAAAGCCAATGGGCAAACCACTGCCATCCATGTTGGCTACCTCACCCCTGACAAGACTCCGCCATCAAACATCAGCGCCTCTTCCCAATCTCTGCTACTCCTCCTGGGGATTACAGGTGGCCGCGTGCAGGATCTAACGTGGACGTTTTCGGTTGGACAAGCACAGGAAACCAGGTGGTACTCCCAAAGCAAAGATCAAGTATTTGGCATTACATTTAGTTTAAAGAATATCCGTGGATACGGACGAGCCAAATATGGGGTCCCAACAATATTCAGAAGACGACGCTAGAAATAGATGAAAATTTGAGTTCTGTATTCATGCATTTTGTTCCTTCAATCCGCGAATTATCAACATTTTGATAATATTTTAGGGGATGTCTAAACAGCCTTCTGGATGAATAATGGAGGTCTCAAGCGATAATGGAGTCATGTTTCAAGCGATAATATATGTAGTCATGTTTACATAATATATGTAGTCATTTTGATAATATATGTAGTCATGTTTCAAGCGATAATGGAGGTCTCGAGCTGGATTCCTGTATCCAGACGAGGAGCGCAATCCCTTCTTCTTCCGCAGACCTCAAGGAAGGCCTGTCTTCTTCGTCATTGATATGTGTCGTCTGCCCTTTGCACGTTGTAACTGATGTTCGCAAAGTCAGCCATGGTTCTACCGCACATCCGAAGCGGATTCTGATATTTTTGGATACTCTACTTTTGTATGGGGCAAAGATTTTTACATATTCCCAAAAATCGACTTACAGAACCATGTAAATCTTTCTTAAATACATTCTTAGAACGAATTGTTGGAAAATGGCTATATCGAAGCGGCGGGGTCCACTTGAAATTATGGAAGCACAAACCTTCTTTGCATCGACCAGAAAACGTCACACAGAATTTTTTTCTGATTTGTAACATAAAAAATCACAAACTGATCCATCTCAGACGGCGACGGTGGTCTCGTAGCGGGGGCGTGGAGATGAGGTATGCAAAGAAGGGCGGCGGTGGTGGGTCTTCCGCCGGTGGCGGTGCTCCCACTCGCGGGCGGCGTCGAGCTCGATTTGCTCCTGCCGGCAGTCTTCACTGCAGAAGGGGGTGTCACCGCGGTACATGAAGACGTCGGAGGACACGTCGAGGGGCCTCCGGCAGAGGAAGCACGCATCCAAGGACAAGCGGGGCTTCTCCTCTGACAGTAGCTCCACAAAGAACGTTACACCGCCGCGGGAGTCGTCTCCCTCGTGGCTTCTCATTTCAATGAAGAATGGATGGTTCGGCTCCTCGGCCATCTCTTTACGTCTATCTTTCCAAGTTGGGGATGATGTTGTATTTTGTAATTGGAGATGGGGACTGAGATCTTACTTATATGTTGAGGGAGGGAGTGGTCGTTTAGGTTTCTGAACGGACAAACTGATGAGGTTATTGTCGGCAACTACAATTTAAACCCACGTGGGGTGCAGTTCCCAGGATGGCCAGAGAGCGACGCATACCTGAGTTCACGTGAATACAAATAATGCTGGTCCACGAGGGAAAACAAGAAGAATAACCAAAAGCCGAATGAGAATATCTCTTCATCTCTTTTGAGTCATTTGTCGTGAACACTTGAGTCGATATTAGTCCTTCAAAAGCAGAAAGATTGATCATTTTAATTGCATATTAAAGCGTGTTCACTACAGTAAACACTACTTACACGCGTTAAGATTGAATTCTACTTTGTCTGTACATGTCATTGTTTAATAACCAGCTCAGTAGTTTGCATAATCGTCCATAGAAAAAGTGATGGGGCAGTTTTCTTTATTTACTTCCTACAACGAATCCTCATTACTTCCTTTAGCGCACGATATCTTGGTAATTTTGAAATTCTTTAAGGCGTCCAACGGTTTTTCTCTTCCGAAAGTTGTAGTAGTATTTTAAGTCGGGGATTAAACAAATGGACGGTGAAGCAAAACCACATGAGCTTAAACAACATTCTTTTGGTTAGATAATTTTAAAGCTATTAGTTAGTTTTTCTTTGGAAAGGGAAACTGAGGCTGACCCAACGTGTCGATTAAATATCACAATTAACATTTTTTTAACTCACTTTGACAAGGGGAAAAAAGGAATAACCAAAAGCCGAACGAGAATTTATCTTCAACACTGTTTAGCGGACTATGGTGAGCCTTTGTTGATAATACGCATATTTTTCTGAAAAGCATAACTAATGATTATCAAAATTAAATATAGAAGAGTGTTCCATATTATCAACTTTCTACTTACATTTGCTAATGTTTCATTCTGTCTTGTCCGTGCATGGCCGGGATTATCTCTACACGTCCTTGCTCTCAATATAGTTCAACGGTTTTGTCCACTAATATCTTAAATTCCCATAAATTTTACTGCTTCAAAAACAGCTCAGTAATGTGCATAACCTACCACTGAAAAATGGATTGCGCACTTTGTTGATTTACTTCCCAGAACGAATCCTCACGACTTCCATTTGCGCACAAGATCTTTATGTTGTTGTTTTAATTTTATACTTAAGCAAAAATTTTACAAAGATTTTCCACAATACTTTATAAATGACATAGCGTAAGTAAGGGGTCCATCCCCTGGGAAGCAGTAATTAAATTCAAGATTTTCTCTAGGCTTGGAGATGAAAGAATAATCTCATAAGTCAACATGATGTTTCTAGATTTTTTTTGGATTTTATAGAATTAAATTTCAAGAAGACAGGTAAGAAACGGTTAAGAATTAGATAAATATAATTTATCTAATTTTCGAAAAAACAAATACATTCTCTGGAAATTATATTTTTTATAGAATTCAATTCCAAGGCAAAGCGACATAAAATGTTAAATACTAGTCTTCATATTTTTATTGAAATTATTGTTATATAAATAAAAAATAAGATATCTATGTATTCATTTTATTTCAGGCATGGTCATCAGTGATAGACCCCCAATGGGATCCCCTGGTCAAAGGGATGCCTCAGAGAGACCTGAATTTTACCAAATTTTGGATAGGTGTGGATAATGGAATGGATGAGAAACTGCAAAAAATATACAAAAACTAGAACAGGATTTGTATTTGTATGAAATAAAATAAAATTTTGGGAAGGTAAAGAGACAAATTTTCTAAGGACATTTTGAGTGAAGATACGGCAGGAATTTTATAAGGCTTAGAGAGACAAACCTTTGGGTTCGACATATCAAAAATTACAGAAAATGGGTGTCTAGACAGAGAAAGTGGTGTAAAATAAAGGAATGTGGAGGAAATGGATGTGGTTCCTATATATTTAATGCTTGTGCTTGGGCCCCAATGCCTCTTCCTAAACTTGAATCCTTATATTTTGCCAATATCAGGCATTTTTCTGTGAAATGAAAGGATGAGCAAAGGAATAACATTTTATAACAGTTACTTCAGCCAGGTTAAACAACCACGATCCTTGAGAGCCTTCTCCTCCTTAATAGCCACTTCTACAGCACATCCAGGATAAGGTACAATGAGAGAGGATAATATATTTAAACTATGTATGATGCAAAATGCCCATCAAGTTTTTCCTGTTTTCTATCTGTGCAATGCCTCCCTCTTTTCCCATTGGCTGAGTTTCAAAAAGTGCTTTGGAATTCACAGACAGATAATGAGTTTTCTCATTGAGAGTTACAGAAAGGTGTTTCAGAATGTGAGTGTAGAAATGTGTTTTCATATAAAAATTAACAAAATAAAAATTTTACTTAACAGAAGTAACCAACATAATTAGCCAATTTTTAGTCCACTATAACATAAGAATGCACTGATTGGATATATATGTTACTTTGAACTCAAAACATCCATAAGAACGTATGCATGTAGGTCAGGACAACAAAGACATTCAAAAGTTTTAATAACTCCAGAATTGGGTGTCCAAAAAAATTATTTTTCATAACTTATTTTCAAACAAATGAGTAGGGATTCAGTTTATCAAGTAGTTACACATGGAAAAAACTTCATCCTTAAACTTCTAAGGTATAGCCTTATAGTGTAATAGTGATAAGCTTGTTTTAACTACTTGTCCATGATTTCTGTCAGCTGTTCCATCCATAGAATATATGTGGACATCACACTATATGAGATATCCCATGAGTTTTAAATTCTGAATATGATGATGCATATAATGAGATAAAGAATGAGTATAGTGGAGTTGTATTATGAATCCACAATCTGGACTTTTTAGGATGGAGCTTGATTTATACGAGCAGATTCTGAGATCCATGGAGTTACAGGCGCAATATGAAAGAACTTATTCATGCGTTCCAACTTTTATTTATTGATCATTCTAGTTGTATTGTTATTGTTTCTTTTGATGGGTCTGTGTTCGTTACTTATTACTTACACATTAAGTGAGTGCAGATTTGGTCATTTATATCTGTTTTTAATTAATTTGTTCTTTTCTTCAAAGTAGGGGGGTGTGTTTTTGCCTTTTTGTTTTTCATTAAGCCTCCTATTCGTGTACGTGATATTTTCCTTATTTAAATTAGATAAGCTATGGATACAGCCTCCATTTAATCCATATGGGCTTTGAGTTTAAAGCTGTCTTCTTTGTGAGGAGTCATACCATATACGTGTTTATTCAACATATTCTTTTGAACATTTCAAAAACCATATTTGTATTGTCCATTTTTAGGGAAATTTTTATATTAAGGGAAATGCCTAATGTAGAGAAGCATTAAATCAATTGAGTTGGGAGTACAGTGTAGTTATGTGGTAGACCAATGGAAACTACCACCACAGATCCTTTGTGTGATTATCTGGATTCCTCTCAAGGGGGGGGGGTTTGATCTGATCTTTCTTTCTTGTATGTTAATCCTGGATGGTATTCATCTATGAGAATCTTCATCAAATGATTGTTTAAAAGGACTACTGCAACCTGTTATTGAGCTAAATAGCATAAATAACAAAAATGTATAAAACTCTAGGCATTTAAAACATGGTAGTGCAGCCAAAATATTCTATCTCTCACAGATTTTGGTTTCTTTAAATAGAAACCTATGTGCTTCTACAAACATACCTGTTGCCTTTTCATTCAAATAATGTGTTCGTTTAACTCAAGTTTATGAACAGAAATAACATAGGATGTTATGCAAAGCTTTGAAAATGATATCCATCAAGGCATCTTGATCTGGTTTATTATTAAGATAAATGGATGTACCTGAAAGATCCTGACATAATGTCAAATTGACAAAGAATGAACCCAGCACTAGCAGTAGGGAAAAGAGTGAGGGCATAATATGCATTTAAGGGCGATGTGAGTGATACATATTCTGAAACACCTTTCTGTAACTCTCAATGAGCAAACTCATTATCAGTTTGTGAATTCCAAAGCACTTCTTCAATTTCAGATCAACATAGCCTACATTACCGCACATAATTCTTGTAGAAGCCCAAATGAAGAACCAGATCCTACTAAAAGCCATATACATCAACCTGAAACTTTGAAAATATGGCTCCTGTTTGACCTGAGTCTTTATACGTTTCTGCTTCACCTAAGCCAAGAGTTAGACAACTACAAGATGTTTATGCTGATGTTGGAGTTGATCTTACTGCTCTACAAGAATCACATTCTTGACATTATTGTCATAGAGAGTAAAATGCTAAGCTCGCATACAATGATCTCCTACGTTTTGGCACCATACTTAAACTCATTTCAGAGTAGACTAACTATACAGTAGCATCACATAAAACACATTAGGGTTTAAGCCAGGAAATCATCATTCATGGCTATGATCCAAATGACTCCTGGGTTATGGTTCTCACATCTTGTTTGGGGAACGTCATAGGATGTAAGTGGATACAAAAACTCAAATAACACAGTAAGGGACGCCTTGAACAACAGAAGGCTCGGTTGGAGAAGAAAGCTTCAACTATTTTGAAACATTTAGTTCTATTAGTAAACATACAACTATGGGACTTCTTCTTGCTGCAACAATTAATAAATGTTGGGCAATTCATCAAATTGTTATGTCTAATGCATTTTTATATAGATTTTTAGATGGAGCTGTGTATATAGAACAAGTCCCTTGTTTTTTTCATTCTCATTTTTATTACCAGTTTTTTCCACTCGTCAAAGATCTTTTTCGCTTGAGGCAAACTCCATGTAAATGATTCAAACAATTGACATGACACCTTCCCAAAATTGGATTAATAGGATCTAAATCTGACATTTTCTTGTTCTTTAAAACTAAATCATCATCTCTCATCTTTGATCTAATTTATGTGGTTGACATGCTTCCACTCTAGTTGTGACCAACTAGGCGATGCATCAGCAAAGCCTATGCCCTACATTTGCTAAATTGGCTTTGTCACATGCTCAGCCTCTATCTATGGCTGAGCTAGATAGAGGGTCTTGAAAAAATACATCAAAGGTATGAGTTCTGACATGGAAGATGTCTGCAGTTCCAGAGCCTATTTGGATCAAATGAAGGCTTCGGATCTAAATCCCATCGGGGTCAAAATGAAGTACATGTCGCATAAACCAATAGGAGGGCACTTAATGAAGGTCGAAGAAGGCAAAGACATGCTCCATGACATTAAAGAAAATAGAGAAGCAATAGATGACGGCTAGGAAAGGCCCAATCAAATTAGAAATAATGAGTAAGAAATCACTGGCAATATATATTCACGTAAGAAAATATTAAAAACAGAAATACAACAGTAAATGCACAAAAATAGTAGAGAAATAATTGGTTCTTGGATTTAGATCAAGATGGTCTCTCATAAATTAATCTCCATTTTACAACTTGGGTGTAGATTCATAAAAAAATTATCCTTTCTATCTCCCTATTGTCATATTTCTCTATCTCTTCATTTTCTTCTTTGGATCCACAATTTTAGCAGTAATCTCTTAAAATATAGCACAAGTTCAACTCTTTATACATGAATGACTTCATTTAATTCTGGAATTTATGAAGACTACAAAAAGATTTCAGGGATTGCATAGTTTTCCTTATGAATGAATAATCCTCTCAAATTGATGTTAATCATAATGCTCATATTTGAAGCAATGCAAGACGTCTCCAACTGCATTCGGAGATCTAGACGAGATGGTCCATTCCTTATTCTTGTCCGCATTAAGAGAAAGATCTTTCATCTTTATATTTGGGCCAAGTCATCTGACCTTTATACTTTGTTACTGATTGTTGCATAGTCAACGGGGCTTTCCAACAGTCTGAAGAAGAGTTGGATAATCTTTCTACAAAGAGAAATACTCAAATTTTAAATGATCAGTTTTTTATGCATTGGACAAAATATTTTGCATGCTTCGATGTAACCACATAAAGAATCATTTTAAAGATGTGTTCAAAACAATTTAAATCCTTACACACAATATGATACATGGCGAGCAGAGATCCTCTATAGAAAACTGGTGTGGCACATTCACCTAGGTGCAGCTCAGCCCATGCGCTACAACCATGCATCCAGGTCATATTCCCCAAAAAAATATGCTTAAACTTAGAACGAAACCCTGATGAATAGATCAATAGACTAGGTATTCCATTTAACTAGTAGATCAGTAAGAAGGGCGAGTGAAACATATGAAAAAAAAGAGGATCAATTCTCTGAGTTAACCATGCTAAGAACCAAGTAATATATGCATCCAGTTGCAACCACAAAAATATTCTGGTATTGAGCAATGGCCTATCAAATCATCAGGAATGCGGGGAGATGCTCAACAGGTGACAATAGTCTCATGGCAGGGTTATGGGGATGAGCCCTGCAAAGAAGGGCAGTGGTTGTCGGTTTTGTTGAAGAATCAAGGTATGAGAAGAGATGGCTTCATTCCTAGAGCCTATCTGGGCCAAGTTAAGGCTCCATATCCAGAGCCCATCTAGATCAAACAAGACGCAAAAAAATAACAACCAATAGGAGAACACATAACAGATCATCAAGTAATTTAAGGCCACATATCCCATCTCCAATAGATAAGCAATAGAATAAAATAAAGTAGGAAACCAACCAATCAGAGATCACTTAATGAAGAACCAATAGTTACTGAACCGTTGCCCCACTTAAAGGAACATCAAATAACTGGCAGAAACAATCATCAAGTGGAAAGAATATTTCAATGGCAATAACAGTAATTTGAGGTCTTAATACACGTCTTTTCTCTGTTAAAATCAAATCGCAGATATTGGTCGTTACGCCCGAACATTAACATCATGGAGGTCTACAGACTATGCCTAAAAAATAGACTCTGGTTTGTCCTTTTGAGCATGTTTTCCATGCACAATTAGTTCTCTGTATTTCTCTATCCTCTTTCTCTAACTGTTCTTCATGTTATCTTCACAGGTCTTGATGTCGCACGCCATCAACGATCACCAACGATGTTGTCCACGCTGCCGGCCACCGTCATCGAAAGCCGGGTGAAGAGATGCTCAATTATCCCTTATTCATTTTTGTCATGTTTCCTAGTCGTGCCTTGTGTTTTCTTCGTATTCACCCCATTTTTATCCCCTGCGACCAACCTTGTGTCTGTGTTTTTGTCGTCTTTGGGAAGGGGTCCTTAACCACTTTGGACCCCCTCCCTTACACCCCCTTGTTTTCTTCTTCTTTTCCTTTCATTTTAGTTTTTCCATTTTATTTTTTAATGAGGGGGCCCATTTATATTGGGGCCCCCTGATCGACCCATGTTCCCCTTGTTGACCCACCTAAGGGGGCCCAATCGACATCTTCCCCTTTATAAGGGAGGAGGGGATGCCCGAGTTCGTCAGACTAGAAGGAAGCAAGAAAATTGTGAAGTGTTGTGTTCTTTCTGGTCTCCCCCTTTCAAAAGGAAAGAAGAAATTGAAGGGGAAGAGGGAGTGGGTGAAGGTGGGGAAATGAAAGGAACAAGCCAGAGATTGGAGGGGTTCAACCGATGCCCTTTCTTCTTAGGCCAAGAGCTTTCTAAATGCAGGTACCTCATGTCTCATCCATCCTCACAGGGAACTCTCCGTGGTGCTCTATCATAGGTGAGGAATTGACATTCCTTCATTGTTGTGTGGCCATTGGGACTGCACCGATCAATATCGCCGAATTGGAGGTGCGTCTTTCACCTGTGGCTCCAGCACAAGGAAAGAAGATCCTCATCGACCGATCTCTTCACCAAGGGACGTTCTTTGTGTTTACGGTGGCCTAAAGAGTGGCACTACGCTGGGAAATTCTTGAACACCCATGGGACAGGGGAGAGTCGCATGCAGAACCTCAAGCACCGCTCTACATGGAACTTGCTGGTCTCCACGCGGGGTCGGCTACGGCTGAATTTGTGGCACAACGGTCAAATTTCTCCATCACGGTGATCCTGTTGACCTCTCCCTACCTTTTCCTTGCTCGTGTTCGTTGATTATTCCACCTATGGTCAACAACGTTTCTGGAATCACTATGGACTACATTCTCCTCCTCGTTGTTGGGGCAGGCCAGATCTGAATGGGCGACCGATACCTGTTGATGTTGCTCCACACCTTGCTGGTAGCCGGTTAGTCGCGTAGCTTACTCAGGTCCAAACTCGCCGTACAACGGAGTTCAGTCCTTAGTACTTCTCGCATCGCACTGGTAGACGTCGCGGTGATCACTCGTTGTCGGTATACTGGTCACCACGCTACCGCTGACAATGCCTCCGACCGTGCACATCCAGGTGCTGACTGACCTACTCGCATCGACCTCCACCTCGATCATGCCCGCCTTGCTCGGTTAATTTTCCGAGCTCGTGACTAGCGCTCGCCCTCACTCTCTTCTCCTTCCACCGCTCCTGAGCCAATTGCCAGTTCAGCCGCCATTAGCTCTCTAGTGCCTCTCCGCCACACCCACTCCGACTCTCGCCGATTTTCGACAAACTCTAGACCACGAGCCACGCGCCAACGAGGTACGCCGTCCTCTCCCGGTGCTCATTTAATTACCTCTTGCAGTAAAGTTTCGTTTTGACTGCACCGCGCTCGGCCTAGGTAGGTGAGAGAGGTATTTGAGAGAAGACTACCAGTACGGATGAGTCCGTCCATCACATGCAAGCCCTACGGATTGATTTCATTCCGGTGTAGACATCTTCATCGCTCTGACGAGGTTCGAGAGGTCACCATCGCCATCTACCGGCGACCCCATCTAAGCTTAAAGTTCAGTGCCTCCCTCAAGTCGGAGCATTCACGTACGACACGTAGGGCACTCATTTGTTGCATCGTAGTCACCTCGACCCATTAGGGTTTGCCCGCCGAATGATGACACCGTCGATGTTTGATACTACTACCCTTTATCGGTATCGAGCCATCATACTTGGTGCCAACCAGACGACGTCCCTGATGATGTTCAACATCAGGTCTTTGCGTTGTAGTGGTGCTCCCATTAATGGGCCACATCATGGTTCATTTGCTCATGCCAGAAATCTTCACAGAAGAAGGGGGTATCATTGTGGTGCATGAAGATGTTGAAGATGTTGAAGCATGTATCTAAGGACTGATGGGACTCTTCTTCTGGCATTAGCTCTACACAAAATGTTACACCAGCGAGGGAGTCATCTTCCTTTTGGCTTCTCATTTGACTCCATAATGGATGGTTCAGTTCCTCAGCCATCTATCTCCATACATCTCTTTTTTTTTTGGGGATGATGCTGTCGGATAGTGAATATTGATTGAGTTCATTCGGGAGTTTAAGTTTGAATGCGTAAAGAAACAACAAAGTCAGTGTGGATTACTAGGCTTTAGGGAGATGTGGAGTCGACAACTTGTCTTTGGGAGCACAAGATTGGGTGTCATGAAAGATTGGGTGTCATGTATGTGGTGATGGTGTGTTTGAGTCCATGGGAAGTTATGGGAGAATGCCCATAAATATGTCTAAGTTCTGTTGTTATATGCTGTGTGCATCAACTGAATCCCTATCCTCTCAAAGTGTTCTTTCTTCTTGTTTCTCTGTGTGAGATGAAGTGACGGACAGCTTGATGTACCTTAACGTTGATTTTTGACAATAAGAAATCCTGATTATTTAAAGTTGATAATCAAGAGTGCTCCATATTTGGAAACTTGAAATGACGTGTGTGTTTTTATGTTGTGAATTGTCTATTTGCACTGGATAATGTTTAGAGCCCCTTGTTTTCCATCTATTTGAAATGCTCTATCGATTAAATTATGAAATTCAGACGAATATCTCTGCTCGAAATATATCTTAGTGTTTAATCTGATACTGAAAAGTTTACTGGGTAACATCTGTACCTTTCAAATGTGGTCATTAAAATTTCAATAGTGCACTGAAACTTCTAAAGTTTAATGTTATGTAATGCTTGCCTCATTTCACAAATCAGTTACTTGAATTCATAGCTATATTCAGGAACATAAATTTATTATAATTCTGACAAACGAATTACAAAAATGTTATAGGTTATGTCTGATAATTACAAGGCTTTGGTTATATTTTTTTTGCCGACGTAATTGAGTCAAATACTGTGCTGGGATGATATTCTATATTACTAATTATTGGAGTCTTTATCTCAAAAAAGTTACACATAGTTTTAAATGATCACTTATGAAACTATATGAAATAATAAAAACTCAGAGTTCCATTGAAGAAAGTTGTTTTTTAATATGCTCCATCTAAAGTTACACAGATATCCAGTTATAATAATGCTTATTTTAATGATATTCATTACTATGAAATTACTCAATCTATTTTATTTTATTTTTAAAGTCAGCAGATAAGCCAACAAAACCTCTAAAATGCATATTTTCTGAATAAATGTCAATCCGACAGTAAATGCCTTAAAAATAGTTAAATACTTCATACATTAAAATTTAGTTTATGAAAGAAACAGCCTGCTGATACCCAAAGAACAAAGTCAAATCCATAGGGTGTTAGCAATAAGTAGCATCTAAGTTAATTTTTCTTATTATAATAAATAATTCATTTGAAAACTAACTAGTTTTAAATTCGCCAGAATGTGTATACTGTATAAAAAGCTTAATATGTTTCTAGGGTGATCCTTAAAATCATATTTAAATTGTTTTTAAAATTATTTTATTTAATAATCAAAAATTGTTAAATACATTTTTGTCCTTCTAAGGATCTAAATTGTGTCTTCTACTTAAAATATTAGGAAAGTAATATAAGTCATCTAACTTGAGGCATCTTGTATCAAAATGAATATATTTACTACTGGAATGTAATTCATCAAAAAATATATATTAAATTAGAAGACATATTCATTGGAAGTACGTCAAAGTATAGTGGATTCTAAACAGGCCTTAAGATAAATCAATTTTACAGCCAGAACCTCTAAAGTAGATAAAAAGTTCACCTTTGATTGTGGTTGATTTGATCCTAATTTGGATGGCGGAATAAAGCTACCCTACTAAAAGCTGAAAATATGGGTCGGGGTAGTACTGTGTCCGCCTGTTCTATTCTATGTAAAATCTACAGTGAAGAACAAGGATGTTGGCAATATAACAATGCATGGACGTTTGTAGCATATTTGAGGATGGACCCTACATTGTGCAATAACCTCAAAAACTTTTATTATTATTTGAATGAAAAATACATCGACAAAGTTTCGAAAAAACTTTATATCAGAAAATAACAGTTTACATCACGAGCCATGTACCAGGCACTTCCTGCTTTTATGCCAACTCACCACAGCAGTTCAAAAGCCTCTTTGGTTTGCCTAGTGTTTAAACATGTAACTATGGGAGAACAAGTGGAATGTGGAAATTCATTTCATATTTATCTGCCCACCATCAGTCTTAAAATAGTGGCAGGTCCTATGAGCCATGTAGCAGGCATAATTTGGTTTTCCTCCACCAACAAGGTTATCTGATACTCAATTCTTAGTCCACATTTATTTATTACTCAATTCATTCAAATCTTTCCATGGAACATGCCTAAATATTCAATGAATCACGACCATAAATGCCTTTAAACATAGCTTAATTAAACTATTTATGGTTATTTGTTAATTATATCATTATAAATAATTGGTTAATATCATGAAATTTGTATCTCTCTCCCTCCTAAAAGGCTATTTAAACATGTTGTCGAGCATAAAATGATAAATATTTGTTTGAAAATTTATTTTTCAACTTCAAATGTATTTTACTATAATTTGATGACATTAGATCTATCTTTTCCATGTCAAAAATTATATTTATTATATTTTGTGTCGTGGAAAATGCATAAGGGTTTCCACTTTTAATACATTGCCCCCCATTTATCTCCATTTAATTTTAATTATTGGCAAACAACATTTCCCGCAATGGTTTGCGCATATAATCATTGAAAAAGATGACATTACGGCCAAGCATGAGCTGATTTTTTTTTGTGTGCAGGAGTGACATGCACATGTATAAAGAAACATAGGTTATAATCACCTTAAATAGAAAAAGCATGTGAAATAAGAGATATGTGTCATTCCCAAAAAACATGTGCTTTAATATACCTTGAATGATTTGCATGTCAAATATTCGGGATCAAGATATCAGCTTATCATTCACGGAGAGGGAATGTGGAAGGTTGTTGCAGGCTTGAACCATGCCATCATGCCATCCATTCTTTGTGTAATAATTTTAATCTTTTTTTTTTGAAAAGCAACATCTTAACCTAATATACTTGGTAAAGTTATGTAATAGATAGCCATGGCATGCATTAATGCAACTCTCAATCCCAGTTTGAGTAATTTTTATTTTAATGTTATCATATTTTATATAAGAACAGATGTCATTTTATAAGCTGTCTGTAGAGGATGAAAAAAAAATTAACTAATAACCACAAAGAATATTTTCACAATATTGTGGATTTAAACTATTAAACTGATATAGGCGATGCATTTTTCATTTTCATCGTTTAGGTTTGAATCCACCATTGCGATTTGCATCACAACTCACCCAATCATCACATATTATCTTTTCATTTGTATCATGCCTAGCTCCTGCCTATTGATAAGCCTAAATTTGGTATATATAAAAATGTCATTCTTTTTGCTTTTAAACTTATACAATAAAATTTGTAAAAAACCCTTAATTACTAAATACTATGTATAGAGCAAGCAAGGGGTCGAACGACATGAGGCGCTAAGCAATAATTTTTATCCTATTTCAAATGAATTTTTCCAATAATGAATTAATTTTGCATTTAATGGGCCTTAATCATGTTTAATTTTATTTTGAAGTTAATCAAAATTTAGCAAAAGCTTAATTTTGATACTAATATTTTCGGTTAAGGCAATATAGATAGGATAAATTCGGTTCTGATGTCAATTTAATTCCGATTACCAATATTTGGATCAAGATAATTATGAAGATAATTGTAATGCATAAAATTTGGGAATTAACAAGCAAGAAAGAGGTTTTTCAAATTGAACCTAAAGATGGACGAATTTGTGGATGAAATTTTGTATTTAAGTTTTTTATATATTGAATTGAATTTTCAAACAATCAATTCTAAATATAGAGAGAGAAAGTAGAGGAATTAACCTAAAGTGAGAACGTTGAAGAATTTGGGGGAAAATGAATTAAACCTGAAATTTGACCCTAATCTAGAGATCAAAGATGCCAAATTGGATGAAAATCAATGTAGAACTAAGGATTAAAAGTCAGATCTTGAATAAAAATCAAAATACAATGTTAATTTCTATTCAAATCAACTTCAAGGGCATACACAATTTGCCCATACCTTGGTGTTTTAGAATCCTTTAAGAAGAAGTTCAAAAAGGAAATTAGCGACTTACAACTTTCAAAGATGAACTAAGATCTGTCAACTTCCAAGGCATCACCTATATCCCTCCTAGCCAAATCATTGGGGAGAGCTTTCAAAATTGAATTTCCCCTTCTTCCCCACCTATATTTAAAAATCCAGCCATACAGATCATAGATGGTGAAAAGACAAACCTACCCTCAAAATTTAGGCACAATCAGACGGCTAGATGTCAAGATATCCCCATTTTACCAGCCATTAATCTCAACCATTGGATTATTTGTATATCTCCTCCACGCAGATAGAAATGGCATTTTTTTATTCCTCGCCTTGATTTCGTCTCCCTTGGATCATGCGTTACCACGTATTTTTGTGCTGAAATGTCACAATCATCGCCATTAAGAGAGAGATAATAAGATGCCCTTTGGTGTGGCTAAAATCGTGCCACGTCGCCCTACCATTTTCATTCTGAATAAAATAAAAAAGAAGGTGAGCTTACTGTCTTTTAAATGGACACGTAATCGTTTACCGCATGCAATCAAAACGTGGTTAATTGATTGCCGTGCATTGAATACACGGAACATTCTTGTTTCATAAATGCACGCCGAGACCGATTCTCTGCGTGCATTTATTGCACGAAAGAGCCTAATGAAGAAAAAAGACACAATTTACATTTTTCGTGTCACCTGAGCCAGGTAATCTTCCGTAGTAATGATTTGCTAATTATGGCATCGCACATTATGATGCCATAACGAGCAAATAAACTGCTTATTGGGCGCATCTAATTATTAGCCTGAATTTTCAGGCGAATGGCGTGGATGCCACAAAATTCATTTCAAATACTAAATAAATCATTATAAATATTATTGTAATTCTGATGTTCATTTCTTGGCTATATAATGTCAGATAATTAAAAACAAATATGTAAAAAATTCCAAAAAATTAGTAAAACCTTAACCAACCTTTAGCCAAGTATTTTATGCACAATAAAAATATTTCTTCAATGCACTTAGGTTAAATTCCATGTAAAAAATACTAAAATTTTTTTAAACAATCATAAAATCAGAATGCATGTCATTTATGTCCATTTACATATGATAACATGCAAAAATGGCGAATAAAACACATATATGTAATGCAATATACATCAATTTACTATTATAATTTGCAAGTTATCACCTATCAAAATATTTCTTCATGTTGCCATCATCCAACTGACATAGATGTGCATACCATCACTGACTTATGTATCTTTCCGTCTACATTCATATCTCATGAATGCCACTTAATCATGAGGGTATTATGTGGCCCTTGAGCCAATCACACTACCAAGTTTTTTTAAGTTTGTTGATAGAAATGATTTCTTCGTTCTTATTTTATTGTGATGTTTATAATGGAGTCTACAAATATGTGCAATGCCCTAGTGAATTATCACGTGATCATAACAAAGTGATCATTATTCTTCACACATGCATTCTAAATATTCTGACTTAATGGATAGTTAAAATGAATATTAAATTATAGAGACAAAATAATAATGATAAGTATGGTTAATCCTGTAGCCATTAGTGGGGACACAATAAGGACAAATGATGGGTGCTCTTCGGAGAAAGAGTTTATTATATTGATCCATATAAATCCATGAATAGTATTATACCTAACCGTCAATAAGGTTGATTCATTTAAGGGCTATGTGAGTGATCCTTTGGCGTGAGACACTGAAAATCTCTTGTGAATTCCTATATATGTTTTGACTACACCATACAAGTTCAAACAATTCATAGCTTGGATAGAGTAAGAAGCCTATGGGCGCCACCCCCAGTCACGGGTGCTGCCTTAGACGCAGGCGCCACCCCCAATCGCGGGCGCTGCCCTAACCGCGGGCGTCGTTGCAAGCCGCAAGCATCCCGCTAGCAGTGGGTGCCGCAGCCCTGTGGCTGCCGCCCCTACAGCGGGCGCCGCCAAAAGCGGCGCCTACATCGCCAGAGGCAGGCGCCGACGTGACCTACGGGCGCCGCCCCCAGCCTCGGTGCCACTGCAAACTGTGTGCACTGCTACCAGCAGCCCCCAGTAACGGGCACTACTGCAACCGCTAGACCGGCCACAACTACCGGAGCGGTCGCAGCCACCCCAGCTGACTGCTGGACGCCGCCATTGGGCACAGCATTGCTGGCACCGCCACTTCATTGGGCGCCATCATCGAACTCCTCCACCGCGCCCCGCGCCCTGCCGATCATCGTCGACGCACGACATCTCAATGAACGATGCCCCAGGGCGCCACTCCTCCCCCCCCCCCCCAAAGAGGTCGTCACCCCAAGTGCAGGACATCCTCAATGAGTCTTTCGCCGACCTCTACGACGAGCTTCGGTGCTACTCTGCCTGTCGAGCTGCCGTTATCTCTCCGACAACTCTCCGCCCCACCCGCTCCCAATCGCCGCTGACCATCGATGAGACTGCACTACAAGCCACCGCTGACGAGGTACGCCATCCTCTCACGTCACTCGTTTATTTACCACTCACAGTATATCCTCGCCTTGACTCCACCGCACTCGGGCTAGGTAGGTGAGAGAGGACGAATTGAGAGAACTACGGTCAGTTGAGTGTCTTACTGGTACGGACAAGCACGTCCGTTGCGTGTGAGCCCTACGGATAGATTCCGTTTAGCCGTAGACGCCTTTGTCTCTCCGACGAGGTTCGAAAGGCCGCCATCACCCTCACACGGTGACCCGTCAAAACTTGGAGCTCAGCGCCTCCCTCGAGTCGGAGCCTACGTGTACGACACGCAAGACACCCATTCATTGCATCGTAGTCACATCAACCCGTTAGGGTTTGATCCGTCGGACGACGACACTGTTTGATATCATCATCACTTATCGGCATCGAACCATCATATTTGGTGTCAACTGGGCGAGGTCGCCGACGACGTCCAACATCACTACATCCCTTACCAAGGTAGGATAGATATTTAAGAAGCCATTCTCCAATGATCCACACTATGCACTAGTACTAATCAAATGACGGATTAGGGATTAACACTCAAACATACCCTAAGTCATTCAGGAGTCTCACACGAATAATGATTATACATATATGATAATTGATGATGTCAAGGGTTCCATGAGAGTGTTCAAACACTAACAGGTATGTTCTATAGCACGAGGTGTATCGTCGCACCCCACGGGTTAGAAGCTTAACCTACTAATCAGGTTTAACATGTGAGTAATAATTACTATCTATCTTGATATAGTTAATTAATAAGGATGATAAATAATTCTTATTAGGACACTAGAGTTAATGACTAGAATGATATGTAGGCTTAGTGAGTTACACACATAAGACTTTAGGGGTACTGGTGGATATACTTTTTGTTTATGAACTGTTTATAGAACCTAGGTAAGCTAGAGTAGGGCATCCCCACCATTATCTGGAGATCCAAGAGTAACTTGATCACATGGATATTCTCGAAACCAGGCATGTGAATGGCTTAAGAAACATCTTAAAGGTAACAAGTCATGCGTGCAACAAGTTCCCCATAAGGTACATATGTTGTATTAGTTTTAGAGATTGCTCAATAGTACTTTCCATCATTCAATCAAAGCACCACAACCCAACTGAACGTTGTTCCCGCCCATCGTTGTTCTCTCCTTCATATTACTACTTTCTCTCCACTATCCTTGGCATCATGTTAAATATTAATCATCACCTTCTCACCTTCTCACCTCCTCATTTCCATAGTATCTCTACCTTTTCTTTTATATGTACCCTTGCTCATATATTTAATATGTACTAAATAATATCATATGCTAAATGACCATTTCCTGTGGAGATGATCCTTTCTCAATAATACTTGTCTATAATCCTGTTGAGTAGATGTTCTTATAATACTATTGATTAAACTCATATGCAAAAAAGCAAAGTAATTAAAAGTACATTGTTTTTTAAAGAAATTTCTTTTGTATTTTCAATGACCATTCAATAACTATCAAATTTCTAAGCAACCTTTGCTGGCGACCACAACAACGCACCAGTACCGGACGTGCCTCCACCTTCTCAGTAGACGTCCCCCGTCATGACATGTCACCAACGCCAACTTCAGAACCATCCTTTGACGTGACACGTTGGCACGTCGCCAACATTCAGTAATATTTGATTTTTTAAAATTTATGTTTATCTTCACTTCTCTTTCCTCCAAGGCCTATACATAGGCGAATTTTGTAAGACAGACTCGATCAATTCCTTTTGGAATCAAAGTTTCTTCTCCTAAAAGGATGTTTTCCCTAGCTGTCTCCCGTTCGAGCTGCCGTCGCTACCACTTGGCGCTGCTCCCACCATCAAGAGAAGGCCAGCTGTCCTCCTGCGCCCGCACGCACTATCGACTGTGCGTGCCTGCCTCATGCACGTCCACCTGTGCCGGCCATACGCACATCCCAGTCCTCACCACCCGCACGTACACCTGGCAGCCCACACCGTCTGAACACACGGCTGCTCGCCCACATGGTCACCGGCCTAGGATGTCGCCCGTCCACATGGATGCCCACCCACGCAACCACCCGCACTCGCAGGTGCCCACCCAAGTGGCCGCCTGCCAACGTGGCCGCCCACCCACGCAGACTCCGCTTTCAATGTCCAAGGGCTTCAGACCCTCGTCACTCGTCCCCCATTGAAGAATTACCCGCATTGCCACGGCACACTGCTCTAGTGTCAAGATAATTATACCCTCTTTGGTGTCGGTGTTCTTCTAGCGTTCCTCATTTGTTTTTCCACCATCGTCGGATTAGTTGATCAGGCTTTTGAATCTTCCTGTGATCAGTTGATTAAGCATTTTTGAATCTTCTCGTGATCGATCTTTTGATTTATTGAAACTGTTGCTTGTTTAACCACGGTGGTTGAAAGACAATACTCCCCCCCCTCGATCGAGGAATGGGATTGCACCGTTAGTATTTAAACAGGATTGAAATCTTCAAATTCGATTGTGTGATTTGTGGTCTGTTTTATGCATCCCTAGTTGAAATAATCTATTCTACCCATGTCAGTCCTAGTCATCCTGCATCAAATTGGTATCAGAGCCTCACATTTATCAGCATACCCACTCCGCATTCGTAGATGTCATCCATCTTCATTTCATTTGCATGCATCTATGTTCTAGCAAACTCGTCGTCGCCGCAATGACCTATCTTTCCCTAGATAACTGTGACTCCTCTATCCCTAACCAAGACTCGTCTCCACTTGCTCCACCACCCTCATCACGTGGGGATGTCGACCGCATGTTAGACATTGTCCAAAATGGTTTTCGTGAAGTAAACACACTTCTTACCAACATGGACAACCGTCTAGCCAATTCTATTGAAGCGGTTAGTGAGCAAACTTACTAGTTATAAACTTGTGGTCGTGATAGGAATCCCCATGATTGCGACGACCCATACCCAGCTGAGCTTAGACCTTGAGAGTACGATAGAAGTCATCCAGAAAATTATGATACATATCAGCTTGAGAATAGATCTAGAGGTCATGATCAGAATCATCCTGAGCATGACGATCTGAATCTTTGCGGGCCAAGAACCCCAGGTCACGATAGGAATCATCGAGACGATCCCTATCAGCATGAGAATAGAACCTTGGGATGTGATAGGAATCATCCACTGCGAAATGATCCCCATCCGCTTGAGGATAGAAACCTAGGCAAGATATAAAAAATCGTCCTCCCCGTGACGATTAATATCCACATGGGGATAGACTCCCAGTTCGTGATAGGAATCATCCACCGCGAATTGATCCCTATTCGCTTCGAAATAGACACCGAGGATGGAATGGGAATCATCCTAAACAAGACGATTCCTAACCTCTTGAGATCGGGTACAACCTTGTGAACACCATCGTCTGGATCACGACAATCATTGGCAACAGATTCAGAGGAGTGTCAAAGTCGATATCCATTATTATGAAGGATCTATAGAACCTAAGGAATATCTCAATTGGGAATCCAAGCTAAACAGTTACTTCAAATGGTATGATATGCTCGAGTGGAAGAAAATTCAATGTGCCGAGATAAAAGTAGGGGGTCAGGCCAAAATTTTTTGGGGGAACCTTGAATTTTCAATCTATAACCGACGAGAAGCACCAATATACACGTTGCCCCAGATGAAAGATAAGTTGCAAACTTGTTGCTTATTTAGACAATCTCCTGGATCAATGGCATAAGTTACAACAGGGTAGGTGCCCCTTGTCGCAGTACATCACCTAATTCGAAGAATTTAATATGAGGTGTTGAGTTGAGGAGAATCCATGAATGGTCATACCCAACTTTAAAACCAGACTTAATCCTTATCTGGAGATAGAGTTACTTGTTCGAAAGGCTATCACTGATGTCGGACGTCGTCGATGACGTCGTCCGACGGGTAAATTTACTAACTGAATGTAACTACGTAATGCGAGTGATCTAGGTGAAGTATACGTGTAGGGCCGATGAGTGGGGTTTCACCGTACTCTCAACTATGGGGCGAGCATCCAATGATGATAATAAGATGACCTTCTAACCCTGGTTGGAGCAACGACGGTGACTACGGTGCCGAACTGAATAATTTGGTAGAGGCTCACATGTAACGGGGGTGACTCGATAATTTTTTCTCACCTAATCTAACTCGAGCGCGGTGGAGTGCAGTCGAAGATATACAGAAAGAGATAATCTAACGGACGAGCAAGGGGAACGATGTACCTCGTTGGTGGTCAGGAAGTGATGTCCTCGTCAATGCACGAACCGATGTGATCAGGAAGGAGGAGAAATGTCGAAGAGTGGGCTGGAGTAGCTCAACAAGTGGCGATGGGGTGGCACTGGCGTGGTAATGGAGAGCGGAGCTGAGAAGATGAATTGGAAGAGGTGTACAAAGGCGTGGTGGCTCAAACAGCAGTTGACTGAGTCCAGTGGGTGCCATTATAAAGAGTCGACGTGGAAAAAACTGGTGGCAACTACAAGTTGTAGTTGACGGCAAGGAGGTGGAGTGCAATTTGGTTCAACGACTCGTGGAGAAGGATCATGCTGAGTTGATGGGTCGTCAAAATGTTGCAACAGTTATTAGTGTTCGACTCACAGGTGGCACTCGGGTGTGGAGAATACCAACGCTGATCGTCGGGAGTGCAACTCGTGAGGCCGAGCAATGCACTATGGCACCCTTGTGGTAGAAGTAGAGGTGCTCAACCAATTGTGCTAGACCGCACAGATTCAATACAA
The DNA here is from genome assembly GCF_029677425.1 of Wolffia australiana. Classification (NCBI taxonomy): domain Eukaryota; kingdom Viridiplantae; phylum Streptophyta; class Magnoliopsida; order Alismatales; family Araceae; genus Wolffia; species Wolffia australiana. The sequence continues at coordinate 14,331,132 of NC_135844.1, forward strand.
GTGCTAGGCAGGATCATGCCGCACGAGGGCACATGAATAAGCTTCGACGGCTAGGTTGCAACGCTCACTGTGTTGACCAGTCAGGGGCAGTAATCACCACGCTGACTTACGACAATCCCGATGTCGAGACACGGACAATCAAGAGTTCGAACGGTGGCTGTTGATTCCACGTATGTGGCCGATCGTTGGACGCTTCAACTTGCCAAGAGTTCGATCCAACGAGCAGTTTGTGCACCGGATTTGAAGGTGGATGTTATCTAGAGGGGTCGCCGAATTGCCATTCAGGATTACACGCGACACCTCTTGCAATCACCGTATGGCGAAACATTCCACAACGTGATGCTTCTAATGCAAGGGTCCGTTGACAAACTGATGGATCCATGTAGGGACACAATCGACAGATTTAAAGTGTGTTGTCAACTACGCAATCTGTTCCAGGAATCCACGCTAGCTGGATTTCTCTTGACGGTGGTCTGTTTGCAACGGATCTTCAGAGGAACGGCAGAATATGGTGGCAGAGAAGAGAAAACTATTTCCCTCCCCCCCCCCACTCGCCTCTTCTTCCTTTCCTTTTCATCTTGCTTCTCTTATTCCTCTTCTTCTTCTTCTTCTTCTTCCCTCTCCTCCCCCCTCTTCTTCTTCTTGGTGAGATCCAGACGCGGAGTAACTGCCAACAAAGAAAATTCCAGCTCTAAAATATGACATAGTCCCATCATGGCCTTATATAGGGCCATGATGGGCCCTTACAAGGAGTCCAGAAAGGGGAGTCCATTAAGGATCTCCCCCCCTCATTTACAACATAAATATAAAAAACATAATAAACCAGGTGAAAAGGAAAATGATATGAATGGATATGAAAACATGGTGACACGGACGCGTCACAATGAGTAGGGCATTCGTCGTGACGAACACAAAAGAGATATTAAAACAGCAAAAATAGATAACAGAAAATGCAAAGATACAGACACAGGCGTGCTCTATCGGGGGTACTTAAACCCGGGTGTCTTCACGGACGCTTTGGCATGCCGATCGGGCTAGACACAAATCGTCGGTGATGCTGATGATGACAAAGAAGGCTTCGCTGAAGATTCGTTGGCGTCGTCTGGACATGCTTCATCAGCCACGCTTGAGCAGGCCTATCAGATTGTAAAGGATCTCGAACTCTGTCAGACTCTTTATAGTAGCCCTTTCATTAGTGGCCGCCCCGCTCTTAGTGATCGTGCCTATCCTTCCTACTCCAACAGGTCTAGTCTACTCCTCACAACCCTCCTCTAGCTCTCCCAGCACCCATACCAAGTCCCAAATCGTACTCCCGCTGAACACTATGCTCTTGCTCCCACACCACAATCATCCACTCCGCTATCCCCCAATAGTCGTACCTCTTCCTCCCTTGACTGTACCGCAAGGGCCCCGACTCAACTTAACCCAACACAAATCGGCCCTTTCGGCATGATATGCTTTAAGTTATAGGGACGTTGCCATAGAGCCTCCCAGTGCCCCTCTCGAGCCTTACACATAGGTCATGAGTCCATTGATATTGAGCTTGATGGAAATATATGTTGCTGGAAAGCCAATCACACATTTCACATCTCGTTCCATGTTCATTAATCCAACATATTCATTATAATGCACGTGTGATGCTTATGATGAAGTCCTTGAATACATGACCGGACTTAGTGAATTATGATGAGATCGTAATACGGAGATCACTAGTCTTTAAGCATGTGTTCTAAACATTCCTATTCAAAGGATACGCGAGAAGGACATCAAAGTATCCGGACAGAATAGCACTATCTAGCCTCACTCATATGACAAGTATGGCTGATCGCGTAGTCATTAGGATGGAGACACTAAGGATAGATTGATGGCGAGGACGCCAACGCATCGATATTGGACGCGACACCACCGTCAACCGAAGTCAACGCCGTCGCTTAGTGAATTATGATGAGATCGTAATACGGAGATCACTAGTCTTTAAGCATGTGTTCCAAACATTCCTATTCAAAGGATACGCGAGAAGGACATCAAAGTATCCGGATAGAATAGCACTATCTAGCCTCACTCATATGACAAGTATGGCTGATTACGTAGCCGTTAGGATGGAGACACTAAGGATAGATTGATGGCGAGGATGCCAACGCATCGATATTGGACGCGACACCACCGTCAACCTAAGTCAACGCCGTCGCTACGGACACTGCGCCACCGTCAATTGAAGTCCATGCCGCCGCTACAGACACGCCACCACCGTCATCTGACAAAGTCAACACACCGGCATCACGCACGTCTCCACGCACGCATGGTCCTTCACGCATCATGACACGTCGCCAACGACAGATCAACAACTGCCCCTTGACGTGACACGAATCACGTCTCTTGTCTTTAATTTCTCATCTTTAATTTCTCGTTGTTAAGTTGTATTTTCTCTTTCCTCCAAGGCCTATATGTATAGGCCATTGTTTCAAGAAATAGTTAGGCAAGTTATTTCAAGAATTGAGTTTCATCTTACTCTTCTTGGAGCACTTGCAACAACCCTAACCTCCCTATCTCTGCCTCTGTTCTCCACCACCGCCGCCACCTCTATCGCTGTCTCGCGCCACCGGCTACCACCGATCCCTCTTATCCTAAGCTGCCCAAGGCTGCCGCCCAAGGCAACCCCAGGCCGCCGCCCTAGGCCGCCCTAGGCTACCGCCCAAGGCAACCCAAGGCCGGCGCCCCAGGTCGCCCCAGGTTGCCACCCAAGGCAACCATAGGTCGCCGCCCCAGGCAACCGCCCAAGGCAACCCTAGGGTGCTGCCCAGACCGCCTGCTCAGGGTCGCCCAAGGCTGCCCAAGCCACCCGCCCAGGGCAGCCCTAGGCCACACCAGGCCGCCCGCCCAGGGCTGCCCCAGGCAGGCCGCCCAAGGCCGTCCCAAGCCGCCCGCCCAAGGCCGCCCCATGCCGCCCGCCCACGGCCACCCAGGGTCGCCCATGCCACCCGCCCAGGCCTGCCCAGGCCGCCCACCAAGGGACGCCCAAGGGTGCCCCAAGCCGCCCGCCTAGGGGTCACCCTAGACCATCCGCCCCAAGGCCGCCCGCACACACCGCGTGCCCGTCACCCGCGCTTCTAGATGCCCTCGAAGCTTCTTACCGCGGCGCATACCCTTTAGGTTTTGGGGCACCGCCCTGAACCCTGCAAGGGGGCGACTCTACCCTTGAACCCCCACCAACCGACCGTGCAATTGGATCCGCGAAACCCTATCGAAGCGCACATCAATCGTCCCACCAACGACGCCCCATGCCTAAGCACTCTAGCCACTAAAGCATGGAACGTCTCATTGCTCGGGTCGCTCAACACCCAGAACGTCCAGATCTTCTCGTCCAGTGGGCCATACAACACCCGGATCACCTAGTCTCGTCACGACCAGAATTGCCCGCAGACTCTTCACGCACTCCGGTGTCAAGGTACGCTTGAACTCTTTGGTGTCGACGTGTTCTTCGTCCAGTGTTCCGCGAGAATCCTCCGCTACCGACAGGTTTGATTTGATTTGGAGTTCCCTATAATTCTCTCAATCGTGAGATTTCCTTGTGACGTGAATTTGTGTATTGGATTTGATGCTTCAGCATCATCGTGGTGGTTGAAGACAGTACTCCCACCCTCAACGAGGAACGGGATTACACCACCAGTATTTCATCGATTTTAGCTTCCGAATTCGATCTCGTGGATTTTTGTGGTCTGTTTTATCCCTCCATCCAAATCCGTCTAATACCCTCCCCCCGTCATCGTCATTTCCCAACTTCCAAAGTTGTCCTACATCATAGATATTGGGTACTCTTTAGTGGAAACAATTCACTAAATTGATCTGTACGAATCCCTAAATGGTATTATACTGTACTGTCAATCAGGTGGATTCACGTTATGGTTGTATAAGTGGTCCTTAGACCTGAGACACCAAAGACGACTTGTGGACAGACTGTTGTACTTTGACTATGGCCAACGAGTCTCTAATCATGATATTCTAAACGGTCTTAGTTCGGGTACATCAAGAAGTTCACAAAGACAATTATGTGGTCAAGATGGGATCATCCACCCTCGGTATAAGACGTGACAGCTCAAGGAAGATGATCCAATGAAGTCCTTGGCCAAGGCAGTGAAATATTGGAGAAGAGTTCTTTGATGATTTTCGAACACATTAGTACTAACTAGGATGACCCATTAGGTTTTGACAATTGAACATAACCTAAGTCATCCAACCAGTGTCAAGTGGATGAGAGATTATACATACATGGTAACTGATTACGAACATGTTCCATGAGTGAGTCGATACACACTCCTTCGTATCTTCTAGAACACAAGGTGTAGCTTGGCACCCCATGTGTTGGAGACTCAACCTATCGATTGGGTTAAATCGATCTGACATTAATTAATCTACATGTTCATATAGTTAATTAATTTGGAAGGCCATTAAAGCATATTGGGTCATTGGAGTCATTAACTAGACTGATACATGGGCCTAGAGGGTCACACACAAATGGTCTTTTGGATGTTGGAAGATATACTTTAAGTTTTGGGGGTTTTACGAAAAATACCCACTAAGTATAAATAGGGGAAGGCCCATAACAAAATTCACCCAGGTAAGAATTGTTCAGGTCCCCATAGTCTTTTGCACTTTCCCCACAGTCCTCTCCATGTCCGATGCGATCGGAATAGGGAAATAGGGGAAGGCCCATAACAAAATTCACCCAGGTAAGAATTGTTCAGGTCCCCATAGTCTTTTGCACTTTCCCCACAGTCCTCTCCATGTCCGATGCGATCGGAATAGGGAAATAGGGGAAGGCCCATAACAAAATTCACCCAGGCAAGAATTGTTCAGGTCCCCACAGTCTTTTGCACTTTCCCCACAGTCCTCTCCATGTCCGATGCGATCGGAATAGGGAAATAGGGGAAGGCCCATAACAAAATTCACCCAGGCAAGAATTGTTCAGGTCCCCACAGTCTTTTGCACTTTCCCCACTAGTCTCTCTCCGGGATCCAAGAAATCATGGATCCGATCTATGGAAAGGTACGTTGTTTCAATGGTTTTGTTGATGCCGTTTGATTCGTTCATGTCTTCCGTTGCAAATCATTTCCGTTTGTTCATCTAGATCTAGGTCTGTAGAACCCAACATAGCCCACCTTAGAAGAACAACCTACTAACGAGGAAGAACATAGGGTGGAGAACTATGTAGTCAATAAATTTGTGCACACTGATGGTTTGGTAAGTTTCAGAGGAATCACTAACTGCCCACCATACCCTCCTCGAGGTCACCCTTCTACGTCAGTTAAGGGTAATGTTTGTTGCACCCTTATTCAACCATCTACCGAAGATTCCGCTTTGAGGACTTCCATATTTTACACGTATGTTAAGATCAGAGATAAGATGTGCAAGACAATCATAGACAATGGCAGTTGTATGAATGTGGTATCCGATGCCATGACTTCGCAATTGGGCTTGTCATTGATTGATCATCCCCACCCCTATTATGTCTCATGGATTGATGCCACATAGATCCCTGCAAAAAACCAATGTCTCCTTCCCCTCAAGGTACAATCATATGAAGACAAGGTTTTGTGTAATGTATTACCCATGAACGTTGGGAGCATTATCTTAGGCCGTCCATGGCTCTATGATAATGATGTGCAATTTTACAGTAGGAGCAACACTTGTTCCTTTATATACAATGGCAAGAAGATTATGTGGCACTCATACACTCAAACTCCTAAGACTCTTGTACATAAATCGACGTCATTAGGTTTGTGTCTTCTCAATGAACATCAATTCCAACAGGAACTAGATAACGAGCTATCTGTCTGTCTTGACATGATTTTGATCATTCTAAGGAAATCTCCACTCCTACCCTCCTGAAATCTTAAAATTACTGACGGAGTTTGCGAGTGTATTCCCGGAGGATTTACCTACCTCCCTTTCGCCTATGCGCAACATCCAACATGCCATAGATTTCACTCCTGGTTCTTCTTTGCCTAATCTTCCCCATTATCGCATGGACCCCACACACTACAAGGAACTCCATTCACAAGTCCAAGAGTCATTGGACAAAGGGTTCATTCAGGAAAGTCTTAGTCCGTGTGCAGTCACCGCAGTATTAGCGCCATAAAGGACGGGAGTTGGCGCATGTGTATTGATAGTAGGGCTATCAATAAAATCAGTGTTACATACTGCTTTTCAATCCCTCGCATCGATGACATGTTTGATATGGCTAGTTCAGTCATCTTTTTCAAAAATCGATCTAAAAAGCAGTTATCATCATGTACGAATCTGCCCTTGGGATGAATGGAAAACTGCTTTCAAAATTAAGGATGGCTTATATGAATGGAAAACTGCCCCCAGCACTTTCCAGCGATTGATGAATCATATCCTTAGACATTTTATTCAGGATTTTGTGGTGGTTTACTTTGACGACATACTCAGATATAGTAAATCTAGAATTGAGCATATGCAACACCTACGCCAAGTGTGCGAAGTTTTAAAGGCCGAACAACTATATGCACAACCAAACAAATGTTCATTCCTCGTTGATCAAGTCTCATTCCTCGGGTTTATTCTATCTGCACAAGGTGTCTCTCTGGATCCAGCTAAAATCGACGCCATAACCCAATGGCCTACGCCTAGAAGTGTCCATGATATACGTAGCTTCCATGGTTTAGCTACTTCTTATCGGCATTTTATTCCAAACTTTGATACCATCATGGCACCAATGACCAAGTTGCTTTAGGGTAATCATTTTGAGTGGACTCCATCGGCCCAAAGTTCCTTTGAGGATATAAAAATTAAGATGATAAAGGCACCCATACTCCATTTACCTAACTTGAATAAGGTATTTGAGGTCGCATGTGACGCATCCGATTTAGGGATTGGAGGAGCCTTGAGTCAAGAAAACCATCCCGTTGTCTTCTTTAGTGAAAAATTAAATGATGCCAAACTCAAGTACTCCACGTACTTGAGTTTTATGCCATTGTTCAACTGCTTCACCATTGGCGACACTACTTGCTTTCGAAATAAGTTGTTCTTTACTATGACCATGAAGCGTTGAAATACCTTCACTCACAGCAGAAATTAAATCCGAGGCATGGTCGATGGGTCGAATATCTCTAGTCGTATAAATTTGTCTTCAAACATAAAAGAGGCGTCAAAAATCAAGTGGCAGATGCATTAAGTAGGCCAGTCCACCTGTTGAATGTCATGAAAATTGAAGTGATTGGTTTTGAGCAATTAAAGTATCATTACAAAGATTGTCCATACTTTGCGTCTATCATCCATTCCTTGGTAAAAGGCTATAATCCGAAGACTAAGGACTATATTCTAGAAAATGGATTCCTTTTCTACGATTGCCGACTATGCATCCCACAAACTTCACTTAGAGACTTTCTTGTTTGGGAAATACACGCCAGAGGGCTAAGTGGTCACTTTGGCCAAAATAAGACGATCACATCCATTAAGCACAAATTCTTTTGGCCTTCCCTAAAATGAGAGGTAGCAAATATTGTATCCCAATATCATGTGTGTGCCCTCGCTAAGCAAGTAAAACAAAATAGGGGTCTCTATGCGCCCCTTCCAGTCCCTCATAAACCTTGGGATGACGTGAGCATAGACCTTTTTTTGGGGCTTCCCCGCACTCATAAGCATCATGATTCCATCATGGGAGTTGTCGATCGTTTTTCAAAAACGGCCCATTTTATTGCTTGTTCCAAAACATCTAACGCTTCCTATGTTGCCCAAATCTAATGAAGTTGTCCGCCTACATGGTTTTTCAAAAAGTGTAGTATCGGATCGAGATGTCTGGTTCACTAGTTATTTTTGGAAAACCCTTTGGAACCTCAAAGGAACTAAACTCAATTTTTCAACTGCTTTTCATCCCCAAACTGAAGTCGTTAATAGAAGCCTAGGCAATCTATTACGATCATTGGTTGGGGATAGCCACCGCGAAAACCTACCGATTTAATTCCCATGTCGCCGCATGGTAGAGTCTTAGACGATGGTGAGTGATTTGCTAATCATATTAGAAGTTTACATGAGGACATTCATCGATGCATCATGAGTAGTAATGCATAATATAAACAGACCGCAGATTTGCACCATCATGAGTAGTAATGCAAATTTAATGAAGGTGATCTGGTGATGGTGAGGGTAAGGCCGAAGAGATTTTCTCCCAAGTGGGCTACCAAGCTTCACGCTCCTAGTGTCGCACCATTCCAGATCCTCAAGTGAGTTTGGAAAAATGCATATGCCATTGGTAGACCCTCTACATGGGGGATAAGCTCAACTTTCAATATTTTGGATTTGGTTGAATATAAAGCCCCACCTCTCTCATCAAATGATCCATCCCTACCCATGGACCTCCCAATGAGCGAATGTGACTTCTCCACTTATAAGCCTAAAAATGCACGTAAAGATGTCGTTGATTTTGGATTTAGACTTATACAATAAAATAATTTCCCTTAATCACTAAATATGGAATATAGAGCAAGGGGTCGAACCACAGGGAGGCAACAAATGAGAATTTTTATCCAATTTCAATGAATTAATCCAAAGATAAATTAATTTTGCAATTAACAATTCTTAATTATCCTTAATAATATTCTTTAATTAATCAAAATTAAGTAAGACTTAATTTTGATTTTTAATATTTCGGTCAGAAAATTCAAGATATGAATATTTTAATTTTAAGCTCAGATTAATTCAGATTACTAATTTCCCAATTATTATAAAAATTTTAAACAATTTTTATGAATTAAAATTGGGAATTAAATAATCAAGAAAGGGATTTTTAAATTGGATTTCAAGATAGATGAATTTTCGAATAAAATTTTATTTTTAGGTTTTGTATATATTGAGTTAAATTCCTAAACAAAAAAAATAGAAATCTAGAGAGAGAAACTAGACAAATTAACCTAGAGAGAGAAAGTGAAGAATTTGGGAAAAGGTGAAATCCGACCCTAAATTAAAAATCTAGCGATGCAGAAATGTTCTAAATTGATTTAGAATTAAGAATCAAAAACCAGATCTTGAATCAGAATCAAATTGAAGTGCTAATTTTGTTCAAAACAAACTTCTAGGGCATGTACATTTCGCCCATGCCTCGACGTTATAGAACCGTTCAAGAAGATGATTGAAATAAAATTTTGCCCATTTCTAGACCTCTATTTAAAGATCCAACCGTCTAGATGTAGAGGGAGAAAGGACGAACCTACCCTCCAAATTTCAGCCCAATCGGACATCTAGATCTCAAGATATCAAGGTTTTAGTAAGGGTAAATCTAGGCCGTTGGGTTATTTATCTCTCCTCCAAGAACTCTGGAAAATGGCATTTTTCTATTGGTCGACATAATTATTCTCATTTTCTGCCTTCTCAGATCGCTTGTCGACACGTAGTTGTCCGTGTCCGCCGCCCGCAATGATTGGAAATCAATTCCTGAATTTAAATGGTTATAAAATTGCCACGTCACCCCCTTCTCTTTATTTTTCCTAAAAAGAAGAAAACGACAAGTCAACAGCCGTGAATTTTTAAATTTTTCTAATCACAAGTGCGTCGGTTAGCGCGTAATCATTGGGTATTTAAAAAACCTTTTAAACGGTCAGAAAGAGGCCACGTCACCCTGTTTCAATTTTTTTATTATTTTTTTCCTTTGTAAAGTACGCAGAAGAAGACAAAAACCGCCGCAATATTTGATTTTTTTCTTTTGAATCACGTGTGTCGGTTGCCGCGTGCGTTAAATGCACGCGGCAACTCGACCCCGCATGCACGCGCTGCGCGCGTGCATGTTGGTGGGCGTATTTTTAAAACAAAATAATCTCTCTCTCCTTATTATTTGATAATAATCACCCAATCATTCGCCCGAATTTTGGGCGAATGACGTGGATGCCCTTTAGTATATATAAAAATGCCCAATAAATTAAATATGTATTATTTAAATATATAAAAATCATTTCTTGGCTATATAGAGGTCGAAACATTACATAAAAATATGGGGAAAAATCCAGAAAAATTTGAATAGCCCTTATCAACCTTTAGCCAAATATTTAAGGCCCTGCATAAAATATTTCTTCACTGAAATGAGGTTAAATTCCATGTAAAAAATGATAAAAAATCAGAAATAATAGTAAAATGAAAGTGTAAGTGATTTATCTTTATTTTAATATGATAACATGCAAATATAGTCATTAAAAAACATAAATATAATGTAAAATTCATTAATTTATCATGTTAATTTACAATTTATCATAACCCCCCCCACTTAAATCATTGCTTGTCCCTTAGCAATGTACCATTATTTCTTTAGATGACTTCTTCATCCATTAATCCTCATTCATCTGCATTAAGTGTTAGAATTATCAATAACATGCTCAAACGAAACTCTCATTGACAATTTGAATTCCACCTTGTCAGGAATATGGGTCTCATCCTCTTGGTTTTGGGTAGAGCTAATGAAATGAATAGAAAGATGTACTTCTCTCCAGATATTACACTATGATCCAGAATGCTTCTCACTGCACTCTTCAAGTGGTGGACCTCTCGCCTCTCATATCAAGACCACTCTCTTCCAGGTAGCGGCTACTTGTGTTAAACTTCTCCACTAAGTTTCCTCCAACTATAAGATGAAATCTAGACATTCTCCGCCTCCCAGTTAGCACAGAATATCAAATAGTGTGATGGCATGGGTAAGAGAATAATAATGAATGAAAGATAGCGTGCTTAAAGGGGAAGAGATGGATTTCGAATGAAAGGTTTCATCAAGGATACATCATTTCAGGTTGCCTTCTCCCAAGACTTAGACTAATGAGAAAGAAATAGAAAGAAATCATGAGTAATGCCCTTACTAGATTCAATAACTAGAAACAAAATTAATGAACTAACAATGTCTATCACAAAAATCCCCTTTTTTAAAAAATTTCCTCATATTTTGCTTGAACTTGAGGACTTTTTTTTTCAGGGGTAAATAAAATACTAAACATTGTGAAAAAGAAAAACAGAATAGAGTTATCATTGACTCTAATAAGTGCATTATGTAAAATCATTGAAGAGAAGAAGAGGTAATAAGAAGTTGAAGAGCGAAATTAGGCAGAAATGGTGATAGAGATGGGATAAAGGTAATCTCATGGAAAGGGAGATAGAATGGCTTGGGAGATGGCTACCATCCATGAAATGCTGTTTGGTAAGAGCAAAGTTCGAGAAAGTGGATAAGTATATGGCTCATGGTTGAACAAATGGGATGACAAAGTGGAATGGCATGGCAAATAGAATGACAAGGTAGATGGAGAATCAAGAAAAGGAAATTATGTGCTTAAAGACTTGGAGAAATGCCTATCTTCCACCCTAAGGTAAGATTGACTCAATGAAAGAATAAAAACATTCAAGTAGGATCGGCTCAGTGAATGGTGGCGCGGTGGGGGTCCTCAATTCACTCAACTCTCTACCATCTTGAATCATAGTGCTTCAATCCTTTGATTTTTCCTATCCCCTACACACCCACTAGATACCCTATACATTTGGAAATTAACTCCCATATCATTCAAAATCAGGGTTTGTTTTATTTTTGCATGATCGTGATCCGCTATATAAAGCTAAACTTCCCTACACATGTAATTCGAATTCATGGATGAAGAAGGTCTCCTAAGGGTGGGTTTTCAATTATACATGGAATTTATATGACACAAAGAAAAAATAAAGGTTTGCACTCCTAAACACATGAAATGTTCTCCCCCCCACTAAATTATGCAATGTCCTCAATGCATTGGAATGGATCATAATTGTAATTCAGAAGTTCCGAATTGCGAACCTGCTTAGGCGTGATCTTTGAAGAACTTACTAATGATAAGCCAACATCTCGTTTTGTGTCTGAATTGTACTTCTTCTTTATTCCTGGAAAAGATACAAACTGAAAACAAAATAAACAAGAAAAATTGAGATCTAGGGAATTAGGTTAATTCCCTTTATTTGCAAAATCAAAATGCAATAAAAAGAGAAAATTTCTAGAATCCAAATCCTAGGTTGGTGCTTCCTATACGGTGGGCTCTATCAGATTTAGCAATATTGTTGTTGTGGGTTGCGATAAATCTTCTGCTTCCACATATGGTTTTAATCGCATGCCATTTACAGTGAACTCCTTCCCTGTCTTAGGATCAAAAATCAAAACTGCTCCATTATCATATATGTCAGTAATTATAAATGGTCCATCCCATCTTGATTTTAACTTCCCTAGAAAAAGTTTCAACCTTGAATCATAAAGCCATACCTTTTGATGTTTCTGAAAGTGTTTACGGGTAATGTTCTTGTCGTGAAATGCTTCATTCTGGCTTTATAAATTCTTGAATTTTCGTAGGCTTCATTCCTCAACTCTGGAGTTCATGCATCTGCAATAAAAGCTATTTTCCTGCTACATCTAAAGAGAGATTAAGTTTCTTACTAGCCCAATAAGCTCTATGTTCTATTTCCACCGGAAGATGATATGCTTTACCAAAAACAACCCTATAAGCAGACATCCCTAAGGGTGTTTTGTAAGCAGTTCTATATGCCCAAAGAGCATCATATAATCTACTTGACCAATCTTTCCCATCAGGCCTAATAATCTTCTTAATCTCTCTATTTGAATTCTCAATTTGAGCATTGGCTTGTGAATGATATGGGGTAGTGATTCTATGTTGAACCCCATATTTTTTAAACATGGTCTTGAATTGAGAATTATTTAAATGACTTCCTCCATCACTAATAATTGCTCTAGGACAACCAAACCTGCAAAATATATGTTGTTGAATGAATTTAAGCACTACTTTATGATCATTTGACCTAGTGGGGATTGCTTCAACCCATCTGGAAAAATAATCAACTCCCATCAAGATGTACTCATGTCCATCTGAATTTGTGAATGGCCACATAAAATCAGTCCCCCATGGGTCAAATATTTCTACTTCAATTATGGGCTGTAGTGGCATTCTATCATTATTTTTGATATTTACCACAGCTTAACATTTTAAACAACTAGAGCAGAATTTAAAAGCATCCAAAAATAAACTTGGCCAAAATAATCCACAATTTAAAACTTTAAATGCAGTTAATGTTGGAGCATAATGTCCATCACATAAAGAAGAATGGCAAGCATCTAATATGCTCATTGTTCTTCCTCGGTTACACACCTTCTAAACACAGGATCAACACATAATTTAAAAAGTTCAGGTTCATCATAATAGTAGTAATTAATATCTTTGTAAAACTTGTTTCTATCATCAACATCCCAATCATTAGGTACTAATCCTGTGACAAGAAAATTTACAATATGAGCATACCATGGAAGCTTTTTACTTTGAATTCATTCATCAGGAAAATCATCATGGATAGGAATAGATAATTCTGTAGATAATCTGGAAAGATGATCTGCAACAGTATTATCTATTCCACGTTTATCCTTTATTTCTAAATCAAATTATTGTAAAAGTAAAATCCGCCGTATTAATCTACGTTTGGTTTCTTTTTTATTTAATAAAAACTTTAAGGTTGCATGATCTGAAAAGACAATTATTTTACTACCTAACAAATAAGAACGAAATTTCTCTAAGGCAAAAATAATAGCAAGCAATTCTTTTTCAGTTGTTGAGTAGTTTACCTGTGCTCCTCCTAATGTTTTGCTTGCATTCTTTGGCAACTGGCTTCTTGTCCATTCTTTGTCCTAAAATAGCTCCCACTGCACTGTCATAGGCATCACACATAATCTCAAAAGGCTTACTCCAATCTGGAGCTTGTAATATTGGTGCTTGAATTAAAGCCTCTTTAATCTGCAAGAAGGATGCTTTAGCATTTTCATCAAAAACAAACAATGTATCTTTAGAAAGTAAATTAGTTAAGGGTTTAGAAATTTTAGCAAAATCTTTAATAAATCTTATGTAGAAGCCAGCATGCCTTAGAAATCCCCTACGTTGCTTTAGGGTTGTGGGCAGGGGTAGGTTCTTGATAACCTCGACCTTTGCCCTGTCCACCTTAGCCCATCCTTGCTGATATGGTGCCCCATGACAATTCCCTCCTCCACCATGAAATGGGACTTCTCCCAGCTTTGAACCAGATTGTTCTGTACACATATCTGCAACACCTTGGTTAAATTAGATAGACAACTATCAAATGATGAACCAAAGACTGAAAAATCATCCATAAAAATTTCTAAGCAATCCCCTACTAAATCGGAAAACATAGTAGTCATACATTTTTGAAAAGTAGCTGGCGCATTGCATAACCCAAAAGGCATCCTTTTAAATGCAAAAGTACCTACTGGACATGTAAATGTTGTTTTCTCTTGATCACTTTTGTTAATTTCAATATGGTTATATCCTGAATATCCATCTTGAAAACAATAAAAAATTTGACCTGAAAGTCTTTCAAGAATCTGATCAATGAATGGTAATGGATAATGATCTTTCTTTGTCACGGAGTTAAGCTTCCTATAATTTATGCATACTCTCCAACTGGAAGCTACTCGAGTTTGAACTTCATTACCATTCTCATCCTTCCTCACTGTTATTCCTGTTTTCTTAGGTACTACATGAATAGGACTTACCCATTGGTTATCTGAAATGGCATATATGAAATCAGCTTTTAGCCGTTTCATGATTTGTTTCTTAACAACCTCCAACATGTGCGGGTTGAGTCGCCTTTGAGGTTGTCTCGTTGCTTTAGAATTTTCTTCTAAGAAAATTCTATGCTCACAAATGTTGGACTAATGCCCTTAATATCATCAATTGTCCATCCTATAGCAGATTTATAAGTAGATAAAACATCTAAAAGCTTTAATTCTTGTTCAGATGATAACAATGATGATATAATTACAGGAAAAGAATTGCATGGTCCTGAATAAGCATATTTGAATGACGAAGGTAATGGCTTAAGCTCAATTTCAGAATCTAATGAACTTCAGAACCATCCTTTGACATGACACGTCGACACGTCGCCAGCATCGATTAATATTAGGTTTTTGAAATTTACGGTTATCTTATTTTACCTTTCCTCCAAGGCCTATACATAGGCCAATGTTGTAAGCAAGACTCGGTGAATTTCTTTTGGAATTGAAGTTTCTTCTTCTAAAAGGAAGTTTGCCCTTGATGTCTCCCATCCAAGCCGCCGCCACTGCCTCTTGCCGCCATTGCCTTTTGTCATCGTCGCCGCCGTCGACAGAAGGCCACCTATCCTCATTCGCCCACACACACTACCAACTGCCCGCGCCTACTGCACGCACGTCCACCTGCGCTGGGTGCACGCAAAGCCGCCAGCCCGCAACCATCGCATGTACAGCCGCCTTGGCGACATGCAAGACTGCTTGTTACGCAACCGTCCGCCCACACGGCTGCTCGCTCTGGCATCAGCCCGCCCAAGCGGTCGCCTGCCCACGCGGCCTCTTCTTCCAATATCCAAGGCTTTAGACCCTCGTTCTACAAGTGCACACCTAGTTGGATCCGCGTCACCCTATCGAAGCGTACACCACTCGCCCCCCCCAATGGCGGGTCAAGAGTTACACGCATCGCCACGACGCACTGCTTAAGTGTCGAGGTAATTCTACCCTCTTTGGTGTCAGTGTTCTTCCTCTAGTGTTCCTCGATTGTTTTTCCACCGCCGTCAGATTAGTTGATCAGGCTTTTGACCTCCCCTGATTAGTTGATTAGGTGTTTTTGAATCTTCTTGTGATTGACCATTTGGTTTATTGAAACTGTTGCTTGTTTAACCACGGTGGTTGAAAGAGAGTACTCCCCCCCTCGATCGAGGAAAGGGGTTGCACTATCAGTATTTAATACCGGATTTAAATCTTCAAATTCAATTGTGTGATTGGTGGTCTGTTTTATCCATCCCTAAATGAAATAGTCTATCCTACCCATGTCAGTCCTAGTCATCTTGCATCAACCTTCCTATGAAGATAATCCTTACTCATTACAACCATCCTTATTTATATTGTTTAAAGTTTTTATACCATTTTGACTTATGTGCCACCAGTAAGAGTAATTAACACATAAAAAACTGAATTTTGAGTTTATCTATCGCCATTAAAAATAAATAGTGATCAATAAAAATATTTCCTAACCTTGAAGCATATTCGGTTTTTTATTAATTTTAACATGAAATTCTGAAAAATATCATTAAAATAGAGTTTGAAAATGAAATGGTATCATAGTAGTAGTGTTTGCACATCGTTAGAAGCTGATTATGCTAGAAGATGTATAGCCATTTTCCCAGCAATTAACAAGGGGGGTTTACATCAAATATAAAAATCCACCTGAAAAAATAAGTTTTATCTTTAAAGATCAATGTAAATAAACCCTCCCTTTAGGCACTTATCTTACTCGACTATGTTCTACTCACATAGTGGTGGTAAAAATTATCTTAACTACATAGTGTGTAGCATAAAATTTATTAAATTTAGTTATATTTTGTTGAAAATCTATTAACATTGCACAAAAACCTTCGTTGTAAAATTATAAATCTATGTTAAGCATGATTATTTTTTTTTGACCTTCTCATTGTTAATATTTATCTTATCATTGTCTTTTTTAATTAAATTGATTATATAAGATATCATAGGTACATAGAAAAACATATGCCTGCCACGTTATTTATACCACTAGACAATTTTTTCAGATATTCGTTTGATATCCAATATTGGACATTCGATATCCGATATTCAGAAAAAATTGGGATGGTGTTTGATATCGGATATCAGATGGATTTCTTCTGCCAAGTCAAAACGGATATTGGGGGCCGATATCGAATGGGTAGAGATGAAAGGGATATTGGATACCGTATAACAGATCTCAAAATCCAGATATCAGAACTGGTATCCCGATATAAAATTTTAATATCTGGTTTTTTTTTTTCCAGAATCTTGTAATCCCATATTTTTGTCCTGATGTTTTGCACTGAAGCCTGTATTTTAAGTTGCACACGCAAATGGATGCAGCCCGTAAAATAATTGGAGAAATGCCCCTCGGATTTTCTATCCTTCATATTTATCTAAGAAACACTATAGGAAAATCAAAATTAATTCAATTAAGACCCCTCAAATAATTTTACTAGATTTTTACACCTGCAACAAGTGACCGAGAGCTATTTTTAGGGGCATATTTGTAAGAAAATGTAAGAAAGTGTCCCTCGAACTTTAGAAATTTCTCTCAAACCCTATTTTCCTTGTAATTAAATCATGTTTCTAGTGAAATTTCATATTTTCCACAAATAAATTCCCAAAAATTTCAAGAAAATTATAGAAAAATCTAGAAAATTCAGTAATTCATCCCCACAATGCTTAACTTTAAACTAAATTTTTAAAACTGTATTTTTTTTAGTCAGAGTTAATCCAGGCCCAAATGACTTCCATGAAATTCATAAATTACCAAAA
This sequence comes from Wolffia australiana, assembly GCF_029677425.1. Lineage (NCBI taxonomy): Eukaryota > Viridiplantae > Streptophyta > Magnoliopsida > Alismatales > Araceae > Wolffia > Wolffia australiana. The sequence continues at coordinate 14,348,530 of NC_135844.1, forward strand.
AATAATATAACCTGAATTCACTTGGAATAATGTTTAAAATATAAATATATGATGACAACCATATTTTTAACTCTTTAAATAGATGAGAATGTTCTAGTTACTTGAATTGAATATATTATGATTTAGAGGAGGGCGTAGCTTATATGTTAATTTAATTTGAAATAAACATATAATTATAGAGATTGTAAAACTTTGGATATTATGTTATCAAGTTTAGGAATATGACTCGCTAGCTTTTATTAGAAGTAGAACATGAATATTATGATTTAGAGATTGGGTAGCGTATATATTAATTTAATCTGTTAGTAATATATAATTATAGAGGTTGTAAAACCTAGGACATTAATTTATAAAGTTCAGGAACATGACTCATTAGATTATATTATAAGTAGAACATGAATATTATGATTTAGAGATTGTGTAGCATATATGTTAATTTAATCTGTTAGTTATGTATAATTATAGAGGTTGTAAAGCTTAGCACATTATGTTATAAAGTTCAGGAACATGACTCATTAGCTTTTATTAGAAGTAGAGCATGAATATTATGATTTACAGATTGTGTAGCGCATATGTTAATTTAATCTGTTAGTTATATATAATTATAGAGGTCGTAAAACTTAGGGCATTATGTTATAAAGTTCAGGAAATTGATTCATTAGCTTTTATTAGAAGTAGAACATGAATATTATGATTTAGGGACTGAGTAGCTTAGATGTTAATTTAATCTGGTAGTAATACATAACTATAGATGTTTTAAAACTTAAAACATTATCTTATAAATTTTAGGAATGTTCCTCATTAGCTGTTATTAGGAGTAAAACATGAATATTATGATTTAGAGATTGAGTAGGTCATATAAAATTTATTCTGTTATTAATGTATAATAATAGTAATTTGACCTCAATTAAAGAAGTATGTAACATAAAGCTTATTAAAATAAGCCATACTTCCTTAAAATTCAACACAATTGCACAAAAACCTTCAAATTGTCAAATTATAAAACTATGTTAACCATGACTAATATTTTCTCACCTTCTGACAGTTAATATTTATTTTCTCATGGTATTTTCTAATTAAATCAGATTAAATTATGTAAGAAAGTGTAAATAACTTACATATCATAGGTAGTTAGGCCAACATATGCCTACCATGTTATTTATATATAGGCCATGGATTTTAGAGTTATTGTTACCGATATAGAGTGAGAATTTATCCTTTAACTCAACACTATTCTCTTGTACAAGATTCAAGCGGGGTAGAGGTTTAAACTCAATCGCATACTGATTTGAAGAGAAAGTATAAGTAGTTAGTGGGAACCTTAAATATTGAGTAAGATCTACTTTTTCCCTCTTTTCTTAAAAAAATTCTTTTAAAATTGCAATACACTTTTTAAGAATGAGTGAGAATGGGAATAGAGATTTTGTCCTCAAATGAAGGACATTATGAGTTAAAGCAAGTTGTACAAACCTGGGACATGAAGCTTGTTAGAGGCTTAATTACTCTAGGTTTCGGTGATAGCTTGTTAGAGTTAGATTCAGCCAGAATTTAGAGTTTATTTAGGTGATCTTATATTAACAGGATAAAGCATAAAATACTATAAATATTCAAAAAATGGGTGACCTAGCATCTTTTATGTTGGTGATCCTGTATTAACATGATAAAGCATAAAACACTTTCAAGAGTTGTTCACCTCGTACTTAGGGATAGTTGGTAGAGGCACTCCAGAATGGGTGATCTAGGATTGTTCACATCTTACTTAGACATCAAACCAGTTAAAGAGAAGAATCTCATAAAACTGAGCTATACTACAAAGCTACTTCAAGAATATGGAAAAGTGACTATAACTCAGCCTTCAAATTTAGGAAAAATTATTTAAGTTCAGCCTATGGAATACAATGTCTTCAACTTATCTTTCAACTTTAGCGTATCTGGGAACTAAGGTACCTGACATGGACACAGACAAATCTAATGTTTTTGGTTGGCTATAGTTGTCGATATAAAGAGGACCCTAGTTGGCAACACAAAATCTTAGGCAAAAAATATCCTCATATTATTGTTAGAGGGACCATAGACTTCGAGTAAATAAATAAGGAGGATCATGTAATTTAAGTAGGATTGTTTTATAGTGGCCCTGCCAAAGATCTTACTAACCAAGCGAGCACAACTAAAGTATATTTTTCTAAGATCAAACCTTGTAAGTTAGATTTCACAAGTATTAAAGAATGGAACTTAGCTTCGTGTGATGTATAGTATTTGGCTGCCAATTCTAAAGCCTATCATGTAGTCTGGTTATCAATACGGACCAAGGATCTGAGGACTGAAGACGATAATGGGGTATGATGTACGAGCTACAGGCCAGTACATGTATTAAAAATTAATATTATGGTGAGGTGACTTGGCGCAACAGTGGTGAAGACACAATACCTCTTATTCTAACTCGAAGTGCCCATAGTGTACTGTAGGTTAATCAAAGTGTCTAAAAGGTACTATTGATAAAGGAATACAGCCCTCAGTTATTTCAATTGATAACCCCGAGGTAAAAGAAGTTGGTACTGCAAGGGAAGGTTGGTGGGTATGGATGTCCAGGAAGGAGGCTTTTTATTAGAGTGTCATGCAAAAGCGGGGAGAGATACTTTTGTTGTGTGTTTTACTAAAATGCAGTATGATGTCTGTATTACCAATGGTGAATGCTTTCGGATGTCGATACCCGCTGGTACCAGTGATTGCAAAGAACAAGGCATAGCCATTGATGAATACCATGTGAGTTTAGTATATAACAGAGAAAGATCATTCCTTGGCCAACACTTTCAGGGAAATCCAAATGGTCGTATGAAAGAATTATGGTGGCATTTTTCTATCGTTGGTGAGGATAAACAAGGAGATGAGTAAAGAACGAAAAGGTAAGAGAAGAAGACTACATTTCAAGGTCTTGGAGAAGAGAAAGCGAAGGATAAATGACCAGGAAGAAGTAGAAGAAGAGAGAAAAGATGAGAAGAGGGTGGAGGAAAGAAGTTCTGTTTTTTGTATCATCAACAAAACATTCTCACATTCAGTAAGTATGGCTTTTCCCACTTCACTTGGATCCACATTTCACTTTCAGTCCACAACACTCCCTCTTGAGGACAAGATGTAAATTAATATCCAACCTGGTTAAAATAATAAGCATCAAGTAAACAAGAAAAAATATTAATGTCATAGATACCAAGATGTTATAAAGCTCCATGATTGCCGAAGATGTCATGCAACTTTATTTTGAAAAATATGGAAATGAATACTAGTGAATTCACTCTCCTTGTTGAGATGTCAGCAACCCACTTAGTTGAGCTTACATGTGTAAGGTATATGATTCCAGAGTTCAAATTTTTCTTTGTGAAATGGCAATCAATCTTTACATGCTTGTTGCAGTCTTATTGCACATGATTGTTAGCAATATTGATAGCAGCTATATGGTCATAATATAAGATAACTAGATCAGGACTAAAGAGATCTACTTCGAGCAAGAGAGTCCGTAGCCATAACATTTCACAAACATTGATGACCATTGATCTATATCAGCTTTAGCAGTAGATCTATCAACAACACTTTGTTTTTTACTTTCCCATGAGACTAGATTTTTTCCAACAAATACACAATATCCTGAGTTTGACATGATGGATATTATGTGGCCGTCAAGCCAATCACACCACCATGTTTATTTTAAGTTAATTGAATAAAATATTATGTTCATTACTTTTTGAGTGTGATGTTTATAATGAAGTCCATGAATACGAGCAATGACGTGGTAAGTTATGATGAGATCATAAAACAATTACCACTACGCTTTAAATATGTATTCTAGATATTCCTACACAAATTATCTGCATTGAATATCACTAACTCGTCTTAGTTATATGATAAGTCAATCTGATCTTGTGGCTATTAGTGTGGAAAAACTAAGAATATATAAGGGGTAATATTTGGAAAAGAGTTCACTGAATTGATTTGTGTGAATCCCTGAATGGTATTACACCTCAACATCAATCAGGTTGATTCATGTAACAATTGTATAAATGATCAATTAACTCGAGACACTAACCACATCTTGGAATGGACAGCTACATTTTGACACGACTTATGAGCCTCTAATCATGGGATTCAAACAAGTCATAGCTCGGGTGTAGTAAGAGCACTGAGATGATTCAATGGTCAATACTGGATCATCTGCCCTTGGTATAAGTGGAGATTGACTCAAGGAAGACCACGCAGAACATCCTGATCAGGTTTGTGGGCATATTGGAGATGGAGTTTTCCAATGATCCTCGTTATGCATCTGTACTAGTTGAATGATGGATTAGGATTTGACAATAAACCATACCCTAAATCACTGCTCGGTATCTTCTAGAGCACAAGGTGTAGCTTGGCACCTCACAGCTTGGAAACTTTACCTATCGATTGGGTTAAATTGATCCTTAGTTAACTAATCTCTATGTTGATATAGTGAATTAATAAGGCTGGTCAATAATTGTTATTGGTCCACTAAAGTTATTAACTAGAATGATAAATGGCTCTAGAGGGTCACATGCATAAGGTCATAAGGGCATTGGTAGATATATTGTATTGTGTAGGGTTTGAGAAATACATAAGTAAAATATAAATAAGTGAGAGGCACTCATTTCAAGCACACAGGCCAGCCAGATTTGAGAGCCCCCCTTTTCTCCATTATCTTCTCCACTCAACTATGGAGAGTGTCTTTCACGAGGGACCATCAAGTTTAGAATTCTTTATTTCTTTGTTTAGGTTTGTACATGTTGAGACCCCAATATGGTCCTGTATTTTTGTGCGTTCGAGAGCCCATGTATGGGAATGTATATGAAACTTTATCTTATAATTTCCCTCTGTAACGCTTTTGTTTGGGCCTTCTTCCCTTTATTCCTAAGAGGAAGGTCCGTATTTCCCCATTTAAGGGCGGAGGGTGCCCATCGTGAGAAAGAAGAAAAAAAAAAGATTGAAAAATATAATCCCTTGGTTTTTTCTGGTTTTTTTCTAGTTGTTTTTTATTAGCTTTAGAGTTTAAGATATTTACAAAAATGTCCCTCAAGAAAGAAAAGTTAGGGTTTCGTCGCAACCCTTCCTAGAGCGACGTTGCCGCCATCGCTGGTGCCAACATCTTTGTCACTCGTAGATCTTCCAATCGTGTACGCCGACGTCTCAACCCGCAAGACCGTTGGCCGCGGTGGCTCCCACCACTGCCGCCCTAGTTGCGACCGTAGCTGATCATAACCCCAGCTGATCATGGCCGCCGTCGTTCACCGCCTCAACCAATTGTGGCCGCCACCAGCCACAAGTGTATTTCGTGGCCGTGAGAGCTGAGACTCGCGGCTCAAATAACAACATGCGCTCGACGTCACTCACAGCCACAAGCCACGACCGCCATTGTAGCCGCAACTGCTTGCAACCATAGCTAGTGCAGCAATCCATGGCTGCAACAGCCACGCCTGCAGCCGGCCACCACAGCAAGCCACAACCAGGCCAGCGACAGCCACGCCCGTACCAACAACAAGCCGGGATCACATCCGATTGTGAGCGTATTTGCAATCGCCGTTATCCACGATCGATCGCTGCTAACAATGGTCGCACTACTAGTAGTTGCGACCGTAGGCACCCTTACAGCCAACTGCCGCCAATTGTGGCTGACTACCGCTAGGCCAACTGCCACCGCCATAGTAGCACCCCATCAGTAGCATCATCAGCAGCCACAGCGGCCGCCACCACAGCAGCCATAGCCATAGCCACAGTTGTTGCAACCGTAGATGCCGCAGCCGCCACAAGCGTAGTTGTGGCAGCCGCCGTAGCCGCACTAGGCACAATCGATAGCTGCAGCCACCGCAGACGTCACCATAGCCGCAAGCCTAGGAGCTGCCATAGACGCAGCCGCCTTCATGTCCCATCGCCATGCCTACCATGGCACCCGGTGCCACATCTACCCGCACCACATCACATGCTGCCACATCTACCCCGCGCCACATCACATGCCGCCACATCAGTATGCGCTAAAAAACAATGATTGGTTTTTAACGAGAGAGAGAAAGTGTACCTTTTGAATGGTTGAGTGCCTGCCAGATCACCCAACGTCACCGCTCTCTTTTTAATAAAAACAGAAATCACTTTTATTTGAATAAATGCACACAGTTATCTATTTGCTACGTGCATTTACTGCACGCAGTTACTGATTCGCTGCATGCATTGATTGCATGAAAAAAGGGCAACATAACCTACCTTGAGCTGCACGCACCATGTATACATGTACATATATATATATAAGAAGGCAATGATTGAAAACTTATGGTATTTCAAAATTTTTGATGCCATATTTATCACATGGTGAATGATTGCCGTAGCCAAACAATTGCTCAAATTTGAGTGGACTGACATGGATGTTCTTTTAATTTGATAAAATGCATTATTAAATGCCAAATAAAACTATAAAATATACTCTTTTAACTCTAAAAAATATAACATGCCTATATAGTGGTCAGCAAATTATAACAAATACGAAAAATTCCAGAGATATTAGTAAATGCCTGAAGAACCTCTACCAAAGTTTTTATGCTCTAAAAAAATTAATCTTTCAATGCACTCAGTTAAAGATGCCACGTATAAATACTCATAAAATACAAACATATCATGAAAGCATAGTGCAAACTAATTATTTCCATTTAACTAAGATAACATGCAAATATGACCAAACCAACACATATCTTTATGTAAAATTCATCCATTTTGGTATGATAACTTGCAAGTTAACATTGACATACACGATGAAGATAGTAATCTTACACATGAGTCTTTGAGGGAAGAGAGTGTGATCCCCATTGCTTTCTCAATATCCCATTCCAGCAACAACGTTGCAAAAGCAAACAAACCATGACATTTGGGACTCTTTCAAGCCACGCAAAGATACTTTTACTCGACATACCTTGCCTCGTGTTTGTGATTTATGAAATTATGGATGAACTTCCATATAACTTCTTCTTGGAGCTCAACATCTAAGAATGCATTTTATACATCAAGCTGAGATAGATCACATCCTCTATTTGCCCCACACACCATGAGAGCCCATATGTAACTCATTTTTGCAACGTGTGAAAGTCTTGTCATAATAGAGGTCATAAGTTTGAGAATATTCTTTTCCCATTAATGTCGCCTCACATTGATCTATAAATCCTTCTGGAGTAAACTTTAGAGTGAATACCCAGTTACATCCGACAAACTTCTTCCATTCTGGTAGTGTCACAAGTTGCCACTTTTTATTTCTTTCAAGAGCATACATTTCCTAATGCATTGCTTGTTTCCGCTTCAGCTCCTCCAACACTGATTTTCGTGTGCATTTATGTCATGAAAAGAGTAAAAAAATCATACCTTTTCTTTGTCGTCCGTGCCACATTGCTCCTTTTGAAGCAACCATTTGCTCGCGCGATGCCATAATGAGCCAATAATGCTCTATTTCTCTCTCTATCTTTATTTTTCAAAAAAAATGCATCCACTCACTCGCCCGAATTTCAGGCGAATGATGTGGATGCCACGAAAATTCAAAAGAAAATTATTTAAAATACTAAATAAATCATGAAAAAATATTCTTTCAATTCTAAAATTCATTTCTTGGCTATAGAATGGTCAGAAAATTAGAAAAAAAATATGGAAACAAATAACAGAAAATTAGTAAAGCCTTTACCAAACTCTAGCCAAGTATTATTTTCCCTGTAAAAAATATTTCTCCAATGCATTGAGGTTATATACCATGTAAAAATACTAAAAAATCAGAAACAATAATAAAATAAAAGTGTAAGTCATTTACCTCTATTTATATAGGATAACATGGAAATATGGCCATTAAAACACATGATTGTAATGTAATATACATCAATTTAACATTATAATTTGCAAGTTATCAGATTCCCGATCAACTCCTATCTAAAATACCAAAAATATTTTATTAAAAAATGAGTTGTATCCTTTAAAAAACATATCCCCCCTTTTGCTGCCCTACGAGATGTCGTGCGGTCCTATACAACTTATGTGTGGCAGGGACACCCCTATGCCTGCCGATCTGGAGTGGGCAACGCACGGGACCGTTGGGCACGAGAGTGCCCTATGCAGGACTTAGCCAAATTGGGCTGACCCATTTGGGTAAGTCCTAACTTAGCCAAATTGGGCTGATCCTTAGTCGGTTGACCCACTAAGACCAGCCCTATATGGGCCACAATAGGCCTACCAGCCCATCCAGTCTACTGCCACTCGGCCGCCAACGCCACCGTTTGTTTGCCGCCACTGTATTCGGTTATTGCGAGAACAATAATTTCTCAAGTTTAAGCATTTTAAAGTTATTAAAAATCAGAAAATTGAGGAAAAAATAGGAAAATTTTATTATATGTGATGGAGCGCACCAGGCCACTACATCGGAGACGTCTTCAGATCTTCCATCGTTGTTATTGATGGCCTCCCAATTCGCATCCAGCCTGACCGGCATGCCAATCCACAAGTGAAGACATCTGGGTTCAAATACCCTAGGTAAAAGCACGTCTGCATTTTCGTTGTTTTGACTTTTATTGGCACGTGCTCCTTTTATCATATTTGTGTGTTCGCGTTCGTCGTGCCAGTGTTCGTATCCGACATTGGTCACATCGTCTTCGTGTCATCGTATTGCATTGTCGTTCACTATTTTGTTTTGTTGTAAGCAAGCGGGGTCCCTATGTATAAGAACCCCCCCCCCCTCCTGATAAGGGCACTTGGGCACTTACCAAGCAATCGTGTGCCCTTAGTAAGGGACAGTGTGCCCCTATATAAGGGGGCACGATCGAGCCCGAACTCTTTAGACCTGTTTTTTCTTGTGGTTGAAAGTTTCATTCAGACCTTGGCCTCATCAAAAGGAGAAGAAGAGGCAAGGGAAGAGAAGAGAGAAACGGAAGGGAAAAGGGGGGATTCGCCCACACAAACCGTCAGGCATCAACAAGGCTTCACCGACGTGTTTAACGGTCGACGCTAATGCCGAAATCAAGCGAGCCGTTTTAACTACACGGCGCCGCCGGTATCGATGTGACCAGCTGCACACACCCCCGAGATGTCGTCATGTCCTGTAATCCGTCACTATGCTTTCTCTCAGTCTTGTTTAGGCCCGATGAACCTCCACTGAGTCGCCACGCGTGGTCGCCGCGGCCCGCTCCTGCGTGCTGCGCCCACGTTGCTGCACGCTTGGTGTCACCGCTGTTACTGCTACTATCCATTTGTGACCGCGCTCGCACCACGCCTACGCTCATGCCGCGCGTGCCTCACTTCCTGCATTGGACTCTTGTGCCGCCCACACCTGCCCCAAGTCTGCATTACTCCCGTGGTGCCACCAACGCCAACTGCATCCAGTGTTGCTGCCACCGTCGCTCGTGTTGTCCGCACTCCGCACCGACGATCGCTGCCGCCGCCACACCACCCTCTCTTCATCTCAACCTCGCCCTCGCCTACCAATCGTGTCACGCGCTAGCGCTGCGTCTCTGCCGCATGCCAATCGATGGCGTGCTCATCTCCGACACACCACTGCCTATCGGCCCACACCGGCCGTTGCATCCAAGAGTACACCAATGACAAGAAACACCACTGATGAGGTACATCGTTCCCCCTTGCTCGTTTGTTATATTACCTTTTTCAGTACATCTTCGGCTGCACTCCACTGCGCTCGAGTTAGATTAGGTAAGAGATTTTACACCGATAACTATGATTTGACTGAATTCTTAGGTATGGGTCGAGCCCATCCGTTACGCGTGAGCTCCAACAGAATTATTCCGCTTGACGCCATAATTATCGTCGTCTCTCCGACGAGGGTCAGAAGGTCATCAACATCATCGCAGGTCGCACACCACATAGCTAAAAGCTCTGCGAACCCCTCTAGTCAGGCCCTACACATACATCAGGCTAGTATCACTATATCACGTAGGTTCATTTCCCTTAGGGATTTACCGGTCTAACAATGTCACTGACAACGTCCGACATCATCCTGCCTCTAAAAATTCTTCAAAAATTAGGGAAATCCCTAAAATTAATATAATCAATTTCTAGTGATTTGAACATCTAATAAAAATTCTTAAAAAATCTCTAACTCTCGTCTTTAATGATTTTAGTGGTTTTTGGTGTAAATTAAATTCCATAAAATGTAAAACTTTTTATTTTTCAATCTCAGGTATTAACTAAAATTATAAAAATTAGTGAAAAATATACCTAGTGTTTTTCTTTGTATTTTTCCTTCAATTTAAATCACACACATATATAAAATTAACTAAAAATCTATAAATATATATATATATATTATTTCTCATTCACTTTCTTCATTCCAAGCTTGAAAAAAATTCTGAGATTAGATTTCTGCCTCTCTATAGATTGACTTCTTACTTGCCCTGTATTAATCATAGAGTATTTATGTGGAAATTTTCATAAATATTATTGGTTAAGTGTGAATCAAATACCGACATGAAACCCTTAAATTTGGACTTCCACTGCTGCGGTTTGGGAAGAGATAGATAGAGATAACGCTCTGAGGGCTAGGAATTATAGGCCTGTCATTTCTTTAGAGCCTTCTCATTCCCTTAAGGGGCTCTACGTTTCTAGAGACATATCCCAGTAAATAATGTGTAGTGAATAAGACGCACTTGTCTCATCTAACTTAGATATGTGTCAGGCCCATCCAATTTTATCAGATTGGGTTCAACCACAACAACCTTAGGCTCCTCGTTACTTGAAGTGTGTTGTTCTATTAGCCATGTCACCTTCTCAAATGTAATTATCATAGAAGAACATTCTGCCATCTCGAGAAACAATACCAACCCATGTTATTTGTGGCAATCAACCAGTTCAAATAAGTATAAGAAGGGCTTCACAATGACACTACACCAACAATCGACTAACAATTCAACATGGCAAAATATGGGCTTAGAGATGCATCAACAAGGGAAACGACATAGAAGTAACGACCTGCTATTTCACATTTGTTCATAGCATATAAGAAAGAACTGCAAGCCATTTTTGGTGCAGTGTTTCAAATCCACCAGAAGAGATTGGCTTGGCTGTAGGAGTCAAACTTGCTCTGATACCATATTGTCGAAGAAGATGGGATAGGAGATGAGGAAAGGAGGAGGAAATAGAAGAAATGCAGTTCAGTTCTCGGAGAGAAGGAAGGTAAGGATAAAGAACCAGTAAGAAGAAAAAGAAGAAAGAAGAAGAAGAGAAATGAGAGAAGAGGATAATGGGGTGACAAAAAGAAAGTTGTGTTTTCTATATCATCACCAATATTTTACTGTACAAGGCTCTCAGTTCACACTACTTTCCCATTGTCAAGCACATGATGGAGTCTAATGAGGGGACTATCAAACCAAATATTTGCTTACAGCTGAATAGGTTCATCAATATGTTACTGCACTCGACATTCAATTATCGAAGATTATTTTCGTTGAGATGGACGAGCAAAACATAGTTTTGAAAAGATTCATAATGTCTCTATCAATTCAGTGTTATACTGTTTTATGTTTTTTTTCTAATCCGGGAATTTATCAATTTGTATTAACATTTTAGGGGGATCTAAATGGCTTTATAATGAATAATTCCCTGATATTCCTCTTTCTTGATATGGGAGATCTCAAACTGCATTTTTAGTTCTAAAGATGGAGGTCCATTCATTGTTCTTCAGCACACCTTGTGCAAGACCTGTCTTCTTGCTTATTCAGCTAAGCTGTCGACTCTTTGTACCTTTTCACGGATCTTTCCAAAGTCAATCATGGTTTTCCATGAGATCCAAAACAGAGTGACATAAATTTCTGCAAGGAATTCCTTGAGATTGAGTATACCATTTTTATTATGTGGAAAACAGAAATTTTGAAGCAACAAGATAATCACACTCAGAATCCAGCTAAATACACTTTCAAATCTCTCTTATCGTGGAAGAGACATTATCTTGGGGCGATGGGTCGTCCTCGATAGATGATGTATCAAGAATGTTCATCGTAGTGGATGTATGCTTATTATACTCAATGCACGTAATCTTATTTGAAATCTGTGCTCTGTAAATTTAGAGTGAACCTGAAGTCTGCATAACTGATTTTCATGTTGTTGTTTGGAGTTGGTTCCTCTAGTCTTTTTCCTTTTTTTTCTCTTTCGCATGCTGCTCTATACAGTCAATCAATAGAAAGTAGCTCTACAGAGAATGTTAGACAGCATGGCTTCTCATTTGGCTGCAGAATAGATGGTTCAGCTACTGGGCCATCTCTCTTTCTGAAGCTTTGTAGGTCTTGGACGATGTTGTATGTGTGAAATCTTCTTGATAACATAATATTGAGAAAGAACAAAAATGGATATTTAAAAGGAGTAGTGAGAGAGAAATAGGAGAGAGAGAGAGAGAGAAAGAAAGACATACCAAGATAGGTGGTTAAGATTGTTGATTCCACGAATATCTCGTTATACAATGGTTCATATTTATTGTACTCTGCAATAATGAAATAATAAGAGTAACTTAGCCTTTCAAGCCAGCCATTATAATTGGTTATAATGGCCAGAATCAAACGAAACCTGAGTGTTAGTTTGTTTCATATTTACTGTTTGACTCTGGCCTTCTATGTTTCATCCTTTCCATGCTTGAATTGTTTTTAATCCTGACTGCTATTTCTCCTATCGAGCATACCGTGATGGGGGACCATCGCGCCTTGTTTTTTTGTTGTTTGTTTTGTTGGTTTAATCCCTGTTTTATGTTTTGCCTTTTCACCTTCCTTAACTGTCATGGACCCTCCCTATAAAGAGAAGGGAACCCCTTGTATTAGGAGGAGGAAGAAGAAAGACTCAAAAATGTGATTTTTACCTTTTTTCCTGATTTTTAGTGTTGTTTTTAGTTTTCAAGTTATTTACGAGAATGCCACTCTGAAGTTAGGAGAGAGAGAGGGAACCCTAATGTTCGCCAAAAACCACCGCCGTCATCGCTGTCAACCGCCACCGTCGCTGGGAATTGCCACCCTCGCCGGAGCTCTGTCGCTGGCTCCTCAAGCCCCTCAGCGCCACCAGCGACCCCGCCGGGCCACCAGTAGCCGCCAAGGGCCGCTAGCGACCCCGCCAGGCCACCAGCAACCGCCTAGGGCCTCCAGCGGCCGCCCACGGCCGCCAGCAACCGCCAGCAGCCGCCAGCGACCGCCCACAGCCGCCAGCAACCGGCAGCAGCCGCCAGCGACCGCCCACGGCCGCCAAGAATCGGCAACGCCGCCACGACGCCACGGCCGCTAGCGACCGCCACGGCCGCGAAGCGACGCCACGCCGCGGCGACCGCCAGCAGCCGCCACGGCGCCACGCCGCCACGGCAGCCAAGAGCGCCACGGCTGCTAGCGACCGCCACGGCTGCCAGCATCTGCCGCGACGCCACGGCCGCCCGGCCGACGCCAGCCGGCCACGGCCGCTCGCGACGCCCACGGCCGCCAGCAACTGCCAGCGGCCGCCAGCGTCGCTAGCGATCGCCCACGGCCGCCAGCGACGCCACGCCCACGCCCCAGCGACGCCGCGGCAACGCCCCGCGCCAGCGGCGCCACGCCGCCCGGGCCGCCCGACGCCGGCGACCGCCAGCAGCCACCAGCGACGCCGTGATCGCTTGCAACCGCCCGCGCCAGCGACCGCCCACGGCCGCCAGCGACCGCCCGTGATCGCCTGCAACCGCTCGCGGCCGCCTACGGTCGCCAACGACCGCCCGCGAACGCAAGCGGCGACCGCAGCCGCTAGGGCCGTCAGAACCGACTGCGGCTGTCCGGCCGATCCCGGCCGCCCAAGCCGCCCGCCTCCGCCAAGGCTGATCGGGGACGCTATCACTTGGACGCCCGGTCCGCAAACCCCCCTGGCCTTCAGGCCGCTGTTCTCTCAGAGACGTTGTCCCATCCTACGGGTGCCCCTTAGTTTCTCTTTGGACACCTTGCACCTGCCCACGGCCGTGCTTCGGCCATCTCCTGCATCCTGTCCCAGCTGATCGTGATACTGCTGCCGAACCGTGTCGCTCGCCTTTTACGGGTCGAAGACGATAACCCGAGCCTATCATTCCTGGTACGCTCTCTGACTTTTCTCATCGGCGTTATATTATTTCTTTCAATACCTCCGAACGTCTTCTCCACTGCTGGGGTTAGAATAGTGATAGATAGGACTCACATTCTGAGGGTTAGGATTTCCTCCGGGACGACCTTGGTTGGGACTGTCGAGGGTGTGTGCAAAAGCGGTAGTAGCCGAGCTCGCACCGTCGGCCTTCGACCTGACAACCGGATCATCGGGAGCCTAGTGGCATTACTAGCCTAGTGGGTGTTGGTACGTGACGACACCGAATTCATACTTCTCATAGATTTTACTGTCTCATCATCATTACATGACATCGTCATTACTTGTCCCCGATCTACGATATGATTGCATTAGCCCCTCCTTTGGTGTAACACGAGTCGTTCTATCTGAGAACCCGATCGTGTTACATCATACCGTGCTTGTCATATTTTACTTGCCAATTATTTATTTAAGTTCCTATTGGTTGGCGCTGCTGCTGACTTGGCTGCCGAGTTGCTAACTCCGAGACCCGCCTCCGTCTTTCCCCATTCTATGTTTAGATCGGAAGTGGGAACTGTGATTTTACTTATAGGTCGTAGAAGATGATCGTGCTTATGGATTTGTGCCTCAGTACCTAAAATTCTTTTTGGATATTAATCAAAACATACATCTTAAGTCCTTATATTTTATCAACTTAAAAAATGATGCTTTGAAGTGGGAACTGAGACTTTACTTATAGGTCGTAGAAGATGATCGTGCTTATGGGTTTGTGCCCCAGTACCTAAAATTCTTTTTGGATATTAATCAAAACATACATCTTAAGTCCTTATATTTTATCAATTTAAAAAATGATGCTTTGAAGTGGGAACTGCGATTTTACTTATAGGTTGTAGAAGATGATCGTGCTTATGGATTTGTGCCCCAGTACCTAAAATCATTTTTGGATATTAATCAAAACATATATCTTAAGTCCTTATATTTTATCAATTTAAAAAATGATGCACTGATGATGTTAGTCCTTTCTTTTTTCTTGAAATGTATCAGAAATGATGATGATGCTCTGGAGAGAGATAGAGCGAGATAGATAGATAAATAGAGATAGAGAGAGGTAAAGCAATATAGATAGATAGATAGAGATAGAGAGTGATAGAGTGAGATAGAGAGAGATAGAGCGAGACAGATACAGATAGAGCGAGATAGAGCGAGACAGATACAGAAAGAGGGAGATAGATACGATTTGAGAGAGATTGAGTGAGATCTATACAATAGAGAGAGATAGAGATAGAGAGATAGATAGATAGCGATAGAGGGATATAGGTGAAGAGAGCAAACCAGAGAGATGGAGAGAGAGATAGAGATTGAGAGAGGGAGAGAGAGAACAGGGGAGAAAGGGAGGAAATGAAACCTGCAGGTGTTGCTAGAGAGGAAATCCAGGGGGGCTTCGAGGATGTTGCCGACGGCGTGGATGACGTTGGAGAACAACGCTGGAGAACATCGGAGTCCCTACAGTTGAACCCCGTTTTCTGATGAACGTGCGTTTATAAATTGGTAAATATACGACCCTCTATCTCCCACTTTCTCTCTCTCCCTCCCTTTCTCTCTCTCTCTCCCTCTCCTTCTCCCCCTCTCCTTCTCCCCTCTCCTTTCCCTCTCTCTCTCTCTCGCTCCCTCTCTCCCTCTCGCTCCCTCTCTCCCTCTCGCTTTCTCACTATCGCTCTCTCCCTCTCGCTTTCTCACTATCGCTCTCTCTCTCTCCTTCTCCCTATCCCTCTCCCCCCCTCTCTCCTTCTATCCCTTTCGCTTTCTCACTATTGCTCTCTCCTTCCCTCTCTCCCTCTTGCTTTCTCACTATCGCTCTCTCCCTCTCCCTCTCACTCTCTCTCTCTCACGACGAAGGGAGAGGGAGAGCGCGAGAGGGAGAGAGAGAGAGCAAGAGGGGTGGAGAGGCCACTCAATCCACTCAACGTTCTCAACCGTTTCTCTCTCTTCTCTCTCACTATTCTGTCAGCCAATCAGAGGCCAGAAGCACACATGTATTCCTATTATAGTAGTATAGATATATACCATTACATCCCATCTTATGCTGATTTAGTATATTTCACTAGTTAGTCAGTAATGTTTCATACATTTTCTTTACTTTAAGCTATATTATACAAAATTTGCCAGTTCTCATCCGTCAGTATGTTTTAGGCACGACAGGAATATACATCTCATAATATCCAAATTTAGGCACAAGTTTAGAAGGGGGTTTTAGGTCTATCTCTCTATCTCTATCTATCTATCTCGCTCTATCTCTCTCTATCTCTATCTATCTATCTCTCTCTATGTCTATCTATCTATCTTGCTCTATCTCTCTCTATCTCTATCTATCTATCTCTCTCTCTATTTCTACCTGTCTATC